>NC_050101.1:102791212-103453001 GCF_902167145.1 Zea mays
AGCCATCGTTCGGCTTCAAGGATTTTCATCAGGCAGCCCGACTGCATCCCCTCGCCGGTGGTCACCCAAGACAGTGACCACCAGCCCCTGGGTGGGGAGAAGCAAGCCGGGCTGCGACCTCTGTCCCTCCCTCAACTTCAAGGATGTTCATCATCAGTGCTGGGGAGGGGAGTGCGCCGAGTTGGGGTCGGTCTCTGCGCGGGCAGCGGCCCGCTCCTTCCCTCAGTGATCGGGGGGAAGGGCGTTCGCCGTTCGTGGCGCTGGCAGCTGCCGCATGCCCGGCTCTCTGACCCGAGCGGCTTCGGAACCGCTTCCGGCGCCGCCTTTCGCCACGGCAGCCAGAAGAGGTTTCTCCGCCGACGAGATAGCCGGTGCCGCCCACGGACTGACCTCCAACTCTACGGCCTTCTGCTCGTCCTTGCCTCTCGAGTGAGGAAGTGGGCGAGGGCCCTATGGCAGTAGCATTCGCCCTGAGGTCATCGCTGATGCTGTTCGGCCGCTCAGAGCAGAAGTCGTCGTCACCGCTGCTGGAGCGGGCGGCGGTGAGCCATCCGTCGGCCTTCTGTTGCTCCACAGGCCCTCCAATCGTGGGGGGTTGTTCGTACCTTCGGAGTTGGAACCGGAGTTCCGTTTGTAATGGCACCTTGAGTGCTGGTGTCTTGTTCATTGTGGCTGTCGGGGCCTGAACATGTATGTATTTTCGGCACGAAGCCGTGTTTTTTCCTCATTTCGAGCACTAAGACTCGCCTGTCGGCTATCTGAACCACTTTACCAAGCGTGAGTTGCCTCGTGCGAAGGTGACGAGTGAGGTATCCGTATCCCGGAGGCGTAGGAGTCCCTCGGCTCGGTCGGCCTTGCTGTCCAAGGCTTCTCTTGCCTAGTTAAAGGAACCCTCGGCCGCTCTTCGATGAGCCGAAGCCGGAGGTAGCGGTGTCGGCACAGACAGAGGCGGAGTTGGCTCGAAAAGAAGACTTGGTCGGTCGGAGCCTGGCCGGGTCGTCCACTGGCGGGACCGACGCTGGAGTTGAGTTGCCGAGGCCACGGGCTGGGCTGATGTCCTCGGGGGACAGCTGGCTGAGGCTTCGGGGTGGCCGGCCGAGCCGTTTGCTCGAGCCGGATTCCTGGAGAAGACCCTGGCGGCGATGGCCCGGGCATGGTGCTGATGTCGTCCTTCGGAGTGGAGATCCTCCGACCGTGTCGCCGTCCGAGGCTAGGCCGGACCTCTCCGAAGGTGTAGTTGACGCCGAGGGTGTTGCTGCTCCCTTCAACTGTCAAGACCCGAGCCTGCAGGATCGGGTTATCTTATAGTGTGCGTATGTTTTCTGCGGCCACCGAGGCCCAAACATACTGTCGTCGTGTTGTAAAGGTTGCGTTCCTTTTCCTGTTGTTTCGAGTATCTGGACTTATTTGTCGGTAACAGAATTGCTTGTCCGAGCGAGAGTTACTTTTCACGGAAGGTGACGAGTGAGGTATCCGTATCCTGGAGGCGTAGGAATCCCTCGACTCGGTCGGCCTTGTCGCTTACGTGCACTCTTACTCGTCCATAGGGTTCTATCATCGACGTAGTCGAGAAGGCCCGAAAAATCGTTTCAGCAGAGGAGTTTTCGAGTGTGAAGACTTGTTCGGTCCGTGGAATCACTTATCCGAGCGTGAGTTACTTATCGCAGAAGGTGATGAGTGAGGTATCTGTATCCCGGAGGCATAGGAGTCCCTCGGCTCGGTCAGCCTTGGCTGCTTACGTGTACTTCGTCGTTTTCAGGATCCACTTTCGAAGTAGTCGAAAAGCATGAAAGACACTTTGGCAGAAAAGATCTTTTTCCGAGGAAAATTTTGACGCAGAGGGGGTTCCCCCCTTTTAGCCCCCGAGGGAGGGTCGGGCTTTGCCGAGGCAAGGCTGACCCTTCCTTGATGACTAGACTTTGTATGTGACCGAGGTGTATGAACGACTTGAAAGCATCTTAAGGGTAGAAGCGACGTAGTTGTCGGATGTTCCAAGCGTTGCTGTAGACCTCGCCTTGACTGTTGGCCAGCTTGTACGTTCCGGGCTTCAGAACCTTGGCGACGACGAACGGCCCTTCCCAGGGAGGCGTGAGCTTGTGCCGCCCTCGGGCGTTTTGTCGCAGCCGAAGCACCAGGTCACCCACCTGGAGGTCTCGGGACCAAACCCCTCGGGCGTGGTAGCGTCGCAGGACTGCTGGTACCACGCCGAGTGTAGTAAGGCCATGTCCCGAGCCTCTTCCAGCTGGTCCAGTGAGTCTTCTCGATTAGATCGATTGCTTTGGTCGGCGTAGGCCCTCGTCCTCGGGGAACCGTATTCTAAGTCTGTGGGCAAAATGGCCTCGGCCCCATAGACTAGAAAGAACGGTGTGAAGCCCGTGGCTCGGCTCGGCGTTGTCCTCAGACTCCAGACCACCGAGGGGAGCTCCTTCATCCATCGCTTGCCGAACTTGTTGAGGTCGTCGTAGATCCGCGGCTTGAGCCCTTGCAGGATCATGCCGTTGGCACGCTCTACTTGCCCATTCGTCATGGGGTGAGCCACGGCGGCCCAGTCCACCCGGATGTGTTGATCCCCGCAGAAGTCCAGGAACTTCCTGCCGGTGAACTGGGTGCCGTTGTCGGTGATTATGGAGTTCGGGACCCCAAAGCGACGGATGATGTTGGTGAAGAACGCCACTGCCTGTTCGGACCTGATGCTGTTTAGGGGTCGGACCTCGATCCACTTGGAGAATTTGTCGATGGCGACCAACAGGTGCGTGTAGCCCCCGGGTGCCTTCTGCAAGGGGCCGACGAGGTCCAGACCCCACACAGCAAATGGCCAGGTGATGGGTATGGTCTGTAGAGCCTGAGCGGGCAGGTGGGTCTGCCTTGCATAGAATTGACACCCTTGGCAGGTGCGGACAATTCTAGTGGCGTCGGTCACCGCGGTCGGCCAGTAGAAGCCTTGTCGGAAAGCGTTTCCAACAAGGGCTCGAGGAGCTGCGTGATGGTCGCAAGCCCCCGAGTGTATCTCTTGCAAGAGCTCCTAGCCTTCGGCGATGGAAATGCATCGTTGGAGGATGCCTGAGGGGCTGCGGTGGTAGAGCTCCTTCCCGTCTCCCAGCAAGACGAACGACTTGGCGCGCCGCGCCAACCGCCGAGCTTCGGCTCGGTCGAGGGGTAGCTCTCCTCGGTGGAGATATTGCAGGTACGGGGTCTGCCAGTTTCGATTAGGCGTGACCCCGCTCCGCTCCTCCTCGACGCGCAGAGCCTCGCCCTTGGGGGCCGAGGGTACCTCGGGCCGAGCCGAGGGTGCCACACCCGGCGGGTGTGTCGTCGGCCTTGACGGAGGGTTGATGCAGGTCTCGGGAGAAGACGTCCGGGGGAACCGTTGTTCGCCCCGAGGCTATTTTAGCCAGCTCGTCCACAGTCTCATTGTAGAGTCGGGCGATGTGGTTGAGCTCAAGCCCGTAGAACTTGTCTTCCAGGCGCCGAACCTCATCGCAGTAAGCTTCCATCTTCGGGTCGCGGCAGTGGGAGTTCTTCATGACTTGGTCAATGACGAGCTGCGAGTCACCGCGAGCGTCGGACCCCTAGCTCGATGGCGATGTGCAACCCATTGACCAGAGCCTCGTACTCGGCCACACTGTTGGACGCCGGGAAATGGAGGCGTAGCACGTAGCGTAGGTGCTTCCCGAGGGGCGAGATGAAGAGCAGGCCCGCGCCTGCTCCTGTCTTCATCAGCGACCCGTCGAAAAACATGGTCCAGAGTTCCGGTTGGATCGGAGCTGTTGGGAGCTGGGTGTCAACCCATTCAGCCACAATGTCCGCCAAGACCTGGGACTTGATGGCCTTCCGAGAGGCGAACGAGATCGTCTCGCCCATGATTTCCACCACCCACTTTGCAATTCTACCCGAGGCCTCTCGGCAATGGATGATCTCCCCCAGGGGGAAGGATGACACCACAGTTACCAGATGAGACTCGAAGTAGTGTCGCAACTTCCGCCGCGTCAGGATCACCGCATACAGCAGCTTCTGAATTTGTGGGTAGCGGATCTTGGTTTCGGACAGTACTTCACTGATGAAGTAGACTGGTCTCTGGACGGGCAATGCATGCCCTTCTTCTCGTCTCTCAACCATGATCGCGGCGCTAACCACCTTAGTGGTAGCGGCGACATAGATCAAGAGGGCTTCTCCGGCAGCGGGAGGCACCAAGATGGGCGCGTTCGTGAGGAGCGCCTTCAGGTTCCTGAGGGCTTCCTCAGCCTCAGGGGTCCAAGTGAAGCACTCGGCCTTCCTTAAGAGGCGGTACAGAGGCAGGCCTCTTTCGCCGAGGCGCGAGATGAAACGGCTCAGAGTCGCAAGGCATCCCGTGACCCTCTGTACGCCTTTCAAGTCCTTGATGGGCCCCATGCTGGTGATGGCCGCGATCTTCTCTGGGTTGGCCTCGATGCCCCGCTCGGAGACGATGAACCCCAAGAGCATGCCTCGGGGGACCCCGAAGACACACTTCTCGGGATTGAGTTTTACGCCTTTTGCCTTGAGACATCGGAATGTCACTCCAAGGTCGGAAAGGAGGTCGGAGGCCTTCCTCGTCTTGACTACGATGTCATCGACGTAGGCCTCGACCGTTCGGCCAATGTGTTCGCCGAACACGTGGTTCATGCACCTTTGGTATGTCGCACCCGCATTCCTCAAACCGAACGGCATGGTAACATAGCAGTACATGCCGAAAGGTGTGATGAAAGAAGTCGTGAGCTGGTCGGACTCTTTCATCCTGATTTGGTGGTACCCTGAGTAGGCATCGAGGAAAGACAGGGTTTCGCACCCAGCAGTGGAATCCACGATCTGATCGATGCGAGGCAGAGGGTAGCGAACTTTTGGACATGCTTTGTTTAGACCAGTGTAGTCTACACACATCCGCCATTTCCCTCCTTTCTTTCTCACAAGCATAGGGTTGGCAAGCCATTCGGGATGGAATACCTCTTTGATGAACCCTGCCGCCATTAGCTTGTGGATCTCCTCGCCTATGGCTCTACGCTTTTCTTCGTCGAATCGGCGCAGAGGCTGCTTCACGGGTCGGGCTCCAGCTCGGATATCCAGCGAGTGCTCGGCGACATCCCTCGGTATGTCGGGCATGTCCGAGGGACTCCACGCGAAGATGTCGGCGTTTGCGCGGAGAAAGTCGACGAGCACTGCTTCCTATTTGGGATCGAGCTCAGAGCCGATCCAGATCTGCTTGGAGGCGTCGTTGCTGGGGTCGAGAGGGACGGATTTAACCGTCTCCGCTGGCTCGAAGTTGCCGGCGTGGCGCTTCACGTCTGGCGCCTCCTTAGAGAGGCTCTCCAGGTCGGCGATGAGGGCCTCGGATTCGGCGAGGGCCTCGGCGTACTCCACGCACTCCACGTCGCATTCGTACGCGTGTCGGTACGTGGGGCCGATGGTGATGACCCTGTTGGGGCCCGGCATCTTGAGCTTGAGGTAGGTGTAGTTGGGGACGGCCATGAACTTGGCGTAGCATGGCCTCCCCAACACTGCGTGGTAGGTTCCTCGAAACCCGACCACTTCGAACGTGAGGGTCTCCCTTCGAAAGTTGGAGGGTGTCCCAAAGCAGACGGGTAGATCGAGTTGTCTGAGGGGCTGGACGCGTTTCCCGGGGATGATCCCGTGAAAAGGCGCAGCGCCTGCCCGGACCGAGGACAGATCGATCCACAGGAGCCCGAGGGTCTCGGCGTAGATGATGTTGAGGCTGCTGCCCCCGTCCATGAGGACCTTGGTGAGCCTGACGTTGCCGATGACGGGGTCGACAACGAGCGGGTATTTCCCCGGGCTCGGCACGCGGTCGGGATGGTCGCCCTGGTCGAAGGTGATGGGCTTGTCGGACCAGTCTAGGTAGACTGGCGCCGCCACCTTTACTGAGCAGACCTCCCGATGCTCTTGCTTGCGGTGCCGAGCCGAGGCATTCGCCACTTGCCCACCGTAGATCATGAAGCAGTCGTGGACCTCGGGGAACTCTCCTGCCTTGTGATCTTCCTTCTTATCGTCGTCGCGGGCCCTGCCACCTTCCGCAGGTGGCCCGGCCTTGTGAAAGTGGCGCCGAAGCATGGCGCACTCCTCAAGGGTGTGCTTGACGGGCCCCTGATGATACAGGCACGGCTCCTTGAGCATCTTGTCGAAGAGATTGGCACACCGGGAGGTTTCCGAGGGTTCTTGTACTCGGCGGCAGCGACAAGGTCCGCGTCGGTGGCATCGCGTTTCGCTTGCGACTTCTTCTTGCCTTTCTTCTTGGTGCCGCGCTGAGTTGGTGCCTCGAGGACACCTTTCGGTAGGCGGCCCTGGGGCTGCTTGTCCTTCCGGAAGATGGCCTCAACTGCCTCCTGGCCAGAGGCGAACTTGGTGGCGATGTCCATTAGCTCGCTTGCCCTGGTGGGGGCCTTGCGACCCAGCTTGCTCACCAGGTCGCGGCAGGTGGTGCCGGCGAGGAACGCACCGATGACATCCGAATCGGTGACGTTGGGCAGCTCGGTGCGCTGCTTCGAGAATCGCCGGATGTAGTCCCGGAGAGACTCCCCTAGCTGCTGGCGGCAGCTTCGGAGATCCCAGGAGTTCCTTGGGCGCACGTACGTGCCCTGGAAATTGCCGGCGAAGGCTTGGACCAGGTCGTCCCAGTTGGAGATCTGCCCCGGAGGCAGGTGCTCCAGCCAGGCTCGAGCGGTGTCGGAGAGGAACAGGGGGAGGTTGCGGATGATGAGGTTGTCATCGTCTGTTCCACCCAGGTGGCAGGCCAGCCGATAGTCCGCGAGCCACAGTTCCGGTCTCGTCTCCCCCGAGTACTTTGTGATAGTAGTCGGGGTTCGGAACCGGGTCGGGAACGGTGCCCGTCGTATGGCCCGGCTGAAAGCCTGCGGACCGGGTGGTTCGGGCGAGGGACTCCGATCCTCCCCGTTGTCATAGCGTCCCCCACGCCTGGGGTGGTAGCCTCGGCGCACCTTCTCGTCGACGTGGGCTCGACGGTTGCGGTGATGGTGCTCGTTGCCGAGGCGACCCGGGGCCGCAGGCGCTGTGTTGCGCGTGCGCCCGGTGTGGACCGAGGCTTCCCGCATGAATCGGGAAGTCGTGGCGCGATGTTCTGAGGGGTACCCCTGCCTTCGGGAGGCAGAGCTTTCGGCCCGTCGGACCGCAGCATCCTCCAGGAGATTCTTGAGCTCTCCCTGGATACGCCGCCCCTCGATGGTAGATGGCTCCGGCATCACACGGAGAAGTATTGCCGCTGCAGCCAGGTTTTGGCCGACCCCACTGGAAACCGGTGGCGGCCTTACCCTGACATCGTCGGCGATGCGGTGCTGGATGCCCTGGGGTAGATGACGCACTTCTCCGGTCGGAGGTTGGCCCGCCCATTCCTGCCCAATGTCCCGGCGGAACGGCTCAAGTGTTCCTGCTCCCTCGTCGAGCCTGGTCTGCATCTCGCGGATTTGCTCGAGTTGTGGGTCATGACCCCCCGCCGGGACGGGGACCACAGCTAGCTCCCGAAGGATGTCAACGCGAGGCACAGGCCTAGGGGGATCACCATTCTCCGGCATACCAAGATGGTTGCCTTCGTCGGGACCCCCTAGATCGACGTGGAAACATTCACGACTTGGGCTGCAGTCCTCGTCGCCGGGGCTGCGGCTACCATCGGAACAGTCGGAAAGGCAGTAGTCGCATGCGGTCATAAAGTCCCGCATGGCACTGGGGTTACCAAGTCCGGAGAAATCCCAACCAAAGTCGGGCTCGTCATCTTCCTCGGAACCCGAGGGCCCGTAGGTCGAGACGGCCGTCAGCCGGTCCCAGGGTGACCGCATACGATACCCCAGAGGGTTTGGACTCGCCTCTATGAGAGCGTCCACCAAAGCGAAGTCGCTTGGTGGGTCGAGGCTGAATCCAAAAGGCACGAGATGGGAATCGGTCGGTATCTCTTGGTCGACGGGCGGTGACGAAGTCACGTCAGGGGCAGACTGCACCGTCGTCTCAGGTACAAGGGTGACGCCCAGCAAGTCCTTTGCGAGCGTGTTGGCGTTGTCCGTTTGCTTAGGGTTGGCGTGTTGCGGGGAGACGGCGCTCGTCTTCGTCTCAGACGCGAGGTCGATGCCCGACGTGCCCCCCGTTGGGGCGCCGGCGTCGTCGACTCGCTCGACAGCCGACGAGGTGCCGCCTCCTGCTTGGCCTTGGTTGCCCCGTCTCCTCTTCCGTCGGCGGGGGAGGGGACGGGACAAGCCCGAATGTTGTTCTTCCACCACGTGGGGAAGACGTCGTCGATTCCGCCGCCGGCGGGCAGGTTGTCGGTTGCCATTGTCGCTGTCGCGCGGCGGGGGAAGGAGTATCATGTCGTAGCTGCCGTCGAGGGACATGAACTCAAGACTCCCGAAACGGAGCACCGTCCCGGGCTAGAAAGGTTGCTGGAGACTGCCCATCTGGAACTTGACGGGAAGCTGTTCGTCAACACGCAGCAGGCCCCTACCTAGCGCGCCAACTGTCGGCGTTTCGAACCCGGGGGGTCCCTGGACCGACGAGTAAATTGTCGCCGCGTGCCCCAGCCCAGATGGGTCGGCGTGAGACGGAGCGCGAAGGGGGGAGGAAGCCGGAGGGAGACAGGCGTAAAAGGGGAAACCCGCGGCCTTCGTGTTTGTCCCGCGCCCAGGTCGGGTGCGCTTGCAGTAGGGGGTTACAAGCGTCCACGCGGGAGGGAGGGAGCGGCTTACGCGAGCGCCGTCCCGTCCTTCCCCGCGCGGCCAACCCTCTGTAAGAGGGCCCTGGACCTTCCTTTTATAGGCATAAGGAAAGGATCCAGGTGTACAATGGGGGGTGTAGCAGTGTGCTAACGTGTCTAGCGGAGGAGAGCTAGTGCCCTGAATACATGCCATCGTGGCAGCCGAAGAGGTTTTGGCGCCCGGTTCGTATGGTGTCGTGGTCGTCGGAGGAGCGCTGGAGCCTGGCGGAAGGACAGCTGTCGGGGCTGTCGAGTCCTTGCTGACGTCTCCTTGCTTCCATAAGGGGGCTGAGAGCCGCCGTCGTCATAGAGCATGCGGGGCGCCATCATTACTTGTTTACCGGGACGAGCCAGATGGGACGCCGGTCTTGTTCCCCGTAGACTGAGTTAGCTTGGGGTAGGTTAATGATGGCGCCTCCTGTGACGTGGTCGGTCCAAGCCCTAGGTTGGGCAAGGTGGAGGACCCTCCGAGGTCGAGGTCGAGTCTGTCTTCCGAGGCCGAGGTCGAGTCCGAGCCCCTGGGTCGGGCGAGGCGGAGACCGTCGGCTGAGGCCAGGGCTGAGTCCAAGCCCTGGGGTCGGGCGATGCGGAGTTCGTTGTCTTCCGGGGCTGAGCCCGAGTCCGAGCCCTGGGGTCGGGCGAAGCGGAGTTCGTCGTCTTCCGGGGCTGAGCCCGAGTCCGAGCCCTGGGGTCAGGCGAAGCGGAGATCGTCATCTTCCGGGGCTGAGCCCGAGTCCGAGCCCTGGGGTCGGGCGAACTTGGCTGCTGTCAGCCTCGCTCTGTCGAGCGGCACAGCAGTCGGAGCGGCGCAGGCGGCGCTGTCCTCTTGTCAGGCCGGTCAGTGGAGCGGCGAAGTGACTGCGGTCACTTCGGCTCTGTCGACTGAAGGGTGCGCGTCAGGATAAGGTGTCAGGCCACCTTTGCATTAAATGTTTGCGTTAAATGCTCCTGCGATACGGTCGGTCGGCGTGGCGACTTGGCCAAGGTTGCTTCTTGGCGAAGACTGGGCCTCGGGCGAGCCGAAGGTGCGCCCGTTGCTTGAGGGGGTCCTCAGGCGAGACGTGAATCCTTCGGGGTCGGCTGCCCTTGCCCGAGGCTGGGCTCGGGCGAGGCGAGATCGTGTCCCTTGAGTGGACCGAGCCTTGACTTAATTGTACCCATCAGGCCTTTGCAGCTTTGTGCTGATGGGGGTTACCAGCTGAGATTAGGAGTCTTGAGGGTACCCCTAATTATGGTCCCCGACAATCCCCTTAGGAACAACTTTTGAGCTTCTTCACCTTCTATTTCGGTGGGATTTAAGCTCTGCATCCCCTTAGGAACGACTTTTGAGCTTCTTCACCTTATATTTCGGTGGTATTTGGCTCTGCATCCCCTTAGGAATGACTTTTAAGCAGAAAACTTACGTTGTGCTCCCTTAGGAATGACTTTTGCAGCTTTGGGTTGTAATTTTTGGCTCTGCATTCCCTTAGGAATGACTTTTGAGCAGAAAACTTACACTGCGCTCTCTTAGGAACGACTTTTGAAGCTTCAGATCGTAATTTTTATCTTTGCATTCCCTTAGGAACAACTTTTGAGCTTCGAAATTTACTTCGTTCCCTTAGAAACGTCTTTCGAGCTTCGTAAATCCATGAGGAAGATATATTTCACTCTGGTGTAGGCATAATTATTACAAGAAATTGAAATTATGTTCTTCATTACTTGTTTCTCACACAGAAAATAAAATGGCATAAAAGATAAAAGTACATCAAAAGTAGGATATTTCTCAGTATATATGCTTCGACTCTGGTACAGTGTTGTTGACTGTACGAGCTTCGGACTCCTCCCTAAAATCGCGCTGCTGTTGGGCGTGCTAGTGCCCTTCTGGCTACTGGCTTCGGGTATGAGTAGGTGGCAATGGTGGTGGCAGTGGGAGCTGAGGCCAGGAAGCTTGTGAATGACTTGCCGAAGCAACAGAAGCTGCAGGTTGATTGCCCAAATATTCTGGTATGTAGGGAGAGTAGCACGAAGCAGTGTGTAAAACCTGCTTCGGTTGATTCTGCCGCGCTTCTGCTTTGGTAATCTCTTTTTGCTTCTGAATGGTGACCTAACATGTTCTTGTAGTGTGGCTCTTGTCTTCACCACAGAATAAGCAATAGAGTTTTCTGGGTTGATCCCCATATCTACCTCCGAAGCCCCTGCCGCCTCTGCCCCTTGAGCTGGTGGCCTGAAGAAGCTTTGCTGCTGCCCTGAAGACTGTGAGCTGTGATGTGGCCTCTGAAACTGGCTTCCTCTGTCATCACTCTGATTGGAGCTGTGGATTGATCTGACATGCCTAGGGTGGATTCTTCCTCCGAAGCCCCTAGTCATCTCAAAAAACCTATAAGCTTCTTCCCTTCTCTGGCGAAAATCATTATCGGCTCGGATGTACTCATCCATCTTCTGAAGCAGCTTCTCTAGGGTCTGAGGGGGTTTCCTGGCGAAGTATTGAGCCATAGGTCCTGGTCGAAGCCCTTTGATCATGGCCTCAATGACGATTTCATTGGGCACTGTGGGCGCTTGTGCTCTCAGACGCAAGAACCTTCGTACATACGCTTGGAGGTATTCTTCGTGGTCTTGCGTGCACTGGAACAAAGCTTGAGCAGTAACTGGCTTCATCTGAAACCCTTGGAAACTGGTGATCAGCATATCCTTCAGCTTCTGCCATGATGTGATTGTTCCTGGCCGAAGAGGGGAGTACCAGGTTTGTGCAACATTCTTGACTGCCATGACGAAGGACTTTGCCATGACTGCAGTATTGCCCCCATATGAAGATATGGTTGCTTCGTAGCTCATCAGAAACTGCTTTACATCTGAGTGCCCATCATACATGGGGAGCTGGGGTGGCTTGTATGATGGCGTCCATAGGGTAGCCTGCAGTTCTGCTGACAGAGGAGAAGCATCATCAAAAGCAAAATTTCCATGATGAAAATCATCATACTATTCAACATCATCATAAGGATTGTCCTGACGAAGCTCTCTATGTTGAGGTCTTCGGTCCTGGTCATCTTGAGTGAGATGACGCATTTCCTCAACAACTTCATCGATCTTCTTCTGTAGATCGGATAGACGAAGCATCTTCTCCTTCTTCCTCTGGACCTGTTGATGGATGGCTTCGAGGTTCCTTATTTCTTGGTCCAGCTCCTTTTGAGGTGTTGGACTTGTAGCCTTCCTTTTTTGACTTCTGGCTTCACGCAGTGTTTCCTAATTGACGTCTAGTAGCTGCAGTGTAGCCCCTAGCCCTGAAGCTTTCTTTGGCGGCATGACGAAGGTCACAGCTTGCCGAAGGTGGTCGAATGAGTTCACCGGAGGTGGGCGCCAATGTTGGGGACTTGTTTTCAAATGCTATGAGTTAAGAACAAGGCAACACAGAATGTTAATGGTTAAAGACCTTCGTCCTTTGAAACATTATCTCCCTTACGATATAATGATCTTCAGACGAAGGTTATGAAGGACGTATCTTCATCATCTTAGTGTATAATAATGAAAGTAGAAGCATATGAGACATAAGAAACAACATGAATAATCATATGACATATTTAGGATCTTTTTCTTATATTATCATGAATAAGCATGAACAATATTGAATTACATTTATACCTTCGGCTTGACAGAAGGTGAGAATCCAGATGTGACGTGAGAGTGAATACAAGTCAGCGTGAACAGCACGGTGCTAATATTCATCTATTTATAGGCACAGGACGCAACCTATGTAAAATTACATCCATGCCCTTGACATTTACTATTGACTTAGGGATAATCTATCGAGGACTAGACAACATTTTTCCATTTAAGTCGGTTTCATTTTCCACCGTTAAGCCGAAGCTTCTCCACAGGTAGCTTCGGAACTGGTTCATCCTTCTCCCGAACCGCGCTTTTCATATCGTGTACAGCTTCATCCCAAGGCCGAAGGTCCCTGTATACATATTATACTTGGAAAACATGTTAGCCGTGTTTTTTTAGGACCTTCGAAAGATGAAGGCCCCCAACAGAAAGATGAAGAAGAATAGAGAAAAATGGGTCACTCTATTAGCATGTAATGCCTCGACTAATGGTCACTAAGTAGCCCCTTCTTTAGTCCAATTCTGGATTCACCATGGGATGTCCAATTCTGGATTCACCATGGGATATAAGTACGCACTACTCTACACATCACTCTAGACATGTCTACAACTAAAAAACTACTCATTATTAGGGATTTAAATGATTGGAGAAAATCGCGTTCTATTTCGTACCGATTTTTATATTTGTCCTGCTTGAATTCGTATTTTTGGACAAATGTGAAAACAGGATGAGAAAAAAGTAACCATTTTAGACCATATCCCGATCATTTTCTTATATCTCATATTAATAAGGGATTATACCGTAATCAAATATGATATATCCTGCTTTTACTATGCAAAACTATATCTCGTATTTTTGCATGTAAAATTATAGGATGAAAAGTACAGAGGGGAAATTTTTGCATATAAAAATATAGGATGAAAAGGACAGAAGGGCATGACCATGGACAATACGATGAAGAAAATAAATATATTAATAACAATCCTAATATCATGGGTGATGATACTGAGCTTTGAGCTATATTTGTACAATACAATTTTTAGCTGTGTTATATATGGTTGACTTTTATGAACTATTAATGTGCTTATGCAATTGTTTAACTAATTATACATTGATATTGACTTGTTATGTTTTTATATACCTATTATTACTCGTGTTATATAATTATATGACTCATAATGATATATAATTATCATATAAATGTTGTTCTTTGATGAGATTATGTGTGATATAAGACGGTATTTTTGTTTTACCTTTCTGATTTTCGATCATAACATATCCATTATATAATTATAGTACCTCAAGCATTACAAAGATTGCACATATTTACATCACGCGTCCAATAGTGTGTATATAAAAAAACATACGATCTAGGCCCCACCCAGGAAAAAATTGCATGAGCACACAAAACTGGCTATCTACACGTACGCGAAAAAGCAAAACTTGCCTAGGGTCAGACCATTTATTGGAAGCTATACAGATGTTACTGCCACGATACGTCTCTAGCATTCATAAACAGACCAGCCGTCTCCACAACTCCATTGCTGGGAGCGCACAGGAATGTCCCGTGTAAACAACCAAAGCTCCGACCGCAAATTGGAAGTGTGCTCTCATTCGCTTGTTACCCTGGCAATTGCAAATTGGGTTAGTCAAGATGGCAGCGCATCAGGTCATGACCACATATGAACATGGAGAGTGACAGAAGGTTTACAGGGATGGAAGATGGCCACTCTGAGGAGATCCAAGATTTTCCATGGCTTCAGATTTGACATGGTCCGCGCCACCATAGCTATATGATGATAGCAACCTCCGCTGCAATCAGAGTGTAAATCAGTCAGCATTTTGGAAAAGAGCAGTATATGTATAAGTACTACTGCAAACTATCATACATAAAAACAACTTTTAGTCTCAAGCAAGTTGGAATATTTTAAAAATATTTTCAGACAAATAGATAGCTATTTTCCATTTGTTCCTATTCAAGGCTAAATTTTTAGAAATATTTTATTTTTTGAAGTCTTCTTTTACTACCTCTTCCTATATCAACTTCGGCCTTCCATACCTCTTCTCCTATTACTGTCGCACCTTAGGAATTAGGATTGCACTGCCTATGGAGGTTTCCGTTGGATATGTCCAAACCATCTCAATCGGTGTTAAACAAACTTTTGTTCAACTTATGCCACACCTAGCTTATCACATATATATCGTTCCGGGCTCAATCTCTTATTGTATACCCATAAATCCAATGCAAGATACACATTTTCGCAACACTTATCTACTAAATGGCGTCTTTTTGTAGGTCAATATTCAACACCATACAACATAGCAGGTCTAATTGTGTCTGTCTTTTAGCTTTTGTGGTATCCATGGGTCACATAGAATGCTAGATGATTGGCGCTACTTCCTCCACCCTGCTATGATTCTTACTTCCTCCACCCTGCTATGATTCTGTGACTAACATTTTAATCAATATCGCCAAAGACAACCTAATAACCCAAAACAGGATATCGTTAATAGCATGCTTATACATGACTAAAAGCTGCAAAAGTTTCCAGAAATATCTGGGCAGATCAGAGGAATAAAGAAAGCAAATAACTTACATGTTGCTCAAAGTCGGGACTCCTAAGGTTCATGGAAAGATTCCTCATAAGTAGTAGTGCCTGTGTATACCAATCAACAGACCAAGTAAATGTCAAATCACAACTCATTAAATTAGCCAAATACTGGCAACCTAAGGACAATCAAGAGTCCAAAAATTCTCAATCTTGAATGGAAAAGAAGAGAACAAGATGTTTTAAGGAATTCAAAGTTAAATAGCATACTTCCTTTGACTTTGATCACAAATACCGATCTTTTTTCACAATGTTGTCAGATTTTTTTACTATAAATAATTTATTTAGCTTGGAAACATGAAAAATAATTTTGTGGTTTTGCCTTGAAAAGCACTTCCACAATCTCATATTTTTATTTGGTTTCATAATCTATTCTAGTAATAAAAATGTGATCATTAGGTACGTCCATACATATTGGAGACCATGTTGTGCCTAAAAGCCAAATATTTTTTACTGCAGGGAGAAACTTGAATGCTCTTGTGAATAAAAACAACGAGATGAAGACAATGAGAACGAGATCTTTCTGACATTGGAGGTAAACGACCTGGCATTTCTAATTTCACGGATAGTAAGACCAAAGCAGAATTTTGGTGAAACTTAATGAATACCTTTCTGACATTATTTATGGAGTTAATATTTTTTTAGTGAACACTGATAGATTCAGAATATTTGGAAACTATATCTAAAACTCAAGAATGTTCCAAGTGCATGCCCCCAGCTATATTTAGGGGGTGTTTGGTTTATAGGGACTCGTTTTTAATCCCTCTATTTTATTCCATTTTAGTACATAAATTGCTAAATATGGAAACTAAAACTCTATTTTAGTTTCCATATTTGTAAATTTAGGGACTAAAATAGAATAAAATAGGTAGACTAAAATTTAGTCCATAGAAATCAAACACCCTCTTAATAAGAGCCAAGACTAGCCAAGATAGCTGCAGAAGCTAGAAAACAGAAACAATAGTTATGCGCAGAAATCGTAAAAGCTTTGAAATGGGACATAACAAATAAAGGAAGGCAAAAAGCTTGTCAAATGCATGAAAAGAACCAAAAAGTAAAGCATATATGTATAAACACACACACACACACAATATGTACCGTTTCAATATCAACTGGATCCATCGCTTTTAACCTCTGCAAATGCCCACTTGTATCCGGATCAAATATGCTTCCCAGGAAGTTGTATACTTGGGCAAAATCTGGCATGGCTGCATGTGTAACCACGGCGAAGGAGAAGTAAGATACATTTGCAGTGAAGGAAAAAATGCATTCACACTAAGAGATATACTTTAAAGATATGATGATGCGTAACCAGCCTATAAGTTCATGTTGGAAACAAGGAGAGGTTCCCAGTGGAAGATATCGAAGAGTAAAAACAATATATATTCTATGTTCGTCCAGCATGGCTAAAACAACAAGCCCAAGCACCTCCAGCTCTCGAGGGGTTTGAGGTTATCAAATTGGACATGCTTCTTGAGTCGCTCCACTATATTAGAGATGACGCAACTGGACATGATTCCAAGTGGCAGATATCGAAGAGTAAAAACAATATATATTCTATGTTCGTCCAGCATGGCTAAAACAACAAGCCCAATCACCTCCAGCTCTCGAGGGGTTTGAGGTTATCAAATTGGACATGCTTCTTGAGTCGCTCCACTATATTAGAGATGACGCAACTGGACGTGATTATGCTTGAAAAGGCTATGTTCTTAATAGCTTTAATATTTATACAAACGAGTAAATAGAAACTCAGATCCCCAGGAACTCCTTGGTCCTTACACAAAAAAATGGTCTGTTCTCCTAATCCGATAGTAATGACCTAAGAGTCAGAATGCAAACCAAAATCTAGTAGCATAGCACAACCTTAATACATAAATGGTTTGTTTGGAAAGATATCAAAGTTCACTAATTTGACAAACTAATTTCAACTGACAAAGGAATATTCAGTTATTCACTCTTTAGGACAGTAGCTAATCTAATCGGATACGATGAAGGAAAATACAGTGGCAAAATGTTTGTGTTCTTCTAAGCACCTAGGTACCTAAGTGCGACATAATCTGTATTTTAAGCTATGAGAATGGAAACAGCAGTTGACAAATGTTTCCATTTTTCCAAGACCTAACACTTCAGCCATGCACAGAACAATTGCAAGGTAGATTTGCAGAGTGCATGCTGCACAAGGAAGTGCTCACCACGGAGTGGTGGAACCATATTTTCTTGCTCGACTGCTTCAGAAGTTGGCCAAGTACCAGATGGACTCTCCATGCTACTTGAACAGTTATTTGTTGCAGCTGCACCTGCATCACCAATACGTGAGAAGTTATAATTGGCTCCACAGGTTATTTGTTTTTGTATGCAGGTCGTAATGATTACACAAACCTTGAACATGACCAGCGCTGAAAGGTTGAGCAAGAGTATTGTCCCAGGAAGGCACCGCCACATTCGCATTTGTGTTTCTCACAGTAGCAGTATCCATAGGCATGACAGAACCTTGCTCCCTCTGGGTAGGTTGTTCTTGTGATAAAATAGCTTGAGAAACTGCAGGAGCTAAATAGGTCTAGTCATCACTCGTAAACTAGAAAAAAAAAGTCCCAAATAGCTAGGTACTTGAATAATACAAACCATTTTTAGATGCCTTCTGTGGATATGGATGAGCTGCCTTTCGTTTTGGCCTGGGTGGGGGCAGATGCTCGCCCGTACCATTCTTCTGAACCTTCAGGAAGTACTTCTGTGCATGGCTCCTTATCTATCAAAGGACATTGTAAAGTTTACAATGATTACAAAGTATTTATTACCGAATGCCTGTAACTGAAGATCGCAAGAACTTTGAGAACTACCATTAAGGATTTTGGGTGGTTATGGATTACCTGTATAACAGTCTTTGAGCCAACATATGCTTCAATTTTCTTCCAATCACGATCAAAACTACAACAAAGAAACAAACAAAATTTGAGAAATATAAATATCATTAAATGAACCAAGTTCTCATAGTAGCATCACTTACAATTTACAAACTATAAACAATCACAGGAAAAGGTTATAGATACTCAAATACATTGGATATGTTCGGTTCATTTATCTGGCTAGAGGACAAAGAAAAACCTTCCAAGGGGGGATCCTTAAACGTCCACTAGCACCCTTAAAAAGGTTTCAATGAACTGGGGCCAAACAAGTAAACAACATCCAAATGTCCATTGTAATATCTAAGTGTAGTCTAAAAGAACATCCTCTCGACCAGATTGGGAAAAATAATCACCTTGTATTGAGCTAAACACAACACCGGCATTCACAAGAAAAAAGTGCGCCAACAGATACCACGACAAACCCATCAAAAGCCAAGATTCAGGTACCCCGGGAGATGAACATAGGTGCCCTCAACAATGACCATTGACCACTGTCATATCTAACAGGTTCGACAGAGGCTTTCTCTGTCAAATTGGGCCCAGGAGACAACAAATAAAGAAGCGACCGTCAACATTTAGAAGCAGCACATAAACTAGACCAATTTAGGGCATGTTTGGATCATACGTGCTAAACTTAGCAGAATGCTAAAGTTTAGGCCTTTCAAATAGAGAGCTAAAGTTTAGCACATGTGTAGCGTTTGGATGCAAGTGTTAAAGTTTAGCACACAAAACATTCATACCCCTAGACGGGTGGGAAGAGAGAGAGAGAGACAGAGAGGGAGGGAGAGAGAGAGAGGAGGGTAGGAGATACCTTTTCCTCAACCTGGACCATTTTTAGCTCATTTTAGCACATTTGGATGAGCTAGCTAAAAGGTGCTAAAGTTTAGTATTTCATTTTTAGCACTCCAGTTTGGATCTCCAAGTGCTAAAGTTCAGCTAAGAGTGTAGTGCTAAACTTCAGCACCAGGATCCAAACGGACCCTTGCATTTGCAGCAGGCGCGCGGCGGAATTTAGCATTTGCAGTTGCAGGAGACCGAGGCAGGCGAGAAATCCAACTAGGCAACAGAGCAAGTAACCGCTACTTCACTCATCGAAACGGCACTACCTACTCCCGAATCGGGGACAGGGGGGGAGCGCAGAGGGGGTCGGGGCACTCACAGCTGCAGGGCCTCGAGGAACTTGTCGTGCTCCGGCTCCGTCCAGCTCTCCCGCGACTTGGTGATGGTGTACGGCTTCCTGACCTTCCGAACCTCCTCCTCGGCCGCGGGCGCCGCGGCCGGGACCACCATCGGTGGCGGCGCCATCACCGCCCCGTGCGCCTGCTTCTTCCCGCCACCGCCTCCACCACCACCCTCATCCCCGCCGTCAACGGCTGCGCTGACGACGGCGGAGTCAAGCGGCTTCGGCGTGGTGCTCATCGAAACCATCGGCCGGTGGCGCGCCGGAGTGGGCTAGGGTTTTGCTTTCTGCGGAGTAACCTTTTCTCTGGCTTCTCTCGGTTGGTTGGAGGCTGAGCGGATGAAGCGAGTTTAGTGAAAAGGCCGGCCGGATCCTGTGCCGAGCCGAGCCGGGGAATGGGCTGCGGCAGTTGCGTCTGTCATGTGGATGTTTCGGGGTGGTTCGTTCGCTCGCTCGCTCGCTCGCATGTGGTGTGTGGACAGTGGACGCTGGCGCCCGATTGAGAAGCTGACGGGTGGGCCCGCTGGCCGGTGCCTCGGTTGGTTGGGCTTCCGTGCCGACTCTGATGATGACGAGGCGCTGAGTGGCTCACGCTCCCGGCGCAAGGGCCACGGGCCTCACTTCTCCGCCGGTGCGCCGCGCGCTGTCGTGGTCCTCGTGGAGGCGATGGCCGGCGGCCGCGTTGTGTGATGACTGATGACCATGAAGACCAGGTCTTCGATGCTGCGCCGGTTGTCGATTGACCATGACACTTCAGACTTCCCGTGCCTTACTGCCTTTGCAGGTCAGCAGGTGGTTCTTCGCAAGAGTTGAGTGCAAGCTTTTTGTAGAAAAATAATGAACACGAAGAGATGATGATTATATTAAAATATGTATTTATCGAGACAACGTATCAGGTACAAGCACGCAAGTTTTTTTATATAGTGATAAAACTGTAGTTATGTATTTCACTTAAAAGGAATTTTACTAGAACTATAGTGGGTTCTTGGTAAAGCTACATAAGCTGGTGAGAAGGTCTAAGCACAAATATGTAACCACAATTGGATCATAATCTTAAAGCCTAAGAAGCCATGTGTTGAGTACTTGATTTCAATTCCTCTGAAGACATTAAAAATCAAGGTAAGTAAGTGTCGGCGTTTCGGACCCGCGAGGACCGTCAACCGACCAGGGTGAATTTGTCGTTGCGTGTCCCTGCCCAGATGGGTTGATACAAGATGGAACATAAGCGGGGGATGAGGCTTATATTATCTTGCACCGAGGTGCTCGTAGTAAGGGTTACAAGCGTTGCGAGAGCAAGAGAGAGAAAGAGAGGGTTCGGCCTTGAGGTGAGCTGTCTGAGTCTGCCTCTACCGCGTCTCTCCTACTCTGCCTGCCTCTGCTCGCTCGCCTTCGCCCTCCGTCCTTTTTTGGCCCGTGTCTTCGTACGTCGCACGTTCGTATGTTTCGTCTCCCCCCTCCCCAGGAAGGCTCTGGACATCCCCTTTTATAGATACAAGGAGATGTCCAGCTGTACAATGGGGTGTAGCTATGAGCTAACGTGGCTGGCGGGGAAGTGCCTTGAGCCCTGTACATGTACTAACGTGGTCATCGGAGAAGTGCCTTGAGTCCTGTAGAAGCATAGCTGGCGGTGCGGCATGGATCCTGCTAACGTTTCCTTGCTTCCATAGGGGGTTGAGAGCAACCGACGTCATGGGCGCACGTGGGGAACCATCATTACCTGTTACCGGAGTAACCCAGATGGGACACCGGTCTTGTTCCTTCATAGCTTGAGGCAGCTAGCTAGGGGTAGGGTAATGATGTATCCCCTATAGCGTAGTCGGTCCGAGGCCGAGGTCGAGCGAGGCGGAGACTTCTCCTAAGGCCGAGGCTGAGGTCGGGCGAGGTTGTGACTCCTCCCGAGGCCGAGGCTGGGGTCGAGGCCCAAGGGCGGGCGAGGCAGAGACCTTCTCCCGAGGCCGGGGTCGAGGCCGAGGCCTGAGGTCGGGCGAGGCGGAGGCCTTCTCCCGAGGCTAAGGCTGAGGCCGAGGCCGAGGCCTGAGGTCGGGCGAGGTGGAGCTCCATGTTGCGCCCGAGGCCGAACTCGGGGGAGGTCGCGACTTACTGTTGTCGGTTTTACCCTGGTGGTTGGCACAGTAGTCGGAACGGGGTGAATAGCGTTGTTTCCTGTCAGAACGGTCAGTAAAGGGGCGAAGTGACTGCGGTCACTTCGACCTTGCCGACTGAGGCGCGCGTGTCAGGATAAGGTGTCAGACGATCCCCGCATTGAATGCGCATGCGATACGGTCGGTTGGTAAGGCGATTCGGCCGAGGTCGCTGCACGACAAAGTTCGCTCGAGCTTAGCCTTGGGTGAGACGGGGGCGTGTCTGCTGACTGAGGGGACCCTCGGGCGAGGCGTGAATTCGTCCGGGACTACTGTCCTTGCCCGAGGCTGGGCTCGGATGAGGTCGCGTCCCTTGGTAGACGAGGCCTTGACTTTAAACCGCGCTTCATTAGCCGTGTATAGTTTGTTCTGAAGATGTTTTTCGGTCAGGTTAAGAAGCATTGGGGGTACCTGAAAGGGAAATAGGGTCAAACCTTTTCCAATAAGAATTTTGGTGGTTGAATTGCCCAACACAAATTATTGGACTAACTAGTTTGCTCTAGAAAATATGTCTACAGGTGCCAAAGGTTCATAACAAACCAATACAAGTCAAAAGAAAGGGTTCAAACAAAGGGAGCAAAGTTAAACCGAAGACAGCCCTGGTCTGGCGCACCAGACTGTCCGGTGTGCCACCGGACAGTGTCCGGTGCAACAGGGAATCCAACTCCAAACTTGCCAGTCTCGGGAATTCTGGAGGCCGCTCTGTTATAATTCACCGGACTGTCCGGTGTAACACCGGACTGTCCGGTGTGCCAGCGGAGCAATGGCTACTTCGCGCCAACGGTCGTCTGCAGAACGCATTCAATGTGCAACAGTGCGCGCCAGTGTCAGAGCAGCGCCAGAAGGCGCACCAGACAGTGTACAGTGACTGTCCGGTGCAACACCGGACTGTCCGGTGACCCAGAAGACAGAAGCTCCAACGGTCGAACCCTAACGGTCGGGTGACGTGGCTGGCGCACCGGACAGTGTCAGGTGGTGCACCGGACTGTCTGGTGCGCCATGCGACAGATAGCCTTCCAACGACCACTTTTTGGTGGGTGGGGCTATAAATACCCCAACCACCCCACCATTCATTGCATCCAAGTTTTCAGACTTCCTACACCTTACAAGAGCTATAGCATTCAATACAAGACACACCAAAGAGATCAAATCCTCTCCCAAGTCCAAAAGTCATTCCAAACAATTTAGTGACTAGAGAGAGTGGCTTGTGTGCATTTGAGCTCTTGCGCTTGGATTGCTTCTTTTCTTTCTCATTCTTTCTTGTGATCAACTCAATTGTAACCGAGGCAAGAGACACCAATTGTGTGGTGGTCCTTGCAGGGACTTAGTGTCCCGTTTGATTGAGAAGAGAAGCTCACTCGGTCTAAGTGACCGTTTGAGAGAGGGAAAGGGTTGAAAGAGACTCGGTCTTTGTGACCACCTCAACGGGGAGTAGGTTTGCAAGAACCGAACTTCAGTAAAACAAATCACTGTGTCTCACTCTTTATTTTCTTGTGATTTGTTTTCACCCTCTCTCTCAGACTCGTTTATATTTCTAACGCTAACCATGGCTTGTAGTTGTGCTTAAATTTGTAAATTTTAGTTTTGCCCTATTCACCCCCCTCTAGGCGACTCTCAATTGGTATTAAAGCCCGATGCTTCATTAGAGCCTAACCGCTCGAAGTGATGTCGGGAAATCACGCCAAGAAGGAGATGGTGACCGGCGACAAGCCCGTTACAAGCCACGGGAAGGCTCCATCAGGAGAGTCCCACAACAAGGGGAAGGAGAAGGAATCCCCTTCACACAAGTCGCATCGGAGTGGCGAAAAGAAGAAGAAGATGAGGAAGGTGGTCTACTACGAGACCGACTCTTCATCGCCATCGACCTCTGGCTCCGACGCGTCGTCCATAACTTCTAAGCGCCATGAGCGCAAGAAGTTTAGTAAGATTCCCCTACACTACCCTCGCATTTCTAAACGTACTCCATTTCTCTCCGTTCCATTAGGCAAACCACCGGTTTTTGACGGTGAAGATTATAACATGTGGAGTGACAAAATGAGGCATCACCTAACCTCACTCCACACAAGTATTTGGAACGTTGTTGAGTTTTGTGTGTAGGTACCATCCGTAGGGGATGAGGACTACGATTCGGACGAAGTTGCCCAAATCCGGCACTTCAACTCCCAAGCCACCACTATACTCCTCGCCTCTCTAAGTCGAGAGGAGTATAACAAGGTGCAAGGGTTGAAGAGCGCCAAAGAGATTTGGGATGTACTCAAAACGGCACACGAAGGAGATGAGGTGACCAAGATCACCAAAAGGGAGACGATCGAGGGGGAGCTCGGTCGATTCATGCTTCACCAAGGGGAGGAGCCACAAGCGATGTACAACCAGCTCAAGACCTTGGTGAACCAAGTGCGCAACCTCGGGAGCACCAAATAGGATGACCATGAGATGGTCAAGGTTATTCTAAGATCACTAGTTTTTCTTAATCCTACTCAAGTACAATTAATTCGTGGTGATCCTAGATACAAAATAATGTCTCCCGAGGAAGTGATAGGTAAATTTGTGAGCTTTGAACTAATGATCAAAGGCTCCAAAAAGATCATCGAGCAAGATGCATCCTCCTCCGTACCTGAAGCACAACCTGTTGCATTCAAAGCAACGGAGGAGAAGAAAGAAGATTCTACTCCAAGTAGAATCCCCATCGACGCCTCCAAGCTCGACAATGAGGAGATGGCGCTTATTATCAAAAGCTTCCGTCAAATCCTCAAACAAAGGAAGGGAAAGGATTACAAGCCCCGTTCCAAGAAAGTGTGCTACAAGTGTGGTAAGCCCGGTCATTTTATTGCAAAATGTCCATTATCTAATGATAGTGACAGGGGCGACGACAAGAAGGGAAAGAGGAGAGAAAAGAAAAGATACTACAAGAAGAAGGGCGGTGATGCCCATGTTTGCCGGGAGTGGGACTCCGACGAGAGCTCCACCGACTCCTCATCCGACGAGGACGCCACCAACATCGCCGTCAATAAAGGGCTCCTCTTCCCCAACGTCGGCCACAAATGTCTTATGGCAAAGGACGGCAAGAGAAAGAAGGTAAAATCCAAATCCTCCACTAAGTATGCAACATCTAGTGATGAGGCTAATTCTAGTGATAATGAGGATGACTTGTTTACTCTTTTTGCCAACTTAAACATGCAACAAAGGAAAAATTGAATGAATTAATTAGTACTGTTCATGATAAGGATGAACTCTTGGATAGCCAAGAGGACTTCCTAATTAAAGAAAACAAGAAGCATGTTAAGGTGAAAAATGCTTATGCTCTAGAAGTTGAAAAATGTGAAAAATTAACTAGTGAGCTAAGCACTTGCCATGATATTATTTCAAACCTTAGAAATGAGAATGCGAATTTAATTGCTAAGGTTGGGAAGCTTGATGATTGTGATGATTCAATTGTTAGTCTTAGAAATGTCAATGCCAACTTAATTGCTAAGATTGACAAATTGAATGCTTCTCTTTCTAGCCTTAAAATTGAAAATGAAAAATTAATTGCTAAGGCTAAGGATTTAGATGTTTGCAATGCTACTATTTCCAATCTTAGAGATGAGAATAATATTTTACACGCTAAGATTGTTGAATTTAATACTTGCAAACCCTCTACATCTTCTGTTGAGCATGTTACTATTTGCACTAGATGTAGAGATGTTAATGTAGATGCTATTCATGGTCACCTTGCCTTAATTAAACAACAAAATGATCACATAGCTACATTAACTGCTAAAATTAATGAGCATGACTTAGAAAATGAAAATTTTAAATTTGCTAGAAGCATGCTCTATAGTGGGAGACGCCCTGGCATTAAGGATGGCATTGGCTTCCAACAGGGAGACAATGTCAAGCTTAATGCCCCGCCCAAAAGATTGTCTAATTTTGTTAAGGGCAAGGCTCCCAAGGTTCAGGATAACGAGGGTTACATTTTATACCCTGCTGGTTATCCCGAACACAAAATTAGGAGAATTCATTATAGGAAGTCTCACTCTGGCCCTAATCATGCTTTTATGTATAAGAGTGAGGCATCTAGCTCTAGGCAATCAACCCATGCTAAATTGCCTAAAAAGAAAACTCCTAAAGCATCAAATGATCATAATGTTTCATTTAAAACTTTTGATGCTTCTTATATGCTAACTAACAAATCCGGCAAGGTAGTTGCCAAGTATGTTGGGGGCAAACACAAGGGATCAAAAACTTGTGTTTGGGTACCCAAAGTTCTTGTATCTAATGTCAAAGGACCCAAAACCGTTTGGGTACCTAAAATCAAGAACTAAATTTGTTTTGTAGGTTTATGCATCCGGGGGCTCAAGTTGGATCATTGACAGCGGGTGCACAAACCATATGACTGGGGAGAAAAAGATGTTCTCCTCCTACGAGAAAAACCAAGATCCCCAACGAGCTATCACATTCAGGGATGGAAATCAAGGTTTGGTCAAAGGATTGGGTAAAATTGCTATATCACCTGACCATTCTATTTCCAATGTTTTTCTTGTAGATTCTTTAGATTACAACTTGCTTTCCGTATCTCAATTATGTAAAATGGGCTACAACTGTCTTTTTATGGATACAGGTGTTACTGTCTTTAGAAGAAGTGATGATTCAGTAGCTTTTAAGGGAGTGTTAGAGGGTCAGCTATACTTAGTTGATTTCAATAGAGCTGAACTCGATACTTGCTTAATCGCTAAGACTAACATGGGTTGGCTCTGGCATCGCCGACTAGCCCATGTTGGGATGAAGAATCTTCACAAGCTTCTAAAGGGATAGCATATTTTGGGACTAACAAATTTGCATTTTGAGAAAGACAGGATTTGTAGCGCTTGCCAAGCAGGGAAGCAAGTTGGTGTTCATCATCCACATAAGAACATCATGACGACTGACAGGCCACTGGAGTTACTCCACATGGATTTATTCGGCCCGATAGCTTACATAAGCATCGGCGGGAGCAAGTACTTTCTAGTTATTGTGGATGATTATTCTCGCTTCACTTGGGTATTCTTTTTACAGGAAAAATCTCAAACCCAAGAGACCTTAAAGGGATTCTTGAGACGGGCTCAAAATGAGTTCGGCTTGAGGATCAAGAAAATTAGAAGCGATAATGGGACGGAGTTCAAGAACTCTCAAATAGAAGGTTTTCTTGAGGAGGAAGGGATCAAGCATGAGTTCTCTTCTCCCTACACGCCACAACAAAATGGTGTAGTGGAGAGGAAGAATAGAACTCTATTAGACATGGCAAGGACCATGCTTGATGAGTACAAGACTTCGGATCGGTTTTAGGCCGAGGCGGTCAACACCGCATGCTACGCCATCAACCGGTTGTATCTACACTGAATCCTCAAGAAGACATCATACGAACTCCTCACCGGTAAAAAGCCAAATGTTTCATATTTTAGAGTCTTTGGTAGCAAATGCTTTATTCTTGTTAAAAGAGGTAGAAAATCCAAATTTGCTCCTAAGGCTGTAGAAGGCTTTTTACTAGGATATGATTCAAACACAAGGGCATATAGAGTCTTTAACAAGTCCACTAGACTTGTTGAAGTATCTTGTGACATTGTGTTTGATGAGACTAACGGCTCCCAAGTGGAGCAAGTTGATCTTGATGAATTAGATGATGAAGAGGCTCCATGCGTCGCGCTAAGGAACATGTCCATTGGGGATGTGTGTCCTAAGGAATCCGAAGAGCCCATTCAAGCACAAGATCAACCATACTCCTCCATGCAAGCATCTCCACCAACTCAAGATGAGGATGAGGCTCAAGATGATGAAGAAGAAGATCAAGAAGATGAGCCACCTCAAGAAGACGGCAATGATCAAGGGGGAGATGCAAATAATCAAGACAAGGAGGATGAGCAAGTTCCAAGTCCGCCACACCCAAGAGTCCACCAAGCAATCCAACGAGATTACCCTGTGAACACCATTCTCGGCGACATTCGAAAGGGGATAACTACTCGATCTCAGGTTGCTCATTTTTGTGAACATTACTCATTTGTTTCCTCTATTGAGCCACACAAGGTAGAGGAAGCACTTCAAGATTCGGATTGGGTGCTGGCGATGCAAGAGGAGCTCAACAACTTCAAGAGGAATGAGGTATGGCATTTAGTTCCACGTCCTAACCAAAATGTTGTAGGAACCAAGTGGGTCTTCCACAACAAAAAAGATGAGCATGGTGTGGTGACAAGGAACAAAGCACGACTTGTGGCCAAAGGGTATTCACAAGTCGAAGGTTTGGATTTCGGTGAAACCTATGCACCCGTAGCTAGGCTTGAGTCAATTCGAATATTACTTGCCTATGCTACTCACCATGACTTTAAGCTCTACCAAATGGATGTGAAGAGTGCCTTCCTCAACGGACCTATCAAAGAAGAGGTCTATGTTGAGCAACCTCCCGGCTTTGAAGATAGTGAATATCCTAACCATGTTTACAAACTCTCTAAGGCGTTTTATGGGCTCAAGCAAGCCCCAAGAGCATGGTATGAATGCCTAAGAGACTTTCTCATCACTAATGGCTTCAAAGTCGGAAAGGCCGATCCTACTTTATTCACTAAAACCATTGAAAAATGATTTGTTTGTATGCCAAATTTATGTTGATGATATTATATTTGGGTCTACTAACAAATCTATTTGTGAAGAGTTTAGTAGGATCATGATTCAAAAATTCGAGATGTCTATGATGGGGGAGTTGAAGTATTTTCTAGGCTTTCAAGTGAAGCAACTCCAAGAGGGCACCTTCATCAGCCAAACGAAGTACGTTCAAGATATTCTTACCAAGTTTGGAATGAAGGATGCCAAGCCCATCAAGACACCCATGGGAACCAATGGGCATCTCGACCTCGACACGGGAGGTAAATCCGTAGATCAAAAGTTATACCGGTCGATGATAGGATCTTTACTCTATTTATGTGCTTCTCGACCGGACATTATGCTTTCCGTATGTATGTGTGCAAGATTCCATGCCGACCCTAAGGAAGTTCATCTTAGGGCCGTGAAGCGAATCTTGAGATATTTAGTTCACACACCTAAGTTTGGTCTTTGGTACCCCAAGGGATCCTCATTTGATTTATTAGGATATTCCGATGCCGATTGGGCAGGGTGTAAGATTAACAGGAAGAGCACATCAGGGACTTGTCAGTTTCAGGGAAGATCCCTGGTGTCTTGGGCTTCAAAGAAACAAAACTCAGTAGCTCTTTCTACCGCCGAAGTCAAGTACATTGCCGCAGGCCATTGTTGCGCGCAATTGCTTTGGATGAGGCAAACCCTTAGGGACTATGGCTATAAGTTTAGCAAAGTCCCTCTCCTATGTGACAATGAGAGTGCAATCCGCATGGCGGATAATCCCGTTGAACACAGCCGCACTAAGCACAGCCATTCGGTATCACTTTCTGAGAGATCACCAACAAAAGGGGGATATCGAGATAGCCTACATAAACACCAAAGATCAATTGGCCGATATCTTTACCAAGCCTTTAGATGAGCAATCCTTTACCAAACTTAGGAATGAGCTAAATATTCTTGATTCTAGGAATTTTGATTGATTCTTTGCACACATAGCTCATTTATATACCTTTGATCATATCTCTTTTTATGTCTATGACTAATGTGTTTTCAAGTATCATCTTATGCTTAGTCATAGGTATTGAAAGGGAAATGGAGTAATCGACAAAGAAGGCGCTTCCACTCAACTCCAATTGTGTTTGCCGGTACTCTGCTTCGTTCTCCACTTTGGTATAATCTTCACTCATATTTTTTGCTTGCCAAAGGAGGAGAAAGTTTTTAAAGGGCTTATATCTCACTCACAAGTATCCGTTTTTGGAAATTCATGCCAAAGGGGGAGAAAATATGAGCCCAAAGCAAAAGGATCGCACCTCCACCAAATTTAAAAATGAAGTTTTTAATTTGATATCTTATTGTGTTCAAAAGAGGGAGAAAGTAGTATCTTCAAAAACTGCAAAACCCTCTTGAACACTAAGAGGAGAATTTTATTTAGGGGGAGTTTTGTTTTAGTCAAAGGAAAAGCATTTGAGACAGGGGGAGAAAATTTCAAATCTTGAAAAATGCTTTCTTCAATCTTATTCATGTACCTTTGACTAATTGCAAAAGATTTTTGAAAAGAATTTTACAAAGAATTTGCAAAACAAAACTCATGGTGCAAACGTGGTCCAAAATTTTAATAAAGAAGAAAACAATCCATGCACATCTATTTGAGATAAGTATATTGGTTTCAACTCCAAGCAACCTTTGCACTTACATTATGCAAACTAGTTCAATTCTGCACTTTTATTTTGCTTTGGTTTGTGTTGGCATCAATCACCAAAAAGGGGGAGATTGAAAGGGAAATAGGGTCAAACCTTTTCCAATAAGAATTTTGGTGGTTGAATTGCCCAACACAAATTATTGGACTAACTAGTTTGCTCTAGAAAATATGTCTACAGGTGCCAAAAATTCATAACAAATCAATACAAGTCAAAAGAAAGGGTTCAAACAAAGGGAGCAAAGTTAAACCGAAGGCAGCCCTGGTCTGGCGCACCGGACTGTCTGGTGTGCCACCGGACAGTGTCCGGTGCAACACCGGACAGTGTTCAGTGCACCAGGGAATCCAACTCCAAACTTGCCAGTCTCGAGAATTCTCGAGGCCGCTCCGCTATAATTCATCGAACTGTCCGGTGTAGCACCGGACTGTCCGGTGTGCCAGCGGAGCAACGACTACTTCGCGCCAACGGTCGTCTGCTGAACGCATTCAATGCGCTACAGTGCGCGCCAGTGTCAGAGCAGCGCCAGAAGGCGCACCAGACAGTGTACAGTGACTGTCCGGTGCAACACTGGACTGTCCGGTGACCCAGAAGACAGAAGCTCCAGCGGTCGAACCCTAACGGTCGGGTGACGTGGCTGGCGCACCGAACAGTGTCCGGTGGCGCACCGGACTGTCCGGTGCGCCATGCGACAGACAGCCTCCCAACGGCCACTTTTTGGTGGGTGGGGCTATAAATACCCCAACCACCCCACCATTCATTGCATCCAAGTTTTCAGACTTCCTACACCTTACAAGAGCTATAGCATTCAATACAAGACACACCAAAGAGATCAAATCCTCTCCCAAGTCCAAAAGTCATTCCAAACAATTTAGTGACTAGAGAGAGTGGCTTGTGTGCATTTGAGCTCTTGCGCTTGGATTGCTTCTTTTCTTTCTCATTCTTTCTTGTGATCAACTCAATTGTAACCGAGGCAAGAGACACCAATTGTGTGGTGGTCCTTGCGGGGACTTAGTGTCCCGTTTGATTGAGAAGAGAAGCTCACTCGGTCTAAGTGACCGTTTGAGAGAGAGAAAGGGTTGAAAGAGACCCGGTCTTTGTGACCACCTCAACGGGGAGTAGGTTTGCAAGAACCAAACCTCGGTAAAACAAATCACCGTGTCTCACTCTTTGTTTTCTTGTGATTTTTTTCACCCACTCTCTCGGACTCGTTATTATTTCTAACGCTAACCTCGGCTTGTAGTTGTGCTTAAATTTGTAAATTTCAGTTTCGCCCTATTCACCCCCCTCTAGGCGACTCTCAGTACCCCTAATTATGGTCCCCGACAGTAGCCCCCGAGCCTCGAAGGGAGTGTAGGTACTCGCTTGGAGGTTCTGCTGGATTTTTTGCAAGGGGACCGGCCCTTCTCGGTTGTATTTTGTTCCGATGGGTGCGCGCGAGCGCACCCGTCGGGTGTAGCCCCAGAGGCCTCAGAGGTGTGGTTTGACTCCTCTAAGGTCTTAATCCTTTTTGTGATGCCTTGGTCAGCCTTGTTGTTCCCTCATGCGGCCTGGCCGCAGCCCGGGTGCACGGTCAGGCTCTGAGTTTTTAAGCTTGTTTGTTGACGTGGTCAACAGTTTGGCCGTAGCCTGGCGTGAGAGCAGCCCCCAAGCCTCTGCACGGAGCGAGAGGACGATCAAGGACCGTCTCGACTTTTATTGTACGCCCCTTCGTCGCCTCTCCACGAGGAGGAAGGGGGGAAAGCGCCATGTTACCCTCGGAGGGAACCGAACATGGTGTTTCCAGTGAGTTGCTAGCGGGTGATCCGAGTGGACGCTTGAGCCCCGTTCGATAAGGGTCGGCTAGTGGCCCAGAGGCACGCTCCAAAAGTACCTGCAGGTGATTTGCTGGACCCGGACCCATTCGATAGGGTCCGAGGGCTCGGTGCCTCCATCCGGTGGGATTCCATTACAAATCGTTCCCGCTGGTCTCAGAAATGTCCTACGGTACCTCGGGAGCGTAGCCCGAGCCTCGACCATGTAACGGACGTACCCAAGGTCATCCCTGACTCTGCGTGCTCTGGGGCGGCTGTCGAACCCTTCTGAGGGGCCAGCCTTCGAACCCCTAATCAGTAAAGGGCTCGGAGCTCGAGTGCTCTGGGGCGGTTGCCGAACCCCAGAGGGCGCAACCTTCGAACCCCTGATCAGTAGGAGGGCTCGGAACCCGTTTCCTTCGCCGAGAAGGATCCCTTTTTGAAATATCCCCTTTCCCGATCCTTGTGGCAAGAGAGAGAGAGGAAAAGAAAAAGGATATGAATTTAAATAATGTGGCGCACCTTTTTTGACGCGGTCAATCATGACGGAGGTGAAACGGCGCCCGCTTCGCCTTCCGGAGGTGTCGCTCGCCCTGCCAAGGAATTAATGCGACGGGACGGGCGATTCGCGGGGCATCTGTTGCACGTGCGTGAGTTGTTCGAGGAATAAAAAACCATTTCACCTTTGAGTTTGAATTTCGCGACGGTTCGGGCGAAGTTTTGGGTGGATTTCGCCCAGGCCTTTATATACCCGGAAGAGGGTCCGGCGGTGGTTCTTTACCCTGCCGTTTGCGCTTGCCTTCTGCTTTGGTTTCCGCAACCTAAGAGAATAGCCAGAGAAGAAAAACCGCGTACCTTATCCCCTCCGCCTCCACCACCTTCGTTCGGTGATGGCTGACAAGGTGATCGTCGTTCCGCCGCGCGACCCGTGGCCTTTCTCCATCGTTGCTGTGGAGGATCTGGAGGCCCTTGTTGCCGATGGTTTGCTCCGTCCTCTCTCCGGTGGGCCGCAGCCAGAGTGGATGGCCCCCGTGAGCGAGGCTGACCCGACTCCGCCGCGGGGGTATGTGGTCAGTTTCATCCCCTTCCATGAGCGGGGGTTTGGAGGGCCAGCGAGTTGCTTCATGCGGGCGCTCCTGCACCACTACGGGGTGGAGCTGCATAACTTCAACCCCAACTCTATCGCGCAAGCGGCCATCTTCGCGGCGGTTTGCGAGGGTTTTTTGGGGATTGACCCTCACTGGGACCTGTGGACCCATCTCTTCTCCGCGGAGTTCTTCGCCACGACGACAGAGGCGAAGAAGGTCTGTATGGCGGTGCGGGCCAGTGGCTGCACCCTCCAGCTAAGGCCGGGGCGCGCGCAGCAGTACATCCCTGCCTCCCTTGTGTCTTCGAACAAGGGGTGGCAGAACCGGTGGTTTTATCTCCGGAATGACAGCGGGATGCTTCCGCCGTTTTCTCAACGAGTGGTGACCACAGCCAGCAATAACTGGCGCTGGGGGGCCACGCGCGAGAACCAGGAGAAGCTCCAGCCTATTCTGCAGGCCTTGCAGAAGTTACGAGATGAGGGCCTTACCGCTGCGGGGGTCGTCGCCGCTATCCATCGTCGGAGGTTGCTCCCTTTGGCAGAGCGATGGTTGCGCTTGCGGAGATGAAGCCAGGGGTCGATTTGGAGGGCTCGCGGATGTCCTCGACCTCCCTCTCCGCCGACGACCTTCTCAAGCGGGTAGTAGGTACGGTAGGGAGGTTGGATGCTGGCGCCCTTAGCCAGCCCGCGATGCGTCCCGACCATGGGTATGTGTCCCTGGTAAGCGCCCGGTCCTTCTCCTGTTTTGCGCTGAGTTTTCACGCCTTTGATTCTTACTGTTGGGATTTTTGTTCGTCCCCAGGGGTTGAGGATTTATAAACCCGCCCGGCCACCGGTCCCGGAGGACGCGGCGGACCGAGCCACGTGGAGGCTTGCCGCGGAGAAGGAGAAGGAGAAGAAGGACGCGGAAAAGGCTCGAGCTCGCGAGAGGATGTGAGCTCGGGATGCCTTGGAGAAGCGTCGTCGAAGGCAGGCAAGGGACGGGCTCCCGTTGGAGCCGTTGCCGGAGACGCCTGACGACGACGACGATGATGATGATGATGACGACAAAGACGACGATATGGCAGCCCGACTTGGCCTCAGCCCGGACCCAAGGCTGGGCCAGGGGTCACCGAGTCAGCCACCAAGTGGGCTGGCACCATCAGTGCCCGGGGCCGGGACACCAGGGTCCCGATCCGAGGAGCGGAGGCAGGCCGAGGGGGTACTTGACCCCTTGGCCGAGATAATTGGGGTGACTCCGGGGAGCCAGGCCGATCCGCCTGTCCCCCAAGAACAAGCGCCCGTGCTGGCTGTATAGGAGGTTGTTCCCCCGACCGTTGTGTCAACGCCTGGGAGGGCTGCCCCTTTGGCGTCTCGGGCGCCCGAGGCGGAAGCGGTGCCGAAGCCGGCGGCGGGGCAATCCTTGGCAGCGCCTGCGGAGGCCGAGGCCCGAGGGGCCTCCCTGCAGGCACGATTGGCCTTGCCCCGGAGCGGGTAAGTATCTGAGGATACCTCTGTTTTGGTTTTTTTTCACTGTGTGTCTTGTGAAAGTCGCCTAGAGGGGGGTGAATAGGGCGAATCTGAAATTTACAAAGTTTAAGCACAACTACAAGCCGGGGTTAGCGTTAGAATTAAAATTGAGTCTGAGAGAGAGGGCGAAAACAAATCACAAACAAGTAAGGAGTGTGACACAATGATTTGTTTTACCGAGGTTCGGTTCTTGCAAACCTACTCCCCGTTGAGGTGGTCACAAAGACCGGGTCTCTTTCAACCCTTTCCCTCTCTCAAACGGTCACTTAGACCGAGTGAGCTTCTCTTCTCAATCAAACGGGACACTAAGTCCCCGCAAGGACCACCACACAATTGGTGTCTCTTGCCTCGGTTACAATTGAGTTGACCACAAGAAAGAATGAGAAAGAAAAGAAGCAATCCAAGCACAAGAGCTCAAATGAACACAAGTCACTCTCTCACTAGTCACTAATGATTGGAATTGAACTAGAGACTTGGGAGAAGATTTGATCTCTTTGTTGTGTCTTGTATTGAATGCTATAGCTCTTGTAATGTGTTGGAAGGTGGAAAACTTAGATGCCATGAATGTGGGGTGGTTGGGGTTATTTATAGTCCCAACCACCAAAAGTGGCCGTTGGGAGGCTGTCTGTCGCATGGCGCACCGGACAGTCCGGTGCGCCAGCGGACACTGTCCGGTGCGCCAGCCACGTCACCCGACCGTTAGGATTCGACCATTGGAGCTTCTGTCTTCTGGGCCACCGGACAGGTCCTGTAGACTGTCCGGTGCGCCTTCTGGCGCTGCTCTGACTCTGGCGGGCACTGTAGCGCATTAAATGCGGTTTGCAGACGACCGTTGGCGTGAAGTAGTCGTTGCTCCGCTGGCACACCGGACAGTCCGGTGTAGCACCGGACAGTCCGGTGAATTTTAGCGGAGTGGCTCCCAGAATTCCCGAGACTGGCGAGTTCGGAGTTGGAGTTCCCTGGCGCACCGGACACTGTCCGGTGGCGCACCGGACAGTCCGGTGCGCCAGACCAGGGCTGCCTTCGGTTATCTTTTGCTCCCTTTGTTTGTTCTTTTGACTTGTATTGGTTTATTGTGAACCTTTGGCACCTGTAACACTTATAATCTAGAGCAAACCAGTTAGTCCAATTATTTGTGTTGGGCAATTCAACCACCAAAATCAATTAGGAAAAGGTGTAAGCCTATTTCTCTTTCACTCTCCCCCTTTTTGGTGATTGATGCCAACACAAACCAAAGCAAATATAGAAGTGCAGAATTGAACTAGTTTGCATAATGTAAGTGCAAAGGTTGCTTGGAATGAAACCAATAACTATTTCTACTAGATATGCATGGATAGCTTTTTTATATTTAATATTTTGGACCACGCTTGCACCACAAGTTGTGTTTTTGCAATTTTTTTGTGAAATCTTTTCAAAGTCTAAATGAATAAGATTTTTGAGAAGCATTTTCAAAGATTTGAAATTTTCTCCCCCCGTTTCAAAAATACTTTTCCTTTGACTAAACAAAACTCCCCCTTAATGAAATCCTCCTCTTGGTGTTCAAGAGGGTTTTAGATATTAATTTTGAAGAGGGTATATCAATATGAAATTATATCAAAAATAAGATACCAATTGAAAAATTCTTTTCATAACTCAAATTTGAAAGACTACATTTGTGAAATTGGTTGTGGTGCGGTCCTTTTGCTTTGGGCTATTACTCTCTCCCCCTTTGGCATGAATCGCCAAAAACGGATACTTGAGTGAAATATAAGCCCTTGAAACTACCTTCTCCCCCTATGGTAAATAATATATGAGTGAAGATTATACCAAAGTTGGAGAGCGGAGTGGCGACGAAGGATGAATAATTCGATGGAGTGGAGTGGAAGCCTTTTCTTCGCCGAAGACACCATTTCCCTTTCAATCTATGACTTAGCATAAGGTGCACTTGAAAAACACGTTAGTCATAGCATATGAAAGAGATATGATCAACGGTATATATATGAGCTATGTGTGCAAAATATCATTCAAAATTCCTAGAATCAAGAATATTTAGCTCATGCCTAAGTTTGGTAAAGGTTTGTTCATCCAATGGCTTGGTAAAGATATCGGCTAATTGTTCTTTGGTGCTAACATATGCAATCTCGTTATCTCCCTTTTGTTGGTGATCCCTTAGAAAATGATACCGAATGGCTATGTGTTTAGTGCGGTTATGCTCAACGGGATTATCCGCCATGCGGATTGCACTCTCATTATCACATAGAAGAGGAACTTTGGTCAATTTGTAACCATAGTCCCTAAGGGTTTGCCTCATCCAAAGCAAATGCGCGCAACAATGTCCTGCGGCAATATACTCGGCTTCGGCGGTAGAAAGAGCGACAGAATTTTGCTTCTTTGAAGCCCAAGACACCAGAGATCTTCCCAAGAACTGGCAAGTCCCTGATGTGCTCTTTCTATTAATTTTGCACCCTGCCCAATCAGCATCGGAATAACCAATTAAATCAAATGTGGATCCCCTAGGGTACGAAAGGCCAAACTTAGGAGTATAAACTAAATATCTCAAGATTCGTTTAACGGCCCTAAGGTGAACTTCCTTAGGATCGGCTTGGAATCTTGAACACATGCATACAGAAAGCATAATATCCGGTCGTGAAGCACATAAATAGAGTAAGGAACCTATCATCGACCGGTATACCTTTTGATCTACGGATTTACCTCCCGTGTTGAGGTCGAGATGCTCATTAGTTCCCATGGGTGTCTTGATGGGCTTGGCGACCTTCATCCCAAACTTGGTTAGAATGTCTTGAATGTACTTCGTTTGGCTAATGAAGGTGCCCTCTTGGAGTTGCTTCACTTGAAATCCTAGGAAATACTTCAACTCCCTCATCATAGACATCTCGAATTTTTTAGTCATGATCCTACTAAACTCTTCACATGTAGATTCGTTAGTAGACCCAAATATGATATCATCAACATAAATTTGGCATACAAACAAATCATTTGCAAGTGTTTTAGTAAAGAATGTAGGGTCGGCTTTTCCGACTTTGAAGCCATTAGCGATAAGAAAGTCTCTTAGGCATTCATACCATGCTCTTGGGGCTTGCTTGAGCCCATAAAGCGCCTTAGAGAGTCTATAAACATGGTTAGGATACTCACTGTCTTCAAAGCCGGGAGGTTGCTCAACATAGACCTCTTCCTTGATTGGTCCATTGAGGAAGGCACTTTTCACATCCATTTGATAAAGCTTAAAGCCATGGTAAGTAGCATAGGCAAGTAAAATGCGAATTGATTCAAGCCTAGCTACGGGTGCATAGGTTTCACCGAAATCCAAACCTTCGACTTGTGAATACCCTTTGGCTACAAGTCATGCCTTGTTCCTGGTCACCACACCATGCTCATCTTGTTTGTTGCGGAAGACCCACTTGGTTCCTACAACATTTTGGTTAGGACGTGGAACTAAATGCCATACCTCATTCCTCGTGAAGTTGTTGAGCTTCTCTTGCATCGCCATCACCCAATCCGAATCTTGAAGTGCTTCCTCTACCCTGTGTGGCTCAATAGAGGAAACAAAAGAGTAATGCTCACAAAAATGTGCAACACGAGATCTAGTGGTTACCCCCTTATGAATGTCACCGAGGATGGTGTTCGTTGGGTGGTCTCGTTGGATTGCTTGGTGGACTCTTGGGTGAGGCAGCCTTGGAACTTGCTCATCCTCCTTGTCTTGATCTTTTGCATCTCCCCCTTGATCATTGCCCTCCTCTTGAGTTGGTGGAGATGCTTGCATGGGCTCTTCGGATTCCTTAGGACACATCCCCAATGGACATGTTCCTCAGCGCGACGCACAGAGCCTCTTCATCATCTAATTCATCAAGATCAACTTGCTCTACTTGAGAGCCGTTAGTCTCATCAAACACAATGTCACAAGAAACTTCAACTAGTCCAGTGGACTTGTTAAAGACTCTGTATGCCCTTGTGTTTGAATCATATCCTAGTAAAAAGCCTTCTACAGCCTTAGGAGTAAATTTGGACTTTCTACCTCTTTTAACAAGTATAAAACATTTGCTACCAAAAACTCTAAAATATGAAACATTTGGCTTTTTACCGGTGAGGAGTTTGTAAGATGTCTTCTTGAGGATTCGATGTAGATACAACCGGTTGATGGCGTAGCAAGCGGTGTTGACCGCCTCGGCCCAAAACCGATCCGAAGTCTTGTACTCATCAAGCATGGTTCTTGCCATGTCCAATAGAGTTCTATTATTCCTCTCCACTACACCATTTTGTTGTGGCGTGTAGGGAGAAGAGAACTCATGCTTGATGCCCTCCTCCTCAAGGAAGCCTTCAATTTGTGAATTCTTGAACTTCGTCCCATTATCGCTTCTAATTTTCTTGATCCTCAAGCCGAACTCATTTTGAGTCCGTCTCAAGAATCCCTTTAAGGTCTCTTGGGTTTGCGATTTTTCCTGTAAAAAGAATACCCAAGTGAAGCGAGAATAGTCATCCACAATAACTAGACAATACTTACTCCTGCCGATGCTTATGTAAGCGATCGGGTCGAATAGGTCCATGTGGAGGAGCTCGAGTGGCCTGTCAGTCGTCAAGATGTTCTTATGTGGATGATGAACACTAACTTGCTTCCGTGCTTGGCATGCGCTATAAATCCTGTCTTTCTTAAAATTCACATTTGTTAGTCCTAAAATGTGCTCTCCCTTTAGAAGCTTGTGAAGATTCTTCATCCCAACATGGGCTAGTCGGCGATGCCAGAGCCAACCCATGTTAGTCTTAGCAATTAAGCAAGTATCGAGTTCAGCTCTATTGAAATCAACTAAGTATAGCTGACCCTCTAATACTCCCTTAAAAGCTACTGAATCATCACTTCTTCTAAAGACAGTAACACCTGTATCCGTGAAAAGACCGTTGTAACCCATTTTACAGAATTGGGAAACAGAAAGCAGGTTGTAATCTAAAGAATCTACAAGAAAAACATTGGAAATAGAATGGTCAGGTGATATAGCAATTTTACCCAATCCTTTGACCAAACCTTGATTTCCATCCCCGAATGTGATAGCTCGTTGAGGATCTTGGTTTTTCTCGTAGGAGGAGAACATCTTTTTCTCCCCTGTCATGTGGTTTGTGCACCCGCTATCGATGATCCAACTTGAGCCCTCGGATGCATAAACCTACAAAACAAATTTAGTTCTTGATTTTAGGTACCCAAACAGTTTTGGGTCCTTTGACATTAGATACAAGAACTTTGGGTACCCAAACACAAGTCTTTGATCCCTTGTGTTTGTCCCCAACGTACTTGGCAATTACCTTGCCGGATTTGTTAGTAAGCACATAGGAAGCATCAAAAGTTCTAAATGAAACATTATGATTATTTGATGCTTTAGGAGTTTTCTTCTTAAGCAATTTAGCATGAGTTGATTGCCTAGAACTAGATGTCTCACTCTTATACATAAAAGCATGATTAGGGCCAGAGTGAGACTTCCTAGAATGAATTCTCCTAATCTTATGCTCGGGATAACCGGCAGGGTACAAAATGTAGCCCTCGTTATCCTGAGGCATGGGAGCCTTGCCCTTAACAAAGTTAGATAATCTTTTAGGAGGGGCATTAAGTTTGACATTGTCTCACTTTTGGAAGCCAATGCCATCCTTGATGCCAGGGCGTCTCCCACTATAAACCATACTACGAGCAAATTTAAATTTTTCATTATCTAGCTCATGCTCGGCAATTTTAGCATCTAATTTTGCTATATGATCATTTTGTTGTTTAATTAAAGCCATGTGATCATGAATAGCATCAATGTTAACATCTCTACATCTAGTGCAAATAGAAACATGCTCAACGGTAGATGTAGAGGGTTTGCAAGTTTTTAGTTCAACAATCTTAGCATGTAAAATGTCATTTTCACTTCTAAGATCGGAAATGGAAGAATTGCAAACATCTAAGTCTTTAGCCTTAGCAATCAATTTTTCATTTTCAATTCTAAGGCTAGCAAGAGAAGCATTCATTTTTTCAATCTTAGCAAGCAAACTCGCATTATCATTTCTAAGATTGGCATATGAATCATCACATACATTTGAATCAACCTTAGCAATTAATCTAGCATTCTCATTCCTAAGGTTGGCAATCAAATCATGTGAAAGGGAATTAGGCTTACACCTATTTCCTATTTGATTTTGGTGGTTGAATTGTCCAACACAAATAATTGGACTAACTAGTTTGCTCTAGTCTATAAGTTCTACAGGTGCCAAAGGTTCACAATAAGTCAATAAAAAGACCAAGAAAAGGGTTCAAACAAGAGAGGAAAGGATTACCCGGAAGGCACCCTGGTCTGGCGCACCGGACTGTCCGGTGTGCCACCGGACAGTGTCCGGTGCACCAGGGAACTCGACGCCCAACTCTTCACCTTCGGGAATTTTCAGAGAAGCTCCGCTATAATTCAGCGGACTGTCCGGTGCACCACCAGACAGTGTCCGGTGCCCCAAGGGAGAGCAACTCTGAACTCGCCAGCTTCGAGAATCCGCTCCGCTATAATTCACCGGACTGTCCAGTGAGTCACCGGACAGTGTCCGGTGCACACTGGACTGTCCGGTGTGACAGCGGAGCAACGACTACTTCGCGCACAACGGTCGACTGCAACGCATTAAATGCGCGCCAGCGCGCGCAGAGGAGCAGTGCACGCGCGGGTGGCACACCGGACAGCCTACAGGGCCTGTCCGGTGCACCACCGGACAGCCAGGCGGGCCCACAAGACAAAGCTGCAACGGTCGAACCCCAACGGTCTGCTGACGTGGCTGGCGCACCGGACAGTGTCCGGTGGCGCACCGGACTGTCCGGTGCGCCATGCGACTGCAGCCCTCCAACGGCCATTTTTGGTGGTTGGGGTTATAAATACCCCCAACCACCCCCACATTCAAGGCATCCAAGTTTTCCACCTTCCAACCATTTACAAGAGCTCTAGCATTCAATTCTAGACACACCCAAGTGATCAAATCCTCTCCAAATTCCACACAAAGCTTTAGTGATTAGTGAGAGAGATTTGTTGTGTTCTTTTGAGCTCTTGCGCTTGGATTGCTTCTTTTTCTCATTCTTTCTTGCGATCATCTCAATTGTAATCAAGGCAAGAGACACCAATTGTGTGGTGGTCCTTGCGGGGAAGTTTGGTTCCCGGTTGATTGAGAAGAGAAGCTCACTCGGTTCGAGGGACCGTTTGAGAGAGGGAAAGGGTTGAAAGAGACCCGGTCTTTGTGACCACCTCAACGGGGAGTAGGTTTGAGAGAACCAAACCTCGGTAAAACAAATCCTTGTGTCTCACTTCTTTATTCGCTTGCGATTTGTTTTTAAGCCCTCTCTTGGACTCACATTATATTTCTAACACTAACCCGGCTTGTAGTTGTGATTAACTTTGTAAATTTCAGTTTCGCCCTATTCACCCCCCTCTAGGCGACTTTCAATTGGTATCAAAGCTCGGTGCTTCATTAGAGCCTAACCGCTCGAAGTGATGTCGGGAGATCACGCCAAGAGGGAGATGGAGACCGGCGACAAGCCCACTACAAGCCACGGGAAAACTTCATCGGAAGAGTCCCGCAACAAGGGGAAGGGGAAGGAAAAGAAATCCTCTTCCCACAAGTCACATCGGAGTGGTGACAAAAAGAAGAAGATGAGGAAGGTGGTCTACTACGAGACTGACACTTCATCACCATCGACCTCCGGCTCCGACGCGCCGTCCGTTACTTCTAAGCGCCATGAGCGAAAGAAGTATAGTAAGATTCCCCTACGCTACCCCCGTATTTCAAAACATACTCCTTTGCTCTCCTTTCCATTAGGCAAACCACCGGTCTTTGACGGTGAAGATTATAATATGTGGAGTGATAAAATGAGGCATCATCTAACCTCACTCCACACAAGCATTTGGAATGTTGTTGAGTTTGGTGTACAGGTACCATCCATAGGGGATGAAGACTACGACTCGGACGAAGTGGCCCAAATCCACCACTTTAACTCCCAAGCAACCACTATACTCCTCGCATCTCTAAGTCGAGAGGAGTATAATAAGGTGCAAGGGTTAAAAAGTGCAAATGAAATTTGGGACGTACTCAAAACCGCGCACGGAGGAGACGAGGTGACCAAAATCACCAAGCGGGAGACGATCGAGGGGGAGCTTGGTCGGTTCCGACTCAACCAAGGCGAGGACCCTCAAGCCATGTACAACCGCTTGAAGACCTTGGTGAACCAAGTGCGCAACCTCAGGAGCACAAAATGGGATGACCATGAGATGGTCAAGGTTATTCTAAGATCCCTCGTATTTCTTCATCCTACACAGGTTCAATTAATTCGAGGCAATCCTAGATATACTCAAATGACCCCCGAGGAAGTAACAGGTAATTTTGTGAGCTTTGAGTTGATGATCAAAGGCTCAAAGAAGATCATCGAGCTAGATGGCCCCTCCGCGCCCGAAGCACAACCGGTTGCATTCAAGGCGACGGAGGAGAAAAAGGAGGAGTCTACATCAAGTAGACAAACAATCGACGTCTCTAAGCTCGACAACGAGGAAATGGCGCTCATCATCAAGAGTTTCCTCCAAATCCTCAAGCAAAGGAGGGGGAAGGACTACAAGCCCCGCTCCAAGAAAGTGTGCTACAAATATGGTAAGCCCGTTCATTTTATAGCAAAATGTCCACTATCTAGTGACAGTGACAGAGGCGACGATAAGAAGGGCAAGAGAAGAGAAAAGAAGAGGTACCACAAGAAGAGGGGCGGCGATGCCCATGTGTGCCGCGAGTGGGACTCCGAGGAGAGCTCCTCTGACTCCTCCGACGAGGACGCCGCCAACATCGCCGTCACCAAGGGACTTCCCTTCCCCAACGTCGGCCACAAGTGCCTCATGGCAAAGGACGACAAAAAGAAGAAGGTTAAATCCAAATCCTCCACTAAATATGAGTCCTCTAGTGATGATAATGCTAGTGATGAGGAGGATAATTTGCGTACTCTTTTTGCCAACCTAAACATGCAACAAAAAGAAAAATTAAATGAATTAATTAGTGCCATCCATGAAAAGGATGAACTCTTGGACTCCCAAGAGGACTTCTTAATCAAGGAAAACAAAAGGCATGTTAAGGTTAAAAATGCTAACGCTCTAGAAGTTGAAAAATGTGAAAAATTGTCTAGTGAGCTAAGCACTTGCCATGATACTATTGTCAACCTTAGAAATGAAAATGCTAGATTAATTGCTAAGGTTGATTCTAATGTTTGTGATGATCCAATTTCCAATCTTAGAGATGATAATGCTAATTTGCTTGCTAAGATTGAAAAATTGAATGATTCTCTTGCTAGCCTTAGAAATGAAAATGAAAAATTAATTGCTAAGGCTAAAGATTTTGATGTTTGCAATGTTACTATTTCTAACCTTAGAAGTGAAAATGATATATTACATGCTAAGGTTGTAGAATTAAAATCTTGCAAACCCTCTACATCTACCGTTGAGCATGTTTCTATTTGCACTAGATGTAGAAATGTTGATATTGATGCTATTAATGATCATATGGCTTTAATTAAACAACAAAATGATCATATAGCAAAATTAGATGCTAAAATTGCCGAGCATGAACTTGAAAATGAAAAATTTAAATTTGCTCGTAGTATGCTTTATAGTGGGAGACGTCCTGGCATCAAGGATGGCATTGGCTTCCAAAAGGGAGACAATGTCAAACTTAATGCCCCTCCTAAGAAATTGTCTAACTTTGTTAAGGGCAAGGCTCCCATGCCTCAGGATAACGAGGGTTACATTTTGTACCCTGCCGGTTATCCTGAGAGTAAAATTAGGAGAATTCATTCTAGGAAGTCTCACTCTGGCCCTAATCATGCTTTCATGTATAAGGGTGAGACATCTAGCTCTAGGCAATCAACCCGTGCTAAATTGCCTAAGAAGAAAACTCCTACTGCATCAAATGATCATAGCATTTCATTTAAAACTTTTGATGCATCATATGTTTTAACTAACAAATCCGGTAAGGTAGTTGCCAAGTTTGTAGGGGGCAAACACAAGGGATCAAAGACTTGTGTTTGGGTACCCAAAGTTCTTGTGTCTAATGCCAAAGGACCCAAAACCATTTGGGTACCTAAAGTCAAGAACTAAATTTATTTTGTAGGTTTATGCATCTGGGGGCTCAAGTTGGATCATCGATAGCGGGTGCACAAACCACATGACACGGGAGAAAAAGATGTTCTCCTCCTACAAGAAAAACCAAGATCCCCAACGAGCTATCACATTCGGGGATGGAAATCAAGGTTTGGTCAAAGGTTTGGGTAAAATAGCTATATCTCCTGACCATTCCATTTCCAATGTTTTTCTTGTTGATTCTTTAGATTACAATTTGCTTTCCGTTTCTCAATTATGTCAAATGGGCTACAACTGTCTATTTACTGATGTAGGTGTTACTGTCTTTAGAAGGAGTGATGATTCAATAGCATTTAAGGGAGTGTTAGAGGGTCAGCTATACTTGGTAGATTTTAATAGAGTTGAACTCGACACTTGCTTAATTGCTAAGACTAACATGGGTTGGCTCTGGCACCGCCGACTAGCCCATGTTGGAATGAAGAATCTTCATAAGCTTCTAAAGGGAGAGCACATTTTAGGATTAACAAATGTTCATTTTGAGAAAGACAGGATTTGTAGCGCATGCCAAGCAGGGAAGCAAGTTGGTGTTCATCATCCGCATAAGAACATCATGACGACTGATAGGCCACTGGAGCTCCTACACATGGACCTATTCGGCCCGATCGCTTACATAAGTATCGACGGGGGTAAGTACTGTCTAGTTATTGTGGATGATTATTCTTGCTTCACTTGGGTGTTCTTTTTGCAGGAAAAATCACAAACCCAAGAGACTTTAAAGGGATTCTTGAGACGAGCTCAAAATGAGTTCGGCTTAGGATCAAGAAAATAAGAAGCGACAACGGGACGGAGTTCAAGAACTCTCAAATCGAAGGCTTCCTTGAGGAGGAGGGCATTAAGCATGAGTTCTCTTCTCCCTACACGCCACAACAAAATGGTGTAGTGGAGAGGAAGAATAGAACTTTACTGGACATGGCAAGAACCATGCTTGATGAGTACAAGACTTCAGATCGGTTTTGGGCGGAGGCGGTCAACACCGCCTGCTATGCCATCAATCAGTTGTATCTACACCGAATCCTCAAGAAGACATCATATGAACTCCTAACCGGTAAAAAGCCCAATATTTCATATTTTAGAGTCTTTGGTAGCAAATGCTTTATTCTTGTTAAAAGAGGAAGAAAAATCTAAATTTGCTCCTAAGACCGTAGAAGGCATTTTACTAGAATATGATTCAAACACAAGGGCATATAGAGTCTTTAACAAGTCCTCAGGACTAGTTGAAGTTTCTTGTGACGTTGTGTTTGATGAAACTAACGGCTCCCAAGTAGAGCAAGTTGATCTTGATGAGATAGGTGATGAAGAGGCTCCGTGCGTCGCGCTAAGGAACATGTCCATTGGGGATGTGTGTCCTAAGGAATCCGAAGAGCCTCCAAATGCACAAGATCAACCATCTTCCTCCACGCAAGCATCTCCAACAACTCAAAATGAGGATGAGGCTCAAGTTGATGAAGGAGAAGATCAAAAGATGAGCCACCTCAAGATGTGTAACGCCCCGAATTTTGCAGTTGAATTTTTTCTTTTCTTTACTCGCCAAAATTCGGGCGTTACCTTTTCTTTTTCTTTTTCCCCTCGCTAAACCTTGACCTTTTCCAAAGTTCTAGCGGGATTCGGTTTGGATTTCCCGTGTAAGAAAAACCCTAGATATTTTATGTTGTTTGATGCACCATGCCGAACCTTGCATTTCTTTTGATTGCTTTGAAAGTGCAAATGCATTCATGTAGAAAGATCGGATTTCGAAAATGAGGAGAAGATCTTTTCTTTCTTTTTCTCTCTCTTTCTCTCTCCTCTTTTTCTCTCTCTCCCGCGCCGTGGGCCGACCCCGGCCGGCCCAGCCGCCCCTGGCGCCCCCTCTTGGGCCCAAAAAGGCCCAACCGCCCCCCATCCCCCCTTTTTCCCCAAACCCTCTCCCTCTCCCTCTCATTTTCTCTCATTTTCTCTCCCCCACCCTAAGCCGCCGCCGCCCCTACCCCCTGCCCTAGCGCCGGCCGCCGCCCTCGCCGTCGGCCGCCCCTCGCCGGTGAGCCCCCCCTTTCCCTCTCCTCCCTCCCTCTCCCCTCTCCCCTCCTCCCTCCCCTTGGCAGCCCGCGCCCCCGGCCCGCCCTGGCCGCCCTGGCCGCCCCGGCCGTGCCCCAGCCGGCCGCTGGCCGCCCCCGGCGCGCGCCCTGGCCGCGCCCCAGCCGGCCGCTGGCCGCCCCCGGCGCGCCCCCTGGCCGCCCAGCCGTCCGCCCGCCTGGCCGCCTGGCCGCGCCCGCCTGGCCCTGGCCGCGCCCCCTGGCCGCTCGGCCGGCTCAGCCGCCCTGGCCGCCCAGCTCGGCCGCCCCTGCTCGGCCGGCCCAGCCGCCCAGCCCCGGCCGGTTCAACCGCCCTAGGGCCGGTTCAACCGCCCCCCCTGTTTTTTTTATTTTTTTATTTTTTTATTTTTTTATTTTATTTTATTTACTTTCTGTGATCATAGCTATTTTATTTTAGGTAGGCTAATCATTGTTCATGCCATTGAAATAGGAAGTTTAATTTAAAATTCCGTTATACTAGTTGATTCATGTAGTTAATTGTTTATCTCGTGCAATGTTGATCAACTTAAAATGAATAGGTTTCCATTAGTGCATATAACAGAATTCTTTTGTTAAGAACCAATTGTAATTGATCGTTAGTGCATAAGATTTAACCCCCTGCGAGACCCTTTCCCGTTTCTTTCTAACCATAACAAATGCGATATCGAATGTCATACTTGATGCATATTCACTTTATTTGTCATCTTGTATGGTGTACTGTTCTTTTGTATTAAATATGTGGATGGATGTATGTATGTTTGCAACCGCATAGAGAACGATCCGGTCGAAGAGCCCGAGGAATTCGCAAGAGAAGCCCCTGAGCAGCAGTCGGTTGGTGGAGGCAAGTGTCCTTTGACCTATCTCTGTCCTAATCATTCTTTAATTCACCTCCCGCATTACACATTTATACCTAAGGATTGACTAGCTTTTTGTTATCCATGTCCTTGTTTACCTATTTGGGTCGGATTATTACTGCTTAGTTTGATGCTATTGCTCAACTTTAATCAATGAACATGATGTGGTTATCTATGATACGCTGTTTTCCCGTTCTTATTTATGATTATACTTGTGGCATTTAAGGGGACTCGAGCGGTTTCTCGAGTGCCTCTCCGTAAGGACCTGTTCAATGGATGACCGCCCGGGAAAACAGTGCAACCATGAGGGTGGAATGGGGTGCCCTTAGCTGAATAATTAGAGGATCCGGGGTGTAGTTCGCTTCGCCGTCGTGCCGTCAATGGGGCTCGGTGTATGCGGCTCGCTCTGCCAAGGTTGATTTGTCCCTTGGGGAGGAGTGCGGTACATTTAGGAAACCTAACGGGTGGCTACAGCCCCGGGGAATCTTTGTAAAGGCTTCGTAGTGAATCCCTGGCCATTCACCTCGGGAGTGAATAAGGGTCTTGCAAGCCCGGGCCAGAGAGGGAATCACGGCTTGTGGGTAAAGTGCACAACCTCTGCAGAGTGTTATGAAACTGATATATCAGCCGTGCTCGCGGTTATGAGCGGCCAAGGGAGCTCCAGAGATTAGTGATACTTGATCAGAGATACTTTGGTACAGGTGACAATGAGATTGATGGTTCTGATTACGATTATGGTATTGGTAAGTGGTATTCTTTCCGTTTGGAAAGGATACATTGGGCTAATAACTTGGGTTAATGTTAAAACCTGGCTTTCTACTAGTAAGTAATAACCTGACCAACTAAAAGCAACTGCTTGACTTATCCCCACATAAAGCTAGTCCACTACAGCCAAACAGGATACTTGCTGAGTATGTTGATGTGTACTCACCCTTGCTCTACACACCAAACCCCCCCCCAGGTTGTCAGCATTGCAACCACTGCTCAGGCGAAGATGAAGCTGTGGAAGGAGACTTCCAGGAGTTCCAAGACTACGACGAGTTCTAGGTGTGGGTTAGCGGCAAACCCCCAGTCGGCTGCCTGTGAAGGCCGCGTTATCTACGTTTCTTTTTCACACTTTGATTTATTGTAAGAACTATATGGACGTCTCAGACGTATGATGTAATCGACTATTTCCCTTATTAATACTATTTTGAGCACTGTGTGATGATGTCCATATTATGTAACTGCTGTGTACGTGAATAACTGATCCTGGCACGTACATGGTTCGCATTCAGTTTGCCTTCTAAAACCGGGTGTGACATAAGTGGTCTACCAGCATAGTCGCGGGGTCTACCCAGACCGCTGGGAGGCGACTTGCTTGGTGCGCTGCCCGGAGGACAGTCTCCAGGGTGCAGAGGCCTGCTCAGAGCACTATTCTATCTCTGAACGGGACTCAGCTGAGGCAGCCATGCAAGATGCTGCACGGCGTGCGCTTTCGCACTACTGCTCGGTTTTCGGTGGGGCAGCTGATGGTCTTGACCTGAAGTATTACCCCCGCCGTCCATCTGGCAGCACAGGAGGCGTGATTGTCTCACCTGTCGGTGAGGGCAATCCTAGGTTGAGCAGCACAGTCAACCTAGCCGCCGTGCTAAACACGGAGCTGGACCATGCATTAGACGAGCTGAGTAGGGCTCGTGCTGAGATCGCCCTGCTGCGGGCTGAGCGCGCGGAACGTCGTCATCTGGATGGTGGTTCCCCCGCTCCCGTCGGGACTCAGCACCCGTACCGCTCACCTCAGCATGGACACCAGCCTTATGGCAATCCCGACTGCAAGACCAAGATAAATCTAGAACCATAGATTGCTAGAGTTGGATCTTGTAATTAATACGAAATATATGCATAGAAGCTTCAGTCTTAGCGTTAATCTCGGTCTTAGTTAGTCTTAGTTAGACAGGGTAGTTTGCTATATCCTGTGCATTTATGTTTGTCATGATGAACTATGTTTGGTTTGGATCTTTGTAATGATTGTCACCAGAGTGTGGGTATTCCCTGCATTTTGGTTTACATGTTATGTTAATGGAGTTAGTTATATAGTTGGGAAACCCATTATTCTCCTTTCCTCTTTATTTGAGAAGCTGTGTGGTCTGTGTTGGAGATCAGTGAAGATGCTCATCTGTTCAGTGCTGTTGAAGAATTCTATTCTCTTTCCTTATGCTGCAAGATTTGTCAGATCAGTTCTGATGTGTGGTTGCATTCTGCAGATGTCAGAGAACAGGCACAGAGGAGGAAGGCGTGCTCAGCAGGAGCGAGCCGCTCAACAAGATGAGGCGCCCCAGCAGCAGCAGCTGCCACCCCCGCCCCCGATGTCGATCGAGCAGATGTTTCTGATGCAGACTCAGGCAGTTCAGGCCATCGGTCAGACTCTGGCCGCCATTCAGCAGCAGCAACAGCAGCAAGCACCACCCCAGCCTCAGATGCCTCAGATGCCTAGAGACAAGCGTGCTGAATTCATGAGAGGTCATCCACCAACGTTCGCTCACTCTTCTGACCCTATGGATGCTGAAGATTGGCTACGCACTGTGGAGCGGGAGTTGCATACCGCTCAGTGTGATGACAGGGAGAAAGTCTTGTATGGTCCCCGTCTGTTGAGAGGAGCAGCCCAATCATGGTGGGAGTCTTACCTCGCCACCCATGCCAACCCCGACACCATCACCTGGGAAGAATTCAGAGGTAGCTTTCGTCAGTACCACGTGCCTGCAGGTCTGATGACAGTGAAGAAGGAGGAGTTCCTGGCCCTTAAGCAAGGGTCATCATCTGTCAGTGAGTATCGAGACAGGTTTCTGCAATTGTCTCGCTATGCTCCTGAAGATGTCAACACTGACGCCAAGCGACAATACCGTTTTCTGAGAGGCTTGGTCGACCCCCTGCAGTATCAACTGATGAATCACACCTTCCCGACATTCCAGCACCTGATTGATAGAGCGATCATGACAGAAAGGAAGCGTAAGGAGATGGAAGATCGTAAGCGCAAGATCAGTGGACCCCAGCCTGGAAGCAGCAGCCGCCCTCGTTTTTCAGGCAATCAACCTCAGCAGTTCAGGCAGAACCAGCGTCCACCTCAGCAGCGTCAGCAGCATCAGCAGTTCCAAAGGCAGTATCCTCAGCACCAGTACCAGAACCGTCAGAGCAATCAGTCAGGAGGTCAGTTTCAGAAGCAGAATCAGCAAGCACCTCGTCTTCCTGCCCCAGCAAACCAGCAGAACAGTCAGGCAGCACCAGCTCAGGTTGGAAACAGAGCATGTTTCCACTGTGGAGACCAAGGCCACTGGGTGATGCAATGTCCGAAGAAGGCAGCCCAGCAGCAGTCAGACCCCAATGCCCCAGCAAAGCAGAATGTGCCTCAGCCCGGAGCAGGCAATCGCTCCCAGCAGCGCTATAATCATGGAAGATTGAATCACTTGGAGGCTGAAGCAGTTCAGGAGACCCCCGGCATGATAGTAGGTATGTTCCCAGTCGACTCCCATATTGCAGAAGTGTTATTTGATACTGGAGCAACGCATTCTTTCATTACTGCATCATGGGTAGAAGCACATAATCTTCCAACTACTACCATGTCAACCCCCATTCAAATTGACTCAGCCGGTGGTAGAATTCGAGCCGATAGCATTTGTTTAAATATAAGTGTGGAAATAAGGGGGATAGCGTTTCCCGCCAACCTTATAGTAATGGGTACTCAGGGAATAGATGTCATCCTAGGGATGAATTGGTTAGATAAGTATCAGGCAGTTATCAGTTGTGATAAAAGGACAATCAGGTTGGTGTCCCCACTAGGAAAGGAAGTGGTGACCGAGTTAGTCCCGCCTGAGCCAAAGAAAGGAAGTTGTTATCAGATGGCTGTTGATAGCAGTGAAGCAGACCCGATTGAGAGTATCAAGGTTGTGTCTGAATTCCCAGATGTGATTCCAAAGGATTTACCGGGTATGCCACCAGAGCGGAAAGTTGAGTTTGCCATAGAGCTTCTTCCTGGAACCGCCCCTATCTTTAAGAGGGCTTACAGAATATCCTGACCAGAGTTGGTTGAGCTTAAGAAGCAGATTGATGAGCTGTCAGAGAAAGGTTACATTCGGCCAAGCACCTCGCCTTGGGCCGCCCCTGTCTTGTTCGTAGAAAAGAAAGATGGCACCAAAAGGATGTGCATCGATTATCGAGCTTTGAATGAAGTCACGATCAAGAACAAGTATCCTTTGCCCAGAATAGAAGATCTGTTCGACCAGTTGAGAGGAGCCAGTGTGTTCTCCAAGATTGATCTGAGGTCAGGTTATCATCAGCTCAGGATCCGACCTTCGGACATTCCGAAGACGGCATTCATTTCCAAGTATGGTTTGTATGAGTTCACAGTGATGTCTTTTGGTTTGACCAATGCACCAGCGTTCTTCATGAATCTGATGAACAGTGTATTCATGGATTACCTTGATAAGTTTGTGGTGGTATTCATTGATGACATTCTGATTTACTCTCAAAGCGAAGAAGAGCATGCAGATCATTTGAGGATGGTGTTGCAGAGATTGCGAGAGCACCAGTTGTACGCAAAGTTGAGCAAGTGTGAGTTCTGGATCAGCGAAGTCCTGTTCTTGGGTCATATAATCAACAAGGAAGGATTGGCTGTGGATCCGAAGAAAGTGGCAGACATTTTGAACTGGAAAGCACCAACAGATGCTAGAGGAATCAAGAGTTTCATTGGAATGGCCGGATACTATCGGCGATTCATTGAAGGGTTTTCGAAGATTGCGAAGCCAGTGACAGCGTTGCTAGGCAACAAGGTTGAGTTCAAGTGGACCCAGAAATGTCAAGAGGCCTTTGAAGCGCTGAAAGAGAAGTTGACTACAGCGCCTGTCCTAGTCTTGCCTGATGTGCACAAGCCCTTTTCGGTGTATTGTGATGCTTGTTACACAGGTTTGGGATGCATGTTGATGCAAGAGGGAAGAGTTGTGGCTTACTCGTCCCGACAGCTGAAGGTTCATGAGAAGAACTACCCAATCCATGATCTAGAGTTGGCAGCAGTGGTTCACGCACTGAAGACATGGAGGCACTATCTGTATGGACAGAAATGCGATGTTTACACAGATCACAAGAGTCTGAAGTACATATTCACTCAGACAGAGCTGAACATGAGGCAATGAAGATGGTTAGAGCTGATCAAAGACTATGAGTTGGAGATTCATTACCATCCAGGCAAAGCAAACGTAGTGGCAGATGCTTTGAGCAGAAAGAGTCAAGTCAATCTGATGGTCGCTCGTCCGATGCCTTATGAGTTGGCCAAGGAGTTCGACAGGTTGAGTCTCGGGTTTCTGAACAATTCGCGAGGAGTCACAGTTGAATTGGAACCTACCTTGGAGCGAGAAATCAAAGAAGCGCAGAAGAATGATGAGAAAATCAGTGAGATCCGGCGACTGATTCTAGAAGGCAAAGGCAAAGATTTTCGAGAAGATGCTGAAGGCGTGATATGGTTCAAAGACCGCTTATGTGTTCCCAATGTCCAGTCTATTCGGGAGTTGATTCTCAAGGAAGCTCATGAGACAGCCTATTCGATTCACCCTGGCAGTGAGAAGATGTATTAGGATCTGAAGAAGAAATTCTGGTGGTACGGAATGAAGAGGGAAATCGCAGAGCATGTGACTAAGTGCGATAGTTGTCGAAGAATTAAGGCAGAGCACCAGAGACCTGCTGGATTGTTGCAACCGTTGCAGATCCCTCAGTGGAAATGGGATGAAATTGGTATGGATTTCATAGTCGGATTGCCTCGCACTCGAGCCGGCTACGATTCTATTTGGGTAGTGGTGGACCGTTTGACCAAGTCAGCCCACTTCATACCTGTCAAGACCAGCTACAACAGTGCAGTATTGGCAGAGTTGTATATGTCTCGGATCGTTTGTCTTCATGGTGTGCCAAAGAAGATAGTGTCAGACAGAGGAACGCAGTTCACCTCTCATTTCTGGCAGCAGTTGCATGAAGCCTTGGGCACACATCTGAATTTCAGTTCAGCTTATCACCCGCAGACAGATGGCCAGACTGAAAGGACCAATCAAATTCTCGAAGATATGTTGAGAGCCTGTGCGTTGCAAGATCAGTCCGGATGGGACAAGCGATTGCCTTATGCGGAGTTTTCCTATAACAACAGTTATCAGGCCAGTTTGAAGATGTCACCATTTCAAGCGCTTTATGGAAGGAGTTGTAGAACTCCGTTGCAATGGGATCAGCCTGGAGAGAAGCAAGTGTTTGGGCCAGACATTTTGCTTGAAGCCGAAGAGAACATCAAGATGGTCCGAGAGAATCTGAAGATAGCGCAATCGAGGCAGCGAAGCTATGCAGACACAAGAAGAAGAGAGCTGAGTTTTGAAGTCGGAGACTTTGTCTATCTGAAAGTGTCACCGATCAGAGGAGTCAGAAGATTCGGAGTGAAAGGCAAGCTAGCACCCCGCTACATTGGTCCATACCAAATTCTCTCAAAGCGTGGAGAAGTGGCTTATCAGCTCAGCCTGCCAGAGAATTTGTCTGCTGTGCATGATGTCTTTCATGTGTCTCAGTTGAAGAAGTGCTTGCGTGGGCCAGAAGAGCAGTTGCCAGTGGAAGGTCTGGAAGTCCAGGAGGACTTGACCTATGTTGAGAAGCCAGCTCAGATCCTTGAGATTGCAGATAGAGTCACCCGAAGGAAGACCATCAGAATGTGCAAAGTCAGATGGGATCACCACTCTGAGGAAGAAGCAACCTGGGAGCGTGAAGATGATCTAGTGGCCAAATACCCTGAGCTCTTTGCTAGCCAACCCTGAATCTCGAGGGCGAGATTCTTTTAAGGGGGATAGGTTTGTAACGCCCCGAATTTTGCAGTTGAATTTTTCTTTTCTTTACTCGCCAAAATTCGGGCGTTACCTTTTCTTTTTCTTTTTCCCCTCGCTAAACCTTGACCTTTTCCAAAGTTCTAGCGGGATTCGGTTTGGATTTCCCGTGTAAGAAAAACCCTAGATACTTTATGTTGTTTGATGCACCATGCCGAACCTTGCATTTCTTTTGATTGCTTTGAAAGTGCAAATGCATTCATGTAGAAAGATCGGATTTCGAAAATGAGGAGAAGATCTTTTCTTTCTTTTTCTCTCTCTTTCTCTCTCCTCTTTTTCTCTCTCTCCCTCGCCGTGGGCCGACCCCGGCCGGCCCAGCCGCCCCTGGCGCCCCCTCTTGGGCCCAAAAAGGCCCAACCGCCCCCCATCCCCCCTTTTTCCCCAAACCCTCTCCCTCTCCCTCTCATTTTCTCTCATTTTCTCTCCCCCACCCTAAGCCGCCGCCGCCCCTACCCCCTGCCCTAGCGCCGGCCGCCGCCCTCGCCGTCGGCCGCCCCTCGCCGGTGAGCCCCCCCTTTCCCTCTCCTCCCTCCCTCTCCCCTCTCCCCTCCTCCCTCCCCTTGGCAGCCCGCGCCCCCGGCCCGCCCTGGCCGCCCCGGCCGTGCCCCCAGCCGGCCGCTGGCCGCCCCCAGCCGGCCGCTGGCCGCCCCCGGCGCGCGCCCTGGCCGCGCCCCAGCCGGCCGCTGGCCGCCCCCGGCGCGCCCCCTGGCCGCCCAGCCGTCCGCCCGCCTGGCCGCCTGGCCACCTGGCCACGCCCGCCTGGCCGCCTGGCCGCTTGGCCGCGCCCGCCTGGCCCTGACCGCGCCCCCTGGCCGCTCGGCCAGCTCAGCCGCCCTGGCCGCCCAGCTCGGCCGCCCCTGCTCGGCCGGCCCAGCCGCCCAGCCCCGGCCGGTTCAACCGCCCTAGGGCCGGTTCAATCGCCCCCCTGTTTTTTTTTATTTTTTTATTTTTTTATTTTATTTTATTTACTTTCTGTGATCATAGCTATTTTATTTTAGGTAGGCTAATCATTGTTCATGCCATTGAAATAGGAAGTTTAATTTAAAATTCCGTTATACTAGTTGATTCATGTAGTTAATTGTTTATCTCGTGCAATGTTGATCAACTTAAAATGAATAGGTTTCCATTAGTGCATATAACAGAATTCTTTTGTTAAGAACCAATTGTAATTGATCGTTAGTGCATAAGATTTAACCCCCTGCGAGACCCTTTCCCGTTTCTTTCTAACCATAACAAATGCGATATCGAATGTCATACTTGATGCATATTCACTTTATTTGTCATCTTGTATGGTGTACTGTTCTTTTGTATTAAATATGTGGATGGATGTATGTATGTTTGCAACCGCATAGAGAACGATCCGGTCGAAGAGCCCGAGGAATTCGCAGGAGAAGCCCCTGAGCAGCAGTCGGTTGGTGGAGGCAAGTGTCCTTTGACCTATCTCTGTCCTAATCATTCTTTAATTCACCTCCCGCATTACACATTTATACCTAAGGATTGACTAGCTTTTTGTTATCCATGTCCTTGTTTACCTATTTGGGTCGGATTATTACTGCTTAGTTTGATGCTATTGCTCAACTTTAATCAATGAACATGATGTGGTTATCTATGATACGCTGTTTTCCCGTTCTTATTTATGATTATACTTGTGGCATTTAAGGGGACTCGAGCGGTTTCTCGAGTGCCTCTCCGTAAGGACCTGTTCAATGGATGACCGCCCGGGAAAACAGTGCAACCATGAGGGTGGAATGGGGTGCCCTTAGCTGAATAATTAGAGGATCCGGGGTGTAGTTCGCTTTGCCGTCGTGCCGTCAATGGGGCTCGGTGTATGCGGCTCGCTCTGCCAAGGTTGATTTGTCCCTTGGGGAGGAGTGCGGTACATTTAGGAAACCTAACGGGTGGCTACAGCCCCGGGGAATCTTTGTAAAGGCTTCGTAGTGAATCCCTGGCCATTCACCTCGGGAGTGAATAAGGGTCTTGCAAGCCCGGGCCAGAGAGGGAATCACGGCTTGTGGGTAAAGTGCACAACCTCTGCAGAGTGTTATGAAACTGATATATCAGCCGTGCTCGCGGTTATGAGCGGCCAAGGGAGCTCCAGAGATTAGTGATACTTGATCAGAGATACTTTGGTACAGGTGACAATGAGATTGATGGTTCTGATTACGATTATGGTATTGGTAAGTGGTATTCTTTCCGTTTGGAAAGGATACATTGGGCTAATAACTTGGGTTAATGTTAAAACCTGGCTTTCTACTAGTAAGTAATAACCTGACCAACTAAAAGCAACTGCTTGACTTATCCCCACATAAAGCTAGTCCACTACAGCCAAACAGGATACTTGCTGAGTATGTTGATGTGTACTCACCCTTGCTCTACACACCAAACCCCCCCCAGGTTGTCAGCATTGCAACCACTGCTCAGGCGAAGATGAAGCTGTGGAAGGAGACTTCCAGGAGTTCCAAGACTACGACGAGTTCTAGGTGTGGGTTAGCGGCAAACCCCCAGTCGGCTGCCTGTGAAGGCCGCGTTATCTACGTTTCTTTTCCGCACTTTGATTTATTGTAAGAACTATATGGACATCTCAGACGTATGATGTAATCGACTATTTCCCTTATTAATACTATTTTGAGCACTGTGTGATGATGTCCATATTATGTAACTGCTGTGTACGTGAATAACTGATCCTGGCACGTACATGGTTCGCATTCGGTTTGCCTTCTAAAACTGGGTGTGACAAGATGACGACAATGATCAAGGGGGATATGCAAATGATCAAGACAAGGAGGATGAAGAACCAAGGCCGCCACACCTAAGAGTCCACCAAGCAATCCAACGAGATCAGCCCGTCGACACCATCCTCGGCGACATTCATAAGGGGGTAACCACTAGATCTCGTGTTGCACATTTTTGTGAGCACTACTCTTTTGTTTCCTCTATTGAGCCACACATGGTAGAGGAAGCACTCCAGGATTCAGATTGGGTGATGGCGATGCAAGAGGAGCTCAACAATTTCACTAGGAACGAGGTATGGCATTTAGTTCCACGTCCTAATTAAAATGTTGTAGGAACCAAATGGGTCTTCCGCAACAAGCAAGATGAGCATGGTGTGGTGACAAGGAATAAAGCCCGACTTGTGGCCAAGGGGTATTCACAAGTCGAAGGTTTGGATTTCGGTGAAACCTATGCACCCGTAGCTAAGCTTGAGTCAATTCGTATATTATTAGCCTATGCTACTTACCATGGCTTCAAGCTTTGTCAAATGGACGTGAAGAGTGCCTTCCTCAATGGACCAATCAAGGAAGAGGTCTATGTTGAGCAACCTCCCGGCTTTGAAGACAGTGAGTATCAAAACCATGTCTATAGGCTCACTTAGGCGCTTTATGGGCTCAAGCAAGCCCCAAGAGCATGGTATGAATGCCTAAGAGATTTCCTTATTGCTAATGGCTTCGAAGTCGGAAAAGTCGATCCTACTTTATTTACTAAAACTATTGACAATGATTTGTTTGTATGCCAAATTTATGTTGATGATATCATATTTGGGTCTACTAACGAATCTACATGTGAAGAATTTAGTAGGATCATGACACAGAAATTCGAGATGTCAATGATGGGGGAGTTGAAGTATTTCTTAGGATTTCAAGTGAAGCAACTCCAAGAGGGCACCTTCATTAGCCAAACGAAGTATACTCAAGACATTCTAAACAAGTTTGGGATGAAGGATGCCAAGCCCATCAAGACACCCATGGGAACTAATGGGCATCTCGACCTCGACACGGAAGGTAAATCCGTAGATCAAAAGGTATACCGGTCGATGATAGGTTCATTACTCTATTTATGTGCATCTCGACCGGACATTATGCTTTCCGTATGCATGTGTGCAAGATTCCAAGCCGACCCTAAGGAAGCTCACCTTACGGCCGTAAAACGAATCTTGAGATATTTGGCTTATACTCCTAAGTTTGGGCTTTGGTATCCTAGGGGATCCACATTTGATTTGATTGGTTATTCGGATGCCGATTGGGCAGGGTGTAAAATTAATAGAAAGAGCACATCGGGGACTTGCCAGTTCTTGGGAAGATCCTTGGTGTCTTGGGCTTCAAAGAAGCAAAATTCCGTAGCTCTTTCTACCGCCGAAGCCGAGTACATTGTCGCAGGCCATTGTTGCGCGCAACTACTTTGGATGAGGCAAACCCTTAGGGACTATGATTACAAATTAACCAAAGTTCCTCTTCTATGTGATAATGAGAGTGCAATCCGCATGGCGGATAATCCCGTTGAGCATAGCCGCACTAAACACATAGCCATTCGGTATCACTTCTTAAGGGCTTATATTTCACTCTAAGTATCCGTTTTTGGCGATTCATGCCAAAGGGGAAGAAAGTATTGACCGAAAGCAAAAGGACCGCACCACCACCTAATGTTAAAAAAAACTCATGATTTTCAATTTGGTATCTCATTGAGTTCAAAAGGGGGAGAAAGTAGTGTTTTCAAAATTGATGTCTTAAAACCCTCTTGAACACTAAGAGGAAGTTTTTGTTAAGGGGGAGTTTTGTTTAGTCAAAGGAAAAGCATTTGAAACAAGGGAGAAATTTTCAAATCTTATAAATGCCTCTCAAAAATCTTATTCGTTTACCTTTGACTAGTTGCAAAATACCTTTGAAAAGATTTTACAAAAGAATTTGCAAAAACAAAACATGTGGTGCAAGCGTGGTCCAAAATGTTAAAATTATAAAGAAACAATCCATGCATATCTTATGAATTTCTATTGGCTCAATTCTAAGTAACCGTTGCACTTACAAATATGCAAACTAGTTCAATTATGCACTTCTATACTTGCTTTGGTTTGTGTTGGCATTAATCACCAAAAAGGGAGAGATTGAAAGGGAATTAGGCTTACACCTATTTCCTATTTGATTTTGGTGGTTGAATTGTCCAACACAAATAATTGGACTAACTAGTTTGCTCTAGTCTATAAGTTCTACAGGTGCCAAAGGTTAACAATAAGTCAATAAAAAGACCAAGAAAAGGGTTCAAACAAGAGAGGAAAGGATTACCCGGAAGGCACCCTGGTCTGGCGCACCAGACTGTCCGGTGCGCCACCGGACAGTGTCCGGTGCACCAGGGAACTCGACGCCCAACTCTTCACCTTCGGGAATTTTCAGAGAAGCTCTGCTATAATTCACCGGACTGTCCGGTGTGACAGCGGCGCAACGGCTACTTCGCGCACAACGGTCGACTGCAACGCATTAAATGCGCGCCAGCGCGCGCAGAGGAGCAGTGCACGCGCGGGTGGCACACCGGACAGCCTACAGGGCCTGTCCGGTGCACCACCGGACAGCCAGGCGGGCCCACAAGACAGAGCTGCAATGGTCGAACCCCAACGGTCTGCTGACGTGGCTGGCGCACCGGACAGTGTCCGGTGGCGCACCGGACTGTCCGGTGCGCCATGCGACTGCAGCCCTCCAACGGCCATTTTTGGTGGTTGGGGTTATAAATACCCCCAACCACCCCACATTCAAGGCATCCAAGTTTTCCACCTTCCAACCATTTACAAGAGCTCTAGCATTCAATTCTAGACACACCCAAGTGATCAAATCCTCTCCAAATTCCACACAAAGCTTTAGTGATTAGTGAGAGAGATTTGTTGTGTTCTTTTGAGCTCTTGCGCTTGGATTGCTTCTTTTTCTCATTCTTTCTTGTGATCATCTCAATTGTAATCAAGGCAAGAGACACCAATTATGTGGTGGTCCTTGCGAGGAAGTTTGGTTCCCGGTTGATTGAGAAGAGAAGCTCACTCGGTCTGAGGGACCGTTTGAGAGAGGGAAAGGGTTGAAAGAGACCCGGTCTTTGTGACCACCTCAACGGGGAGTAGGTTTGAGAGAACCGAACCTCGGTAAAACAAATGCTTATGTCTCACTTCTTTATTCGCTTGCGATTTGTTTTTACGCCCTCTCTCGGACTCACATTATATTTCTAACACTAACCCGGCTTGTAGTTGTGATTAACTTTGTAAATTTCAGTTTCACCCTATTCACCCCCCTCTAGGCGACTTTCATCATGGCAAGTGCTTAACTCACTAGATAATTTTTCACATTTTTCTACTTCTAGAGCATAAGCATTTTTAACCTTAACATGCTTCTTGTTTTCCTTAATTAGGAAGTCCTCTTGGGTGTCCAAGAGTTCATCCTTCTCATGAATAGCACTAATTAATTCATTCAATTTTTTCTTTTGTTGCATGTTAAGATCGGCAAAAAGAGTAAGCAAATTGTCCTCATCATCACTAGAATTATTCTCATCACTAGAGGTTGCATATTTAGTGGAGGATTTGGATTTAACCTTCTTCTTTTTGTCGTCCTTTGCCATGAGGCACTTGTGGCCGACGTTGGGGAAGAGGAGTCCCTTGTTGACGGCGATGTTGGTGGCGTCCTCGTCGAAGGAGGAGTCGGTGGAGCTCTCGTCGGAGTCCCACTTCCGGCAAACATGGGCATCGCCGCCCTTCTTCTTGTAGTACTTCTTCTTTTCCTTTCTTCTCCCCTTCTTGTCGTCGCCCCTGTCACTGTCACTAGAAATAGGACATTTTGCAATAAAGTGACCGGGCTTACCTCATTTGTAGCAAACCTTCTTGGAGCGGGGCTTGTAATCCTTCCCCCTCCTTTGCTTGAGGATTTGGTGAAAGCTCTGGATGATGAGCGCCATTTCCTCGTTGTCGAGCTTGGAGGTGTCGATGGGGATTCTACTTGGAGTAGAATCTTCTTTCTTCTCCTCCGTTGCTTTGAATGCAACGGGTTGTGCTTCGGGCACGGAGGAGGATGCGCCTTGCTCGATGATCTTTTTGGAGCCTTTGATCATAAGTTCAAAGCTCACAAATTTGCCTATTACTTCCTCGGGAGACATTAGCGTGTATCTATGATCACCTCAAATTAATTGGACTTGTGTAGGGTTAAGAAAAACGAGGGATCTTAGAATAACCTTGATCATCTCATGGTCATCCCATTTGGTGCTCCCGAGGTTGCGCACTTGGTTCACCAAGGTCTTCAAACGGTTGTACATGGCTTGCGGATCCTCTCCTTGGTGAAGCATGAAGCGATCGAGCTCCCCCTCGATCGTCTCCCACTTGGTGATCTTGGTGACCTCGTCTCCTTCGTGCGCGGTCTTAAGCACGTCCCAAATTTCCTTTGCGCTCTTCAACCCTTGCACCTTATTATACTCCTCTCGACTTAGAGAGGCGAGGAGTATAGTAGTGGCTTGGGAGTTGAAGTGTTGGATTTGGGCCACTTCGTCCGAATCATAGTCTTCATCCCCTATGGATGGTACCTGTACACCAAACTCAACAACGTTCCAAATGCTAGTGTGGAGTGAGGTTAGGTGATGCCTCATTTTGTCACTCCACATGTTATAATCTTCACCGTCAAAAAACGGTGGTTTGCCTAATGGAACGGAAAGTAATGGAGTACGTTTAGAAATTCGAGGGTAGTGTAGGGGAATCTTACTAAACTTCTTGCGCTCATGGCGCTTAGAAGTTATGGACGGCGCGTCGGAGCCGGAGGTGGATGGCGATGAAGAATTGGTCTCGTAGTAGACCACTTTCCTCATCTTCTTTTTCTTGTCGCCACTTCGATGCGACTTTTGTGAGGAGGATTCCTTATCCTTCCCCTTGTTGCGGGACTCTCCCGATGGAGCCTTCCCGTGGCTTGTAACGGGCTTGTCGCCGGTCACCATCTCCTTCTTGGCGTGATCTCTCGACATCACTTCGAGCGGTTAGGCTCTAATGAAGCACCGGGCTTTGATACCAATTGAAAGTCGCCTAGAGGGGGGTGAATAGGGCGAATCTAAAATTTACAAAGTTTAAGCACAACTACAAGCCGGGGTTAGCGTTAGAATTAAAATCAAGTCCGAGAGAGATGGCGAAAACAAATCACAAACAAGTAAGGAGTGTGACACGATGATTTGTTTTACTGAGGTTCGGTTCTTGCAAACCTACTCCCCGTTGAGGTGGTCACAAAGACCGGGTCTCTTTCAACCCTTTCCCTCTCTCAAACGGTCACTTAGACCGAGTGAGCTTCTCTTCTCAATCAAACGGGACACTAAGTCCCCGCAACACAACAGCAATCCAGGATATTCCCGTCGGCCGGGTACCGACGGGATTTACTCTAAAACCGACGGGATTTAGCTATTCTCGTCGGTTTTAGTGTAAATCCCGTCGGTACCCGACCGACAGGAGCTACCCGACGGGGATTGCATTAACTCCCGTCGGCCCCGACGGGAGATAATTAACTCCCGTCGGCCCTAGGTAGCCGACGGCGGTTGTCGCTCCCCGGCCCAGGGCTGACGTGGCGGGCAATTAACTCCCGTCGGCCTAGGTAGCCGACGGGAGTTATGTGTCCGCCAAGTCAGCCCTGGGTGCCGGGACGGGGGAGCGACAACTGCCGTCGGCTTGGCTAAGCCGACGGGAGTTATCCTGGACAGTACCAGTTTAACTCCCGTCGGCTTTGCAAAGCCGACGGGAGTTAAACTGTCCCCCCCCAAAACCCCATATTTATGATCAATGGCACAGAAAATATACACAATATCATCATGCACATTCACACATCAATCACATCCATCCACACACATCAATCACATCCATCCACACACATATATATAAGAACATTCATCCACATTCATACACATAAGAAGTGTTCATCCACATAAGAAGTGTTCATCCACAAAAGAAGTGTCCATTACTGAAAAGGTATAGATCGAAGTGTTCATTACTGAAAAGGTAGAGATCGAAGCACATTCACGAACCGCGGCGGCTAGGGTTGTTGGAGCTTTGGCCGCTGCCTCCGTCCGGAGTTGGGTACGCGAATAGGGAGTTGACGAGGCCATCCATCGTTCCACTTCCTTCCTGATTGTCCTATGGAGCGAGAATGCAATTTGTCAGAAATCGTACATATTAACTGCTGAACTGTCGGCGATAGCTATAGAGTTAGAATACAAACCTGTGCTCCAGGGGCAGGTAGCTGTGCCGGCGGTGTGCTAAACTGAGGCTGCTGCGGCACAAGTCCCTGTTGAATACAAGAATAATACATATTCATGTGAGTGCAGTGCGGCACAAGTCGTCGTTTTTACTATGTAACTAGAGAATGGACATAGAATTTCTTACCGGAGGTGGAGGAGGGCCCATAGGGACGAACGTCCATTGCGGCGGAGGCGGAGGGGCCACGTACGAAATGCCCTGCTGCTGAGCTAGTAACTATTGACCAAGCATATTAGTAGTACGCATTGGATGTGTAAAGCAATGAATAAACAGTAATAATGCAATGGGCTTACTTGAATCATCTGCTGTTGCTGCGCGTGGACTGAGGCATAGTACTCACTTTGAGCCCTCAACTGCTCAGTTTGAGCCCTCAACTGCTCATCGCGCTGACGGTTCTCCTCACGCAGCCTCACGATCTCAAGCTCTTGCTCAGTGAGCCGACGAGAGCTACGACCGGAGCTTCCGGACCCGGATGCCGACCGCCGAGACGCTCTAAAATCCGTCGTGTTGATCATTCCATCAAAGAGAGAGAATCTACAATTGTTGTCAAAGAAAGATTAATTAAGGCATATGCTCATGTCACTATATAAATGGCATGTAATGTAACATCTCACCGTCCATGTGCCTTTCCTCCACCGGATTTATGCACGGCTTGAGCACCGATCGGCATGGTCCTCCAATCGCAGTCTTCTCCGTGACGGTCCTTCATCTCTTCCGCATATGCCGCCTGTATCGATTATATAACCTTAGTTAGTACGTTGCGAGCATTAACCGAATATTGAGGACAACAGCTCACCAGACGCTCCCTTTGTGTCTGGCTGCACAAAGGGTTGGAAGGGTCGCTTCCCCTATGGCCAGCTTCCCACACCTCGATGGGAGTCGGCTCGCGACCTAATTGAGCTTCCTACAACACAGAGTTAGTACAATAAAAGAATATATGACATCTCAACATATTTGTTAGTTTTCTTACCAGGCGTTTCGCCTTTCGCGTGAAGTTGTCGCCACCGAAGGTGTGGTTCGGCATGGTGCCTCGATTGTCCCTGTGACTTTTTGACTTCTGTTGGAAGGCTTCAGAAGCCCATACCCCACACCAAGCTGCGTAGGCCTCTGGCCGGTTAGACATCCACGGAACCACCACCTTCATAAAAACAAACATATATCAGTACCTATTCAAATGAAACAAACACAAAGGAAAGGATTGAAATATAACCTTACGATACTCTTCCTCGCGAAGGTATATACTCGAGGCCCCTGTCTTCTTGTTCATCTTTTGCCCTAAAATTTGTTGATAATACATGCACGTGGCCTGAATCCTTGCCTCGTACAGGGCCTCCTTCACCAACCGATAGGCATTTACTTGAAACACCTTCTCGGCGTGGTTCGCGTCATCCCCGTCGGCCAACCGAAAACGTGCCTACAAAAAGAATGCAATGTTATCTAACTTTTTAATGATTGCTTCCATATAACACACACAAGATTACGTACCCAGAAGTCAGCGCGAACAAGCCCCTGGGCATCGCCATAAGTGACATCGACCTTCAGCTTGTAATCGTCCCAACATGAGACGAGGACCGGCGCAGCGTCTGCATCGTCGGACGTCTTCACCAGTCCAGGGTAGTGAAACTTCAGGAGCGAACTCAACACAGAGTTCACCTGCTTTTGACGACCCTGGCCGGTGAAAGAGTAGTCCAACCACTCCCTACAAAAAGACGGGCAAGCATCAAACATGCTTACATTTGATGAATACAGCTGATTCAAATCAAAAGATACAGCACTTACCTATCTCCGACGGGGGAGATCACCGTCTTCCCCGTCTCGGAGCTCGGAACAGGTGGAGGTTGTACGGCATGGGGCCTTCTAAACTTACGTGGACGCCTTGCTGGAGCTGCCTCAGCCTCATCTCCACCCTCAGCCGCACCTCCTGCCTCAGCCTCAGTCTCATCTCCACCTCCACCCTCTCCCTGCTCACCTCCTGCCTCAGCCTCCTCACCTCCACCCTCAACCTCTTCTATATTTGACCACATGTAGAGCAAAGCAGATTTCCGTTCGTTCTCACTGAATTCATATGCCACTGGTGGACCAACAGCCTTGCCGTTCCATTGAAATATGCTAATGTGACTGCACGGATGCACCGTTTCATCTTCATGGTACCTCTTCGTATGGGCAAATACATTGTGGTCTTCAGTCAAGTAACCACTTGTGAGGAAAGCTATCTCCTTAAATTTGAACTCCTCTGCTATACAACCTTCAACCTTTGCCTTGTTACCCACCATTGATTTCAGTTTTTTCAACATTCTTTCTATGGGATACATCCACCTATAACACACTAGCCCACCTACCTTTGCTTCATATGGGAGATGGATAAGAAGATGCTGCATAGGATTGAAGAACGCAGGCGGGAATATTTTCTCCAGCTTGCAAAGAAGCACCGGTGCCGATTCCTCTAGTTTCTGCATCATCTCCTTTAAAATTTCTTTAGCACAAAGCTGCCTGTAGAAATAGCTAAGTTCAGCTATCGCTTTCCACACTTCCTCGTTAATGTAACCACGCAACATTACTGGGATCAGCCTTTCCATCATTATATGGTAATCATGACTCTTCAACCCATTGATCTTCATTGTTTTCAAGTTCACAGATCTTCTGAACCCCGCACCATAACCATCGGGAAATTTTAAATCTTTCATCCACTTCATCACTTCTTTTCGTTCATTGGGTCTCAAGGCAAATTCAGCATGAGGCTTGCCTCCATTTTCTCTGAGCATGAGAGTTGGGCGGTTACATATGTTACCTAAGTCCACTCGGGCCTTGAAATTGTCTTTTGTTTTATCTGGGAAATCCATGACGGTGTTAAATAGTGCTTCACACATGTTACGCTCTTGGTGCATTACATCGATGTTGTGCGGGAGCTGCAATGCCCTCATGTAAGGGAGCTCCCAAAGGCCACATTTGTGAGTCCAGTTATGGGTCTTCCCGAAACCTGCAAACCCATCCCCATCCTCATTTCTCACTAGATTACTCAGCTCCTCAGCGATTTCCCACCCGGTGCGACGCTTCGGGGGTTCCTTCGTGACAATGGTGTCCTTCCTGAACTCGTGTGCCTGGAGCCTGAAGGGGTGGTTCAAAGGAAGAAAAGACCTATGACAATCGAAGTAACAGAACTTCCCACCCTTATCGAGCCAGAAACAATCTGTTTCTTTTCCACAAATAGGACAACCTAGCCTTCCACTGACTCTCCACCCAGCAAAGATCCCATACGCTAGATAATCATGTATGGACCACAAATATGCTGCCCGAAGTTTGAATTTTTGCTTCATGAAGCTGTCATACGCCTCCACTCCTTCCCAAAGCTCTTTCAACTCCTCAATCAATGGCTCAAGCATAACATTGAGGTTTACGCCGGGATGATCCTTCCCAGGTATGATGAGAGTTAAGAACATAAACTCATCTTTCATGCAATCTTCAGGTGGAAGGTTGTACGGTATGGCAAAGACATGCCAACATGAGTAAGACGCTGCGGTCATACTGAAAGGCGTGAAACCATCTGTCGCCAGCCCAATACGAACATTCCTCTCTTCACTAGCAAATTCTATATCGAAGCTGTCCAGGGCCTTCCATGCGTCGCTATCACACGGATGCTGCATTACCCCATCCTTCGGGGGCTTACGATTCTTGCGCCACCTCATGCGGCTCGCAATTCTACTAGCCAAGAACAGACGTTTCAGTCTTGGAGTGAGACGCATCCAGCGAAGCTGCTTATGTGCCCTCTTTGTTGTCACCTTCTCCCCTTCTTCGTTTACCACCTCTATGTACCTCGACAGGCCACATTTCAAGCATTTCTCTAGTTTCGCACGATCGCGCCAATATATCATGCAGTTGGACGGGCATATATCGATCTTCTCATATGGCATTCCCAAAGCCTTTAGCAGCTTCTTTGACCGGTAAATGTCTTTAGGCACCTTATGATCGGCAGGAAGGACATCACTAAACAAGTCCAAAATCGCCTTATAACATTTGGCTGAGCAACCAAACTTTGACTTTATGCTCATTAGACGGGTCACGAACTGGAGGATGGTAACCGTTGTGTGTCCATGCAGAGGCATTTCTAAGTCTTGGAGGAGTTTGAACAACTCTTTAACCTCTTTTGTAGGCGGATCTTCAGGATTGTTGACAAACTCTGCCTGCATATCTTCTAACATATGATCCAATCGATCAACGTTTTCACCGTCATCCACCTCCATCTGTGCTGATACTATACTCCGTGACTCGCCGTGGTTATCCCAAACCTTATAACCTTGAACATACCCATGACTGCAAAGGTGTAGTGCCACAGTTCTCTTGTCATGTGACTGGATGTTCCCACATTTGGTGCATGGGCACCTAATCACAGCGTGGGTTGACTCTCCACGAGCGTTCTCTAAAAACTTTTCTGTCTTCTGAAACCATTCCTTTGTGTGACATCCGCCCTTCTTCCAACCAGCATACATCCACTCACGGTCATCTTCCATGTTTGTGGACTAGGATGGCTCAGCTTTGCTGTTGTGTAAACCACCAACCAAAAATTCAGCATATAAGAGCGATGCACGTGGCTTAGGTGATAACCCTACTATAGGAAAGGACATAAACCCACCCGAGAATGGAGGCGGCCGCATGCGACTCGTGACGTGCCCGATGGTCCGAACGAAATTTCGGCAGCATAACCCCGCTGTTCTCCGAACACACGCCTATCATGGTGCGACGGAGAACAACTGGGTTATGCTGCTGAAATCTCGTTCGGACCAACGGACACGTGCACGAATCACATGCGGCCACACCCATTCTCCGGCTGTCCAAATACGTGGACAATCCCAGAACCACGCACATCACAAGTAATCTTGTGTTTGGACCGAATGAAACTATACAATCTATGCATCCATAGATTGTCTAGGTGCATTAGGCCCAAACATATGAATAAATGTGATGCATGTGCATGCTTCCGGAACGGGTGACGCCTAGGGTTAACTACTGATCTGCGCACTTAACCCTAAAACTCTAGGAAAATAAACAGTGTATCATACTAATCAAACTACCACAACGTAGTTAACTCCCGTCGGCTTAATCAATACAATGAACCTACCGACGGGAATAAACATATTTTCGATATAAATATAAATATATATCGCAATGATATAATTTTAAATGATTTCAATCTTACTGTCTCAGTGGAGGTTGCAGTGGCGTCGGGGGAGGGGACGGGCGGGGGCAGCGGCGTCGGCAAGCCGCGGCGGAGGACGGGACGGGCGCGGCGGGGTCGGCGGCGGCGGCGTAGGCGCTGGCGGCGCTCGGGCGGGGCGGCGCAGGCTCGGGCGGCGCTCGGGCGGCGCTCGGGCGCACGGCGGCGACGACACAGGCTCGGGCGGCGCTCGGGCACTGGACGGCGATCGGCGGCGGCGCGGGATGAGTGGCCGGCGATGGAGAACGACCGCGCGATGAATAAAGCCTGGGCGAGTGGCCGGCGCGCGCGTTTTAGCCGGGCCCGCCCTAAACCCCGTCGGCCGTAACGAAGCTGACGGGAGATAATGTAGCTCCCGTCGGCCTCCGGACTAACCGACGGGAGTTACTTTATCTCCCGTCGGCTTCGTTATGGCCGACGGTAGTTAATTAACTCCCGTCGGCAACCCTAAAAACCAACGGGAGTTATTTTATCTCCCGTCGGCTTCGTTATGGCCGACGGTAGTTAATTAACTCCCGTCGGCAACCCTAAAAACCGACGGGAATTATTATGGCCGACGGGAGTATTCAGTTTTGCTGTTGTGCAAGGACCACCACACAATTGGTGTCTCTTGCCTCGGTTACAATTGAGTTGACCACAAGAAAGAATGAGAAAGAAAAGAAGCAATCCAAGCGCAAGAGCTCAAATGAACACAAGTCACTCTCTCACTAGTCTCTAATGATTGGAATTGAACTAGAGACTTGGGAGAGGATTTGATCTCTTTGGTGTGTCTTGTATTGAATGCTATAGCTCTTGTAATGTGTTGGAAGGTGGAAAACTTGGATGCCATGAATGTGGGGTGGTTGGGGTTATTTATAGCCCCAACCACCAAAAGTGGCCGTTGGGAGGCTGTCTGTCGCATGGCGCACCGGACAGTCCGGTGCGCCACCGGACACTGTCCGGTGCGCCAGCCACGTCACCCGACCGTTAGGGTTCGACCGTTGGAGCTTCTGTCTTCTGGGCCACCGGACAGTCCGGTGGTGCACCGGACAGGTCCTGTAGACTGTCCGGTGCGCCTTCTGGCGCTGCTCTGACTGGCGCGCACTGTAGCGCATTAAATGCATTTTGCAGACGACCGTTGGCGTGAAGTAGCCGTTGCTCCGCTGGCACACCGGACAGTCCGGTGTAGCACCAGACAGTCCGGTGAATTTTAGCGGAGTGGCTCCCAGAATTCCCGAGACTGGCGAGTTCAGAGTTGGAGTTCCATGGTGCACCGGACACTGTCCGGTGGCACACCGGACAGTCCGGTGCGCTAGATCAGGGCTGCCTTCGGTTATCTTTTGCTCCCTTTGTTTGTTCTTTTGACTTGTATTGGTTTATTGTGAACCTTTGGCACCTGTAACACTTATATCTAGAGCAAACCAGTTAGTCCAATTATTTGTGTTGGGCAATTCAACCACCAAAATCAATTAGGAAAAGGTGTAAGCCTATTTCCCTTTCATCTTGAACTTGTCGTCTCTCTCCTTCAGCAAGCGAAGGCAGGGCTTGGCTGGTCTGGCCCCCACGAAGGCCCTTAAGACGAAGCCGGCTTTGGCGGCCGGTGCTGTGGGGCGCCATGCCGGTTGGTTGGCCTCCGCGCAAGGCGCCCTCCAACGGGGGGCCCAGGCGACACGAGTTGCCATGGGGCAAGCCTCCCCGGCTGACCCCCCATTGGAGTGGCCATCAAGCCGGGGGAGGCTGCTGACGCGGCCGTGGCCCCGAGCCCGCCTGACTTGTTGTCGGCGTCGGCATCGACTCCTGCCGGGGCCGTCGCTGATTCGCCCGCGGAGCCACCCGTCGCTGCCGACGTCGAGATGGTTGAGGTGCCACCGCCCGTGGTCATCCCCGACCTCCCCGTTCTCGGCCACGAGGAGAAGGCGACCATCGTTGCCGAGGTTGGTGATCGGAGGCCTGCCACCTTAGCCGAGGAGAGGCCCAGTACGTCGACGACGGTGGTACCCGATGCGTCGGCTGCAGGGGGACCCGACGCCTCCGTGGATGGGCGTGCAGAACCGTGGCCTGTCCTGGGGAGCAGCGGCCTTACCCCTGCGCAGCTCAATCCCAATGAGTGGTGTGGGCAGCCGCTCCGGTTCTGGGGCCGCGGCACCTCGGAGCCCCTCCTCTTCCTCAACGATGAGTTGGAGGAGAAGGCTCGGGATAGTTTCCGTGAGTATACCGAGGCGGCGATGAGGTCGCTTCGGTCGACCATGGAAACCCTTTCCAGGGACGTTCAAAGGGTTTTCCAGGTAAGGATTTAGATGTACACCTTGCGTGACCAGGGCATTCTTTGTGACATCTTGTTTTCCTTCCTTAGGAGCTCGCGGACGCGAGCACCGCCAAGTCGCTGTTCATCCGCCGCGAAAGCGACATTTGGGAGTCGCTGCAACCCCAGCGGGCCGCGCTTGCTGAGGCCAATGAGCGCCTTGCCCAACGGAGCGCCGAGGTGGCGTACCTTCGGTTGCTCTGCAACGGGCTGAAGTCGGAGGCAGCAGCGGCGCGGACAGAGGCAGCGTCGGCACGAGCGGAGGCTTTGTCGGCCCGGGAGCAGGTGGCTTCCCAGGCCGAGGAGATGCGGCAGCGACAGCTGGAGCTTGGCCAGGCTATCGGCGAGCGGGACCAATCTCGGAGCCAAGCTGCTGAGGTCGTGAGCCGGGCTGAGGCCCTTAGGGGTCAGCTGGCTGAGGCTATGGAGCGGCTAGCCGAGGCGTCCGCTCGGACCGGGACCCTTGCGGAGAGCCTGGCCGAGGCCATCGGGTCTGCCCAGTCCGCCCAAGCCGAGGCCTCGCAGCAGCGTGCCCGGGCCAAAGGTATGTTTTGCCCGCTTTATGACTTTGTTTTTGTCTCCATTCTTCTCCTTGCGTCTGAAGAATGTTGTCCTGCTGTCTGCAGGGTTCGAGACGGCTCTTAACAAGTCCGTCAAGAACTGCAAGGTGCTTGCCCAGGCGGCTGAGCAGAAGGAGGCCGACCGCGTGGCCATGTCTGAGGCCATCTCGGCTTTCTGCCAGGCCTTTGGCATCGACGACGTCCGCTCGGGTAGCTCCCCCCAAAGTCATCTGTGGGCCTTAGGCGGCCATGTGCGCAGCAGACTCCGCGGGGCGCTGCACTACGGCGTTAGGCGGGCCTTCGCCGTGCTCGCTTCCCACTACGACGTGGATCTGGAGCGGGTCAGCGAGGGGTACTGCTTACCCGACGAAGAGGAGGATGCCTTAGCCGAGGTCCAGAGGCTTGACGTGACTGTCAAGGGTCCAAGCGCGGCGCTGGCTTCCTCCTTTGAGGTGGAGATCCTTCCGCCCGTGTCGCCGTCCGAGGCCGGGCCAGATTCTGCCGAGGGTGGGAACGATGCCGAGCGTGCTGCTCCTCCCCCTGCCGATGTCTGAGCCTGCAGGAACAGTTTGTTTTAAGTATGCGTATGTTTTTGCGACCGCTGAGGCCTAAACATTTTAATTGTCGGATTATAAAGCTGCATTTTCTTTCCTCTTGTTTCGTGCGTTAGGACTTGTTCGGTAGCAGAATCGCTTATTCGAGCGTGAGTTACTTTTCGCGGAAGGTGATGAGTGAGGTATCCGTATCCCGGAGGCGTAGGAGTCCATCGGTTCGGTCGGCCTTGCCGCTTACGTGTTCTCTCGTTGTTTTAGGATTCTGTTATCGATATAGTCGAAAAGCACGAAAAGTCGTTTAGGTAGAAAAGTTTTCGAGCGTTAGGACTTGTTCGGTAGCAGAATCGCTTATCCGAGCGTGAGCTACCTTTCGCGGAAGGTGATGAGTGAGGTATCCGTATCCCGGAGGCATAGGAGTCCCTTGGCTCGGTCGACCTTGCCGCTCAAGGTCTCTCTTGCTCACCTTTAGGATTCTGTTATCGACGCAGTCGAAAAGCGCGAAAGTCGTTCTGGTAAAAGACTTTTCCAAGGAAAATTTTGACGCAGAGGGGGTTCCCCCCTTCTAGCCCCCGAGGGAGGGTCGGGCTTTGCCGAGGCAAGGCTGATCCTTCCTTGATGGTTAGACTTTACTTATGCATGTAAAGAAAGCGAGATACATGAACGACTTGAAACATTTTAAGGATAAAAGCGACGTAGCCGTTCGATGTTCCAAGCGTTGCTGTAGATCTCGCCTTGATCGTTGGCCAGCTTGTATGTCCCAGGCTTCAAAATCTTGGCAATGATGAATGGCCCTTCCCAGGGAGGAGTAAGCTTGTGGCGCCCTCGGGCGTCTTGTCGCAGCCGAAGTACCAAGTCTCCCACTTGGAAGTCTCAGGGCCGAACCCTTCGGGCGTGGTAGCGTCGCAGAGACTGCTGATACCGCGCCGAGTGTAGTAAGGCCATGTCCCGAGCCTCTTCCAGCTGGTCCAATGAATCCTCTCGGCTGGTCTGGTTGCTTTGGTCATCGTAAGCCTTCGTCCTCGGGGAACCGTATTCCAAGTCCGTGGGTAAGATGGCTTCGGGCCCATAGACTAGGAAAAACGGCGAGAAGCCCGTGGCCCGGCTCGGCGTCGTCCTTAGACTCCAAACCACCGAGGGTAGTTCTTTTATCCACCGCTTGCCAAACTTGTTGAGGTCGTTGTAGATCCTCGGTTTTAGTCCCTGCAAAATCATACCGTTGGCGCGCTCCACCTGCCCATTTGTCATTGGGTGAGCTACGGCGGTCCAGTCCACACGGATGTGGTGGTCCTCGCAGAAGTCCAGGAACTTTTTCCTAGTGAACTGCGTGCCATTGTCGGTGATGATTGAGTTTGGGACCCCAAAGCGATGGATGATATTTGTGAAGAACGCCACCGCCTGCTCGGACCCGATGCTGGTTAAGGGTCGGACTTCGTTCCAGTTGGAGAATTTGTCGATGGCGACCAGCAGGTGCGTGAAGCCCCCGGGTGCCTTCTGCAAGGGATCGACGAGGTCCAGACCCCACACGGCAAACGACCAAGTGATAGGTATTGTCTGCAGAGCTTGAGCGGGCAGGTGCGTCTGTCTCGCGTAGAATTGACACCCTCGGCAGGAGCGTACAATCCTAGTGGCGTCGACCACCACGGTTGGCCAGTAGAAACCTTGTCGGAAAGCGTTTCCCACGAGGGCCCGAGGCGCTGCATGGTGACCGCAAGCCCCCGAGTGTATTTCTTGTAACAGCTCTTGCCCTTGGGCAATGGATATGCATCGTTGGAGGATGCCCGAGGGGCTGCGGTGGTATAACTCTTTTCCGTCACCCAGTAAAACGAACGACTTAGTGTGCCGAGCCAGTCGCCGAGCTTCGGCCTTGTCGAGGGGCAGCTCTCCTCGGAGGAGATATTCCAGGTACGGGGTCTGCCAGTCTTGGTTTGGCGCAACCTCATTCTGTTCTCCCTCAACGCGTAGGGCCTCACCCTCGGCGGCCGAGGGTTCCTCGGGCTGGGCCGAGGTCTCCTCGGGTTCGGGCGCGTCGTCGAGTTTGACGGATGGTTGATATATGTCTCTAGAGAAGACATCCGGGGGAACCGTCGTTCGCCCCGAGGCTATTTTCGCCAGCTCATCCGCGGTCTCGTTGTACCGTCGAGCAACATGGTTGAGCTCTAGCCCATAAAACTTGTCTTCCAAGCGCCGTACTTCGTCGTAGTAGGCCTCCATTTTCCGATCGCGGCAGTGGGAGTTCTTCATGACCTGGTCAATAACAAGCTGCGAGTCGCCACGAGCGTCGAGGCGCCGAACCCCTAGCTCGACGGTGATGCGCAACCCATTAACCAAAGCCTCGTACTCGGCCACATTGTTTGACGCCGGAAAATGGAGGCACAGTACGTAGCGCACATGTTTCCCGAGGGGTGAGATGAAGAGCAAGCCAACACCTGCTCCTGTTTTCATAAGCGACCCATTAAAGTACATGGTCCAAAGTTCGGGCTATATTGGAGCTGTCGGCAATTGGGTGTCGACCCATTCAGTCAGAAAGTCTGCCAAGACTTGAGATTTTATGGCCTTCCGAGGAGCGAATGAAAGTGTTTCACCCATGAGTTCCACTGCCCATTTTGCTATCCTGCCCGAGGCCTCTCGGCACTAGATGATCTCTCCCAGGGGGAAGGATGACACCACAGTCACCGGATGAGACTCGAAGTAGTGTCGCAACTTTCGCCGTGTCAGAATTACTGCGTACAGTAGCTTCTGGATTTGTGGGTAGCGGATCTTGGTCTCGGATAGCACCTCGCTGATGAAGTAGACCGGCCTCTAGATGAGCAATGCATGCCCCTCTTCTCGTCTCTCGACTACGATCGCGGCGCTGACCACCTGAGTGGTTGCGGCTACGTAAATCAAGAGGGCTTCTCCCACAGCGGGGGGGGACCAAGATGGGTGCATTAGTAAGGAGTGCCTTTAAGTTTCTGAGGGCTTCTTCGGTCTCGGGGGGTCCAAGTGAAGCGCTCGGCCTTCCTTAAGAGGCGGTACAAGGGCAATCCTTTCTCGCCGAGGCGCGAGATAAAGCGGCTCAGAGCCGCAAGGCATCCCATGACCCTTTGTACTCCTTTCAAATCTTTGATGGGTCCCATGTTGGTGATGGCCGCAATTTTCTCCGGATTGGCCTCGATGCCTCGTTCGGAGACGATGAACCCTAGGAGCATGCCTTGAGGGACTCCGAAGACACACTTCTCGGGATTGAGTTTTACGCCCTTTGCACGCAGGCACCCGAAAGTTACTTCGAGGTCGGAGAGGAGGTCGGAGGCTTTCCTTGTCTTGACAACTATGTCATCGACGTAAGCCTCGACCGTTCTACCGATGTGCTCCCCGAACACATGGTTCATGCACCTTTGGTAGGTTGCGCCTGCATTCCTCAAGCCAAATGACATAGTAGTATAACAATACATGCCAAAGGGTGTGATGAAAGAAGTCGCGAGCTGGTCGGATTTTTTCATCTTGATTTGGTGATAGCCTGAATAGGCATCGAGGAAAGACAGGGTTTTGCACCCAGCAGTGGAGTCCACAATTTGATCGATGCGAGGCAGAGGGTAGGGAACCTTTGGACATGCTTTGTTTAAACCAGTGTAGTCTACACACATCCTCCATTTCCACCTTTTTTCTTTACAAGCACAGGGTTAGCTAACCATTCTGGATGGAATACCTCTTTGATGAACCCTGCAGCCATCAGCTTGTGGACCTCCTCGCCTATGGCCCTGCGCTTTTCTTCATCAAAGCGGCGCAGGGACTGCTTCACGGGTCAGGCACCGTCTCGGATGTCCAGTGAGTGCTCGGCGACATCCCTCGGTATGTCAGGCATGTCCGAGGGACTCCACGCAAAAACTTCGGCGTTTGCGTGGAGAAAGTCGACGAGCACTGCTTCCTATTTGGGGTCGAGCTCGGAGCCGATCCTGACTTTCTTGTCGGTGTCGTTGCTGGGGTCGAGGGAGACGGACTTAACCGCCTCGGCTGGTTCGAAGTTGTCGGCGCGCCACTTCGCATCAGGCGCCTCTTTGGAGAGGAAATCCATGTCAGCGATGAGGGCTTCGGACTCGGCGAGGGCCTCGGCGTACTCCACGCATTCCATGTCACACTCGTAAGCGTGGCGGTACATGGATCCGACGGTGATGGTTCCGTTGGGGCCTGGCATCTTGAGCTTGAGGTACGTGTAGTTGGGGACGGCCATGAACTTGGCGTAGCACGGTCTTCCTAACACCACGTGGTAGGTCCCTCGAAACCCAACCACCTCGAAAGTGAGGGTTTCCTTTCAGAAATTGGAGGGAGTTCCGAAGCAGACGGGCAAGTCAAGTTGCCCAATGGGCAGGACGCGCTTACTGGGAACAATCCCGTGGAAAGGTGCTGCACCGGCCCGGATCGTGGACAGATCGACCCCAAGAGCCCTAGGATCCCGGAGTAGATGATGTTGAGGCTGCTGCCTCCGTCCATGAGGACCTTGGTGAGCCTAGCGTTGCCGATGACAGGGTCGACGACGAGCGGGTACCTTCCTGGGCTCGGTACGCAGTCGGGGTGGTCACCTTGGTCGAAGGTAATGGGCTTGTCGGACCAGTCTAGGTAGACTGGCGCCGCTACCTTCACCGAGCAGACCTCCCAACGCTCCTGCTTGCGGTGCCGAGTCGAGGCATTCGCCACCTGTCCACCGTAGATCATGAAGCAGTTGTGGACCTCCAGGAACTCCTCTTCCTTGTCGCCCCCCTTCTTGTTGTTGCCTTGGTCTTTGCCACCTTCTGCCGAGGGTCTAGCCTTATTGAAGTAACGTCGGAGCATGTCGCACTCCTCAAGGGTGTGCTTGACGGGACCCCTGTGATAGGGGCACGACTCCTTGAGCATCTTGTCGAACGCGTTGGCCCCTCTGGGAGGCTTCCGAGGGTTCCTGTGCTCGGCAACAGCGACGAGATTCGCGTCAACGGCATCACGTTTTGCTTGCGCCTTCTTCTTGGCCTTCTTCGCGCCATGCTGGACGGACGCCTCGGGGGCGTCTTCCTTTTGCCCTCCCTGAGGCTGCTTGTCCTTCCAGAAGATGGCTTCGACCGTCTCCTGACCAGAGGCGAACTTGGTGGTGATGTCCATCAATTCGCTCGCCTTGGTGGGAGTCTTGCGTCCTAGTTTGCTCACGAGGTCTCGGCAAGTGGTGCCGGCGAGGAATGCCCTGATGACGTCCGAGTCGGTGATGTTGGGCAGATCGGTGCGCTGCTTTGAAAACCGCTAGATGTACTCTCGTAGGGATTCCCCTGGCTGCTGGCGGTAGCTTCGGAGATCCAATGAGTTCCCAGGGCGTACGTATGTACCCTGGAAATATCCAGCGAAAGCCTTGACCAGGTCGTCCCAGTCGGAGATCTGCGCAGGAGGCAGATGCTCCAGCCAGGCCCGGGCAGCGTCGGAGAGGAAAAGGGGGAGGTTGCGGATGATGAGGTTGTCATCGTCCGTCCCTCCCAACTGGCATGCCAGCCGGTAATCCGCAAGCCACAACTCCGGCCTTGTCTCCCCTGAGTACTTGGTGATGGTGGTCGGGGCTCGAAACTGGGCCGGGAACGGCGCTCGTCGTATGGCCTGGCTGAAGACTCGCGGACCTGGTGGCTTGGGCGAGGGACTCTGATCCTCCTCACTATCATAGCGTCCCCCTCGCCTGGGGTGGTAGCCTCGGCGCACCCTTTCCTCGAGTTGGGCTCGACGGTCGCGGCGGTGTTGCTCGTCGCCGAGGCGATCCGGGGCTGCAGGCGTCCCACCCCGTGTGCGCTCGGTGTGGACCGTGGCCTCACGCATGCGTCGGGAGGGCGTTGCGCGATGCTCCGAGGGGTCTCCTCGCCTCCGGGAGGCAGAGCTCTCGGCTTGTCGGACAACGGCGTCTTCCTGGAGGCCCTCGAGCTCGCCCTGGATACGTCGCCCCTCGGTGGTGGATGGCTCCGGCATTGTTCGAAGTAGCATCGCCGCTGCAGCTAGGTTCTGGCCAGCCCCGCTGAAGGCCGGGGGCAGCCCTGCCCTAGCATCGTCAACGATACGGTGCTGGACGTCCCGGGCCCGATGACGTGCTCCTCCGGCGAGTGCCCGGCCTGCCCACTCCTGCTCGATGTTTTGTCGGAGCTGCACAAGCCGCCTTGCTTTTTCGTCGAGCTTGGCCTGCATCTCACGGAGTTGCTCAAGCTGTGTGTCCTGACCCCCCGCAGGGACTTGGACCACAGCTAGCTCCCGCGGGATCTCAACGCGAGACGCAGGTGCAAGGGCGTCGTCACTTCCTGGCATGCCAAGGTGGTTTTCTCCGTCGTGATCTTCCTGATCGATGTGGTAGCACTCGTGAGTTGGGTCGCAACCCTCGTTGTCAAGGCTGTGGCCATCATCAGAGCAACCGGAGAGGCAGTGGTCACATGCGGACATGAAGTCACGCATGGCACCAGGATCACGGAGTCCGAAGAAATTCCAACTGACGTCGGGGTCGTCCTCTTCCTCAGAACCCGCAGGTCCGGAGGTTGAGACGGCCGTCAGTCGGTCCCAAGTTGACCACATATGGTACCCCGGAAAGTCAGGATATGCCCTCACGAATGCGCTCACCAAAGCGGGGTCGCTTGGTGGGTCGAAGCTGAATCTAAAGGGAACGGGATGGAAAACTGAAGGTACCTGCTGATTGGCAGACGACAGCGAAGTCGCGTCGGGGACGGAATGCACCGTTATCTCAGGTACAAGGCTAATGCCCAATAAGTCCTTCGTGAGGGCGCTGGCGTCATCAGTCCGCTCGGGGTTGGCACGTTGCTGGGAAGCGACAACCGCCGTTGTCTCAGGTGCGAGGACAACACCCGACATGTCCCCCGCAGGGGTGCCGGCGTCGTCGACTCGCTCTGGTCCAACAACCGTCGAGGTGCTGCCTCCCGCCTGGCCATGGTTGCCCCGTCTCCTCCTCCGGCGAGGAGGGTAGCGGGGCAAACCCGGGTGTTCCTCTTTCGCCACAGGAGGAAGTCGTCGTCGAGTTCGCCTTCGCCGGGCGAGCCGACGACCGCCGTTATTGTCGTGCTGCGAGGGGAGGAGTACCATGTCGTAGCTGCCGTCGTGGGACATGAACTCGAGACTCCCAAAGCGAAGCACCGTCTCGGGCTGGAGAGGCTGCTGAAAGCTACCCATCTGGAACTCAACGGGAAAGTGTTTTGTCAACATGCAACAGGCCCCTACCTGGCGTGCCAATTGTCGACGTTTCGGGCCCGCAAGGACCGTCAACTGACCAGTGAATTTGTCGCTGCGTGTCCCTACCCAGATGGGTTGATGCAAGATGGAACACAAGCGGGGGGATGAGGCTTATATTATCTTGCACCGAGGTGCTCGTAGTAGGGGTTACAAGCGTTGCGAGAGAGCGAGAGCGAGAGAGAGAGAGAGAGAGAGAGAGAGAGAGAGAGAGAGAGAGAGATAGAGAGAAAGAGAGGGTTCGGCCTTGAGGTGAGCTGTCTAAGTCTGCCTCTACCGCATCTCTCCTACTCTGCCTGCCTCTGCTCACCCGCCTTCGCCCTCCGTCCTTTTTTGGCCTGTGTCTTCATACGTCGCACGTTCGTACGTTCCATCTCCCCCCTCCCCAGGAAGGCCCTGGACATCCCCTTTTATAGATACAAGGAGATGCCGAGCTGTACAATGGGGGTGTAGCTATGAGCTAATGTGGCTAGCGGGGAAGTGCCTTGAGCCCTGTACATGTACTAACGTGGTCGTCGGAGAAGTGCCTTGAGTCCTGTAGAAGCATAGCTGGTGGTGCGGCATGGATCCTGTTGACGTTTCCTTGCTTCCGTAGGGGGTTGAGAGCAACCGACGTCATGGGCGCACGCGGGGAACCATCATTACCTATTACCGGAGTAACTCAGATGGGACACTGGTCTTGTTCCTTCATAGCTTGAGGCAGCTAGCTAGGGGTAGGGTAATGATGTATCCCCTGTAGCGTAGTCGGTCCGAGGTCGAGGTCGAGGTCGGGCGAGGCGGAGACTTCTCCTGAGGCCGAGGCTGAGGTCGGGCGAGGTTGTGACTCCTCCTGAGGCCGAGGCCGGGGCCGAGGCCCAGGGTCGGGTGAGGCGGCGACCTTCTCCCGAGGCCGGGGTTGAGGCCGAGGCCTGAGGTCGGGCGAGGCGGAGACCTTCTCCCGAGGCTGAGGCTGAGGCCGAGGCCTGAGGTCGGGCGAGGCGGAGCTCCCTGTTGCGCCCGAGGCCGAACTCGGGTGAGGTCGCGACTTACTATTGTCGGTTTTACCCTGGTGGTTGGCACAGTAGTCGAAACGGGGTGAATAGCGCTGTTTCCTGTCAGAATGGCCAGTAAAGGGGCGAAGTGACTGCGGTCACTTCGACCTTGCCGACTGAGGCGCGCGTGTCAGGATAAGGTGTCAGGCGATCCCTGCATTGAATGAGCATGCGATACGGTCGGTTGGTAAGGTGATTCGGCCGAGGTCGCTGCACAACAAAGTTCGCTCGAGCTTAGCCTTGGGTGAGACAGAGGTGTGTCTGCTGACTGAGGGGACCCTCGGGCGAGGCGTGAATTCGTCCGGGACTACTGTCCTTGCCCAAGGCTGGGCTCGGATGAGGTCGCGTCCCTTGGTAGACGAGGCCTTGACTTTAAACCGCGCTTCATCAGCCGTGTATGGTTTGTTCTGAAGATGTTTTTCGGTCAGGTTAAGGAGCATTGGGGATACCCCTAATTACGGTCCCCGACAGTAAGTTAGAAACGAGGATCTTCGTCCTAAACATAACACTTATTTAAAGTGTTAATTCAGATGGCGAATGTCTTTCGAAGAAAATGTAAACAAATGATGCATAATGGAACAATACAACACATGATGTATGGAAAACTCATCTTCTTTATCTTAGGGGTGTTTGTTTGAGATTATAATCTGTCCAGATTATATAATCCAACAACTTTTGAACAAAATGTTAGTTCAAAATTTGTTAGATTATATAATATAGACAGATTATAATCCCAAACAAACACTCCCTTAGCAATTTCATTCCATATTTCATCACACTAGATAAAATTACAAACATACATTCGACTCCTTGATATAAGATAATACGAAGGTTCTTCGAAGGCTAAGCAATACGAATCTATGGCCTTGAAAAAATATTTATGCAAGACAATTTTCATCTATTTATAGGGGTGATGAACCGCATTTGTACGGATTTGGAATAATGTCCATCAAGGTTTTTATACACACTTATTACAAAATTGTATTAGGACAATAACATGTTTTATCAAACCTCGACTATGCGGGCTTCGGCCTTCATTGTTTAGTAGCTTCCCCTTTGTCTGAAGTTGTCAATTTCGGTTGTTATCCTCGTCACTTGTGCATGGACAAAGTTTTTCCGTACACTGATTCGTTTGAAGGTTAGCTTCATCCGTCAATGGAAATGTTCCTGAAATACACTTGTTTGTGCTGAAGCAACATGTTAAATGAGTGATCTTTGGTATAAGAGGCCCCCAACACCACACCCTGCGCTTAAGACTTATGTTTAGCACAGTTTATGTCACAATATTTCTCTACTATATTAAAGCACCAGTTTCAACAATCGTCATGCGTCATTTTTTTGCAAAAAAAAGTCCCTTGCATTTTTTACAACAAACCCATCGTCCCTCCCTCCCCGACCCAACTCCTGGAAAATACTACTCGACACGTCTCCACGCCCCCGCCTCCCCATGTCTCCTGCGTGCCCTCGTCCCTGGCTCCATCTAGCAGTGCAGCCGCGCCGTCCTCGCCCGCACGCCCCTGCCTCCACGAGCCTTGCCCTCACTTCGGCGCTCCCCCCGCGCCCACCCCTGAACCCCGAGATAGTCGCTGCCCCGAGCGCCCGCCATCTAGCCCCCTGCCCGCCTCCCGAGACCCGAGATAACCACCCCTCCCCTCTCTCCGAGCGTGGATAAGGAAGCATCGCCACACGGATTCGGGCAGGTGGCGTGCGATGGAGGACGAGGGGAGCAGCGGTCCGACTCTATTCCACACTCTAATTCACTGGCCAATCTCTATCTCTACTATATTATAGCACCAGTTTCAACGATCGTCCTACGTCATTTTTTTCAAAAAAAAGTCTCTTACATCTTTTACAATAAACCTGTCGTCCCTCCCTCCCTGACCCAACTCCTGGAAAATACTACTACACACGTCTCCATGCCCCTGCCTCCACACGTCTCCCGCATGCCCTCGTCCCTAGCTCCATCTGGTCGTGCACCCGCGCCGTCCTCGCCCGCACGCCCCTGCCTCCATGAGCCTTGCCCTCGCTTCGGCGCTCCCCCCGCGCCCGCCCCTGAACCCCGAGATAGTTGTTGCCCCGAGCGTCCGCCATCCAGCCCCCTGCCCGCCTCCTGAGCCTCGAGATAACCACCCCTCCCCTCTCTTCGAGCATGGGTAAGGAAGCATCACCACATGGATTTGGGTAGGTGGCATGCGATGGAGGATGAGGGGAGCAGCGGTCCGACTCTATTCCGCACTCCAATTCGCCGGCCAACCGATCCTGCATCGACGTGGATCTCCGATCTGATATCCCCATCTCCATTGCCATCGTCGCGGTGACGGATCCCTCTCGGGCCCAACCTCTCCAACAATTGAGTGGCCCAAGCCTCGGCCTCTCCGGCAGTCAAGTAGCCCGAGGATGGCGGCACTAATGTGGGCCTGGATGGTGAGGCTCGTGTCCACGCTAGACTGGTGCTCACGACCTCCCCATGGACCGTTGCCCAGCGGTGCTATCACCCACACTGGTCTAGCGCCTAGTCCTCGCTCCGTCGGCGGCGTCGGGCTCGAGTCATCATCAGCCAGGTGAATCGGTCCGCTCATTCCCCTTACCCCATCCTCTAGGTATGGATTTGGGCTATCGACGGTTTTCAGATCCATAGGTTTCCACTATTCAACGTTGATGCCATCCCTTGGAGATTCCACATTCCCACCTCTCTGGTCGCCGTAGGTACGCTTGGTCCCAGGATGAATCGCTTGCTCCCAACTTGCAGGTACCTCTATACGAACTACTCACTCGGTCTGTCTGTAGTTGTATGCTGCAACCCTGCCTTGTCTTCTTCCATCACCTCCAATAGCCTAGTGTCCATGCAAACTCCCAACCACCAACGAATGGGCCATCCGTCATTGTCGCCCTACTTCGTCCCCTTCTCCAGTCACGAGAACTCCCATACGTGTTGCCCTTTGACTTGCCTTCCTGCTCTGTGAATTCTTGTGCCCAAACCCTAACTTCCTATTTGTATATATTGAGAACTCCCAAGGCCCCGTGACTAGGGAAGAAGCCCCCCATGATTGGTTACAACGTGCCATATTTCGGTGACCAAACTGGTTGCTCATGGGCCACAAAATAGAAAACATATTATCGGAATGGTGAATGTAAATGACATTGATAAGTGCAGCTAAAAGATGCATATTCCAAACAACATGGCTAATGTTCACCAAACGCATGGGAACACACTGTAAATAATTGAAAACCCTTAATAATATCAATATGGACAATTACTTACGGGGAAATAGAAGTGGTATTGAATCCAATGTGTACAACAATACCAAAGGTCCGTTTAGAAGCATACAAAGATAGAACTGCCTATAGTGTCGTGGAGTGTCCCATCAGCAGCACGACGCCGGCGATGGAAACCCGCCGCACCAGCCAGGATCCCACCCACGAAGAGCTGCAACTCTGACTGGCCTCCTCCTCATGCGGGGAGCGGAGCTAGGGACATTAGACCGAAGGCGAAGAACAAGAACATCAAATAGCAACTCGAGAGGGATTGGGGATTAGGTTTTTCGTTATTGACCTTTGTTTTTGCCTCTTTTGTGAAATAGCAAAGAGCATATTCTGGTAGCTTGGTTAGATCTTGGTGGAGGCCGGGGTAGACCTCCATGCGGCGGTGTCCGAGGTCGATGGTGTGGTGGCAGCTAGAATCGATGGTGCGGACTGGAGTATGGTGGCGATTGGGGAGCGACTCCCAGGGGCACTCCTCCCGAATCGCCTTCACCACCATCTGGTCCTCTGCCATCGCCGAGATCTAGCTGGATGGGGCGGATCTGGCTGATGCATCGGTGGTTGGATGAGGGCGACATTCACGGTGACTGGAAGGTGGAGCGCGGGCGAGCGAGGATGGAAGGGAGCGAGGCACGGGGGCGACGATGGCCAAAGATTTTGGGAATGGATTTGCAGAGTTTCCAAGCGGGTGGGGGAATGCATGGGGGCACGACGCGTGGATGGAAGGGGAGATGCGGGCACCAATGGAAGGGTAGATGGGGGCGCGATGCGTGGATGGGGTGCCGATGGAAAGCGAAGATGCGGTCATCCCTGTAATGGCGCCCGTTGGGGCTTGGGATCGTGGTGGCAGGGGCAAAGATCGCGGGAGCGGAGGCAGGCGGGGGCATCAGGGCTGTAGATGCCCTCATTACACTTTTAATAGAGTAGTAATAGATTTGATGAGTCGGCTCTAAACGATATTTCAATCGGCATGACGGTGTCCGTTTGGTTTTGTAAACCATGTATCCGGGCCCACATGGCCACCTGCCGTGAATTTGACCCAGCCTATGCAGATGGAGAATTTTGCCATTATGAAACACCGCGGATGTGGCTTCGACGAAATGGAGGCTAAGGAGAGAGATTCGACTATATGAAAACCAGGGGAAAGCCTACACTCTAAAATGGACATGACGACTCCATTACTAGGTAAGGACAATGATTATTGCACTAATACTGACGCCGTCACATAGCCGTTACCCGGTATCGTTACAAGTACACCACCGCCGCACCCAGCTGGTCTTGAGTTATCGCCGTTCTTTCCTTTCCTCTAGCTCCCTTCCACAACCAAACCCTAGCCGCCGCAACCCAACCCTAGCCGCCGCACCCATGGATCGAACTGCTCCTATTGTCGCTGTGGCAGAAGTTGTTGATGCTGCTCGTGTTGCGGCTGTTGCAGCTGTGGAGGTTAGATGTGCGACGTTGGTGGCTGAGAAGGAGGCACGAGCGGCGGTGGAATCTGCTAGTAATGTCGTCGATAAGGTTCAACTTGTCGTCCAAGCTGTTAAGTATCGAAGCTTTGTTGAAGATAACTCCAAGGTGACTGATTTTGTTTCTCTCTTCCTTTGCCGCATTTGGAATAGGGTTTAGGGCTGCTGTTCATTCGAATTAGGGTTAGTTCTTCATAAACATGGTAACTTAGTCATCCACCTAATCAACATTCTAGTTTTATTTCTACAGGAACATGTTGATTTGAAGTATCACGTTAGCATCAAGAACTCACTGCGAGATGTCATTCAAGAGATGAGGAGGCAATCTTCACTGTTACATAACATGAATAGGATGTGTTGTAGTATCCCAGAAGTTGAAGGGGGTAAGGTTGGAAAGCTTGCTGCCCATTTGAAGGATGTTTGCAAGAACCTCGAGAAGACTTGTATTTTCTGTGAAGAAGATCTGGAGAATAAATCTCCTAGTTGGGACCTTCATCATCCCCCTTCAGATGTTGAAGACCACTCTGACCTTTCTGATGTTGAGAACCAAGTGGATGGATACGTGTTAGAAGATCCAGAGCTGTGGGAAATGGTGTTTGAAGACATGAAGTGGGAGGAGAATAAAGTGGTTGTTTCTTTGTCCGAGCATTATCGTATTATGGGCTACGACTACGACGAGATTTTGGATCATACTGTTTAAGTTGCCAAGACTACTAGTATGTTTCTTCTGTGGTTTTTCTTTTGTGGTCATGAGATGAACTTGTAGCGAGTTTGTGTCATGAGATGAACTAGTAACCAGTTATGAAGACTTTTGTGATGTCAAGACTATGTACTTGTAACATCTCTCTCTATGATGTGGTTGTGTTTATGTAAGACAATCTATGTATTGAAGACTATCTACGCAATCATAATGTAGACTATCTATGTATTGAAGACTATCTATGCAATCTATGGTTAATGTTCATATTCTGTGAACTGCTTTGCTATATTGGTGATGTTCGCTGTATTTTCGATTGTCTACTGAAGACTATCTACTCAACTGAACCATTTGTCTCCTTCGGTTCTGGCAAATTCTGGGAACCATTTGTCTCCTTCAGTTCTGCGATCAAATGCAAACTGGCTGGCTGTATTTTCGGTTTGAGAACTGTTGTCTGTTGGCTGTATTTTCTGTGATCAAATGCTATGAGAACCGTTGTCCGTTTATTTTCGGTTCAGTTCAGTTTGTTTCTGGGAACAAACAGACAACAATTCAGTTCAGTTTCTTTCTAGGAAACAAAACAGACAATACAGACAGTTTGCCAGAAAATAGTTCAGTTCAAAATAGACAATACAGCTAGTTTGCCTGGGAACAAACAGACAACAGTTCAGTTCAGTTTCTAGGAACAAACAGACAACACTTCAGTTAAGTTCTGGGATCAAATACATAAACCAGTTTTGTTCTAGGAACAAATACATAAAACACTTTCTCAGTTTCAGATCTACTATCTATGATTTGCACGGTTCTTCCGTTTCTTTCGGGGGGTAATTTTCTTAACTACCCATTTGACACTTCTAGGTGGCGAAGTAGCAGTCGTGTGTTCAACTTCATTCTCATGTGCCCCTGCCACAATTAGCGCTTCATCATTAGCAGCCTCAATATCTAGTACCCTTGTGACTAGTTTACCACTTGGTGCTTCATCTTCATTTGCAACTACCACAATTAGTGCTTCATCTTCAATTGCAACTACCACAATTGGTGCCCTTGTCACTAGTTCACCACTTGGTGCTTCCTCTTCATTTGCAGCTTGAATATCTGGTGATGTGGCAGTCCGCAACTCTTTTGGTATCCAATTTTTCGTCGTATTCTTCCGTGGCTTCCTCTTCCTACGAAGAGCGATACAATGGTATATAAATTAAACCTTTCTGAGCGTTCGAACATATAGCGAGTACTGAAAGATCTCCAATAACCTTCTTCAACTGTGTCATGAACCAGGTCCAGCTCTCAACAGTCTCAGACTTGAAAAGGCCAAAAGCTAAAGGAAACATCTAATTATGCCCATCAACACGTGTTGCTGAAGCTAGCTGCCCATTCCATCTACCGTTAAGTGTAGTTGAGTCGACACTTAGGTAAGGTCTACAACCGTCCCGAAAACCTGAGATGCATGGCCCAAGGACACAAAAAACGGTTGAAAAAGTACTTACCATCCTCTAAAACAACATCAATCTCGATAATACTGTCGGGCGCCTTAGCAAGTACTGCCTCCTTCCAAGAAAACAGTAGCTTGAAACTCTCCTCCCAACTACCAAATAACTCTTTCAATGCCTTCTCCTTCCCCTTCCAAACAGTGTCGTAACCAATGGTGACATTATGAAATCCTTGTAGTGTTCCTTGCAACTCCTTAGCACCCATTTGTGGTTTCCTCATAAGTAGTGGAATAGCGTGAAATGCTACCCATCCACTACTTGGTGTCGTCGTCTTCCTCCTACTACTAGATGTGTAAGTATGCACGTCATGCAAGACAACAACCTGCAAATTATCGGTTCATGATTTTTTAAACAACAAAAAATTGAAAAATGATTGCTAGCAAAAAAGGAAAATTACATACCACAATGGTCGGTAATCCTTTCTTTTCCTCCCGTGCATGGATCCTCCAAGGGCATTCACCCCCTTTGCAATAGCCAACATATCGAGTAGTCGAAGTAACATTGATTCCAAGCTCAAACTCATGCTTTATGGCATATTGTCTCATAGCAATTCTAAATTCCTTCATGTTCGGAAACAAACTGCCTGGCTGCATTGAGGGATTTATTTTATCATACTTAACTCTCTTCTCGTCCAGTAGGTAGTCTTCACATTGTTGGTCTATATTATGGTCTCTTGAATCAATATGGTCTGATTCATCCAAATTAGTTGCACCACCTCGTAAGGCTTCATCTCTTCTATTTTCCTCTGCCTCATCCTCTTCAATAAGTCCAAGTTGAGAATACATATGCATCCCACTAGGAACATCACATCTTCCTTCCTCCTCCCACAAACCACCGAGAACCATAGAATACCAATCAAACAAAGATTCATCTTCTACATTCAGATTGGAAGACAATCCTATGCCTTCCACTGGTACATGCATGAGTGTTTAGATTCCATTATACTAGCTAGGACAAATCATGACATTGCAAAGACTCCATGGTACAAGCAAGAACAGATAGGGATACCTTTGGGGGACGTCTCGTCGACCTCGGTGTTGGTGTCCGGAGCTGCTGCATCCATGGAGGAGACTGTGGCGGCGCCCCGGCCAAGGGCCCGCGGCCGGTCCTTCTAGCATTCGGTCTTCGACTTGAGGGCGACACTCAAGGTCTACAACTTGAGGCCGTTAGGGCCTAGCTTCTCCCGTGATAGCAGCGGACAGAGAGATCTCACGGACAGAAAGCGACGGGAGGGAAATGGAGAATGAAGAAACATGAGATCTGGAAGAAGAGAGGAGATACCTCAGTAGCGGGAGCGAGACCGGCTGTGACGGCTAAAGAGAACGGCGCACGGACGGACGCCGACGGAGGATCCTTAATGGTTCACCTCAACGGCTAATAATGATTTTCAGTCTATTTCAGCGGCTGCGCGTTCTCTTTATTTCCATATCATCGAAACCCTCACCTACGCCTCCGTTTCTATGAAGCCAACTTTGCCGTGTTCTATAATGCCAAAAGTCTCGTGCGGATGGGATATAGGTGTACATTCGGGCCGCCCGGCCTGGCCCGGCCCAAGTCCAAAAAGGGCCGCATTGTTTGAATTTTGGGCCTGTTCGGGCCGTGCCGGGCCGGCCCACGGGCCTAGCCCTCGTCCCACGGCCCGACCCGTAATTGCTTAAACGTGACGGGCTTATTTCGGGCGGCCCGAAATTATAAAAGCCCAAAATTCAATTTTTGGCCCGAAATTCAGTTTTTGGCCCAAAATTCACATCAGGGCCCGAAATTCACATCAGAGCCCGAAATTCAAAACAAATTTATTAAAACAAATAAAAGATAAGACAAATAAATTTGACCAAAAGCAAACTTAATATTTGTATTAAGTTACTAGAGCTATGCAATGACTACCTCGTTTACAAATCATTTTGTTAGAAAGAAAAAGAGTATATTCAGCTCTATATATAGTTCGTAAGTTTATTTCATTATCTAATGTTCATAACAAAAATAAAATTACATCACATACTCTAATTCAAAGCTACAAAAAACATCTAACTAACATTATCTCTAGCTTTATGTTCTTTATCAAGTACATGAAAGTGTGGAATGAAGTGTGGTTTTAATAAATATACTAGGTATTTGGCTCGTGCGTTGCAACGGGAGATAACAAAATTTCAAAGCGATATGTACATTGCCATATAATAATATTTGAAATAATAGCAATTCTCTTTAGGCATGTGAGAACAAATAATATAGTATTTCTTTTCATATGTCAGGAGAAGGCTTCCTAGACTTGGTCAGTTCATGTACCATTCCTGTATCATATTTTGCTTCTCCATCTTCTGGATTTTACTGTACTTGCCAAGGGTTGTTAGTTATACCTTTTCTTAAGAAGGTGCTAAGTTATTTGGTGAGGTTTCTTGATTGTTGTCAGATGCTTTACTGTTGACTATTAAATATCTTCCAGGGGCATGGATAACTGTATTAAAGCCATGCCATTGGCTAGTGCACAAACCTAATGATTCAAGGAGAATGAAAAGAAAAAAAATGGAATTAACCTGAATATCGCAGTCAACTTGCTGTAGCGTTTCTCTATTAGCTCTTAGAAAGCTGAAAGCTTTTTGCAATATATTGTACAATGTATGACATGGACACAAACAAGAATCATGTAAGCTACAACAGGGATCAGATGCACTTTTTGTAAAGATCTGGTTGCATTCGAATCTAGATGATGGAACCTCACCATTCAAAGTCATCAATTGTTTCTTTCAGGACGATAAATTAAAATTCTAGGTAGTAGATAATATTATTTCCCCATGAACTAAAATAAGAAAACAGATGACATATATCGCCAACAAATAAACAGGGCCTATCAAGACTACCTTGACAGTAAAAGAGACCAAACTATTCCTAGCATGCTCAAAATGGATATTGCCAAGAGACTGGAATTCTGGTTCTGGTTTCTGCATACAGGTATGCATCCAGAGATCCTACAGACCTGCATTAACATAACAAGAGTCCCTCCAATGAGCATACTTTTCCAAATGTTTTGAACTGCTTAGGTTACATATATTTCTGCATCCAATTAAACATCTCAAAAGTCAACAAATAAGTATTTCTTTAGTAGAGATCAAGGGCCATGAGTATAAGAGGCAGGCTCCATAAAAGTTTTAATAAACTCTTATGCGGCCTACAACCACGACCTTTGACTCTCGTATTACTCTGACTGTAGATAACCAAACTCACACAAGAGTAATCTTAGAGAGCGGGGCTAAAATGAGAAGTGTGAAATACTAAAAGACCTTGAAAAAGTTAGCACACTCATTAACAAATGGCCAGATTTTTACCAGTTCTTGATTGAGGCACTTAAATTGTACAGGTTAAAAACAATGAGTATAAGTGGGAGGTGGATCCGAGCACGAGGCTACAGACGCCGGACTCCGCCTCATATATCACCAGCAGCTCCGCGATGTTGTACCCTTCCAGAACCACAATATGCACCTGCAAATTTAGCAAGCCTGAATCAGTCGATCAGAAATGACGTCGGTGTGGCGGCATCCACCCGACACGAGAGAAACTAATCCAGCTAAATTTCCAACATAGATGCCACCATTTGGAAGGGTATTCCCGTTAAATAGAAAGACACATTAAGGCTATCTTCACTCAATTTATATTAAAATGTTTATATAGTAGTGCTTCCAAGATTTCTGACAACTATGTACATAGTAAAAGATTCCTTAAAAAAATCTTGAAGCCTCATGGTTAGCACAACAGTGGGTATTTTTTAAAAAAACACTGAAGAGCATTCCAATAGTAATTAGAAACTGAAAAACAAATGACGCGTTCCATGGTAAGTTTTACCTCTGAGTTTAGGGCTTGACTTATCACTTAACACCATCCTTAGTGGCCAGATAAATGTTATAGAGTGACTTCTCGTGTCATATATCTCAGAACTATAATTTCGAAAACAAGAAACGTATGACCGGTAAGAAACAATGGAAACAGGAGCCAAATGTTACACTGGTTTCAAAACACATACAAAGTGAACCATTCAATCATGGCAGTTGGTGGCCATGATCAAAGCAGAAACAGAAACAGAGTCCCAGAGTGACAGGGTAGAGAAATTATAGAGCAAGAATGAGCACATACCAACGACCTCACCTCTACCTCCAACCCCGCACAGTCAGTCAGAAATAGACATCAGTGTTTCATTCGCCAAAGTAATTGGTCAGGCAAGGATTAAGATCCTTGCTGAACATTTCGTCTGGGCTACCGTAGTTTGGTGTCTCAGCTTCCCCAATGCTGCACTCCTGTTTTAGACAGCCAATAGCAAGAATAGATTATCAATGAAGAATAGACAGCAAATAACACTATGATGAGTTTGAACTAACAAGGTAACAGGCGACTGAAAAATGTTCCAAGTTGCACTGTGCAAATGCTGTTGTATCACATTAAGAATAAAAAAGAACCAAAGTATGTCATGCCGTGCAGGTAAGTAAGAACAGTAGCTAGAGAAAGCTAAACAAGCGGAGTACATCTATCATATCATCATTGGAATTAGGCCGATGATAGTTTATTATTATGCAGTTGCAAGTGCTAGCTAATTTGCGAAGTAAGCATTTTCCAGTTTACTTCCGCGGTACTCCCCTTGTAATACATAAAACGAATTAACACAAAATGGTATAAGCAATTAGATAGAAGAGAAAGAATATTTATTGTACAGCAGCAACCCAAATAGCTGGTCTTGCCAAGAAATGCAAACTGCAAGTTTAAAAAACTATAAATAAAGCAGTGAACTGATTCCCCCAACTTATTATGCTCAACCTACAAATTAATGGGTAACCAGGTCTTAACTCAAGATGTAATTTTGGAAATAGTGTATCGATATGCCAATTGTTTCGCTGTGAGAGTGAGATGATGGAGTAATCGAACACACCAGAGAGGAAGCAGTATCCTCGTTGAACCCCGACGTCCTAGGGGAAGAGCAGTATCCGTCCTCGTCAAAGCACGACCTTGCCGAGTGCTTCTCAGCCTCCTGCACAGAGTGAAACATCAGGCGACGGAGCATCAGAGATCAACAGCCGAGGCGCAAAAGCAAATAACACGCGGCTAGATCGTGACAGGGGAAGAACGAACCTGAGCGAGCTCCTACGCGAGGCACTGGATCTGGTTGGTGAGCATGGAAATATCGTCCCGGAGGCGGCGGTCGGGCTTTGGCTCCGGTTCCACGTGCAGGAACAGGACGACATCTTTGAGCGTCCTGATCTCCTCCCGCTACCGCAGGCACAGGTCCTTGAGCCGCTCCACCTCCCGGTCCTTGTTCTCGAGCTGCAGGCGGAGTGCGACGATCTTCACGGCCGCTCCTACCATGCACCATGTAACAATGTTATTTTATTTTCTATCCAAAAAATGGATATCAGCACAAAACATTCTTCAAAGCCATAAAACCTCATATTTTGGAATACAACTCTGCTACTAATATGGCGCTGTTGAGCCATATCCATTTGGAGAACAATTATACCAGTGTAGTCGTCGCGGAGAAGAATTATACCAGTGTTGATGTGTATAAAACCTCAGATTTTTACTATGCGGTGAATAAGCTCTGGATTACTTTCTAGCAAGATACAAAGTCAGCATCTAGCAGCATATGCAAGTTATGTGGATAACAGAGAGCATAATGAAACACACAACAACTCATAATGTGACTTCTGAGGGAGACCAAGGAAGGGGAATTACTTGTGTTCATCGTAAAAAATGTGATTTCTTCTTCCCCTTGGCCACACACGGAGAACAACCTGCATGAGAAGAGCAGTCACATCCAAAATAAGACAAGATCTAAACAAATAGAAAAGGCAGGCATAATGGGGAAATCAAAGAAGGGTGCATCCCTTCCTTACTGCGGGATATGGTGAGCCGGACGACAGCTACGTCGGCGACGAGGATGGGAGGCATGATGTTGCGTGAGGGAGAGCCTGCCTCCACCATCCACCACAGAGGCTGAAGAGGCCAGTAGATAAAATAACAAAGTGGATAAAGGTTCAAGTGTAATTTATTGAATTGCCTTGATCGAAAAGAGTAAAATTGGAGAGGAAAATTGAATGGAGTCGAAAGAGATAGTGGGAAGAAGAGACAACATCAGACCTGCAGATGTAATTCCATGTATATTTGCCCACCGTTCACCACTTGCCTCGTATGTTGTTCTCATCCGTACAGAAAACTAAGTGTGAAGCTTGAATGGTGCCTTCGCCGAGGCAGCCCCATTTACGGTTCTAGTTCCTCTTGCAACCCAAAAAAAGCAAACATAGCTTTGCGCCTAAAAGAACAAAAGGACTTGAGAAATAAATCAAAGCAGCAAACCTTGAAAGAAGGTTTGTAGATATACTCTAGTATTTAAAACAACACCACTTGAAGAGCAAAAGTGCATGATATGAGCAGATAACAACATCTACTTAAAAGACTCATATGTTTGCAGCACTCAAAATGTTGAAATGTTTCAGTCTATTTTCTATTGCATTGTAGGACGACAAATGATCGCATAATCTTTAGATATTGTCTAAGTGTCTAAACGTACGGTATAGATGCACAACAACATTACTACTGAGATGAAGGTAACAAAAGTTTACCTTGCCTTTTTCTTCGTTTAGTGCGTTTGATTGGAAGGCTATTTATGGAGCACACCATGCATCACTATAATACCCAGTTCAGTTGCTATATTTTGTCATATAGATAGTAATAAGAAAATAGTGTTGTGTGTTTGGCAAGGCAAATTAATCATGGAACATTCAATATTTTTGCAAGTTCTAGAGGTCAAATAAACAAGCACTGAACCAACAAATAAGAATAACATACATCAGAATATCAGATAAATAAGATAAGACAAGATATCTGATTACATTTTTGTTCATCCAAGTTTGGAGGAGCTGAGCTTGTCCTAACATGAAATTGTTGTACAAAATTTTATATTTAATAGATGTCATGTAAGTAGAAAGCAAAAGGTAATTTCTACTATACAGCTTCATGTCCCAAGCTGGAGATAAAAAGGGATAACAAAATCATACCGACAACCCATTCATATTGATATACTACCAAACTTCCCGTGAAAAGAAATAAACAAGAAGGAAAATAAGATGGTTAATTATTTAACAAGATCATTTTGCTTGTCATAACCTTGGTGTCTAGCAAGTGTTACGAGCCTATGAGTATCCATCGTATCCCACTATCCCATCTGGATTAAAATCTTTACATCAGCAAACTAATAAAAAGACGCTGCATGACATGAATGATGAATGCAAACCAAAGGTTCAAAACATATACTTACGTATTGAAAGTCGCCTAGAGGGGGGGGGGTGAATAGGGCGAATCTAAAAATTTACAAAGTTAATCACAACTACAAGTCGGGTTAGCGTTAGAAATATAATCGAGTTTGAGAGAGGGCGTAAAAATAAATCGCAAGCGAATAAAGAAGTGAGACACAAGGATTTGTTTTACCGAGGTTCGTCTCTCAAACCTACTCCCCGTTGAGGTGGTCACAAAGACCGGGTCTCTTTCAACCCTTTCCCTCTCTCAAACGGTCCCTCGGACCGAGTGAGATTCTCTTCTCAATCAATCGGGAACAAACTTCCCCGCAAGGACCACCACACAATTGGTGTCTCTTGCCTCGATTACAATTGAGTTGTTCGCAAGAAAGAATGAAAGAAAGAAGCAATCCAAGCGCAAGAGCTCAAAAGAACACAACAAATCACTCTCTCTAATCACTAAAGCTTTGAGTGGAATTGGGAGAGGATTTAATCTCTTTGGTGTGTCTAGAATTGAATGCTAGAGCTCTTGTAAGTAGTTGGAATGTTGAAAACTTGGATGCCATTGAATGTGGGGTGGTTGGGGTATTTATAGCCCCAACCACCAAAAATGGTCGTTGGAAGTGTGCTGTCGCATGGCGCACCGGACAGTCCGGTGCGCCAGCCACATCAGCCTGTCGTTGGGTTCCGACCGTTGGAGCTCTGACCTGTGGGCCCGCCTGGCTGTCCGGTGGTGCACCGGACAAGCCCTGTAGGCTGTCCGATGTGCCACCCGCGCGTGCTCTGCTCCTCTGCGCGTGCTGGCGCGCATTTAATGCGTTGCAGTCGACCGTTGAGCGCGAAGTAGCCGTTGCTCCGCTGTCACACCAGACAGTCCGGTGAATTATAGCGGAGCAGATTCCCGAAGCTGGCGGGTTCATAGTTGCTCTCCCTTGGGGCACCGGACACTGTCCGGTGGTATACCTGATAGTCCGATGAATTATAGTGGAGCGCCTCTGGAATTTCCCGAAGGTGAAGAGTTCAGCTTGGAGTACCCTGGTGCATCAGACACTGTCCAGTGGTGCACCGGACAGTCCGGTGCGCCAGACCAGGGCAGCCTTCGGTTGTCCCTTGCTCTCTTTGTTTGAACCCATTGTTGGTCTTTTTATTGACTTATTGTGAACCTTTGGCACTTGTAGAACTTAAGGACTAGAGCAAACTAGTTAGTCCAATTATTTGTGTTGGGCAATTCAACCACCAAAATCAATTAGGAAATAGGTGTAAGCCTAATTCCCTTTCAATCTCCCCCTTTTTGGTGATTGATGCCAACACAAACCAAAGCAAGTATAGAAGTGCATAATTGAACTAGTTTGCATATTTGTAAGTGCAAAGGTTACTTAGAATTGAGCCAATAGAAATTCATAAGATATGCATGGATTGTTTCTTTATATTTTTAACATTTTGGACCACGCTTGCACCACATATTTTGTTTTTTGCAAATTCTTTTGTAAAATCTTTTCAAAGACATTTTGCAACTAGTCAAAGGTAAATGAATAAGATTTAGAGAAGCATTTTCAAGATTTGAAACTTTCTCCCCCTGTTTCAAATGCTTTTCCTTTGACTAAACAAAACTCCCCCTCAACAAAAACTTCCTCTTAGTGTTCAAGAGAGTTTTAAGACATCAATTTTGAAAACACTACTTTCTCCCCCTTTTGAACACAATAAGATACCAATTTGAAAATCATGAGTTTTAAAATTAGGTGGTGGTGCGGTCCTTTTGCTTTGGGCCAATACTTTCTCCCCCTTTGGCATGAATCGCCAAAAACGGATACGTAGAGTGAAATATAGGCCCTTTTGGAACTACTTTCTCCTTCTTTGGCAACCAATAATATGAGTGAAGATTATACCAAAGTTGGAGAGTTGCTCGGAGCGACGACGAAGGATGAGTTAATGGAGTGGAGTGGAAGCCTTTGTCTTCGCCGAAGACTCCAATTCCCTTTCAATACACCTATGACTTGGTTTGAAATATAATTGAAAACACATTAGTCATAGTATATATAAAAGAGATGATCAAAGGTATAAATCTGAGCTATGTATGCAAGACATCAATAAAAATTCCTAGAATCAAGAATATTTAGCTCATGCCTAAGTTTGGTAAAAGTTTGTTCATCTAATGGCTTGGTAAAGATATCGGCTAATTGATCTTTAGTATTAATGTATGCAATCTCGATATCCCCCTTTTGTTGGTGATCCCTTAAGAAATGATACCGAATGGCTATGTGTTTAGTGTGACTATGCTCAATGGGATTATCCGCCATGCAGATTGCACTCTCATTATCACATAGAAGATGAACTTTGGTTAATTTGTAACCATAGTCCCTAAGGGTTTGCCTCATCCAAAGCAATTGCGCGCAACAATGGCCTGCGGCAATATACTCGGCTTCGGCGGTAGAAAGAGCTACAGAATTTTGCTTCTTAGAAGCCCAAGACACCAAGGATCTTCCCAAGAACTGGCAAGTCCCTGATGTGCTCTTTCTATTAATTTTACACCCTGCCCAATCGGCATCCGAATAACCAATTAAATCAAATGTGGATCCCCTAGGATACCAGAGCCCAAACTTAGTAGTATAAGCCAAATATCTCAAGATTCGTTTTACGGCCGTAAGGTGAGCTTCCTTAGGGTCGGCTTGGAATCTTGCACACATACATACGGAAAGCATAATGTCCGGTCGAGATGCACATAAATAGAGTAATGAACCTATCATCGACCGGTATACCTTTTGATCTACGGATTTACCTTCCGTGTCGAGGTCGATATGCCCATTGGTTCCCATGGGTGTCTTGATGGGCTTGGCATCCTTCATCCCAAACTTGTTTAGAATGTCTTGAGTATACTTCGTTTGGCTAATGAAGGTGCCCTCTTGGAGTTGCTTCACTTGAAATCCTAAGAAACACTTCAACTCCCCCATCATTGACATCTCGAATTTCTGTGTCATGATCCTACTAAATTCTTCACATGTAGATTCGTTAGTAGACCCAAATATAATATCATCAACATAAATTTGGCGTACAAACAAATCATTGTCAAGAGTTTTAGTGAATAGAGTAGGATTGGCTTTTCCAACTTTGAAGCCATTAGCTATAAGGAAATCTCTTAGGCATTCATACCATGCTCTTGGGGCTTGCTTGAGCCCATAAAGCGCCTTAGAGAGCTTATAGACATAGTTAGGGTACTCACTGTCTTCAAAGCCGGGAGGTTGCTCAACATAGACCTCTTCCTTGATTGGTCCATTGAGGAAGGCACTCTTCACGTCCATTTGATAAAGCTTGAAGCCATGGTAAGTAGCATAGGCTAATAATATACGAATTGATTCAAGCCTAGCTACGGGTGCATAGGTTTCACCGAAATCCAAACCTTCGACTTGTGAATATCCCTTGGCCACAAGTCGTGCTTTGTTCCTAGTCACCACACCATGCTCGTCTTGTTTGTTGCGGAAGACCCACTTGGTTCCTACAACATTTTGGTTAGGACGTGGAACTAAATGCCATACCTCGTTCCTAGTGAAGTTGTTGAGCTCCTCTTGCATCGCCACCACCCAATCCGAATCTTGAAGTGCTTCCTCTACCCTGTGTGGCTCAATAGAGAAAACAAAAGAGTAATGCTCACAAAAATGTGCAACACGAGATCTAGTGGTTACCCCCTTATGAATGTCGCCGAGGATGGTGTCGACGGGGTGATCTCGTTGGATTGCTTGGTGGACTCTTGGGTGTGGCGGTCTTGGTTCTTCATCCTCCTTGTCTTGATCATTTGCATCTCTCCCTTGATCATTGCCGTCTTCTTGAGGTGGCTCATCTCTTTGATCTTCTCCTTCATCAACTTGAGCCTCATCCTCATTTGGAGTTGTTGGAGATGCTTGCGTGGAGGAGGATGGTTGATCTTGTGAATTTGGAGGCTCTTCGGATTCTTTAGGACACACATCCCCAATGGACATGTTCCTTAGCGCGATGCACGGAGCCTCTTCATCACCTATCTCATCAAGATCAACTTGCTCTACTTGAGAGCCGTTAGTTTCATCAAACACAACGTCACAAGAAACTTCAACTAGTCCTGAGGACTTGTTAAAGACTCTATATGCCCTTGTGTTTGAATCATATCCTAGTAAAAAGCCTTCTACAGTCTTAGGAGAAAATTTAGATTTTCTACCTCTTTTAACAAGAATAAAGCATTTGCTACCAAAGACTCTAAAATATGAAATATTGGGCTTTTTACCGGTTAGGAGTTCATATGATGTCTTCTTGAGGATTCGGTGTAGATACAACCGGTTGATGACGTAGCAGGCGGTGTTGACCGCCTCGGCCCAAAACCGATGTCTTGTACTCATCAAGCATGGTCCTTGCCATGTCTAATAGAGTTCGATTCTTTCTCTCCACTATACCATTTTGTTGTGGCGTGTAGGGAGAAGAGAACTCATGCTTGATGCCCTCCTCCTCAAGGAAGCCTTCAATTTGAGAGTTCTTGAACTCCGTTCCGTTGTCGCTTCTTATTTTCTTGATCGTTAACCGAACTCATTTTGAGCCCGTCTTAAGAATCCCTTTAAGGTTTCTTGGGTTTGAGATTTTTCCTGCAAAAAGAATACCCAAGTGAAGCGAGAATAATCATCCACAATAACTAGACAGTACTTACTCCCGTCGATGCTTATGTAAGCAATCGGGCCGAATAGATCCATGTGTAGGAGCTCCAGTGGCCTGTCAGTCGTCATGATGTTCTTATGCGGATGATGAACACCAACTTGCTTCCCTACTTGGCATGCGCTACAGATCCTGTCTTTCTCAAAATGATCATTTGTTAATCCTAAAATGTGCTCTCCCTTTAGAAGCTTATGAAGATTCTTCATTCCAACATGGGCTAGTCGGCGGTGCCAGAGCCAACCCATGTTAGTCTTAGCAACTAAGCAAGTGTCGAGTTCAGCTCTATCAAAATCTACCAAATATAGCTGACCCTCTAACACTCCCTTAAATGCTATTGAATCATCACTTCTTCTAAAGACAGTGACACCTACATCAGTAAATAGACAGTTGTAGCCCATTTTGCATAATTGAGATACGGAAAGCAAATTATAATCTAAAGAATCTACAAAAAACATTGGAAATGGAATGATCAGGTGAAATAGCAATTTTACCCAAACCTTTGACCAAACCTTGATTCCCATCCCCGAATGTGATAGCTCGTTGGGGATCTTGGTTTTTCTCATAGGAGGAGAACATCTTTTTCTCCCCAGTCATGTGGTTTGTGCACCCGCTGTCGATGATCCAACTTGAGCCCCCGGATGCATAAACCTACAAAACAAGTTTAGTTCTTGACTTTAGGTACCCAAATGGTTTTGGGTCCTTTGGCATTAGACACAAGAACTTTGGGTACCCAAACACAAGTCTTTGACCCCTTGTGCTTGCCCCCAACATACTTGGCAACTACTTTGCCAGATTTGTTAGTTAACACATAAGATGCATCAAAAGTTTTAAATTAAATGCTATGTTCATTTGATGCACTAAGAGTTTTCTTCTTAGGCAACTTATCATGGGTTGGTTGCCTAGAGCTAGATGTCTCACCCTTATACATAAAAGCATGATTAGGGCCAGAGTGAGACTTCCTAGAATGAATTCTCCTAATTTTGCTCTCGGGATAACCAGTAGGGTACAAAATGTAACCCTCGTTATCCTGAGGCATCGGAGCCTTGCCCTTAACAAAGTTAGATAATTTCTTAGGAGGAGCATTAAGTTTGACATTATCTCCCTTTTGGAAGCCAATGCCATCCTTGATGCCAGGGCGTCTCCCACTATAGAGCATGCTTCTAGCAAATTTAAACTTTTCATTTTCTAAGTCATGCTTTATTTTAGCATTAAGTTGAGCTATGTGATCATTTTGTTTCTTAATTAAAGCTAGATGGTCATGGATAGCATCAACATCAATGTCTCTACATCTAGTGCAAATGGAAATATGCTCAACGGTAGATGTAGAGGGTTTGCAAGAATTAAGTTCAACAATCTTAGCACGCAAAATGTCATTGTTATCTCTAAGATTGGAAATGGAAGCATTGCAAACATCTAATTCTTTAGCCTTAGCAAGCAATTTTTCATTTTCAATCCTAAGGCTAGCAAGAGAGATATTCAATTCTTCAATCTTAGCAAGCAAATCATCATTATCATTTTTAAGATTGGGAATTGAAACATCACAAGCATTTGAATCAACCTTAGCAATTAATTTTGCATTCTCATTTCTAAGGTTGTCAATAGTCTCATGGCAAGTGCTTAGCTCACTAGATAATTTTTCACATTTTTCTACTTCTAGAGCATAAGCATTTTTAACCTTAACATGCTTTTTGTTTTCTTTAATAAGGAAGTCCTCTTGGGTGTCCAAGAGATCATCCTTCTCATGAATAGCACTAATCAATTCATTTAATTTTTCCTTTTGTTGCATGTTTAGGTTGGCAAAAATAATGCGCAAGCTATCCTCCTCATTACTAGCATTATCCTCATCGCTAGAGGTTTCATATTTGGTGGAGGATCTTGATTTTACCTTCTTCCTTTTGTCGTCCTTTGCCATGAGGCACTTGTGGCCGACATTTGGGAAGAGAAGTCCCTTGGTGACGGCGATGTTTGCGACGTCCTCATCGGAGGAGGAGTCGGTGGAGCTTTTATCGGAGTCCCATTCTCGGCAAACGTGGGCATCGCCATCCTTCTTCTTGTAGTACTTCTTCTTCTCCTTTCTTCTTCCCTTCTTGTCGTCGCCCCTGTCACTGTCACTAGAAATAGGACATTTTGCAATAAAATGACCGGGCTTACCACATTTGTAGCACACTTTCTTGGAGCGGGGCTTGTAATCCTTCCCCCTCCTTTGCTTAAGGATTTGACGGAAGCTCTTGATGATGAGCGCCATCTCCTCGTTGTCGAGCTTGGAGGCGTCGATGGGTGTTCAACTTGGAGTAGATTCCTCCTTCTTTTCTTCCGTCGCCTTGAATGCGACAGGTTGTGCTTCGGACGTGGAGGGACCGTCAAGCTCGTTGATCTTCTTTGAGCCTTTGATCATCAATTCAAAGCTCACAAAATTCCCGATTACTTCCTCGGGAGTCATTAGTGTATATCTAGGAATGCCACGAATTAATTGAACTTGAGTAGGGTTAAGAAAACAAGTGATCTAAGAATAACCTTAACCATTTCGTGGTCATCCCATTTCTTACTCCCAAGGTTGCGCACTTGGTTCACCAAGGTTTTGAGCCGGTTGTACATGTCTTGTGGCTCCTCCCCTTGGCGAAGTCGGAAGCGACCGAGCTCCCCCTCGACCGTTTCCCGCTTGGTGATTTTGGTCACCTCGTCTCCTTCGTGCGCGGTCTTTAGCGTGTCCCAAATCTCCTTGGCACCTTTCAACCCTTGCACTTTATTATACTCCTCTCGATTTAGAGAGGCGAGGAGTATAGTTGAGGCTTGGGAGTTGAAGTGTTGGATTTGGGCCACTTCGTCCTCATCATAATCTTCATCCCCTACGGATGGTACCTGTACACCAAACTCAACAACATCCCATATACTTTTGTGGAGTGAGGTTAGATGAAATCGCATCAAATCACTCCACCTAGCATAATCTTCACCATCAAACGTTGGTGGTTTGCCTAATGGGACGGAAAGTAAAGGTGTATGTTTAGGAATGCGAGGATAGCGTAGGGGGATCTTACTATACTTCTTGCGCTCATGGCACTTAGAAGTTACGGACGGCGCATCGGAGCCGGAGGTCGATGGTGATGAAGAGTCGGTCTCGTAGTAGACCACTTTCCTCATCTTCTTGTGCTTGTCACCTCTCCGATGCGACTTGTGGGAAGAAGATTTCTTCTTGTTCCCCTTCCCTTTGTTGCGGGACTCTTCCGATGAAGCCTTCCCGTGGCTTGTAGTGGGCTTGTCACCGGTCTCCATCTCCTTCTTGGTGTGATCTCCCGACATCACTTCGAGAGGTTAGGCTCTAATGAAGCACTAGGCTCGGATACCAATTGAAAGTCGCCTAGAGGGGGGGTGAATAGGGCGAATCTAAAAATTTACAAAGTTAATCACAACTACAAGCCAGGTTAGCGTTAGAAATATAATCGAGTCCGAGAGAGGGCGTAAAAACAAATCGCAAGCGAATAAAGAAGTGAGACACAAGGATTTGTTTTACCGAGGTTCGGTTCTCTCAAACCTACTCCCCGTTGAGGTGGTCACAAAGACCGGGTCTCTTTCAACCCTTTCCCTCTCTCAAACGGTCCCTTGGACCGAGTGAGCTTCTCTTCTCAATCAATCGGGAACAAACTTCCCCGCAAGGACCACCACACAATTGGTGTCTCTTGCCTCGATTACAATTGAGTTGTTCGCAAGAAAGAATGAAAGAAAGAAGCAATCAAAGCGCAAGAGCTCAAAAGAACACAACAAATCACTCTCTCTAATCACTAAAGCTTTGAGTGGAATTGGGAGAGGATTTAATCTCTTTGGTGTGTCTAGAATTGAAAGCTAGAGCTCTTGTAAGTAGTTGGAATGTTGAAAACTTGGATGTCATTGAATGTGGAGTGATTGGGGGTATTTATAGCCCTAACCACCAAAAATGGTCGTTGGAAGTGTGCTGTCGCATGGCGCACCGGACAGTCCGGTGCGCCACCGGACACTGTCCGGTGCGCCAGCCACATCAGCCTGCCGTTGGGTTCCGACCGTTGGAGCTCTGACCTGTGGGCCCGCCTGGCTGTCCGGTGGCGCACCGGACAAGCCCTGTAGGCTGTCCGGTGTGCCACCCGCGCGTGCTCTGCTCCTCTGCGCGTGTTGGCGCATTTAATGTGTTGCAGTCGACCGTTGAGCACGAAGTAGCCGTTGCTCCGCTGTCACACCGGACACTGTCCGGTGACTCACCGGACAGTCCGGTGAATTATAGCGGAGTGGATTCCCGAAGCTGGAGGGTTCAGAGTTGCTCTCCCTTGGGGCACCGGACAGTCCGGTGAATTATAGTGGAGCGCCTCTGGAATTTCCCGAAGGTGAAGAGTTCAGCTTGGAGTACCCTGGTGCACGGGATACTGTCCGTTGGTGCACCGGACACTGTCCGGTGGTGCACCGGACAGTCCGGTGCGCCAGACCAGGGCAGCCTTCGGTTGTCCCTTGCTCTCTTTGTTTGAACCCATTCTTGGTCTTTTTATTGACTTATTGTGAACCTTTGGCACATGTAGAACTTAAGGACTAGAGCAAACTAGTTAGTCCAATTATTTGTGTTGGGCAATTCAACCACCAAAATCAATTAGGAAATAGGTGTAAGCCTAATTCCCTTTCACGTATGCCCTGACATGTAATATTCAAGCCTAAGTCCTTAAAATATCTAAAACACAAGCATATGCATGTTAAACACGGTAACATCTCTAAATACTTTCTACACAAAATCAAGCAAACTCTACCCTAAGGCAAGTTGACAGGAAGAAACCTCGGCCATGCGATAAATGACATGCTCATACTGAACGGGACCGAACTTCGTCTTGTATACGTCAGATTTCCTAACACCATCCTTAGGCGCATCAGGTTGTTTTTACCGACAAAGCACCAAGGGGGCACTGAAACTAAAACAAGACCAATTCAATCTTAAACCAAAACACTGTTTGAAAACAATCGTTGCGGTGGGGCAACTGTATTGAGATGCTTGAGAAGGAAAAAAGGAGTTGTAAAGTGGTGGTGATGAACACATAATTCACATAGGTGAGATAGTCAAATGATGAATATATGCACCCTGGAAGGCTGCTACTAATTACACATTCCTTGAACCTTCCTGTAAAAGCTTAGTATGAAAGATGTAAGCTTTATTTGAAGGCAAGAATGCATGGAGATTTTTTTCCCTGGCGGAGTATAGACTTGTGCTCCTCTTCCGTCCACGGGACGCTCTTGCGTCGTTCCTGCATGGCCTTGAAGCAACTATTCCCCACATCAGCATCGGTGCCGCTCTTCCATTCTTCGCGTCAGTGCCTGGCTGCCTGCTCCCTCCTCCTCTATCCTTGGGGTGTGGCGGCGGTGGCTCCAGATCCCTCAGGTGTCGCTACAGACGACTCCTCTCCAGTGTAGCGCGAGAGCGAGATTTGGCCAGCCTGGATAGCGGCCACGTCCTCCACCAGCGCTTCGTAGTGTCGTCGCACCTCCTCCTCCGTCCGCGTCGGGCGAGGATCACGAGATCTGCTCGGATGATAGAAAGGAGGGGCGAAGGGTTTGCTACCTGGAGTCATCGAGCTTGGGTGTGGACTTCTTCTCGACGCCGAGGACAACGGTGTTCGTGCCGCGGATGGCCTCAAGAGCGTACTCCACCTAGAAGATGTGGCCGTCGGGGGAGAAGATAGTGATGGCGGGGTCGTAGCGGGCCATCGTGCTGGCATCCTCGACGGTTAGGGTTTGAGCGGCGGTGGTGCACTGCTATTACAAGGACCTCACTACAAGACTACAAATATGCAAAATCGCGCACCAAATCCTCACCGTCTATAAGCAAAACACCTTCAACAAGCTACGCCAATATTATTGCTCTTACCACATTAGAAATGCACCACAACCTCGAATACCCACGAGGACGTAAAAAAAGTAGTTTTTTAGATTAGGGAGGCGAGGAGGTGCTCATAGATTCGTTGATGGGGCCGAAGATCTCTTCAACCTTGCCGATTTGGGTCTTGTTCTGTAGATAGATGGGCACGTTGAAGTAGGGCACCTTCTCGTTGGTGAGCTTCGTCATCGCCTCCCCCTCGCACGCGTGCAGGAACGTCGAAACCTTTGCGCACGCCAAGACAAACAGAAACCCCACCAGAAGGTCAGAAAAAAACGAGAATACCAGAAAAGGAGCCAATACCCTGACGGGGAGTGGGTAGGAGTATTGGTGGCACCGACCGACGACCTCCGTGGGCGGGCCCTCGTCGCGGAACCCGCCACCGAAGCGGCCCCCACCGCCACCCCGGCCACCACCGCCAAATCGGCCCCCGCCGTGGCCCCGGCCACCTCCTCCGCCGAACCGGCCACCACCGCCTCGCCCTCTCGGTGGTCACATGGCGCGCGGTGTGCTTTTGGGCTCGAGGAGAGTTGGCTGAGCTGGATGCGGAGGATGGTCTTGGCGGCGGAGAGGAAACGGCGTCGCGGCCGATCCGCTCCGAGACGTGAAGACCCATCGAGGCCACGTCGGGGTCGATAGCCTCGTCCTCTCCCCACGCCATGGTCGGAGCGTTGCGGGGGAGGAAGGCGTCGATGTCGGGAGGGTGGGGATTGCGGCGAGCGGGGGGGGGGGGGGGATTGCGGCGCAGGGGCGGGTGGATCGCGGCGGGCGGGCTGGCGGGCGTTGGGAGGCGGGCAGTCTACATTATAGTCTTAATAGTTAGTAGAGATATGTGCCTTTTCGCGCCTCTATATGGGCCATTTCGTGCCTGCCTTAAACGGGTCGTGCTCGTGCCCGCCCATGGGCTGCGACCTCGGTCCAAACCCGACCCGATATATCAGGCCGTGCCGGCCCGGCACTAAATTATTTCGGGTCGTGCCGTGTCTAGACTGTGTTTTTTTTTCGTGCTTCGGGCCGGTCCATCAGGCCCGACCCAAATGTACACCTATGGGATGGGAGGAGTGGTGGGGGAAAGAGTGTGCCGGTCTGCTTCCCACGCCATTGCTGACGCTTGCAGAAGCTCCGTACGGCCGTGTCGCCCTCCATTGACCATGGAGGTGTGAAATCTTGCGTGAGCCCTTACGCATCTTCGAGCCTTCCACAGTTCCACCTCCCGCCTGCTGGACCCTAGGCTTTCTTGCCCCACGCCGTATCCACCAGCACGAGTGGAGAAACTGAAGCACGATCCCGACCACTTCAGAACCCGATTTGGTGGCCACCTCCGTGTAAGGGGCTGGTAGTCAGCGCCCCGACTTTAGTCCCACATCGGCTAGCCAAGGGGGCCGTGGGCAGCTTAAAAAAGGGAGAGTCCCCCTCCTCTCATCAGCCTGGCTTTTGGGATGTGAGTGGTGGGCTCTCTTGGCTGGGCCAGCCCACGAGCGCATGAACGCCCGAAGCTGTCGAGTGTGGGCTGGGCCGGGGGTTGGACGCTGACATCTGGTATCAGAGCCCGGTTTGGCCCATGCCTGCCTTGGGGGGGGGTTCCCAAGGGGGTGGGATGTAAGGGGCTGGTAGTCAGCGCCCCGGCTTTAGTCCCACATCGGCTAGCCAAGGGGGCCGTGGGCAGCTTAAAAGGGAGAGTCTCCCTCCTCCCATCAGCCTGGCTTTTGGGATGTGAGTGGTGGGCTCTCTTGGCTGGGCCGGCCCACGAGCGCATGAACGCCCGAAGCTGTCGAGTGTGGCGATGGTGGGCTTTGGGCGGACTGGCCCAGTGGGTGCGTTACAATTGGTATCGGAGCCTACATTGCCGCTGCTGCCTGGGAGAGCTTTGGGCCTCTTAGGGGGGTGGGATGTAAGGGACCGGTATGCACGCCCTGGGTTAGTACCACCTCGCCTAGCCAAGGGGGCCGTGTTGCACTTATAAGGGCGGGCCTCCCTTCTCTCTCAGCTTAGGTTTTGAGAGCGAGGTGCCCGGGCGGACTGGCCCAGTGGGTGCGTTACACTCCGATTTCGCTAGTACTTAATCCCAGTTACATCAACAAGAATTGCTCCTCTAAGTTCTATTGGAGCGTAATCTGATCGGTTTGGGTCGGTTCGAGAACTTGAGATTGCGATTTGGGAGTTGCGGGAGAGAAAGGAAGAGATGGGCCAGAGCAAGGCGGAGTTTTTGGAGCAGTTCGGTGGGGACTACGGTTACCCGGACGCGCCCAGGGGCATCGACGATCTGCGGGCCGCCGAGTTCAAGCGGCTGGAAGGTGTGATTTCGCGTCCTTCTCAATTCATACGCGAAAACTTGAAATTGAATTTGTTGGTTCCTGTAAAAATGAAGACAGCTATTTAATGTTTGGGTTAATTATGTCCGTGCCATTATAATTTTCTACGTTTTGATATGTGCCACTAAATTTCTTAAGCTTGTAAATATGCCATGAAATTTCTAATCAACTCTTAAATACACCATTTTGTTGAATCAGACGTAACTCTTAAATAAGAACACATTTTCGTATTTCCTTTTTTACCCTTGTTCAAAGTAAACCCAGCAGAAACGTTGCTACGAACGCAGCCATTTTGTGACTTTTCGTCTCTCCAAACATGCGCTCCGTAACCCTAGCAGCCGCCACCGGAGCTGCACGCCCATCGTAGCTGCGCTCCACTCCTCGCTAGAGCTGCACAGTTGATGTACTGACAAACAAAGGTAAAAAAGGAAATCCGAAAATACGTGTGCCGGTGGTACTTCAGATTGTGTATTTCAGAGTTGAATAGAAGTTTAATGGTATATGTGCAATCTTAAGAAGTTTAGTGACACATATCAAAACGTAGAAAATTATAATGACACAGATATAATTAACCATTAATGTTTTTGTCATACTCATTCGCATACACTCCTTTATTGGGAATTTTGAGTTTTGTTGTTGTGGCTAAGAGAGGAGTGACGCCAATTTTGCATTTTGCGGACGTGACTGAGAGCATGCTTGATTAGGATGAGAGGATAATCTTAGGCCTTGTTGGATTCCGATTAGGCCTAGGACTAAAGTTTAGTCCTAGAACTAAAGTTTAATCTCTATTTTGGCTCCAAGACTAAACAGGTTCAGAACACATTAAATGCATTATCGAAAGACTGAAATACCCCTTGTATGCATAAGACGTCACATAGAGAGAGAGAGACGGCAATAAATGAAGGGCAGGAAGAAATAAATCCGCTGTAGTCACGTTTAGCTACCCTTTGAGAGACTAAAGACTAAAGCAAAAAGGATTAAACATGACTAAAAACCAAGGACTAAAGATTAGTTCCTGAAGCCATACGGGACCTTAAGCTTTACATATATGGAAATTGAAGTTTGCTATGCTAGCTTCTAAAGATGTGTTGGTTTTGAGCAGGGATGGTTTACCTGGACCATGCTGGTGCGACACTGTACTCAGAGGCACAGATGACGGATGTTGCTAGAGACCTTATGTCTAATGTCTATGGGAATCCTCGTATCCTTAAATTTGGGTCTTATGTCACGAAAGTTCTTTTTTCCTTGGTAGCTATTTACTTAGAAAAATTATTGTGGTTGTGTTCTTTGACATGCTTTTAGATAGTCAGAACGATCCAAGCATGGCTACAAGTGATATTGTTACTTCTGCGCGGCATCAGGTACTGCATATTATAAATATCTGGACTTATCATTCTTATGTCTGTGTTTTCAATTATAGAACACTTCCTTAAAAATCAGCAAGTACACGGGGAAGACCCCAAACCCTAGACGGGTATTCTAACAGTTCCTTTGAAAGAAAGTCAGTGCTGGTGATTGGTATCCGTTATTGATTTTATGCTCACAAGTTACAACAAATGTTTAAATGTCTATTTCAGCGTATGTTCTAAAGTGGAAATACTCAATTATATGTAATTGAAGTTGAAAAGGAGTATGTATATACTTTTCATGCTTCGTTCCGATCAAAGAAATTGTGAATTGGTGCTAACATCTTACACAACTGTATGTGATCGTCAGAAGTTGCAACCAGCCTTCTCTTGCTTATGATGCAATCTTTATTCTCACAGGTCCTAAAATACTTCAATGCATCACCAAAGGACTACAAATGTATATTTACATCAGGGGCAACAGCAGCTCTGAAACTTGTTGGTGAATGTTTTCCATGGAGTAGAGACAGCTGCTATATGTACACAATGGAAAATCATAATAGTGTGCTTGGGATAAGGGAGTATCCTACCATGATTACAATTACAACTCTACTTACTGGCTAGTTAATGTATATATCACTATGCAAGTACACGCTCCAATGGTGCAATGTGTCATAGATGCTTTATCTACATATCTTTATAGCCTCGTGCCCTCAGATGTATGGCAAAACAACTATTTTCCTTTCTACCCCATCATCAATAGGTTTTATAAATCTCTAAAATTGTTTTTTGTTGAAAATGGGTTCTTTCATTAGCAGTCTATTTCAAAAGCTGAGAAATTCAAACTGACACAGTGTACCAGAATGTGCATTGGTCCAATACAAACTGTAGATTTTGTCCCCTTAATATATTTACAGATATGCTCTGAGCAAAGGAGCTACTGCATCAGCAGTTGATGTTCAAGAGGTTATCGATCCATCAAAGAGTCATGAAAGTGACAGTATGTTTAAGGTTTCAAAACACCTAAATCAAAGAAGAGGTGATGATGTGCTTCTGCACAAGTATCAGAATGGGAGCCTGGCACCTATTTCAGGTAAGGACCTTATAGACATAATGTGTTTTCTTCAGCTGTGACACCTATTCTTTCATCCAACTGAACAGTGATTGTCATTCTGGGGTGATTCATATTATTCTCTTCATGTGATGTAGGAAACAGTTTAAATCTATTTGCATTCCCTTCAGAGTGCAATTTCTCAGGACATAAGTTCAACCTCAGCTTGGTCAAGTTCATCAAGGAAGGGAAATTTATGGATTTGCCATCACAGCAGCAGTAAGATATTTGATGCATACAAGGCTGTTCTAGATGTCTAGACAAGTAACTGGATTTGTCTAGCAGTCATCATCCCGTTTTCATTGGATGTAGCTTTGACATACTTATCAAGTTCATCATTTGCAGGGGCCAGTGGATGGTTCTGATAGATGCTGCAAAAGGATGTACAACTGAACCACCAAACTTAACCCTGTATTCTGCTGACTTTGTTGTCTGTTCGTTTTACAAGGTAAATGTGCACCTATTTTTGCTTTCATAAGTCTTTTCCCAGACATGTAACCATTTGTTATCTTTTGACAAACATGTAGATATTTGGCTATCCAACTGGTCTTGGTGCCTTAATCGTAAAAAATGGTATGCAACAAGCAGTTATCATGTAATCTTATTATTATTTCGTTTTCTTTCCTTCTATTCTCCATACAATCGGCTTTTTTTGTATGTAACATACAATAGGATATAATCTACACTTATAATGATAAGTTATTTGGATTGGTACCATTACAATTTTGCAAGTTCTGAGAACTACCATTATTATTCACCATTTTCAACTACTCTGAGACACACCATCACTATTCTTCCTCCCTTCGAAATATGCAACAGTGCATGCCCAAGGAGGCCTTGGGCCCAGTTGCAGGCGTCTCTGGTGACCATGTGTTTCCGTATGGTCGATTCTGCCCTCACCATCAAGTGGAAGATTGTGAGCAGGGCCGGCTCATGATTTTAGAAGGCCCTAGGCCAATCTAAATTTATTGGCCCTTATATACTTGCATATCGTTAAAAACAACACTATAAATAAAAAACAAGTCTATATGAACATCATTACGAATATATTAAACTAGTAAAAATTTGGTACCTTATTTGACACTATACAATGTTTCTCAAAATAAACAATTGCGTCGAGCATTTCTTGAAGCAAAATCATTAAGGACAGTATTTAGGTCAACATTTGTCAATACATCCTCTCGATAGAACAAGTAGCCAAGCCATTTAACCTTTCCTGTGTCATAGTTGACCTTAGATAATTTTTTCAACAACTTCAATTTTGAGAAACTTCTTTCGGCTGAGGCTACAGTGACAGGTATGGTCAATAAAATCCGATATGCAATAGAGACATTTGGATAACAATCTGCAATTGTAATGAACTGAATAATCTCAGATGCTATCATCAAACCATCTGGTAAAGTTACTTGCAACACTTCTAATTCACTGATAAAATCATTGAGATCAACGTCAGATGAGTCATCATGAGTAAAAGTTTTTGCAAAAGTAGTACAACACTTTCTCAGATCTCGATCATCTAAAGACTTCAACCTTTCTGAGTTTAATAAGAAACCAAAAATGTTTTCAAATATCTCCATCTGCTCAAATCGACTATTCAATGAAGCAATTGCCATATCAATCATGACAAGAAAGTAATTAACTCTGAATGACTCTATAGCTGATAATGCTTCTTCTTCATTCTGATCATTTTGTTCATCAAAATGTTTCTTTCTTTTAGCTTGATGGCTTCTAGGAAATACTGGCTCTACATCCATCTCTTCTGCACTTTTGCAATATCGATGATGCGACTGAAGCCTTCAGCTCTATACTTCTTAAAATATAAAATGACCCCTTTAATTTGTTCGAGTGCAGCATCCATGCACACAATCTTAGATTGCAGTTTCTTATTCACCATATTTATAGAAAATAAAATATCATGCCAAATAACCATACCACATAAAAACTCAAAATTTTCAAGTGCAGTTACTAAACCTTGAGCATCACTTAATCCTTTTGGATAATTTGTAGAACATCTCCCTACTTCCATCAAAGCATCCCTTATTTGGGGAGTTTGAAACCTGATAGCTTGTACACTTTTTATTCGACTCTCCCAACGAGTAGTGGACAAAGCTTTGACTGTTAGTTTAGGAACATTGTCAAGCAAAATCTTCCACCTTTTAGTAGAACTTGAGAACAATACATATATCGGTTGTATAACACCAAAGAATGAAATAGCTTTGGTACAAGACTATGCCATATCACAAAGGGTCAAATTTAGACTATGACATGCACATGACATGTATAAAGCTCTTGGATTAATCTCAAGAAAACGCTTTTGAACACCCTGATGTTTTCCCTTCATATTAGAGCCATTGTCATAACCTTGACCTCTCACATCTTTAACATTCAATTCAAGAAGTTCCAAACGATCCATCAATTCTGTAAAAAGACCAAATCCTGATGTGTCATCTACTGGCAAGAAGTATAAAAAGAACTCCTCAACTCTTGGAGTGCTACTTGATATATTGACACAACGTACAATTAAAGTCATCTGTTCTTCATGACTTTTATCTGGAGTACAATCCAAGATAATAGAGAAATATTTGGCACCCTTGATGATACTAAAGATATATCTTCTCATAGTGTCAGCAATAAGTAGAATGAGCTCATTCTGAATATTATGACCAAGATAATGATGATGAATTTCATTATTTTGAATGCGCCTAATGTGTTCTTGCATCACAGTATCAAATTCAGCAATCATCTCAATTGAGCCTAGAAAAATACCATTACTGTCTTGATAAATTTTCTCATTTGTTCCTCGAAGGGGCAAATTATTTTTAGCGCAAAACTTCACAACAGCAACAATTCATACCAATACTTGTCTCCATCGCTCTTTTTCTTTTGCAATTTCACGTTGCAAATCATCATCAATCATCTTGTTTTTGCTTAACCTCGACTTGAGTTCATTCCATGTATTCATGTTCCTCATATGCTCAGTACTATTTTCATGTTGTTTTATCCTCCCACTCAGATGCTTCCAGTCACTCAATCCAGCATGTGCCAGTAAACTCTTGGTCTCATTTGATTTGAACAATCGACAACAAAAACAATAAACTTTATCCACATGCTTAGAATAAACTAACCACTTTCTATCAACAATCTCAGAATTACTTAACTTTATCTGGTAGAAAATATAGGAAAAATACCTACCAAGATTGTCTTTAGGGAACTGCAGATTCAATTCTCTCATAGGCCCCTTTTCAATTAAAATATCTCTTCTTTTATTGTCTAGATTATCCCATGTTTTAGGATCAAAGATTTCAGGAAAAGATTCTTCTCCATCACCATCCTGAATGACCTGATTATCCTCATCGTCATGATTGATTTGAACTTCATCTAAATTTTGTTCCTGTTCTTGATTGTGTGTATCCTGGTCATCTTCCTCTAAATCCTTAGGATTATCCTTAGGAGGAACATTAGTGCTAGCTGAGAAAAATCTATGAATAGCACCTTTCTGTGATTCAATTAATTGATTTTCTCGCTTTCTTTTGTTCCTCTTTTGAGCACCAGACAAATGTTTTGTAGGCAACATTTTAACACTCGTTAATACCTAAATTTATAAATAATGATATGCTGATTAAAAACTGTTGAAGTGTATAAGTGGATTGGCTACCTTCTCACATCAGCTTAAGCTTTTGGGTTGAACTGGTTAGTGCGTCCATTCTAACATGGTATCAGAGCCAGAGGTCTCGAGTTCGAATCCTGGCAGAGGCTTTATTTGTGCCTCCACCCATTTATTTCCACGTTTGCGCCTTTCTCTTTGGCTGCGTTTGCGCCTTTCTCTCTGGCTGCACGTGAGTGGGGGTGTTGAAGTGTATAAGTGGATAAACTACCTTCTCCCATCAGCTTAAGCTTTTGGGTTGAACTGGTTAGTGCGTCCATTCTAACAGTGTTGAAGTGTATAAGTGGATAAACTACCTTCTCTCATCAGCTTAAGCTTTTGGGTTGAACTGGTTAGTGCGTCCATTCTAACATGGTATCAAAGCCAGAGGTCTCGAGTTCGAATCCTGGCAGAGGCTTTATTTATGTCTCCACCCATTTATTTCCACGTTTGCGCCTTTCTCTCTGGCTGTGTTTGCGCCTTTCTCTCTGGCTGCACGTGAGTGGGGGTGTTGAAGTGTATAAGTGGATTGGCTACCTTCTCACATCAGCTTAAGCTTTTGGGTTGAACTGGTTAGTGCGTCCATTCTAACAAAAACAATAACTAACATGTATTCAAAATTCTAGAGCAAAGAACATGTATCTAACTTAATTATAAAGATAAATACGCAATTTAAATTAATCAACCTTGAGCTTGACGTCTTGCTGGATGACGTTGATCTAGGGCATTCAATCCTCTTCCAGCTTCTGGATGCTTGACGTCTTGCTGGATTGAGCGAAGAATATGCTTGCTTGCTTCTGGATGCGGCCAGCCGGCCAGCGGATGCTTGCTTTTTTCTATCGCATACTGCTATAGTGCTGTATTGATGGAGGCTTCTTCTAAGGCGGCGCCGCGGCGACGGCTGCTTGCTTGTTTTTTGGATGGCGGCATGTACTGAGTATTATATATAATATTGGGCCCCTTATTTTGCTAGGCCCTAGGCGACGGCCCTTTTGGCCTATGGCCAGAGCCGGCTCTGATTGTGAGACTGGGTCCAAGCAAGGGTTGTGGAACCCTTTTTCATTTGAAGGAGAGAGCATAATCGTCCATACGGAAATATGTGGTCGCAAGATACTCCTGCAGCTGGACCCAAGGCCTCCCCAAGCGTAAACCATGGCATATTTCAAAGGGAGGAAAAATGGTATTGATGCACCTCATAATAGGTGGATAGTAATGGTAATTCTCAAAACTTGCAAAATTGTAATGGTACCAATCCAAACAACCTATAAATTAAGTTACTACAACAACTTCTACATGGATGCTGGTGATCGACCTCCCAAGCAAGGGGCAAACTCTCTAATGACTCCTTCCCTTTTTTTTATTCAATGGCAGAGGCTGCTAGTTTACTGAACAAGACATACTTCAGTGGAGGTTAGCACTTAGTCATGCACTGCCTTTAATGTTTGTTTGTTTTCTTTGTTTTTAGTATTCTTTTGTAATTCTTATGGCATAGGAACGGTAGCTGCTTCAATTGCTGACATCGACTTTGTTCAGAAAAGAAAAAGCATTGAGCAAGCTCTTGAGGATGGAACAATCTCATTCTTGAGCATATCTTCTCTTCGACATGGATTTAAGATAATCAATATGCTAACTATCTCGGCTATTGCACGGTACCTGTCAGAGATATATTTTGGTCCTGATATCCTGTCTATGGCGTACTTCTCATTTGAGTTGTTCTCTTGTAGGCATACTGCATCTCTTGCTACTTATGTGAGAAATAAAATGCTAGAGCTGAAGCATAGCAATGGGAAAAATGTTTGCATGATCTATGGACAGACTTCTAAGGTACTATTACCCAGTCACTTCATGCCTTCAGTTTTTCTTTGCTTTCTTTGACCTCTAGGGAATTATCACAATCAGTAGAAGAGGTACACTTCTCTTGACATTTGTTAATTTAGCATATTTATTATTTATGTTGACTTATTTGTAGGTGAATCATCTGAAAATGGGTCCTACAATCACATTCAATTTGAAAAGAGAAGATGACACCTGGTTTGGATATCGTGAGGTGGAGAAGCTTGCCTCACTGTCAAGAATTCATTTGCGTGTAGGGGCCTCTGCTTTAGCATGTGTTATAAACTATGTTCTTATTGGTACTTCCTTTATCGGGCTCAGTAGAGAATAAGCATTTCAGTCACCACCATCATTTCTAGATTTATGAACGAATACTATGCTGGATAAACAAAAAGTATCATACGTTTGGGTTGTGCAAATCTATGCATGTCTGACACATGTATGCATGTTTGACACATGTTAGCTGACAATCGTATGAGATCAGTAATTTCTTTCCACTTAGGACTATTTTGAGTGCTTCTCTGATCTTGGCTGATGTAGCTTCTCCACTGTTTTGCAGACGGGCTGCTTTTGTAACCCTGGTGCATGTGCTAAGTATGTTGGTTTGTCGCACTCAGATCTTGTTTCCAATTTTGAGGTACACAATGCGACCTTATCTGCTCAGTACAACAACAATAATAATGTAATACCTTACAGTTTTGCATCTAAGTAAAGCAAATGTGTTACATGTCAGGCTGGGCATGTTTGTTGGGATGGTAATGATGTAATAAATGGGAAACCAACTGGTGCTGTGAGGATATCATTTGGCTATATGTCTACATATGAAGATGCAGAGGTCTGATATTTTTTTCCATTTTATTTATTTTTAAGGCTTAACTACATCTTCTGACTGGTCAATTCTGTGCAAGATCATCTCTAACCTGTTACCACTCATCTTATAACTCTTTTTTTTTCCAATAGGAATTTCTGAAGTTCCTACGGTCATCTTTTGTGTCCAAACCTGTAGGATTGAACAATGAATACATGGTGAATATGGATACTCTTAATTTAGTAGGTAATTTCATAATTACCCTATAATATGAAAATGGTGATATTTGATTTTTAATCTTTTTATTCATTTAAAATTTTGATTTGTATAGTTTAATTGCAGATGATTGGAGCCAACAAGCTCTTTCAGTTATTCGCTTGAAATCCATAACTATCTATCCTGTAAAATCTTGCCAAGGATTTAGTGTGCAGAGCTGGCCACTGACAACTGGTGGTAATGCATTAATTTGAGACCTTCAGCAGTTCAGTTTTTTTCATCTTTGTAGCTTTGCTACAGTATTGTGGTTGCATTATATTTGTGATTCATAAATTATATTGGCTCTTTTTACCTAGGTTTAAAATATGACAGAGAATGGCTTCTCCAAGGATTAGGTGGTGAAATTTTGACGCAAAAAAAGGTAACGGTTTTATGTTCTGGTGTGTTTTCTGTTCTCCAAAAAATTGAAAAAGTGACTGCATTATTTGCAACCATCCACTATTTGTCCAAACTAATTTTGGAATAGTAGGGAAATGTTCATTAGATGTTGTTTTGTATGGAACTTTACTTTTTTAGTATATTTTAACTGTCATCTTTCTTTTATATTTTAAATCCTTATTCTTCTGGCTAGAACATCTAGCATAAGACAGATATGATAACAAGTTGACAACAACAAAACGAGTAAGTTGCGTAGGCTAGAGTTGAAACCTACCAAAAGCCAAAAACCAAGATTTAGGCACATGGATAGCTATTTTCTATTCGCTTCTATTCAAGGTTAAATCTTTGGATATGTTCCATCCTTTTAAGTTTCCTTTTACTGTCTCTTACCATGTTAACTTCGGTTTTCCTCTGCTTTTCTTCCCATTACTATCCTGTCTTACGATCCCATTACGCACTAGAGTCTCTAGAGGTCTTCATCAGATATGGTCAAACCATCTCAATCGTTGTTGTACAATTTTTTTTAATTGGTGCTACCCCTAGCCTACCGCATATTATCGTTATAGATTCAATCCCTTTTTTGTAGGCCACAAATGCAACACAACATACGTATTTCCGCAACACTTATCTGTTGAATATGACATTTTTATAGGCCAACATTCTGTACCGTACAACATAGCAAGCCTAATCGCCGCCCTATAAAACTTGCCTTTTTAGCTTCTACAATACCCTCTTGTCACATAGAACGTTAGATGTTTGACATCACTTTCTCTACCCTGTTTTTTTTTTCTCGAACAACGCAGGAGATCTGCATGTCATTTCAATTAAGGAGAGAAAAACAAGAGGTCTGGCAAGGCCAGACCGATTACAAAAGGAACACAACAAAACCCACAAGGCCACAACTCAGACGAGGGTCCTCAACCACGACCAACAAAAAGAACACCCTAAAGAAAAACTCAAACTAAACCATCTAGCGACCCAACCAGGAACTCCTGTAGCTTTGAAGCTCCAGCCATGCACCACATTTTGCATTCCTCCACAATCTTCCTTAGAAGATCAGATATACACGGTCTTCCATTATAAAAAACACAGCTATTTCGGTGCTTCCAAATTTTCCAGGCAGCAAGGATGATCAGAGAGTTCAGCCCCCTATGCCTTCCCTTTGGCGTCAAACGAACCACCTTTCTCCACCACTCAGGGAAAGAATAATCATCCAGAGTGGGAGATAGACCTGGAATGTGGAGTGCCTGGAACATATGAAACCATAGCTGTCTAGAAAAACTGCAACCAACTAGAATGTGAATGTGATTAATGGTCTCATCTGCTTGATCACAAAGGGGGCAAACCTCAGGGTGGGGTAACCCTCTTTTGGCCAGCCTATCGGCTGTCCAACGACACTTCTTGAACACCAGCCATATAAAGAACTTGCAACGAAGTGGTGCCCAACTCTTCGAAATTTTCTTCCATGGAGAAAAACGGATGGATCCAACAAAGAAAGCTGCATATGCGGACCTGCTAGAATATTCCCCTGAATCTGAAAGCTTCCATCTAAAAGTGTCAGGAACCTCTGGCTATAGGATAACCCCTTGCACTTGATCCTAGACCTGGACATAATCAATCAGAACTGGAATGGTTAGGCCCCTTGAATATCCATCCACCACCCACTTGAGATTATTTAGAGCTTCAGCTACAGTTCTTTATTGATCACTCTTCTTGCAATATTTTGGATCAGGTAGGGGGCCAAATCAGCAATGGAATTACCATTTAACCATTTGTCTTTCCAAAACAGGATCCTTTTACTATTTCCAAGCACTGGAGAAGTGGCTGTATCAAAAAAAGGTCGTAGCATTCCGAGGGACCCCAATTTGGAAGCCAACCCAAGGACGGGGCCAGTCCACCTTATGGGCCCGTAACTAACGGATTTTCAGAGCCCAGCCTAATTTCTCCAGATTTAGAATTCCCAGACCGCCATATTCTAGAGGGCGTTGCACCGTTTCCCAAGACACAAGGCAATTGCCTCCATTAGCCTTCTCCTTTCCCTTCCACAGAAAACCTTTTCTTCCTTTGTCTATAGCTTTGATGACCCATTTAGGGAGGTCAACCGCCAACATTTGATAAATGGGGGAGGCTGTTAGAACAGCACGTACCATGACCAAACGACCCGCTCTATTCATTAAAGAGGCTTTCCAACCCGGCAAGTAATCAGAGACTTTGTCCACAAGCCGCTGTAGGGCTTCCTTAGGTGGTTTATGAATAGAAAGAGGCAGGCCAAGGTAGGTAATAGGAAAATCAGTGATAGAACAGGCCAAAATTTCCTCAGTTTGGAGCCTTTCTTCATCGGTACAGTGTATAGGAGCCACTGAACTTTTTGATAAATTGGTCTGCAGCCCTGAGACATGACCAAAGAGCTCAAGAATGGCTTTGATAACCAGCAGGTCCATCCGGTCAGGCCTTAGAAAAATCACTGCGTCATCAGCATAAAAAGAAATCCGGTGTCTGCCGTGCTGAATAGCAATAGGGCTTAACATATTATTCCTCATAGCATAATCAACCAGATAATTAAGCATATCCATTACCAAGATGAAGACCATGGGAGAAAGGGGGTCTCCCTGACGAAGTCCACGCCATGGTGGACAGGCATACCAGGTTCACCGTTGACAAGAATTCGGGTGGATGAAGTGGAAAGGAGCAAACAAATGAGGTTGCACCAACGCTGTGCAAAACCCACATATTTCATGGTCTCTAGCACTAGCAGAAAGGGCCAAGAAATGGAGTCGAATGCCTTAGAGATATCAAGTTTGAGGAGCACATGAGCTTCTTTCTTGTGCAAGGCCCTGACCATCTGCTGTACAAAAATATAATTATCATGTATGTTTCGACCCCTGGTGAAAGCACTTTGGTTGGCTGAGATCAAAGAAGGTAGCAGAGGTGCCAATCTGTTTGATAGGATCTTTGTCACTAGTTTTGCAAAGCTGTGAATCAGACTAATGGGCCTGTAGTCTACTAGTCTTTCACTTGTGAGGCGTCAACTTTCTTGGGAAGGAGGGAGATGAAGGCAGAATTAAGTAACCTGAACTTGGTCACATGACCTCGAAAAATGTCAGTAAGAGCTTCCAATAAATCATGTTTGATAATGCTCCAGCAAACTTTATAAAAGCGACCAGTGAAACCGTTGGGACCCGGTGCTTTATCCGAAGGTAGGCCCCGGATAGAATCCCAAAATTCCTCCTCTGAAAATGGGACTTCCAAAACTGAAAGATCATGTTGCTGCACCCCAATCTCAGGAAAATCAAGCGTGAAATCCCTATGAGCTGCTGTTCCAAGCAGATTTTCATAGAAATCTGAAACTGCTTCATGTTTTTCCTCTTGTGTGACTGCCTGAGAGCTTTCCGTTTGCAACTTGGCAATAAAATTCTTCTTTTTCCTGAAACGGGCCTGCTGGTGGAAGAACGAGGTGTTAGCATCGCCTTCACGAAGATATAACTTCTAGAGCGCAGCCGGGCAATGGTTCGTTCCAGGGAAGATAAACCAAGACAATGCAATTTGAGTTTTTTCCTCAACCACTCACTATCAGAAAGCTCCCTGGAATCCCTAGCAACTTCCAGCCTATGCAAAATCTCTTTTGCCATCTCAAGCTGGAGCTTTATGTTTCCCACATTTCTTTGCCCCCATCTCTGTAAGTCTTTACTGAGACGTTGCAGCTTCAGAAATAGGCCCTCAACTGCACAGGTAGACTGCACAGGAGCACTCCAGATTACTTGGACGACCTCAAGAAACCCCGGCACTCTTGTCCAGAAACTTTCGAAGTGAAAACGACGCTTTCCTTTTGACTGAATTTTCAGACCAAGGATCAGAGGGCAATGTTCTGAGACAGTAGAAGCGTTGCTTTGAAGCACTGAATTAGGGAAGATGTTTTCCCAATCCTGGCAACAAAAATCTCTATCCAGGCGAACCAAAGTCGGGGATCTGCGCTCATTTGACCAAGTAAACTTTCGTCCCACCAAAGGAGTTTTTTTAAGATCCACATCATCCAAGAAATGGCGAAATCTGCCCACCATAGCCCTATCCAAGTTAGAGTTATTTTTGTCAGACGCCTGATAAAACATATTAAAATCCCCAGCGATCATCCAAGGCCCATTGCATAATCCTCTAATGCTCCTGCAAGAACATCACCTTGTCCTCATCTGCTTGAGGTCCATAGACACCCGTAAACCACCAATTCTGACCTTCAGGTTCAGCAAAGAGAACTGATGCAGAGAAATTATCCACCCTTGTAGCCACAGCCAGGCAAATATTATTTTTCCAAGCAATCAGAACTCCCCCCTTGTACCACTTGGTGGCAGGGTCACAAAATTATCGAATTCTGAACCACATACAGAAATGAACAGAGAGGAGCTCATAACAGCTACTTTAGTCTCCTGGATACAAATAATATCAGCCTTACAAGATTGAATGACCTCTCTAACAGAATCACGCCTAGCCTTGTTATTCAGGCCCCTCGCATTCCAAATTAAAATTGAAGAGGGGTTCATTGGGTCAGGGAAATGAAGAACAACCAGGAGCAAAGAGGGGACTCAGAAACCAGCAAGAATTCTGGTCGAGCAACCTGCTCTCCTTCCCCAACTGTCCAGCCAAAGATTGCTGCTGACATGTTATTCTGCAAGTAAATCCCCAAAGAGCTTGCTGTACTTATCCTGTTCTTCAAGGTCGAACTTCTCGTGATTACCAAAACCCAAAGATTCCATGACCCTTTTTTGAGCAACGCTGATTACTGGTCCTAGTGAACATGGCTGAGCCCCCGCGACCCGTCTGTTAGAAATATGCCCTAGAGATAATCACAGAGATGAACATATTTCTTTGTATTCATGATATATATATTGTTTAATTGAATATACATAAAAGGCACCTTGTATTGATTAACAATTATATGAATTATTTGAGATTTTTTACTTGTATGGTTATTCTAAATAATGTCCCTAGTCAGAGTCGTTGACTAGCACATGTATTAGTTGATGACTACATTTCACAAGTCATGGATGAAGATGTTAAACTAATAATGTTGGCGCATGTATGATATGAGGCTGGACCGACCCAACGTGAGCTATTGTAATATATTTCTCTTTTTGCAACATGTATAATGTGTCCTTATACCTGAGATCGTCGCATGTTCTCAAGATGTGAATTGACTTACTTAGGGACTTTCAAACGCTACTCCGTAACTGGGTAGTTATAAAGTTAGTTTTGGGTTTGTCAGGAAGCATGTTGTGAGGCATGGTCAGTCAAGATGGAATTTGTCCCTCTCTTCTTGAGAGAGATATCTCTGGCCCCCTCGAGTGATTGGATCAAGAAATGCATGGTCGTGCTAGGGTTAAGTGTTAACCAATGAAAAGATTCCAATTCATAGTATCGAGAAAGAGAGGTCAGCTTAGAGCCAGACCAAATATCGTGAGACAAAGGGAACAACATGTACGTAATGTTGCAATGGTTCGTCTGATATGATCTTTACGTGCGCATCGGAGTTGACATGTCTTGCTAGAGGCCGTTGTCAATTATTGGGCCAAGTAAGAGTACTTGGGCATGTCTATATGTACGTGAACTTATAGGGTCACACACTTAAGGGGAAGGAAGCCTAACTCGGATTAGATCCGAAATTAGACAGGGCTTTAGGGTTACTGATGGGCCTCGGAGTCAGAAGCCCACCAGAACGCCTATATAATGAGGGGCAGGGGCGTGGTTAAGAGAACCCTAATTCGCCACCAGTAAACGAGCAGCCGCCCGCCCCTCGCACTCGCCTAGCCGCCGTCGCGAACCTAGCAGTTCGGAACGCGACGCTTCCTCCCTGTACATGTGGTTACCTCGGAGTGCCGCATCTGGAGCACTAGGACGAACCGCGCGAGGACGTGAAGGACGCCAGCGACTGCACAGAAATGCTCGATGCGTTCGTCTACATTGAGACGTTTTTCGCTGCCCTGTGCGTCTAGTGGTAATTCCATAACCTATAACCGCAGTAGTTCTTGTTTTTATTGGGTCAAATTTTTTGTTTTGCGCTAGTGTAGCCTCCCCATATTCCTTCATCGTCTACTTCTGCGAATGGAGCAACCAGTAGGAGGAGCCCTGTTTCTCTACCCTGCTTTGATTTTATGGCTAACATATTCATCAATATCCTCATCTCTATATAGCATTGATCCTAAATACCGAAAGGTATCCTTCCTAGACTGACCTTCCAAACTAACATCTCCTTCCTCATGTGTAGTAGTGTTGTAAGTCGGTCTAAAAATTTTGGACTCTAGAGTCCCCTATCGTAACTCCAGTTATCTATTTACTCCTGCCCGACTTTCATCAGCTAGCACTCTATCGCCCGTAAAAAGCATACACTAAGGGATATCCCCTTGTATAGTTGTATGTCCCTTGTGACCTTTGGACCTTTTTTCTCCTTCTTAATATATTTTCGCGCAGTTCTCTTGCGCTTTCAAAAAAAATGTCCCTTGTGACCTCATCCATCGCAAGGCAAAGAGGCAAGGGCTCAAAGCCGACCCTTGATGTAGTCCTGTTCTAATATGGAAGTCATTTGTTCCCCATCACTTCTTCGAACGCTAGTTACAACATTGTCGTACATGTTCTTAATGAGTCCAACACATTTCGTTAGAATTTTATGTTTGTACAAAACTCACCACATACCAGTTCTCGATATTTTATCATAAGCCTTCTCCAAGTTGATGAAAACCATGTGTAGGACCTTCTTTTGCTCCCTATATTGCTCCATCACTTGTCTTATTATGAAAATGACTTCCATGGTTAACCTTCTGAGTATGAAACAAAGTCGATTCGTAGAGATCCTCATTATTCCTTAGATGATGTTCGATAACTCTCTCCCATAGCTTCACAGTGTGGCTTGTCAACATAATTACTCGGTAATTGGTACAACTTCATATATCTCCCTTATTCTTGTAGATTAGTACTAATATACTTCTCTACTTGTTAGATATCTTGTTCGAGCGAAAGATATGATTGAACAACTTGGTTAGCTATACTATAGGTCTATAGCTATGTACCAAGGCATCTCCATGCCTCAATTGGGATACCACCAAGGCCCATCACCTTACCACTTCCATCCTTTTCAATGCCTCTCTAACCTTAGATTCTTGGATCCTACGCCCAAAACGCCTATTGGTGTCACCAAAAGAGTCATCCAATTAAAAGGTTGTGTTCCTATTCTCTCCATTGAACAATTTGTTAGAATACTCTCGCCATCTATATCTGATCTTATCCTCCTTATTGAGAGCTGCTCTGTATTATCCTTAATGCACTTAACTTGATTGATCTTATATATGTTATTCTCTTCTTCCTTTGTACTCAAGCGTTGGTAAAGATTCTCGTATGCCTTACCCTTTGCCACACCTACAACTCGCTTTGTGGTCTTCTTTGTTACCTTGCACTTTTATATGCTGTCCATACTCCTGTCATGATACACAATTAGAGTTGTGCAATTTTTTTTTCTTGGACACGCATGAAAGCTGGATATCTTTATATAAAAAAGGAAAAGGGGCAAGAACCCTTGCAACACACACCCAATGCAGAATTTATCAAATGAAATCTGTATTGAGAGCTTACTTCTAATCTTTGGAAATTTTCATATATTCAGGTTCCAGAATTGAGCTCTATCTGCACATTGATTGACCTGGAGCTTGAGAAACTCTTCTTAGAGTCACCAAAATGCAAGGATAAATTGCAAATCTCTCTTCTAGATAATCTGGCTCATCTGAGTGAAGAAGTAGATGTATATGGTCAAAGGTATGGTTGTATAACTGTGTACACGTTCAACTGTGCTATGACAATAGCAGTTTTTACACATCTGTTTCTGCCATCTTTTATCATATTCCTCATGTCGCACTATTTGAACTCAAAGGAAATCAGAAAATAAAAGTAGTTTCTAGGGATTTTGTGGTTCTTGTTCCTACAACAATTAGTATTTGGTTTACTTAGGGGGTGTTTGGTTTCTAGAGACTAATTTTTAGTTCCTCCATTATATTCCATTTTAGTCCCTAAATTGCTGAATACGGAAAATTAAACTCTATTTTAGTTGCTGTATTTAGCAATTTAGTGACTAAAATGGAATAAAATTGAGGGACTAAAAATTAGTCCCTAGAAACCAAACACCCTCTTAAGCTCATTCTCTTGACACTACCTACTCTGATTTTACAGATAACTTGAGCTTTATTGTGATAATACCAACAAGTTTCGGCAATTGTTTCAGGTATGAGGTGCAAAGTTATGGTGACAAGGTGAACTCCTGGTTCAGTGTTGCTATTGGACGTCCTTGTACCTTTATGAGATGCTCAAGTTCCAAGTACCGTTCCTGCACGATTAATGGTGGGAGGGATCGCCTCTGTAGGGATACTCGAAGCAAACTTAGTTTTGTGAATGAAGGACAGCTGCTTCTTGTTTCTGAAGAAAGTATATCTGATCTCAACAGCCGATTAAGTTCAAGTATGCAGTTCTTGCTTCCCCTTTTTTGTCAAAAGGAACAAAAAAAATGTTCGTCTTTTGTGCTCTCTGTTTTGCTCAAAAGGACCAAAATTTACCCATTCTACAGAACTTAGCCAATATATCCAGTTCGTTTGACACTAACAGCAGATATTGTGTAGTCTGCACACCAAATTTCTTTTGATAACCTTGTCATGATAACTCACTTGAAGTTACACATGTGCCAGGTCATGGAAATGGTAAGCAAGGGGTGTTGGTTGATGCAATGAGATTTCGTCCAAATATTGTTGTCTCTGGGTCCACACCGTACAATGAGGATAACTGGAAAAGGCTTCGCATAGGGGAGGCCTATTTTACTGTAAGTGCCTTTTCCCCTTCGGGTCCAGTCGTCAGAGGGGACTTTGATCGATTGTGTGCTAATAGTTAGGTGCCTTTGCCGTATTAGGGTGACCGTCAAATATTAAAGCAAAATTGGCTGCTGGGACACGTTTGCAGAGACACAATACAAAACTGATGATTACCCGTTGCACTCTATACAATTTTATACTTTTCTTTCTCAAGCCCCTGTACAATTCGTACTGATTCGCTACTTCCTTCGATTGAAAATACCGGTTAGAGTTGTGCAAAAAGGTTAACAAAATGGATCAAACGATATTTGCTAGCTTCTTCGTTTACGCTTAGTTGGAAAGATGTGTTAATTTATTTGTGAGAGATGGCATTTATTCAGCAAGTGAAAGAAAGGAAGAAAAGAGGGAAGAGGTGCATTGAAGTTCCAGGATGACATGTATTTGGAATGAAATTGAGACTTCTAAAACAAATTCTTTGAGTCAGAGGGAGTGTATCACACTTCAGAGATTAAAATATACCAATTTAGAAATTTTGCCATCTGTCTTTGTAAATGATCATGCCCGAGTGCTAATTCCACCAATAATAAAAACCCTAAAGGAGTTAGCTACTTGGTTAGTGGCTGCTAAACTAGCTTTCGGGCACATTTGACTTATTTGTTGATTGCTGAATACTTGTCTCATTTTTCTGGAACGTTCAATGTACAGTCCATGGGAGGATGCAACCGTTGTCAGATGATCAACCAATATCAGAGCTCAGGGCAGGTGATCAAGTCAAAGGAACCGCTGGCAACTTTAGCATCGTATAGACGAAAAAAGGTGGGTTCATGTGATATGCCTTGCTTGTCTGTCGTTTTTTGTTTTCTGTGATCTTAAAACTACAAAATTTCACATGCGCCAGGGGAAGATTTTGTTTGGTGTCCTGTTGAACTATGAAGACGGCATGGAGGGAGAAGATGATGCCGTTGTAGAGAGATGGATCAAAGTGGGGCAAGAGGTACATACATACCTCAATGATGACTTGTGCACATACATACCCGGAAGTTTCACCTGCACAAGAGGCTGACGGGTAACAGTTGTCACAATACGTGAAAAAATATAGACTTTCAGATGTTATTAACAAGAAAGTGGTGCCATATGTATGTAACAATTTTCTTTTCATGCCTGTATGTGACACATAAGGCCTTGAAGCCTGTATTCAGACACAAATACATAGAAAACAAATGTACGTTTCACTCATGTCAGTGCTGGTGCGACCATAGAGTGAGCTACAGACCGGTGTGCTTGTGAGCAGTGAGCCAACAATGCTGCATGCATGACGGTACAGTAACTCATATTCACAACCCAGCTCAAACTGTCATTTATACACAGCATCACACCCCAACAGAAATTATGCTATTTGTACACGGCACCTTCAGCAGCATGCATGACGGTACCAGCTTCTGAGCTCAGTTTCATAACAGGTCGCTGGCAGCCTCATCACAGTTGGGCTAATATGATAACCCTGCCCGCTACTCAGCTGTCTCCTCGAGATGGAACAGCTTCCCCCGGACGACTTTCCTGCATTCAGTCACGATTTTACCATGAGAATAAGTAGCACACGGTGCCATGGTGTACGAAAAAAAAGGTGGGATAAACACGTTAGTTTTAGGCTAACGCAAAAAGCAACAGACCTTGGAGGGCAACGGTCCTCATCAGACAACACCTTCAGCAGTCTTTGTTCAAATGGCGTGGTGTGCCAACTGACCCTCTGATCCTAACAACGGTTACATTTAGATCAAAAGCGCATATATAACCACACGTTAAAAAAGGAAAGAAAGCATTGGATAGAGTGACAAATGAGTACCTCTCTGTATCTGGTCGTTGTGTTGGGGATACCGTTGCCATCCCATGCCTTGGGCAACCTAGGAGTAGGGTTACTGGTATCCAAGTTGAGATCAGGTGCAACCATGAAGACAGGCTTCTCAGTTAGAAAGCTGCAGTCTTCATCATCTTGATTCTCAGCATCTGCGGAGGAAGATTTCAGCCAGCGGGACAGGCTCAGTGCAGCGTTCTTTTCATCCGAGTTGGATTTTGACAGTGATTCTTCTACTCCATATGAGGCATTAGGATCAGGTGCAGAATATGATGGAGTTTCAGACAGTCCTGATTTGACCACTGAAGTTGAAGACGCTTGGGTTGGATCCTTGGTAGAATCTGCTCCCAAGTCTCTCTCCTTTAGAGGATCGGACGATGCCAATGGTGAAGAGTCTTCTGTCAGTTCAATCTGCTGAAGTCTGTTCTCGATGGATCTGAGGACAGGGTATATGAATTGTTTCCGAGTCCGCACACGCTTTCCAGATATAGAGGTCCCTCTGTGTGAAGCGTATGCTGTCCCAGGGGTCTGCATGTCATCCCTGAGAACTAGAGGAGTTGGAAACGGCGAACCACCAGAATCAAGTGGCTTGTGTTGCATGTTTTGAAACAGCCTCTTTTCCGAGGAAGCTGAACGAGGAACATATTCAGCTCCATGATGACGCCCAGCATCTTCACTGTTCAGTATAGACCTGAGCGAGTGACGCTCCTCACATCTGGGATTGCGTTGCCTAGGAGGCATTTATTTATTTTTTATCTCATGACAATACCAAAAAAAAACTCTGGAACTTGTGAAAATGAGAGCAGTTCTTACCCTTGTGATGAATTAGCTTCAAACAGCAATTTGCAATTTGCCGGTGGTCCATACGTGAGCTTGCTATCACACTGCAATTCCAGAATGAAGGGCATCAGACAGCTGAGCTAGTAATGGAGCAGTTTTTTTTTCGTTAAGGACGATCCCACCTCATTAGTAGTTTCCAAATTGTTTTCATACGATTGCTCATTGCGTAGTTCAGCTGGGGTTTCAGAGATAGTGCCGCATAGCTTCAGGTAACTTGCCTGGTTAGAGTTAGGAGTGCCACGAAAGTCACCTTAGAGGAGGTTAACCATCTTAAGCCCTTTGAGTAAAAACTGACGGTTTAATGTGTTTCACAAGGCCTTATAAGAAATTAAGCAGCAGTGCGTCAATGTGGCACGCGTACCTCGCGTCTGAGCTCCTCATCAATTCCACACCCGTCAGCCAAATCCTCATGAAATCGTCCGTCCCTTACCAAGCCTTTTCCCGATGCAACAACAACAACAAACACATACGTAAAACGCCCTGACAGCCGAGTTCTAACGCACAACCGAACACGAGGAAATGATCATGAAAATAGACGCAGTACCTTCCTCATCCCAGATGACCTCCGCGGCCCGATCCCCGCGCACGAGCGCATCCTGAAACGATGATGACCACGAGACAGCCGCCAGATGAGCGCTTAGGGACGGAGAGCGAGGAGGGGCAGGGGTTGGTCTTACTCGGAGGCCGGAGCCGCGGCGGGGGCGCGCGCCGAAGCACGAGCGGATGAAGGCCAGGATGACGGCGTCGAGGAACTCGACCACGGCCCTCGCGATCGCCTCCGCGCACCGGCGCATCGCGGAGAGCCCGCGGCGTAGGGCGGTGGCCGTGGCTTAGGGTTTGGTTTAGCTGCAGCGCGGGCGCCGGCGCCGGCGCCGCCTGTGGGGGGTCGCGGCGGAGAGAGAGAGACGTACGTAGGCGAGCGAGGTGAGGGGGGAGATGCGTTTGAAATGGGGACGGGAGGGAGGGGAGCAGAGGGAATGAAGGGGAGGCCACCGGCCCACGGCCAGTGAGCGGCACGGGAATCGTGTCGTGTCTTCGTTGATGGACTGGGCTTTGCATACCCAATCCGTCATGTCGCGGCTGGGCTTATGAATAATATGGGCCAATGAATTTGTTTCGGCGCCAAAGCTGGGCTAGCTTCTTCTCCGCGCCAAAGCTGCCCGAGTCAATATTAACAACACCAGCAGCAGCAGTAACCCCGGCCGTTGTCTTGCCTGGCCTGGCCGCCCGTCGTCTCTGAACTTGTCGTCTGCTGGCTGATCGACCTCCGATCCAGCTCCTACCCGTACGTCAGCTCCTGAATGCCATGACCTGTTTGGAAGATGGTCGTGATCTGTTTGGAAGATGCGGAGTCGAAAGACGAAACGGAATGAAGAAGCTAGGATCCAAGCCTATCTGGATGGATCCCATCTGCACCTTTTGGGCTTTCTCTGGCTATGGATGAGCAGCATTTTCCCATTCGGTTCGGCAGGGATAAAGTCACGGGTAGGTGAGAAGTCGGATACAGCACACAACCAAACTTCAATTTGCACGTGCATCAAATAATAAAAATAGTGATTTACTTTGAAAAAAATGGTTTTGGTTTGTTTGGTGCGAGGTGTGTGCACGGACTGATGCTAAAAGGCAAAATTCCTTCTATGTCATCAGAATTTATACTTATTCTTTATGTGCCACTAAGTGACATATAAATATATTTTTTTATGTATATGACATGTGAGGTCAGTGCACACAAGGAATAAATATATTTTTCGATCACATACAAGGAATTGGCCCATACTAAAATGCATGGCTGGATCTCAGAGACTATCTGAATAAAACAACGATGTAAACAAACATGTCCCTTTACTGTACAAGAAATTAGGCTGAAAGTATATATGATTGCTTCATGATTGATTGACTAACTCCTTTCTGCTTGAGTTACAACGACACTTCACTGAACAAGCTGGGTCAATAAAGTGAAAGTGTTCTCTTGACGAAACATCCAGGAAACTGCACATCTCTCTCTCTCTCTCTGGAATCTATGGCTAGCTTGTAACCATAGATTAGATGGAGATATTCATACTTCCGAGGATAGGGAAATAAAGTCATTTTTCGTGGGGATTGTGTGTGTACGACCTCTCTGGAGAGATAAAATTGTCATGACAGCCATTGCTAACGACTATGAGTGGCGTGAATCCTCGCACTTAGATTAGATATGTTTTGTTTGGTTTTATGTGTTTGTGGTTTGATAATTATGATTTGAGAATCACATAGATAATAATTATTTTTATAAAATAAATTTAAACTAAAAGCATTTTGAACAAAAGAACTGAGCTTAGCCTTACTTGAATTTAGCTTGCATAACATCTTCACCACACTTGCTGAGTATAATTAATGCTCAAACTTGTCATATACATTGTTGCTCAACCGAGGGAAGTGTCTGAGTTTACGTGGACGAAGACAGTGCGGAAGACTACTAGGCTACCTGTGGTATCGACCGATGTCCGTGGAGGCCGCTAGTTCCTCCGATCTTTGATGTAACTAGGGGTGAAGCTACACTATAGGTAGCGGATGCAAATGCACCCCCAAAAAACACAAAATCCATAGAATTGGTTAAAATTTCACCATATATGCACCCATTAAAATAAATTATTATGTATCCACAAGTCAAATGCACCATCCTTAATTTTGCTCTAGCTTCGCCACTAGATGTAACAGATGTACCTTTTTCTCCTTTGACCTATATGGGTCCATATGTAATAAGATAAACGATATTTCACGCTGGATATGGATTATTGTTATCGCTAATAATGACGTTGTTGTATGCGTGAGTAAACTTTCTAGGCACGCATATATACATGCACATTCGGTTTTATGGTACGGTCAACGAAGAAACAAAGCCTTTGAAGTATTTTAAGTGTCTTTCAACTTCAATAGATCGACACTTAGAATTAGTTTATCCTTAACACACTAGTACACACAGCCTCTATAGTGGCGGTTCTAGAGACGTTTTCACTGGCGCTTTTCAGTGCCGCCAGTGCTAGGGGCCAGTGGAAATGCTATTTTCACTGGCGGTTTTCTTAAGAAACCGCCAGTGGAAATGCTATTTTCACTGGCGGTTTTATAAAGAAAACCGCCAGTGGAAAGTTTTCCCGCCTTATTTTAAATTTTCAATCAGTACTGAAATTTATATATATTTACACACACAAAACATATATATACATGTAGTATTGATAAACATGTAGTATTGATATTGATATTGATAAACATGTAGTATTGATATTAAAAGCAACATGGAATTAAATTCTATCATACATATATATACATCAAAGTCTTGTTTACAACCATGTATGCATCACACATTATATACATCAAAGTTTTCACTTAAGCTCTAATAACTATCTCGGCTAAGAGATAGTCTACTAATTTCTGTTAGTATTCTAAACTCTGGCAAAGCTAATGTTCCGGAAGCATCGTGATATTTCCCTTCTGCGGGAATGACCTCTTTCAATATGAATGTGCACAGGTCCTCAACTATGCCATACAATGCACCTTCAGTCAAGTTCTCCGGGCTTCCTTGTTGAAATTGCTGTAAAGGAAGTTTATAAACATCATCTATTTATACTCAATAATAACACATTTGCATCTTTAATGACATAAATACATACGTGACTATTACTAATAATACCTTGTCAGGGTTCGTGATGTATCGTCCGTTCATTCTCATGAACTCGCACACGTAGAACCCACATAGGACCGATCCGGGTGGTTGCTTGTGGCACTACATAACGGGAGATTGGTTATTTAGTTGCAACATTGTCTTATGTACGTACATGTATGATATGTATTCATAAATTCACATACTTACCGGCCAGTTATAATGAATGTCTAGTGGCACGCCTTTTTTGGACGTGTCGTACTTTCCACCTTGTAGCTTATAAAACCTAAATGCCCTGTGATCTCAAATAGAATCACCATGTTATTCTACAATTCTCATCGATATAAGTATGCATGCATAGAAAAGGCTTACAGCTCTAAGATGCTGAGGAATTTTGAATAGGCCGAAGGCTCGGTGTGCAAGGAGTCGAGCACCAGCACCTTTCCAACCTTAGGATAAATGAAGAAGCATATCCAGTGGTCCCTGTACGAATCAAACTTGTGATACATGTGTATTGAAATTATTAATTTTATTTATGCAAAATCACACTTACTTAAAGTTGTACGGGGCCACTATGGATTCCCTGTCTTGAAATTGAAGCATTGTGTGTCCTATGTAGGTGGCGTATCTTGCTTCAAAATCCTTCTTCAGATCCTGGATACGCACCTCAATATCTTCGTCTGTTAGCCCCTGTAATGCTTCGTTGCCTTTTCCGATTTTAAAAGTGTGGTTATCCTCGCATATCTTTATTGGGTTGAGATACCCAACCCTTTTACTGGCACTAGCATTGGGATTGGTACCATAAAGGATCTCCTGCTGATCATGTTGCATTCTGCAACGCACACGTGCATGTCAGATATTGAAAATTTATACAACTCACTAATAATAACACATATATGTGGAGTATGAGTGACACTTACAATGCAAATATGGTTACAAGTTGCACGTCGAGTCTCTGAAGGTTCATCATTAACCACATGTCCTCGAATGTAACAACGACTTTTTGATTTGAACCAATAAAAGCATGGGCTGGTATATTAACACTGATGGTGTCGATGCCAACTAAAGATGCCCGCATGTACCAATCATGCAACCTTTTAATATTAGTCGGGACCTTCCTTAGTTTCTCAAAAGTGAGTAGTGGTCTGCCCGGCACATATTTTTTAGGCACGTTTTTATAATCTGCCTTAGTTGGCTTCTTTATCTTTGCGGCCATTGCCTCAGCCTTTTTTGCGGACTCCTCGAGATCGGCCAAATCAATATTGTCTGACGTGAGGCTCCGTCCAATCCCTTTCAAAAAACGAACAGTGCCAGCAGTGGATTTACTCTTCTTTTTCTTATCATACGGGGACACTACTTTTGGTATAGAAACTTTAGATTTCTTTGATGGTCGTGGAGATGGCTGTGGAGAAGGTGGATCCCTGAAGGGCGATGTATGTGGCGGAGACGGTGGGCCACCATGAGGATGAGGAGAAGGAGGGTCAGAAAGAGGATGAGGAGCAGCATGTGAAGTTTGAGGAGGTGATGATGGATGTACAATAGGAACAACAATTTGAGAAGGCGGAGACGGTTGGGTCTGCGACGAAATCGACCAATCAACCAATTCGACATCTCTTCGAGGCCAAAGGATAAAATTCTTGATAGCTTGTCCAAGTGTCTCGATACCTTCGGGCCCAGGGATGTCTAGCATGTCATCCTCGTATCCTTGGATGACTGTCGTCACTTCTACCCTGCAATATTCTTCTGGAATGTCGTTTCCATGGAACTTGCGTCCTGGGATCGCAAGGCCTGTGGCTACTTTCCTTGTACGCTTATTGTTAATACCATATCTTATAACTAGTGTGCATGCCACAGGCCTTGTGATGTCATCAACTGGATAGCGGACCTTATTTCCCGTTGACGCGACAGAGCTTGGGATGGTCGTACCCTCGGTGGCAGCCGGTGTTTGAGCTGCTGGAATTATTTGCATCTGTGGAGTGATCATCTGTTGAACAGACATCGCACTCGCCATCACCAATTGCTGCATCAATTCTGGAGGAGGATTCGATAGCATTTCAGACATGAGGCCTTTAAACTCTTTCTTGGCCTCCTCCTTAAAATAATTTGCCATCTCTTCCTTGTATCGATCACGTTTCTTGTACAGACCTTCCCATTGTGGTCCGAATCCTTCCTTTCATCCTTCCTTAGATGATATTCCTCGTACACGACCAGGATGCTCAGGGTTACCGAGACCAGCCGTTAGAATGTCTTTCTCCCTTTGCGGCTTAAATGTTCCTTCGCTCTGCTTAGCTGCAATTGCATATATGTTTTTTGCCGCTTCTTCGACAGCGGGATCATCAAAAGGTACACCAGACTCAGTTTCCCTTGGTTTTCTAGCACGGATCCAATTAGCTGTCCTTTCACCGAGTTGCTCGGACAGCGTCGGCAACCCTGCAGCCTTCTTCTCGGCGTCTTCTTGTCTCCATTTAGGAACCTGACGCTTGTAACCACCTGTGCCAAGGTGGTGGCGGTATTTGTTCTTCTTAGACAGTTCTGAATTTGCCTCACTTAGCGATATGAAATCAGGGCTGCTCCTCTGCTCTAGAAATACTGCCCACTGACCTGCTGAGATTTTATATTTTTTCGTCGGGTCTAGGCCTTTCTTTGCAAACTTTGTATTCATCTCAGACCTCCAGTTTCGGAAATTTATTGCAAACTACTTCATCGTGTATTTTTCACGAGTTCTTCTGAACCCCCAGGCAAAACGAACCTCGTTACTAGCTTATTCCACATTTGATTCTTGACATCATCTGATATATCTCTCCACTGTCGGATTGTGATGTCAAGATTATCTCTAACTAAGAACCCAAGTGCATTCCAAAACTTAGGCAGTGCCTCTTCTGGAGCTAGGGGCTGACCATTCGGGCTCACGTCTGTGATTTTATATGTCTTGTCAGGAAACTTGTTTAGCCCCCTGTCACCTCTGTTCCGATCGCTCTGTTTCCTTTTCCTTGACCTCTCGGTGGTTGTCTCGGTCGATTCCGGTGCGCCTTGGGTCGGTTCCGGTGCGCCTTGGATCGGTTCCGGTGCGTCTTGGTATCGTGCCGCAGCTTTTTCGAGCATCGCACGAAATTCAGACAAGACCTCCTATTCATGTAATAAAATGCACAAGAAATCATGCATGTGTAATAGACATTGTGAAATCAGCTAATTAATTAGGTACACACACGAAATTAAGGATGTGTAATTTACCTCATGTTCTTGTGGATCATAAGTAGGGTCATGTTGCAACTCACGCGCAGCGGCCCTATCTATCCTAGTGGTAGGAAAAGGGTCGCTAGGCGTTTCATATCCTTCACTGCTGGATTCTTCTTGAGCAACACTCTTGTCCATGTGGTCGGGCCCTAATCCTTGGTCCTTGGTTGGAGAACTCATTGAGCTACATATTAACATAAGCAATAATTAAATTTGTATTAACAAATACCCTACCCTTACCGAGGAGGAGTCGTATAGGACGTATAGAGAGGGAGAGAGGGAGATGGAGAGTCGTATAGAACATAGAGAGAGAGGGAGAGAGGGAGAGTGGGAGAGAGGGAGAGAGGGAGATGGAGAGTCGTATAGAACGTATAGAGAGGGAGAGAGGGAGAGAGGAGGAGTCGTATAGGACATATAGAGTCATATAGAACGTATAGAGAGAGAGAGAGAGAGGAGTCATATAGAACGTAGAGAGAGAGGGAGGGAGAGAGGAGGAGTCGTATAGGACGTATAGAGAGGGAGAGAGGGAGATGGAGAGTCGTATAGAACGTATAGAGAGAGAGAGAGAGGGAGAGAGGTGATGAGAACTCGCTCTGGTCAAGTGGGGTTCTGATGAGTTGCTCTTAATCGAAACAACGCAAGTGTGTCATACGTCGTCTTCTAATTTCACTAGCTAATAGTACTACAATGGAATATGTTGTTTATAATGGAATACATTGTTTACAATAAAATACAATAGAATATGTTGTTCTCTCCGTTGCTCTCTCCTCTCTCTCTAATCTCCCTCCCTTTCCTCTCTCTTCCCTCCCTCCCTCTCCCTCTCTTTCCTCTCTCTTCCCTTTTCCCCCTCTCTCCTCTCTCTCCCCCTCCACTCTCTTTTCTATATATACACTCCCTCTCCCTCCTCTCTCTTCTCTCTCTCCCTCCCTCCACTCTCTTTCCTCTCTCTTCCCTTTCCCTCTCTCTCCCTCCACTCTCTTTCCTATATATACACTCCCTCTCCCTCCTCTCTCTTCTCTCTCTCTCCCTCCCTCCACTCTCTTTCCTCTCTCTTCCCTTTCCCTCTCTCTTCGGAGAGAGAGGGAAAGGGAAGAGAGAGGAAAGAGAGTGGAGGGAGGGAGAGAGAGAGAAGAGAGAGGAGGGAGAGGTCCTCTCCTCTCTCTTCCCTCTCCCTCCTCTATCTTCTCTCCCTCTCTCTCTCTCTGCAGAGACGCGCACAGGGTCTCCCTCTCTTCCCTCTTCCTCCTCTCTCTTCCCTCTCACTCTCTCACTCTTCCTAGGCTTAGGGTTTAGCCGCGGCGCGTGCACGGCGGTGCATGCACGGCGGCGGCGCTTGCACGGCGGCGGCGGCGCGCATGCCCGAGCGATCATAGTCGAAGAAAGGGATAGAGAGAGAGAAGAACTTACCTACGGCGTGGGGACGACGGCGTGGACGACGGCGTGAACGACGGCGGCGCACGGCGGAGAAAATCGCCGGGCGAATTTTTGGCAGCCTGACGGCGGGAAGATGGAAAGACAGGGCGCCAGAGACTTAGTGAAATTTTTCGGCCCCGCGCGCGCTCCTTTATATAGGAGATATTTCTACTGGCGGTTCACAACGAAAACCGCCAGTAGAAATCTTTTCTACTGGCGGTTGTCATAGAGAACCGCCAGTAGAAATGCCATCCACAGACTGTGGAGGCCATTTCTACTGGCGGTTTTCATCGACAACTGCCAGTAGAAATAATTTATACTGGCGGTTTTCGTTGTGAACCGCCAGTAGTAATGTTTTTAGTATATTATTTTTTATTGTATATTCATACATTAATTATATATATTTTTATACATATTAATTATATAAATATATATATATATATATTTAGTATACATAATATATATATTTATATATTACTTCTCTCTCTCCCTCCTCTCTCTCTCCCCTCTCTCTCTCCTCTCTCTCTCTCCCCTCTCCCTCCTCTCTCTTCCCTCTCTCTCTCTCTCCTCTATCTCTCCTCTCTCTCCTCTATCTCTCCTCTATCTCTCCTCTCTCTCCTCTATCTCTTCCCTCTCTCTCTCCTCTCTCTCTCCTCTCTCTCCTCTCCCTAGCTCCTCTCTCTCCCTCCTCTCTCTTCCCTCTCTCTCTCCTCTATCTCTCCTCTCTCTCCTCTCTCTCCTCTATCTCTTCCCTCTCTCTCTCCTCTCTCTCTCCTCTCTCTTCAAAGAACATGTTGTTTAAATACTACGTCGTCTCTTGGCTTCGCGTCTCTCATCTCCATTGGTGTGAAGTTCCTTCACAAGTATCAGATCTGGTAAAAATCTTTCCAAGTTCTTTCACAACATGTTCTTTGAAGATTCTTGTTTCTTACTGTCTGATATGTATATATTAGTCGAATAGTCCTCCCTGCTTTTATTTTGCCTCTTCCTCTGATGGCGGCACTCCAAAGAAAGCCAAGGTGGTGGTGGAGGATGAGGAAGAGGCGGGGTTGGAGGATGAGGAAGAGGCGACTGTGACACTATCCGTGGAGAAGGACGCGCTGGAGTGCGACATCTGCTGCCTACCCTTCCAGTCCGAAGTTTTCATGGCAAGTCAGATTACCATGCATGTATATATACAGTACATATTGATCGGTAGGCTCCAGCATAATGTTCTGCTTTGTGTAAAATCAGTGCAAGAACGGGCATTCTGGATGTGCAAAGTGCTGCATCCGCACGGATGGTAAGTGCTGCACCTGCTCCGAGCGCATTGGCAACAATAGCTCTCTCTCCCTCTCCCTCTCCTCTCTAGAAAGTCATGTAAAATTACATGCTTCGGTTTGTCGCTAACAATAATCAATTACATGACATGTCCTAACAATAATCAATTATATGACAACTATATAATCTAGGGAGCTATTGTTCTGCCTTGTCCATCGTGGCGTACCCAGGGCATCGAATTGCGTGGGATGCTTCGCTCAACGTTCCTTATCTTGGTTGGATGGTCTATGAAAAGAGACATGTCGTTGAACTGGTTAAAATCCTCTAAATCAGATACACCATCAACTCCTATAGCTTGTTGTTTTCCAGGAAAAACTACATGCTTCGGTTTGTCGGTGCTTTTCTTCTCATTGTTAGAAATGATCTGTTCAGCATAGAAGACCTGTGCAGCACGATTAGCAAGGATCCATAGGTCATCTTTGTAACCTACCTTACTTAGATCAAGAACTCTGACACCATAGTTGTCTACCGTGACATGTTTGTCTTCAACCCATTGACATCGAAAAACCGAGATCTGAAATGTACCATAGTCTAGTTCCCATATGTCCTCAATAAAGCCAAAATATGTAATAATCTCACCAGTTTCATCATCTATGGCCTCACATCGAACACCACTGTTTTGTGACATGCTCTTTTTGTCCTTGGACTTTGTACAAAATGTGAATCCACTAATGTCATAGGTTTGCCATGTTGTGACCTGGCGTGAAGGTCCAGATGCCAACCCCTTGATGGTTTTTTCTTCTATTGTTTCACCACGTGGAATGTCCTTCACCATTAGCCATGTGTTGAACCGCTGCTTATGTTGCTTCATTACCCAATCAGTCGTATGCCCAGGATTTTGCTCGTGAAGCTCATTGATGTGTTGTTGGATAAATGGCTCTATTATCGCTAGCTGATGTAGGATGGTGTGATGTGCCTCAAGTACTGTATTGTAATCTGGTGGGATGAAAGATTTCCGTCCCATCCTCCCGCTTCCATACAATCTACCCTCGTGTCGTGACGGAGGCAGACCTATTGCAACCTGATCTTTTAGGATACTATTGCAGAATGGACCTCCGGACTCAATGGCCTCTTTGGTACAGTACCCCTCTATCATGGATGCCTCGGGACGAGCACGGGTTGATACATAGCCATTCAGTATTAACATGAAACGCTCGTACGTCCACATTTCATGCAAGTACATAGGACCCAATGCCTCTATTTGTGGCACCAAGTGCACCACAAGGTGCACCATAATATCAAAGAACGATGGAGGGAAACACATCTCAAACTGTGTTATTGTCTCCACTGCAAATTCCTGAAGAGATGCCAACTCATCACGGTCAATTACCTTTTGTGAAATTCTGTTGAAAAAGTAGCACAACCGTGTGATTGTCATCTTTAAAAACAAAGGATTTATAGCCCTGATGGCAATAGGTAGGAATGTAGTCAGCATGACATGACAATCATGTGAGTTGTAGTTGGTGACTATCAGGTCTTTCATTGACACAATACTTCGTATGCTAGAGCAGAATCCGGATGGGACTTTCAAATTCTTAAGCCAAACACACATCACATGTTTCTCATCTACATTGAGATTGTAGCTTGCTGCTGGGAGATGATACTTCCCATTTTCTTGAAGAACAACATGTAGTTCCTTTTTTATGCCTAAATTTACCAAGTCCATGCGTGAATTGAGCCCTTCTTTTGTTTTGCCCTTTATGTCTAGCAAGGTGCCAATTATGCTTTCAAACACGTTCTTCTGAACGTGCATACCATCGATCGCATGTCACACATCTAACTCTTTCCAGTAAGGCAAGTACTCGAAGAAAATATACTTTTTCTTGAATATAGCCCCCGGAGCTGGTTTGACATCTTTCCTTGTTTTTTCGTCTTTTGTCTTCTTCCCGAAAACAAACTTGATATTCTTGACTATTTCAAAAACTCTATGACCTTTATTGTTACCCGATGGAGCAGTAGAATGTAGTTCACCATTATTGTCAAAGTACTTATCCATCTTTCGCATGCGATACCTGTGTCCTTCCAATAAAAAGCGTCTGTGCCTCATGTACACTATCTTCTTAGATGCAGTAAGGGACACGTAAGCAGTTTCATCAATGCATACTGTGCAGCCAACCTTTCCCTTAAACTGGCCTGATAATGTGAAGAGTGCAGGGTAATCGTTGATCGTAACAAAAATAATTGCTCTCAGCGTGAATGAATCTTTACGATACTCATCCAACATTTGAACACCCGTTACCCACAATATTTTCATATCCTCCATTAAGGGCTCTAAAAATACATCCATATCAACTCCAGGTTGTGTAGGTCCAGAAATAAGCATGGTTAGCAAAATGTACTTCCGTTTCTGCATCAACCATGAAGGAAGGTTGTATATGGTGAGGACCACTGGCCATGTGCTATGCTTGCTGCTCCTTTCAGCAAATGGATTCATTCCATCAGTACTTACTGCGAACCTAACATTTCTTGGTTCATCGGCAAAGTCTCGGTGGTTCTCATTGAAATCTTGCCACTGCTTCCCATCGGCTGGATGTCGAAGCTTCCCATCGTTTTTGTGCTCATTAGAAGCATGCCAGCTCATAAGTTTGGCATCCTCAGGGTTAGCGAACAAACACCTCAATCGATCGACGACGGGGAGGTACCACATCACCAAAGCAGGAATCTTTTTGAGCGCATAATAGTCTACTTCTTCTTTTTCTTTGCTCGTGGATTTTGAAGTCTTTTTTTGGCTTTCTTTCGCTTCTTCCCTTTAGACACAGATGCAACACACTCTTCCTCTCGATAGTCTTTATTCGTCTTGTACCTACTTGCACCACAGTTTGGGCAGCTCTCCAAGTCTTTATAATCATCACCTCGATAAAGGATACAGTGATTTCTACACGCGTGGATCTTCTCCACGCCCATAGTGAGTGGACTGATTAGTTTCTTTGCATAGTACGTGTTAGCAGACACTTTGTTCTCCTTTGGAAGCATGTCTGCGACAATACTCAAGAACGCATCGAAGCCAGCATCAGACAGACCATATCTAGCTTTTAACATCAACAACTTTAACACAGACCGGAGCGTCGTGAACTCTTTGGTACAACCCTTAGACTCGTCGTACAAAGGCTCTTCTGCTGCCTTCTTCAGGGACTCCATACCTTTCATGAAGAACATCGATAGATCTGTATGACGACACAACATTGCCTCTAACAACTCTGCATCTTCCTCGTCCATAACATTTGGCAGAACATGGGTTATTTCACGTTCATTTCCTCCAGCGTAACCATGATCAGTAACATTTGGCACTACATGTTCGCTCTGTGGAAGAGGTTGTTGTGTCTCGTGAACGAACTGAAAGCTGTCGTCGATGTTCGCAGGGTTTCCAGCTGTATAAGGCGAAGAGCTACCCTCTCCATGCTTTGTCCAAATTATGTAATCCTTCACAAATCCTCGACATACCAGATGAGATATGATTTGTTCTGTGTCATCAAATACAACAGCATTTTTGCGGTCCATGCATGGACAATATATGTGCTTTGTCTTTGTTCTCCAAGCATGGTTCTTAGCGACAACAATAAACTTATGGACCTCAGATATGTATGATGGATCTAGCCTTGATAAGTTATACATCCAGGATATCCTCTCCATCATCACCTGTAAAAAAGTAACATAAAACACATGGTGAAACCCTATATCCAAAAATGTGGCTAAAATGTGAAACCCTCTCTCTCTCTCTCCTCTCTCTCTCCTCTATCTCTCTCTCTCCTCTATCTCTCTCTCTCCTCTTGCAGTGTTTAAATACTACGTCGTCTCCTGGCTTCGTGTATCTCATCACCATTGGTGTGAAGTTCTTTCACAAGTATCAGATCTGGTAAACATCTTTCCAAGTTCTTTCACAACATGTTCTTTGAAGATGATGCCTGTTTCTTACTGCCTGATATGTATATATTAGTCGAATAGTCCTCCTTGCTTTTATTTTACCTCGCGTTCTAGGTGATAAACCATGACCGGGGAAAAGACCACGGCTTCTCTATGGAGGATGAGGAAGAGGCGGGGTTGGAGGATGAGGAAGAGGCGACTGTGACACTATCCATGGAGAAGGACGCATTGGAGTGCGACATCTGCTGCCTACCCTTCCAGTCCGAAGTTTTCATGGAAAGTCAGATTACCATGCATGTATATATACAGTACATATTGATCGGTAGACTCCAGCATGATGCTCTGCTCTGTGTAAAATCAGTGCAAGAACGGGCATTCTAGATGTGCAAAGTGCTGCATCCGCACGGACGGTAAGTGCTGCACCTGCTCCGAGCGCATTGGCAACAATAGCTCTCTCTCCCTCTCCCTCTCCTCTCTAGAAAGTCATGTAAAATTACATGCTTCGGTTTGTCGCTAACAAAAATGTAGTTAGACTACTTTATCTCTTCCAATAAAAGTAGTTAGACTACTTTATCTCTAACACATGGTGAAGCCCTATATCCAAAATGTGGCTAAAATGGAGGAAAAATGAACAAAATTTGGCAAAAGAAACATAAGCCAAACTTTCCTAGCAACTAATAAACAAAAAAAAATTAATACCCAAACCTATCTCTAACACATGGTGAAAGCCTAGTTTCAAAATGTAGTTAAAATTGAGCAAAAATAAACAATAACTGACAATTGAAACATAATTAAACCAACCTTCCATACAACACATTCACCATTCATTAAGCAACTAAATATGTGTTATGGATAAACTTATTTGAGAACTAAACATGAAAAAGGAGAGGGAATAGACAAAAACTAACCATCTTATGCAACCTCATTTGAGGAAATAGAGAAAATTACCTAGCTATACTCTTCTCTCTCACATGTAAAACCCTAGATCCAAAATGTGGCTAAAATTGAGCAAGAATGAACAAAAATTGACAAAGAAACATAAACCAACCTTTCTTATCCACCTTCTTCCAAGAAATGAAGACCAAAACCTCCCCCTTATATTTTTGTGAAATCTGGACCTCCAAAATCGCCTCCAATGGAAGCTGGCTGCGAGCATACAGTTCACTGTCACGGGGAAGAAGAGGGGTATTTATAACAGACAGTTCACTGGCGGTTGGCTTGAAAAACCGCCAGTGGAAACCTATTTCCACTGGCGGTTATCTTAACACAACCGCCAGTGGAAATAGGGTATTTACACTGACGGTTCTGTTACACCAACCGCCAGTGGAAATTGGTTTCTACTGGCGGTTCTGTTACACCAACCGCCAGTGTAAATACCCTATTTCCACTGGCGGTTGTGTTAAGATAACCGCCAGTGGAAATAGGTTTCCACTAGCGGTTCCTAAGCCGGGCCTACCTTATTTTTTTTTACTGACGCGCGATAACTGAAACCGCCAGTGATAATTTATGGGTGCCGCAGGCTATGAGCTCTTTTCTACTAGTGACATGTTCTTTTATTACTCTTTCGAAAACCAGAATGAAATCCACAAAGCCCCAGGGGCATACAGACCATACATCATTACCGAAAACATTATTCTCCATCGTTATATGCTCAAATCTGTCTCTCTGCACACATGTTAATTAGTCATAATAATCTAATACTAATCTTATACTGTCGCGTCAACCATCAAAAACAATAAGGGGCGTAGATGATTCCACACAACACTCCTCTAAAAAGAAGAAATAACTAATTCATGTTTTGAATGAAAAAAAAAGTCTGGCTCAGCGTGCCGGGGGGAAAGAATTTCAAAAGACCGTACGTGTCCTGGTCCCTGTCAGCGAGCTGAAGTGTGCCGATCGAGCGAGAGGATGCATCTACGAAAATTTGGATCGGATGTGACACTTGCTACTAGTACTTCTCTGGCCTCCTCCTCTTTTTTGCCTAGCTAGGACGACAAGAATGTGTTCCAAAAGTCCACAATTCATTGCCCGTACGTAGAGAATGCGCTGGGTCCTTCGTGTCCTATCATTTTCCCGCCATATCTGTCGTCACTGCTGTAATAATATTAATGCTGACAGGTAATTGCAAACTGCTACCTTGACTTCATAAGCATATGCATGCATTAATTCCATCTTGCAAGGTTCCAACAATACCAACCCAAGAATTCCTCGTCGGTTTAATGCCCCGGCCGGATCGACCAGACGCGCTTTATTTATATCAAGTTATTATATATATTATTGGACGAACATATATATATGGTCTGCATTGTGAGATGAGTTTGGGCGCCATCTCCTATATATGAATCGTTCAGACGATGACGCAGCATGATCTGCCCAAGTCATGTATATATATGCGTTAATTAATTTCTCGCATACAAATCAATAGCATGTATAGCTAGCAAATTCTCCGCAGGTGTTTGCTATATATCTTAGCTTGTGGCCTGTGTTAATAGTTTTCTATGAAAATTCCATGCATATCTATCACCTTCGTCCCCCGCTCCCCGCGCACACTGCACGTACTTTTCCATATTATGACAAATATGCATGTTAGCCATTTGAACTCTATCACTAACAAGAAGTACGCGTACATGCTTTTGACATTGCAGCGTACGTACGGTGGCCAGGCCAATTGCTGCTGGACATGCATGCATATGCATCCAAGTGTAAGTGTTAGCTACGCCTATATATATACACGTGTATGTATATGTACCACATTCGTTTCCCATTTCTTGGACAGAAAAATAATACAAGCAGGGCCCAGAGTTGAGTTGACCTTTAAAAACCTTCATTACGCTTGATGCATGTCTACTCCTGAATTAAAATCCTACACAAACCGGCCGGTACGTTCGCGAATCAGATTAAACGTACGTCGTAGACAGCACGCACTACTGCTAATAAATTTCCTCAAATTGTTTTGTCAAACCAGCTGCTAGCTAGCTAGCCCACAAAGACTACAGGGACTGTTATTCAATGCACGCGTTGAAACGACTGAATTAATTAACCACCACCGGCCGAAAATATCAGCGCCAGAACCTCTCTATTGTCAAACAGGGAGAGAACGACGACCTGCTGGACAATATAGCGAAATGGAGATATAGATGCAGATGCATGGATTTATGCAAGCACTAGCTAGCTGAATTATTACTAGTTCTTGGTTGTCATCTCGTGATGAACAGCTTCCCTTTCAGAAAATGTGGCGCGCTACCGATGCTTTCTTCGCCGGTGCTACCTGCCTTTTTAGAGAGTGAACATGCATTGTTTGACTGGACTAGGTCAGAAAACTCCGCCCTCTCTCTCTCTCTCTCTCTCTCTCTCTCGATTCGAGTGTCCTGCTCTATCTCTTCTTCTCCTTTACATTCCATGGCCTTGTATCGTACAACATCCTGTCATCCCGTGCACGGTAGGCAGTAAGAAAGTACTTAAATATATGCTGCAAGTAAGCTGGCCAACAAACTCTCAACACACACACACACACCCCTAAACTCTGGTACTACGCATATATATGAGGATCGAAGCAACCTAGTTAAGTTGGAGCCTGAAAGAGTCGAGCAGCTAGCTAGGGGATAGAGAGGAGCCAGGTGAAGGCTGCAAATTAAACCTCTGATCGGAAGGGCATCAGCTAGGGAGAATGAGAGGGTTTGAGAGAAAAGGGGTCCGGCAGTACAACCGGTCAGAGGTGCCGCGGATGCGGTGGACGGAGGAGCTGCACCGGCAGTTCGTCTTGGCCGTCGAGTGCCTCGGTGGCCAGGACGGTGAGTGAGTCGTCTTCCAATACCTTCAAATCGTTCTCCACTCCAACAGCATGCATGCACATGAGTCATGCCCGATCGAGCTGCGCTGCTAGTTACTTTGCCTGCGCCTGCATGCATGCATGCTTTGATTTAATTTGATTTGGACCCATATACAGCTTCTTAGTAGTTAGTACTATAGTATTTTTGTTGGGAGAGGTAACCGGTTAAGGCTAGCTACTTTTTCTTAATTCATTTCACCTTGTAGTTTTGAGGTTTTGATTTATCTCATTCCCCTTAATTAATTAATTAGAGCTGGTTTGGCAGGAAAATAGAGAGAATCCATGGGAAATAAATTCTTCCCTTGCTATTTAAATCATCCTCATGGATCACCTCTATTTCCATGGTCACCAATTCAGCCCTTAATGTTTAGGTTGTTAGGGAGGACTGAAGTTTGTTGTTTGTGGAGTCCACCCGGCCGGCAAAGGAAAAGGAAAACACGTGATTCACATGCTCGAACGATGAGCATCCATGAGATTACATATTCTCCTCCTCTCTCCTTTGTTCTATCATGTATGGGCGATGATAGCTTTTTGTGTTACTGATAATTACTGATAGATATGATCGATAATTGTTCATGGAATCTTCAAACGCCTCTACAGCCAGTTACTAATGATCTTCAGAGAGTTACTGCAAAAAGAGATTTGAATTACATATATACATGGTTTAGTAAGCTATAATTATCTATGACAAAGTTAATTTTATTTCATAAGCAAAAACAACTTTTTTTGCACCTACTACTAATGTTTATTTTGTTCTCAAATTTATCCTTCTTCCAAATTATTCTCTCAGATAAATCTTTTTTTTATTTCATGCTGATTATATTGATTATTGTTTGCAAATATATGGACTGGTTAGCATGCAGGCACACTTCTATATGAATTCGATAAGTCAGTACTCAGTCATGTATGAGAGTTCATTATATTTTCTAGCAAACACGTGTAAGGAAAAAATTCACACACACATATATATATATATATATATATATATATATATATATATATATATATATATATATATATATATATATATATATATATATATATATATAGCTGCATCTATATCTATAAATACTTAAATTCGGATAATTCGGACATGTTGTTATATATAACTCTCTAGGTAGCTGCATATAATATAACCATCCAAATTAAACAGAGAAATTGACAACGATATTCATGCAATAATACAACCATAAAATAACCTACATCATATCAGTTATTTTTCATACAAAAGAAAATGATCATATGGCCTATGTGATAACGTATATATATGCACATATTCTCTGAAATAATTAACACTTAATTGGGAGAAATCGGGAGAAAGATCATGCCTCAGAATCAGCTGTACTATTGTACATGTGTGTTAACCTTTCGTTTTCTTCTGCCAAGCAGAAGCAACTCCGAAGCAAATTCTTCAGTTGATGGGCGTGAAGGGAGTTAGCATATGTCATATCAAGAGCCATCTTCAGGTATATATGGCATAAATATTTTGCTTGTATATTACGTGTATTAATGGATTGTTTGTATATCAAGAGCCTATACGTGTATTAATGGATTGTTTGATTTAAGGAATGCCTAGTCTATCATCTTCTCACTCCTCGCTTTTTTTTAGTTTGTAAAATGGAATTAGTTGATCCATCATCACCTTATGAGGCCTCATAATTAGTTAGTTACTGTTGAGCTCTAAAAAGAGCAGTGCGGACGGTCCGGCCCCGAGGCCGGACGGTCCACGGTCCGGACTGTCCGCGGTGGTGGCACGGACGGTCCGCGCGCGCAGAGTCAGTTAGGGTTCCTAGTTTCTCGCGGGATTTGTTACCTAAAACCGCGGGATTAACTCGGGAAATAGTTGGAAACGGATCCAGACCTCCCCCTTTATATAGATGAAGGGCTACGGCCGATTGAACCCCCAACAATCGAACCAATACCACTTCTATCTCGCATTTATTTCCAGCACAATTAGGAGTAGTTCTAGTCTAGTTCTAGTTTAGCCCTAGTTTAGTATTCCAATCCCCAAATTCTCTGTCTCTCCTCGACTCTACGTCGATTAGAGGAGTCTAGGTCGGTCTGCCCGAGCCTAGACAACTCCTAGGATCTTTCCTCCCCGACGGGGTCCCTCCCGGGAGCGAGATTCAGGCGCCGCCGGCGATCTTCCGCCGCCCCTGCGCACGCGCGGACCGTCCGGCCCTAGGGCGCGGACCATCCAGCCGTCAGGCAGGGGATCCTAGCTCCTGCACCAGGTCGCGGACCGTCCGGTCCTGTGCCGCGGACTGTCCGCGTCTGACCAGGGAGCACCGCCGCCTCGCGCCAGGTCGCGGACCGTCCGGCTCTGTGCCGCGGACCGTCCGCGCCTGACCAGAGAGCACCGCCGCCGGTTCTTTTGAGTGATTGGCGCCTCCAAAAAGGTGTCAACATACTTTTTGGCGACTCCGCTGGGGAATAGGTGTCTAGATCTACTAAAAATCGGCCCATAAATGGCCGGTTCTAAGGATCACACCAAGATCTCCACTACCAACATCATCAAGCCGGCCATGGAGGCGCTCCCGGCTGATGACCAAAGGCCCTTTGAAGACCTCGTAATGCGCGATGAGAAGGAGGTGATGCGGCAATGGAACGAACAACGCGACAAGAAAGAGGCGGAACTGCTGCATAAACTCTCCGAACGGCGCAAGGAGGCGGCGGACAAGTACTTGTCACACTTCACGGTGGATCGCCACCAGAAGATCGTCCGTCAAGGGGAGATCGATATGGAATCTCTCCTACCTCCACTGCAGGGTCCCGCTGTAAGTACTCCAGATCTATCTCTTACGACTTTCATGGATCAACGAGGAGATCCGTTAAAGCAATATGTAGATGAATCTATTAAAATGCATTTACGTGCATACGAGAAATCAGCTGCTCCTAATTTTCCATCGCGAGAGTCTAATACAGTGCCACCCACGTCAAACACATCGGCTATAAACGGGTCACCTTTGACCGAGCCATCATATGGTATGCCGATGCACGCTTTCGTGTCACCATCACAGTCGCAACCACTAGGCACGCGGCAGGTACTGGACGCGACCGGACCGTCCGAGCATCATCTTAGACAGTCCGGTTATACCGCGGACCGTCCGGCGTATTTCGCCGGACCGTCCGACCAGATGCAGGCCCGCACACAAAACACTCAGGTCGCACCGTACATGGCCGGACCATCAGGGTACAACCCTGAACACTTCGGCCCCATCACGGACCGTCCGGTGCATCACGCCGGACCGTCCGGATATGTTGCGGACCGTCCGCCATCTTATGTCGGACCGTCCGGATATGGCATGAACTGGCCGACGTATTACGCTGGACCATCCGACTCTACACGAGTCCATGCGCAGACTGCCCAAGTCACGCCATATATGGCCGATCCATCCGGGTACAGCCCTGGACCATTCGGCCCGATCGCGGACCGTCCAGTTCTTTACGACAGACGGTCTGGGTATGAGACTACCCACGTAGCACCATATACGGCTGGACAATCCGGATATACCTTCAGACCATTTGGCCAGGTCGCGGACCATTCGGCCTCTTACGCCGGACCGTCCGGATATGCATACGCAGAGCCGAGAGCTGCGCAATACGCACAGTTCCCACATTCATCGCAGCAACATTATGGTGCCCCACCAGCAACACATTATAATCATGCCATACCACCTCATGGACATAGGGTTGAATACTATTCAGCCACAAGAGAGCCTGAGGGGTATAGGGCAAGAGCTGGTGACATTAATAGGACACCTAACACACACCTCAAACATACCTGGGAGGAAAGCCGACAGAGTAATGTCAGGCAACCTGAAATCTCCACCCACAAACTCAATGGATGGTTGCCAGACATGGCAGAGAGGGTCAGAGATGAGGTAGCCGGGATGTTAAGGGACAAACTCGGTGTTAGTGTGTCAGGTACAGGGCAATCGTATCGGAAGCCTTATAGCCACCGATTCGACACCGTGCCATACCCACAGGAAACTAGAATACCAGACTTCTCTAAGTTTTCTGGTGAAAGTGGGAAAAGCACACACGAACATATAAGCCAATTCATAGCACACTTGGGAGAATTGGCTGATGGGGAAGCCTACCGCGTTCGTTTATTCTCGTTGTCCCTTACTGATACTGCATTTGCATGGTACGCAGCTTTGCCACCAAACTCTATTAACTCTTGGGAAGAATTAGAGCAGAAATTTCATGAACACTTCTTCTCAGGAGAACATGAGTTAGAATTGGCTGACTTAGCTTCAGTCCGACAGGGGCCTAAAGAATCGGTTAATGACTATATCCGGAGATTCCGGGACACTAGAAACCGATGCTTTCAGATTCATGTCGCAGAAAAACAACTGACATGGCTAGCTTTCAATGGGTTGCGACCCTACTTAAAAGAAAAATTAGATGGCACCCAATTCTTTTCACTAGTGCACTTACACCAGCGGGCTATGACCTGTGAAAGCCGAAGTAAGGAAACATCAAAATCGGCTAGCCATAAGATGCATCTAGTGGGATACGATAATTCGAACGATGAATCCACGGATGTATACACCGCACCGAACTGGTTTGGCCAGGACAGGCTAAACCTTCAGCGTGTTCTGCTTTACAGTCGATTCGAAAGAATCGACAAGAGGAAATTAAGTTTACTTTTAATGTTGCCAAATGCGATAAAATATTTGACGAGTTTCTGAAAAACGGCAACATTAAATTAACTCATACTATTCCTCCTCCTGATGAATTAAAGAGGCGTGCTTATTGTAAGTGGCATAATTCCTTTTCTCATGCCATCAATGATTGTAATGTTTTTCGTCGACAGATACAATCGGCCACAAATGAGGGTCGATTGGCTTTTCAAGAGATGCAAGTAGACACACAACCCTTTCCTGTTAATACAATAGAACTCACATGCAAAAAGGTCTTGGTTCGGCCCGAAATGGCCGATAATGGCAAAGGCAAGGGCATCGTCATCAGCAATCCTCGCATGTCAGATATATCACAAAAGGAGATTGCTCGAAAGGCTTCGGACGAGAAGGCTAAAAGGTCCGAAGACGCCGGGGGGCAGGCACAGTTAATAAACCAAACACATCAGCCTAGCCCCAGCATCGTAGATGGTCTGACACCTATGTGCGGACAATCCGGTACTCAGACAAACGTTCCGGCTAACTCAGCCGGACAGTCCACCTATGACCAAAGGTGTCAACCTCTACACAAAGCAAGGAAAAAGACGCAAGGTCAAAGCACATATAATCGGCTGATCAAAGTCGATCCTACTTATGATCAGTTGCTCTCCAAAAAAACTAGCAAAAAGACTGTTCCACGTGACCGGTCAACAAAGAAACCCCGGTCACCTGCTAAAACAAAACGGTCAAACAAAACGACCCGAAAGGCGACACAACAAGCATCACCTATTCATTCTATGAGACCAGGGTACTTTCCACCTATTTACTCATCGTCGGTATATTATCCTGTTCAAACATGGAATGGCACGATGATGAATCCATGGTACATGTATAGTCCCTTCGTCTATCCAGACTGGGGGGCACCTCCATTCTATTCCTTTTGATCAATTGGTCAAATGGTCATGGCCGAGAAAGATACAATCCGAAACGGCCTTTATATTGGTGCTTTATTGAATAATCTCCATATCGAAAAGCCGGTGACCTACATCAGGTTTAGTTCATATGCTTTTGGTTCGTCAACCTTCACCAAAAGGCAGGGGGGCATATGTTGAGCTCTAAAAAGAGCAGTGCGGACGGTCCGGCCCCGAGGCCGGACGGTCCGCGGTCCGGACTGTCCGCGGTGGTGGCGCGGACGGTCCGCGCGCGCGCAGAGTCAGTTAGGGTTCCTAGTTTCTCGCGGGATTTGTTACCTAAAACCGCGGGATTAACTCGGGAAACAGTTGAAAACGGATCCAGACCTCCCCCTTTATATAGATGAAGGGCTACGGCCGATTGAACCCCCAATAATCGAACCAATACCACTTCTATCTCGCATTTATTTCCAGCATAATTAGGAGTAGTTCTAGTCTAGTTCTAGTTTAGCCCTAGTTTAGTATTCCAATCCCCAAATTCTCTGCCTCTCCTCGACTCTACGTCGATTAGAGGAGTCTAGGTCGGTCTGCCCGAGCCTAGACAACTCCTAGGATCTTTCCTCCCCGACGGGGTCCCTCCCGGGAGCGAGATCCAGGCGCCGCCGGCGATCTTCCGCCGCCCCTGCGCACGCGCGGACCGTCCGCCCTAGGGCGCGGACCGTCCGGCCGTCAGGCAGGGGATCCTAGCTCCTGCATCAGGTCGCGGACCGTCCGGCCCTGTGCCGCGGACCGTCCGCGTCTGACCAGGGAGCACCGCCGCCTCGCGCCAGGTCGCGGACCGTCCGGCTCTATGCCACGGACCGTCCGCGCCTGACCAGAGAGCACCGCCGCCGGTTCTTTTGAGTGATTGGCGCCTCCAAAAAGGTGTCAACAGTTACTAATATGAGAATTTAGGTCATTCTACCAAATTTGAAGAATAGAACCATGATACACCGTACCACCTTATTTTGGGTGGAGTGATTATTCAAACCAAACACACCCTAAGTACTTTGCTAATATATAGGAGTATAACTTTGTTTCTAGCTATTGAACGGAAACACAACGTTGTTATATTAATCTCTTCCCAATAAAATTTATATGACCAGATGTACAGAAGCTCCAGCTCCAGTAGCAGCAGTACCCATAATCAGTCCTCCAGCCTCCAGAAGCTGACATCGACCACGGCGAGCAACAGCAAGCGCGTGTTCTTGAGCCGTGAAGATCATGCGTCACAGGCAGATGGCAGCACTCCAGCTTCAGACGAGAACATCTATACTACCATGCTCTGTGGTTGCAGCCACTCAACACCATACCAAATGTAATAAGCGCGTCAACTAGCATAAATCAGTCACAATTTCGCAATATATATATCTTCAAACGATCGAACAGGAAACTGTCTGAATTCCAGATTTGAAGTTAAATTTGACTGTTTTTACTTGCAGACGACCGTCGCTAGAGGGAGTCTTCAGAGGCTTGGAACAAACAAGAATGCTTGCAACAACAGAGAAGGTAATCATATGATTTGCAGACAAAATTTACTCAAACAATAATGCTTGCATGCATGCATCATGTACCATTCGGGCATTCCCTACCAGCTTTATTTTAGTTGTATGCATGATTAATTAGGTGGCAGGCTGCCAAACTCCCATACTGTGCTGCCGTGTATTATTGACTACTGTTTATGCCCTACTCATGGATGCATGGTTCAGACTTCAGACCCTTGGGCAAGATAGAAAATGTCTCTAAATCGAATGCTTCTAAAGTCGATTAGCAGGCCAAGTCACACTGAGAAGCAGCACACCGGATGCGACCTCACGCTGTCGATCGGCCTGTGGGCGGAGGATGCGAGCAGCAACGACGTCGACGGCTCGAGCTCCATCAGCGAGGAGCTGATGCCTGCTGCTCCGGCAGCGGGCGCTCGCCGTGCCGCCGCCGTGAAGGAGGAGAGCGAGGCGGCGGCTCTAAACCTGGACCTGACCATCTCGTCGTCTTATTGGCTGGCCCTGACGAGTGACGACGGCGCACGCCGACGCACGGCCGGCTGGCGGCGCTAGCTAGCTGTGCATGACGGGCGTAGGTACGCGCGCATCTCATGCACAGCCGCAGCAGACTGTGATCAGGCCATCAGTACCCGACTGTATATGTGTGTATATGCTAGTGTTAAATTAACAGGATCTCTAGGAGTAGATTATTCTATTGAGTAATTTCGGGTTCTTAATTTCTAGAACAAAACTGTATTAGATTGTTACCGTCATTAGGAAGCACAGGCGTGTTGGAGGATGTAAATCCGTCCGCCATCAGGTTCGTTGATGAAGGTCGATGCAGCGAGGTTGTCAATGGCGATAAACGGCAGTGTTTTCCCGTCACTGGCTGCGCACCCTCTTAGATCGGTGTTAGGATATGTCGGTGGGGAGTACGACTCTCGTGAACTACGTCCTCTCTGCCGTCGGCCCCCACCCTTTTATTTATAGCATAGTGTGACAGGGGCCCACCAATTATATATGGTTGGGCGCCCCCGATCAGGGCGCGATCAAAGGCCCAAGATGTTCGTTGGGCCCATCTTGGTGAAGATCAATCCAACATTCTCCCCCTTGATCTCATCGTTCACTTTAAACTTTAACTTCAACATTTTTCACTTTACTCGTTCCATCACAGATAAGCACTACCGGAATCCACGGCTTTGCCAAGTGCTCGGCACTTCGCCGAGTGCTTTTTGTCGGGCACTCAGCACCGCACTCGACAAAGTCCTGCTCTCGGTAAAGTGCATAGAGCATGTTTCATCGTCACAATCAATTGCCGACAGATATGACAGCTACAATACACATCTCCGATCTGAAACAATTAGTTTAACTTTGGGCCCTATTTTTTTATAGTCCAGGAATCATAGGCTTTCCCTTAAACTCATGTCGGCTACATGTTCTTTGAACACCTTGGGTGGTGTCGGGGACCATAATTAGGGGTACCCTCAAGACTCCTAATTCTTAGCTGGTAACCCCCATCAGCATAAAGCTGCTAAGGCCTAATGGGTGCGATTAAGTCAGGGATCAGTCCATTCGAGCGACTCGATCACGCCTCGCCCGAGCCTAGCCTCGGACAAGGGCAGCCGACCCCGGAGGATTTCCGTCTCGCCCGAGGCCCCCCTCCAACGGCGGACATATTTCCGGCTCGCCCGAGGCCCTGCCTTCGCTAAGAAGCAACCCTGACTAAATCGCCGCACCGACCGACCAAGTCGCAGGAGCATTTAATGCAAAGGTGACCTGACACCTTTGTCCTGACGCGTGCCCCCGGCAGAGCCGAAGTGACCGCCGTCACTTCACCGCTCCACTGACCGGCCTGACAGAAGGACAGCGTCGCCTGCGCCACTCCGACCGCAGTGCCGCTTGACAGAGTGAGACTGACAGGCAGTCAGGCCCTGCCAAAGGCACCATGGGAAGCTCCGCCCGACCCAGGGCTCGGACTCGGGCTAAGCCCCGGAAGACGGCGAACTCCGCTCCGCCCGACCCAGGGCTCGGACTCGGGCTAAGCCCCGGAAGACGGCGAACTCCGCTCCGCCCGACCCAGGGCTCAGACTCGGGCTAAGCCCTGGAAGACGGCGAACTCCGCTCCGCCCGACCCAGGGCTCAGACTCGGGCTAAGCCCCGGAAGACGGCGAACTCCGCTCCGCCCGACCCAGGGCTCGGACTCGGGCTAAGCCCCGGAAGACGGCGAACTCCGCTCCGCCCGACCCAGGGCTCGGACTCGGGCTAAGTCCCGGAAGACGGCGAACTCCGCTCCGCTCGACCCAGGGCTCGGACTCGGGCTAGGTCCCGGAAGACGACGAACTCCGCTTCGCCCGACCCCAGGGCTCGGACTCGGGCTCAGCCCCAGAAGACGACGAACTTCGCTTCGCCCGACCCCAGGGCTCGGACTCGGCCTCGGCCCTAGAAGACGACGAACTCCGCTTCGCCCGACCCCAGGGCTCGGACTCCGCCCTGGCCTCTGCCGAACGACCTCCGCCTCGCCCGACCCAGGGGCTCGGACTCGGCCTCGGCCATGGAAGACAGACTCGACCTCGGCTTCGGAGGAGCCTCCACGACGCCCAACCTAGGGCGCAGGCCAGCCACGTCAACAGGAAGCGCCATCATCACCCTACCCCAAGCTGACTCGGGCCGCAGAGAACAAGACCGGTGTCTCATCTGGCTAGCTCCGCCGGATAGGCAATGATGGCGCCCCGTATGCTCTGTGACGACGACGGCTCTCAGCTCTCTTACGGAAGCAGGAGGACGTCAGCAAGGACTCAACCGCTCCGACAGCTGTCCCTCCGCCAGGCTCCGTCGCTCCTCCGACGGCCACGACATCACACCAGCTGGGTGCCAAAATCTCTCCGGCTGCCACATCAGCATGTACTTAGGGCGCTAGCTCTCCCCCGCTAGACACGTAGCACTCTGCTACACCCCCATTGTACACCTGGATCCTCTCCTTACGCCTATAAAAGGAAGGACCAGGGCCCTCTTAGAGGAGGTTGGCCGCGCGGGGACGAGGACGGGACAGGCGCTCTCTTGGGGCCGCTCGCTTCCCTCTCCCGCGTGGACGCTTGTAACCCCCTACTGCAAGCGCACCCGACCTGGGCGCGGGACGAACACGAAGGCCGTGGGATTTCCACCTCTCTCACGCCCATCTCCGGCCACCTCACTTCCCCCCTTCGCGCTCGGCCTCGCGTCGACCCATCTGGGCTGGGGCACGCGGCGACATTCACTCGTCGGCTTAGGGACCCCCCGGTCTCGAAACGCCGACAGTTGGCGCGCCAGGTAGGGGCCTGCTGCGTGTTGACGAACAGCTTCCCGTCAGCTCCAGATGGGCAGTCTCCAGCAACCTCTCCAACCCGGGACGGTGCTCCGTTTCGGGAGTCTTGAGTTCATGTCCTTCGACGGCAGCTACGACATGATACTCCTTCCACCGCCGCGCGACGACGACAATGGCGGCCGACAGCCCACCCGCCGGCGGCGGAATCGACGACGTCTTCCCCGCGTGGTGGAAGAACAACATTCGAGCTCGCCCCGTCCTCTCCCCCGACAACGGAGGAGGAGGCGGGGCAACCTAGGCCAAGCGGGAGGTCACGTCTCGTTGGCTGTCGAGCGAGTCGACGTCCCCAGCGCTCCAACGGGGGGCGCGTCGGGCGACGATCTCGCGTTTGAGACGAAGGCGAGCGTCGTCTCCCCGCGACACGCCAATCCCGAGCAAGCGGACGACGCCAGCACGCTCGCGGAAGGCTTGCTGGGCGTCACCCTCGTACCTGAGATGACGGTGCAGTCAGTCCCCGACGCGACTTCATCGCCGTTCGTCGACCAAAAGGTACCGACCGATTCCCATCCTACGTCATTTAGATTCAGCCTCAACCCGCCTAGCGACCTTGCTTTGGCGGGCACTCTCGTAGAGGCGAGTTCAAACCCTCTGGGGTTTCGCACGCGGTCGCCTTGGGACCGGCTGACGGACGTCTCGACCTATGGGCCCTCCGGGTCCGAGGAAGACGACGACCTTAGCATCTATTGGGATTTCTCTGGACTTGGCAACCCTAGTGCCATGCGGGACTTCATACCGCATGTGACTACTGCCTCTCCGACTGTTCCGACGGTAGCCGCAGCCTCGACGACGAGGACTGTGGCCCAAGCCGCGAATGTTTCCACGTCGATCTAGGGGGTCCCTCCGAAGGCAATTATCTCGGCGTGCCGGAGGACGGAGATCTCCCTAGGCCGGTGCCCCGCGCTGACATCCCGTGGGAGCTAGCTGTGGTCCCCGTTCCGGCGGGGGGTCACGACCCACAGCTCGAGCAAGTCCGCGGGGCGCAGGCCAGGCTCGACGAGGGAGCAGGAGCGCTTGAGCCGATCCGCCGGGACGTCGGCCAGGCATGGGCGGGCCAACCCCCGGCCGGAGAAATACGTCACCTACCCCAGGGTCTCCCGCTCCGCGTCGCCAACGACGTCAGGGTCAGGCAGCCACCCGCATCCAGTGGGGTCGGTCAGAACCTGGCTGCAGCAGCGATGCTTCTCCGCGCAATGCCGGAGCCATCAACCACCGAGGGTCGGCGAATCCAAGGAGAGCTCAAGAATCTCCTGGAAGGCGCTGCGGTCCGACGGGCCGAGAGCTCTGCCTCCCGAAGGCAAGGATACCCCTCGGAACCTCATGCCGCGACTTCCCGATTCATGCGGGAAGCCTCGGTCTACACCGGGCGCACGCGCAGCACCGCGCCTGCGGCCCCGAGCCACCTCGGCAACGAGCACCATCATCGCGACCGTCGGGCCCACCTCGACGAGAGGGTGCGCCGAGGCTATCACCCCAGGCGTGGGGGACGCTACGACAGTGGGGAGGATCGGAGTCCCTCGCCCGAACCACCCGGTCCGCAGGCCTTCAGCCGGGCCATCCGGCGGGCACCATTCCCGACCCGGTTCCGACCCCCGACTACTATCACAAAGTACTCGGGGGAAACGAGACCGGAATTGTGGCTCGCGGACTACCGCCTGGCCTACCAGCTTGGTGGAACGGACGACGACAACCTCATCATCCGCAACCTCCCCCTGTTCCTCTCCGACACCGCTCGCGCCTGGTTGGAGCACCTGCCTCCGGGGCAGATCTCCAACTGGGATGACTTGGTCCAAGCCTTCGCCGGCAATTTCTAGGGCACGTATGTGCGCCCCGGGAATTCCTGGGACCTCCGAAGCTGCCGACAGCAGCCGGGAGAGTCTCTCCGGGACTACATCCGGCGATTCTCGAAGCAGCGCACCGAGCTGCCCAACATCACCGACTCGGATGTCATCGGCGCGTTCCTTGCCGGCACCACCTGCCGTGACCTGGTGAGCAAGTTGGGTCGCAAGACCCCCACCAGGGCGAGCGAGCTGATGGACATCGCCACCAAGTTCGCCTCTGGCCAGGAGGCGGTCGAGGCTATCTTCCGAAAGGATAAGCAGCCCCAGGGCCGCCCACCGGAAGATGCTCCCGAGGCGTCTACTCAGCGCGGCGCCAAGAAGAAAGGCAAGAAGAAGACGCAAGCGAAACGCGACGCCGCCGACGCGGACCTTGTCACCGCCGCCGAGCACAAGAACCCTCGGAAGCCCCCCAGAGGTGCCGACCTCTTCGACAAGATGCTCAAGGAGCCGTGCCCCTATCATCGGGGGCCCGTCAAGCACACCCTTGAGGAGTGTGTCATGCTTCGGTGCCACTTCCACAGGGCCGGGCCACCCGCGAAGGGTGGCAGGGCCCGCGACGACGACAAGAAGGAAGATCACCAAGCAGGAGAGTTCCCCGAGGTCCGCGACTGCTTCATGATCTACGGTGGGCAAGCGGCGAATGCCTCGGCTCGGTACCACAAGCAAGAGCGCCGGGAGGTCTGCTCGGTCAAGGTGGCGGCGCCGGTCTATCTAGACTGGTCCGACAAGCCCATCACCTTCGACCAAGACGATCACCCCGACCACGTGCCGAGCCCGGGGAAATACCCGCTCGTCGTCGACCCCGTCATCGGCGACGTCAGGCTCACCATGGTCCTTATGGACGGGGGCAGCAGCCTCAACATCATCTACGCCGAGACCCTCAGGCTCCTGCGCGTCAATCTGTCCTCCGTCCGAGCAGGCGCTGCGCCCTTCCACGGGATTATTCCTGGGAAGCGCGTCCAGCCCCTCAGGCGACTCGACCTTCCTGTCTGCTTCGGGACGCCCTCCAACTTCCGAAGGGAGACTCTGACGTTCGAGGTGGTCGGGTTCCGAGGAACCTACCACGCGGTACTGGGGAGGCCATGCTACGCGAAGTTCATGACCGTCCCCAACTACACCTACCTGAAGCTCAAGATGCTGGGCCCCAACGGGGTCATCACCGTCGGCCCCACGTACAGACACGCGTTCGAATGCGACGTGGAGTGCGTGGAGTATGCCGAGGCCCTCGCCGAATCCGAGGCCCTCATCGCCGACCTGGAGAGCCTCTCCAAAGAGGTGCCAGACGTGAAGCGTCATGCCGGCAACTTCGAGCCAGTGGAGACGGTTAAGGCCGTCCCCCTCGACCCTAGTGGCGACGCCTCCAAGCAGATCCGGATCGGTTCCGGGCTCGACCCCAAATAGGAAACAGTGCTCGTCGACTTTCTCCGCGCGAACGCCGACGTCTTCGCGTGGTCGCCGAGCACTCACTGGATATTCGGGCTGGAGCCCGACCCGTCAAGCAACCTCTGCGCCGATTCGACGAGGAGAAGCGCAGAGCGATAGGCGAGGAGATCCACAAGCTAATGGCAGCCGGGTTCATCAAAGAGGTATTCCATCCTGAATGGCTTGCCAACCCTGTGCTTGTGAGAAAGAAAGGGGGGAAATGGCGGATGTGTGTGGACTACACTGGTCTCAACAAAGCATGTCCGAAGGTTCCCTACCCTCTGCCTCGCGTCGATCAAATCGTGGATTCCACTGCTGGGTGCGAAGCCCTGTCTTTCCTCGACGCCTACTCAGGGTATCACCAAATCAGGATGAAAGAGTCCGACCAGCTCGCGACTTCTTTCATCACGCCCTTCGGCGTGTACTGCTATGTCACCATGCCGTTCGGTTTGAGGAATGCGGGCGCGACGTACCAGCGGTGCATGAACCATGTGTTCGGCCAACACATCGGTCGCACGGTCGAAGCCTACGTCGATGACATCGTAGTCAAGACGAGGAAAGCTTCCGACCTCCTCTCCGACCTTGAAGTGACATTCCGATGTCTCAAGGCGAAAGGCGTCAAGCTCAATCCCGAGAAGTGTGTCTTCGGGGTGCCCCGGGGCATGCTCTTGGGGTTCATCGTCTCCGAGCGGGGCATCGAAGCCAACCCCGAGAAGATCGCAGCCATCACCAGCATGGGTCCCATCAAGGACTTAAAGGGCGTACAGAGGGTCATGGGATGTCTCGCGGCTCTGAGCCGCTTCATCTCACGCCTCGGCGAAAGAGGCCTGCCTCTGTACCGCCTCTTAAGGAAGGCCGAGCACTTCACTTGGACCCCTGAGGCCGAGGAAGCTCGCGGGAACCTGAAGGCGCTCCTCACAAAGGCGCCTATCTTGGTGCCCCCAGCTGACGGAGAAGCCCTCTTGGTCTACGTCGCCGCGACCACCCAGGTGGTTAGCGCCGCGATTGTGGTCGAGAGGCAAGAAGAGGGGCATGCATTGCCCGTTCAGAGGCCAGTTTACTTCGTCAGCGAGGTACTGTCCGAAACCAAGATCCGCTACCCACAAGTTCAGAAGCTGCTGTATGCAGTGATCCTGACGCGGCGGAAGTTGCGACACTACTTCGAGTCTCATCCGGTAACTGTGGTGTCATCCTTCCCCCTGGGGGAGATCATCCAGTGCCGAGAGGCCTCAGGCAGGATTGCAAAGTGGGCAGTGGAAATCATGGGCGAGACAATCTCGTTCGCCCCTCGGAAGGCCATCAAGTCCCAGGTCTTGGCGGACTTCGTAGCCGAATGGGTCGACACCCAGCTACCGATGGCTCCGATCCAACCAGAGCTCTGGACCATGTTTTTCGACGGGTCGCTGATGAAGACGGGAGCCGGCGCGGGCCTACTCTTTATCTCGCCCCTCGGGAAACACCTACGCTATGTGCTACGCCTTCACTTCCCGGCGTCCAACAATGTGGCTGAGTACGAGGCTCTGGTCAACGGGTTGCGGATCGCCATCGAGCTAGGGGTCAGGCGCCTCGACGCTCGCGGTGACTCGCAGCTCATCATCGACCAAGTCATGAAGAACTCCCACTGCCGCGACCCGAAGATGGAGGCCTACTGCGATGAGGTTCGGCGCCTGGAAGACAAGTTCTACGGGCTCGAGCTTAACCACATCGCTCGGCGCTACAACGAGACTGCGGACGAGCTAGCAAAAATAGCCTCGGGGCGAACAACGGTTCCCCTGGACGTCTTCTCCCGGGATCTGCATCAACCCTCCGTCAAGATCGACGACGCGCCCGAGCCTGAGGCACCCTCGGTCCAGCCCGAGGTGCCCTCGGCACAGCCGGAGGCACCCTCAGCTCAGCCCGAGGCGGCCTCGGTTTGACCCGAGGTACCCTCGGCCTCCGAGGGTGAGGCACTGCGCATCGAGGAGGAGCAAAGCGGGGCCACGCCTGATCGAAATTGGCAGACCCCGTACCTGCAATATCTCCGCCGAGGAGAGCTACCCCTCGACCGAGCCGAGGCTCGGCGGGTAGCGCGACGCGCCAAGTCGTTCGTCTTGCTGGGCGATGAGAAGGAGCTCTACCACCGCAGCCCCTCGGGCATCCTCCAGCGATGCATCTCCGTCGCCGAAGGTCAGGAACTCCTGCAAGAGATACACTCGGGGGCTTGCGGCCATCACGCAGCGCCTCGAGCCCTTGTCGGGAATGCTTTCCGACAAGGCTTCTACTGGCCAACGGCGGTGGCAGACGCCACTAGAATTGTCCGCACCTACGAAGGGTGTCAATTCTATGCGAAGCAAACCCACCTGCCTGCTCAGGCTCTGCAGACGATACCCATCACCTGGCCCTTTGCTGTGTGGGGGCTGGACCTCGTCGGCCCCTTGCAGAAGGCGCCCGGGGGCTACACGCACCTGCTGGTCACCATCGACAAATTCTCCAAGTGGGTCGAGGTCCGACCTCTGAACTGCATCAGGTCCGAGCAGGCGGTGACGTTCTTCACCAACATCATCCATCGCTTCGGGGTCCCGAACTCCATCATCACCGACAACGGTACCCAGTTCACCGGCAGAAAATTCTTGGACTTCTGCGAGGATCACCACATTCGGGTGGACTGGGCCGTCGTGGCTCATCCCAGGTCGAATGGGCAAGTAGAGCGTGCCAGCGGCATGATTCTACAAGGGCTCAAGCCTCGGATCTACAATGACCTTAACAAGTTCGGCAAGCGATGGATGAAGGAACTCCCCTCGGTGGTCTGGAGCCTGAGGACAGCGCCGAGCCGGGCCACGGGTTTCACGCCGTTCTTTCTGGTCTACGGGGCCGAGGTCGTCTTGCCCACTGACCTGGAGTACGGCTCCCCGAGGACGAGGGCCTACAGCGATCAAAGCAACCAAGCTAGCCGAGAAGACTCGCTGGACCAGCTGGAGGAGGCTCGGGACAAGGCCTTGCTACACTCGGCGCGGTACCAGCAGTCCCTGCGACGCTACCACGCCCGAGGGGTCCGGCCCCGAGACCTCCAGGTGGGCGACCTGGTGCTTCGGCTGCGGCAAGACGCCCAAGGGAGGCACAAGCTCACGCCCCCCTGGGAGGGGCCATTCGTCATCGCCAAAGTTCTGAAGCCCGGAACGTACAAGCTGGCCAACAGTCAAGGCGACGTCTACGGCAACGCTTGGAACATCCAACAGCTACGTCGCTTCTACCCTTAAGATGTTTTCAAGTTGTTCATATACCTCGCACCCGCGCAAAGTTTAGTCATCAAGGAAGGGTCGGCCTTGCCTCGGCAAAGCCCGACCCTCCCTCGGGGGCTAAAAGGGGGGAACCCCCTCTGCGTTGAAATTTTCCTCGAAAAAAAAGAAAAAAGAGAGATCTCTTCTGCCAGAATATCTTTCGTGCTTTCTGACTACTTCGAAAAGTGGATCCTGAAAACGACGGAGTACACGTAAGCAGCCAAGGCTAACCGAGCCGAGGGACTCCTACGCCTTCGGGATACGGATACCTCACTCATCACCTTCTGTGATAAGTAACTCGCGTTCGGATAAAGTGATTCCGCGGACCGAACAAGTCTTCACGTTCGGAAGCTCTTCTGCCGAAGCGATCCTTCGAGCCTTCTCGACTGAGTCGGTGACAGGGCCTCATGGACGGGTCAAAGTGCGCGTAAGCGGCAAGGCCGACCGAGCCGAGGGACTCCCACGCCTCCGGGATACGGATACCTCACTCATCACCTTCCGCGAGAAGCAACTCTCGCTCGCACAAACATCCCTGTTACCGACAAAAAAGTCCAGATACTCGAAACAAGAGGAAAGGAGACACAGCTTTACAACACAGCGAGGGTGTGCATATTCTGGCCTCAGCGGCCGCAGAAGGCACACGCTACAAGACACTCTGATCCTGCAGGCTCGGGTCTTGACGCTGGAAGGGGGCAGTAACACCCTCGGCATCGACGACACCTTCAGCAAGGTCCGACCTAGCCTCGGACGGCGACGCGGTCCAAGGATCCCCACTCTGGAGGACGACGTCATCGTCACGCCCGGACAGTCGCTGCCAGGGACTTCTCCGGGAATCCGGCCCGAGCAGGCGGCTCGGCCGGTTACCCCTGGGGCCTCGGCCAACCATCTTCCAAGGACGCCAGCCCGACCTGAGGCCTCGGCTGATCGACTCCGGCGTCGGTCCCGCTAACGGACAACCCGACTAGGCTCCGGCCAACCAGGTTTCATTTTCGAGCCAACTCCGCCTCTGTTCATGCTGATATCGCTACCCCTGGCCTCAGCTCGTCAAAGAGCGGCCAAGGGGTCCCTTTAACTGAGCTAGAGGAGCCTCAGACAACAAGGTTGACCGAGCCGAGGGACTCCTACGCCTCTGGGATACGGATACCTCACTCGTCACCTTGACACGGGGCGACTCATGCTTGGTAAAGCGGTTCAGACAACCAACAGTCGAGTCTTAGTGCTCGAAAATGAGAAAAAAAACACGGCTCTGTGCCGAAATTACATACATGTTCAGGCCTCGACAGCCGCAATGAACAAAAAAACCCTGGCATTCGAAGTGCCATTACAAACGGAACTCCGGTTCCCCCTCCGCAGGTACGAACAACCCCACTCGATAGGGGTGGGCCTGCGGAGCAACAGAAGACCGACGAACGGCGCGCCGTCACCCACTCCAGCAGCGGCGACGACGTCGACTTCTGCTCCGGGGGGCCGAGCAGCGGCAGCACTGACCTCAGGGTGGATGCTGCTGCCAGGAGGCCCCCGCCCATGCCCAAACTCGTGAGGCAAGGACGGGCAGAAGGCCGTAGAGTTGGAGGTCGGTCCGTGGCCGGTCTTGGCTATCTCGCCGGCGGGAGAACCTCTTCCAGCTGCCATGGCAGACGCCGGCGCCGCGAGCTGCTCCGAAGCCACTCGCGTCCGAGAGCCAGGCACGGTGCAGCTGCCAGCGCCACGGACGACGACCGCCCTTCCCTTTGGTCACTGAGTGAAGGAGCGGGCCGCCGCCCACACGGGGGCCGACCCCAACTCGGCACACTCCCCTCCCCAGCCCTGGTGATGAAAATCCTTGAGGCTGAGGGAGGGGCAGAGGCCGCGGCCCGGCTCGCTTTCCCCCACCATCAAGCCGGAGGTCACCATCTTGGGTGACCGCCGGTGGAGGGGTGCAGCTGGGCTGCATGATGAAAATCCTTGAAGCCGAATGATGGTTGAAAGGTACCAACTCCTACGGAGTTGCGTTCCTCCAATGATGAGGCGAAAAGACGGTGGGTATCCCCCATCCGGGGGCTTGGAAGGTGGAAAGACGCAATGCATAAGGGAGCGAGAGGACATGGTCGCCTTCCGAAGGGGGTCACCATCCTTTTAAAGGCAACTCTCCCTACTTGCGCCCCCAACCGTCACGGGCTGAGTCTTCTCCAACACGCTCCAAGGCCCTCCCCTGCGGCGCGGGGGCTGGGTCCCGCATGTCATGCAAACCGGCTCAGAGCAGAAGAAGCCAAACCGCCGCGCGTGGTGCGCACGACCGCCCAGCGGTTGCAAGTGACCCTCCGCTTTTGCCAGACCAACGGGCGAAAGAGGCGGGCAGCCATGCAGGCGGCATGCAACCGCGCCAAGTGGACGTGCTTCTCCGACTCCTGACACGCCGGCATGGAGGCCCAGGCCTACGCGTCACGCAACCGGCGCGCCGGATGCTGCATGCAAGCAACTGCACCGCCACCTGCGCCACCACCGTGCCTCCTCGATTGCGGAACCAATACCGCGACTCGAGGCGACCAGGCGCACGACCCAGCAGCGCCAGCCTGACGCGGCGGTCAATGCGGCCAAAGGTGGGCCGACAGTAATGACGGTGGCAGGCGGGCGGGAGCAGCGGTCACGTCGTCAGCCAAGCTCACGTCCCGTCCGGGGGCAGCAAGAGAACCCCCTCTCACGGTGTGAAGACAACGCGCCCGTGATCCGTTCCTCGAACGGCTCGCGCACGCGCAACGACCGCCTCGCCAACCGCTCGCCCCGTCGCATTAGCTCCGCGGCAGGACAGGCGGCGCTTCCGGCGGGAGCAGTGGGCGACGCTTCGCCTTCGCCGTAATAACTGCGAAAAAAAGGTATGCCGCGTCGTTCGATTTCGTATCCTTTTCCTTTTTTCCTCTTTCTCTATCTCTTGCAGCAGGGACCGGGAAAGGGGGATACCCCGAAAAGGATCCTTCCCCGTGAAGGAACCAGGCTCCGAGCCTCCTTACTGATCAGAGGTTCGAAGGCTGGCCCCCTGAAGGGTTTCAACAGCCGCCTCAGATCGCGTGGGCCCTACACCCACTACTGGTCAGAGGTTCGAAGGCCAGCCCCCCGAAGGGTTCCACGGACGCCTCAGGCTACTCGGGCTCCGCACCGATTACTGATCAGGGGTTCGAAGGCTGGCCCCCGAAGGGTTCACAGTCGCCTCAGACGCCGAGCGAGGGATGACCAGGGGTACGTTCGATACATAACCAAGGCTCGGGCTGCGCCCCCGAGGTACCCTAGGACATTTCCGAGACCAGCGGGAGCGATCTTGTAACGGAATCCCATCAGAGGGAGGCATCGAGCCCTCGGACCCCGTCGCTAGGGGACCGGGTCCGGCAGATCACCCGCAGGTACTTTTGGGCGTGCCTCTGGGCCCCTAGCCGACCCCTAACGAACGGGGCACGGACGTCCACTCGGATTACCCGCTTGCAGCTCACCGGAGACACCATGTTCGGCGCCCATCGAGGGTAACATGGCGCTTTCCCCCCCTCCTCCTTGCAGAAAGGCGACGCAGGGGCGTATGTAAAAAAGCCGAGTCTGTCCCTGATCGTCCTCTCGCCCTGTGCGGAGGCTCGGGGGCTGCTCTCGCAAACCCGGCTCCGGCCGAACCGTTGACAGCGTCAACGTACCAGCCCGAGAGCTTGGGCCCCGACCGCACACCCGGGCTACGGCCAGTTCGCATGAGGGAACAACCAGACCAGCCGAAGCATTACGCGAGGCATTAAGACCTCGAAGGAGTGAAACCACTCCTCCGAGGCCTCGGGGGCTACACCCGACGGGTGCGCTCGCGCGCACCCACCGGAACAAAATGCAACCGAGAAAAGCTGGTCCCCTTGCAAAAAAGTGCGACGAAAGCCTCCAAGCGAGTGCTAACACTCCCTTCGAGGCTCGGGGGCTACTGTCGGGGACCATAATTAGGGGTACCCTCAAGACTCCTAATTCTCAGCTGGTAACCCCCATCAGCATAAAGCTGCTAAGGCCTGATGGGTGCGATTAAGTCAGGGATCAGTCCATTCGAGCGACTCGATCACGCCTCGCCCGAGCCTAGCCTCGGACAAGGGCAGCCGACCCCGGAGGATTTCCGTCTCGCCCGAGGCCCCCCTCCAACGGCGGACATATTTCTGGCTCGCCCGAGGCCCTGCCTTCGCTAAGAAGCAACCCTGACTAAATCGCCGCACCGACCGACCAAGTCGCAGGAGCATTTAATGCAAAGGTGACCTAACACCTTTGTCCTGACGCGCGCCCCCCGGCAGAGCCGAAGTGACCGCCGTCACTTCACCGCTCCACTGACCGGTCTGACAGAAGGACAGCGCCGCCTGCGCCACTCCGACCGCAGTGCCGCTTGACAGAGTGAGACTGACAGGCAGTCAGGCCCTGCCAAAGGCACCATGGGAAGCTCCGCCCGACCCAGGGCTCAGACTCGGGCTAAGCCCCGGAAGACGGCGAACTCCGCTCCGCCCGACCCAGGGCTCGGACTCGGGCTAAGCCCTGGAAGACGGCGAACTCCGCTCCGCCCGACCCAGGGCTCGGACTCGGGCTAAGCCCCAGAAGACGGCGAACTCCGCTCCGCCCGACCCAGGGCTCGAACTCGGGCTAAGCCCCAGAAGACGGCGAACTCCGCTCCGCCCGACCCAGGGCTCGGACTTGGGCTAAGTCCCGGAAGACGGCGAACTCCGCTCCGCCCGACCCAGGGCTCGGACTCGGGCTAGGTCCCGGAAGACGACGAACTCCGCTTTGCCCGACCCCAGGGCTCGGACTCGGGCTCAGCCCCAATAGACGACGAACTCTGCTTCGCCCGACCCCAGGGCTCGGACTCGGCCTCGGCCCCAGAAGACGACGAACTCCGCTTCGCCCGACCCTAGGGCTTGGACTCCGCCCTGGCCTCTGCCGAACGACCTCTGCCTCGCCCGACCCAGGGGCTCGGACTCGGCCTCGGCCATGGAAGACAGACTCGACCTCGGCTTCGGAGGAGCCTCCACGACGCCCAACCTAGGGCACAGGCCAGCCACGTCAACAGGAAGCGCCATCATCACCCTACCCCGAGCTGACTCAGGCCACAGAGAACAAGACCGGTGTCTCATCTGGCTAGCTCCGCCGGATAGGCAATGATGGCGCCCCGCATGCTCTGTGACGACGACGGCTCTCAGCTCTCTTACGGAAGCAGGAGGACGTCAGCAAGGACTCAACCGCTCCGACAGCTGTCCCTCCGCCAGGCTCCGTCGCTCCTCTGACGGCCACGACATCACACCAGCTGGGTGCCAAAATCTCTCCGGCTGCCACATCGGCATGTACTTAGGGCGCTAGCTCTCCCCCGCTAGACACGTAGCACTCTGCTACACCCCCATTGTACACCTAGATCCTCTCCTTACGCCTATAAAAGGAAGGACCAGGGCCCTCTTAGAGGAGGTTGGCCGCGCGGGGACGAGGACGGGACAGGCGCTCTCTTGGGGCCGCTCGCTTCCCTCTCCCGCGTGGACGCTTGTAACCCCCTACTGCAAGCGCACCCGACCTGGGCGTGGGACGAACACGAAGGCCGCGGGATTTCCACCTCTCTCACGCCCATCTCCGGCCACCTCACTTCCCCACTTCGCGCTCGGCCTCGCGTCGACCCATCTGGGCTGGGGCACGCGGCGACATTCACTCGTCGGCTTAGGGACCCCCCGGTCTCGAAACGCCGACAGGTGGTAAGCCTTTTGTAAGCGGATCCACGAGCATCTTTTCAGTTCTTATATGCTCAAGACTTATTATTTGATCTCAGACTTTATCCTTCACAACGTAGTACTTTATGTCAATATGTTTGGCAGCACCACTTGACCTATTGTTGCGAGCATACTATACTGCTGGAGCATTATCGCAGTATAACTTTAGTGGTTTATGTATGCTGTCGACCACCTTTAAACTGGGTATGAACTTCTTTAACCAGTTCACCTGCCCTGAAGCCTCAAAACACGCTACAAACTCAGCATACTCTGTGGACGATGTAGTGACGGTTCGTTTTGAGCTTTTCCATGAAATAGCTCCACTTGCGAGAGTGAACACATATCCCGATGTGGATTTTCTATCATCTCCCGCATAATCAGAATCTATGTATCCCACTATTTGGAGTGAATCTATTCTTCTATACATCATCATGAGGCCTTTTGTGCCTTGCAAATATTGCAAGACTTTCTTTACTAATTTCTAGTGCTCAATCCCTGGATTACTTTGAAATCTGCCAACCAACCCGGTAACAAAAGCTAAGTCAGGGTGCGTATACACTTGAGCATACTGCAGGCTTCCGACAGCAGAAGCATATGGAACCACTTTCATTTGGTCGAGCTCATACTGGTTCCTAGGGCGTTGAAAATCCCCATATTTGTCACCCTTGACTATTGGTGCAGGTGATGCACTATATTTGTGCATATTGAATCTCTTTAAAATCTTTTCTATGTATAACTTTTGGGACAGTCCCAATACCCCTTTTGTTCTATCTCGGTGAACCTGATCTATGCCCAAAACAAAAGACGCTTCACCAAGATCTTTCATGTCAAATTTTGAGGACAAAAACTTCTTTGTCTCTAGCAGTAGACTAACATCACTACTAGCAAGTAAGATATCATCCACATATAGGATTAGGAAGATGTACTTTCCATTCTTAAACTTTGCATATACACAGTTGTCCTCAACATTCTCTTTAAACAAAAAATCCTTTATTGTTCTATCAAACTTCAAGTACCACTGTCTTGAAGCTTGTTTTAAACCATAAATGGATTTCTTTAGGCGGCATCCCATGCTTTCTTTTCCTTTCACAACAAAACCTTTCGATTGTGCCATGTAAACAATTTCTTCCAAATCCCCATTGAGGAATGTCGTCTTTACATCCATCTGATGTAACTCTAAATCATAGTGTGCCACTAATGTCATTATAATTCTGAAGGAATCCTTACATGAGACTGGAGAAAATGTCTCATTGTAATCAATCCCTTTTCTTTGTGTAAAACCTTTTGCCACAAGTCGTGCTTTATGTCTTTCGATATTCCCTTGGGAGTTGAGTTTTGTTCTGTAGACCCATTTACAACCTACTATTTTGGCTCCTTTAGGAATTGTTTCTAAATCCCAAACTTTGTTAGCATTCATTGATTCCATTTCATCTTCCATGGCTTTAAGCCACTTTGATGAGTGCTCACTTCTCATGGCTTCTTTAAATGAGGTGGGATCACTCTCTATTTGAAGTCCTTCGGTGTTGTACACCTCATAATCATCAGGAATAACTGATCTTTTAATTCTTTGAGACCTTATTGGGGCCTCTACATTTGGCACATCTACTATCTAGGGCTATTGTTGCTCCCCCTCACTTGTGGCATCATTTTCTATAGGATCCTGAAGGACAGGTTCCTCATGTCTATTTATTGTTGCCATAGGAGAACTAACAACAGGTGTTGTCACTACAGCATCTTGCACTGTTCGTGCAGTAGGAACAGGTAATTCAAAAACTGGTTCCTGAAACATTGGAGTAGGCACATATACCCGCTTCTCCTCAAGATCAATTTTTCAACTTGCCATGCTCCCCCTCATCATTTCATCCTCTAGGAACACAGCGTGTCTTATTTCTACAAATTTTGTATATCTATCTGGATAGTAGAAACGAAACCCTTTTGATCTTTCTGGATAGCCAATGAAATGGCAACTTACTATTTTGGGATCTAGTTTCCCAATGTTTGGGTTAAATACTTTAGCCTCAACAGGACTCCCCACACATGTAAGTGGTTTAGTGAGGGTACTTTTCCTGTCCACAACTCATACGGTGTTTTGGGCACTGACTTACTTGGTACTCTATTTAGAATATGAATGGCGGTTTTCAGTGCCTCCATCCATAGACTCAGTGGCAAGGTAGAGTAACTCATCATACTGCGCACCATATCCATCAGGGTACGATTAAGCCTTTCAATTACTCCATTCTGTTGAGGTTCGCCCGGTGTTGAGTACTGGGCTACTATACCATTTTCCTATAAGAACCTTGCAAAAGGTCTAGGAACTTGGCCATATGGGGTATGCCAACCATAGTACTCTCCACCACGGTCAGACCAGACTGCCTTAATCTTTGAACTATGTTGATTTTCAACTTCGCCTTAAATATTTTAAATTTATCCAACACTTCTGTTCTTTCTTTGATTGGATAAATGTAGCCAAAATGAGAGTAATCATCTGTAAATGTTATGAACGAGTCAAAACCATCCACACTTTTCATAGGAAATGGACCATATATGTCTGTGTGGATTATCTGTAGAATTCATGTGCTTCGTTTGGCGTTCTTTTTAATTTTCTTTGCATACTTTCCTTTAATACAGTCTCTGCATTGTTTAGTCTGAGAACTCTAATGGAGGAAGAATATCATTCTTAACTAGTCTCTCTATTCCCCCCCTCGAAATATGGACTAAACGACAGTGCCGTCAAATCTAGGTTGTCAACGTCGATAAACGACGGTGTCTTCCCGTCACTGGCTGCGCACCCTCTCAAATCGGTGTTAGGGTTTGTCGGTGGGGAGTATAACTCTAGCGAACTGCGTCCTCTCGCCGTCAGCCTCTACCCTTTTATTTATAGCGCAGTGTGATAGGAGCCTACCAACCATATAGGGTTGGGCGCCCCCGATCAAGGCGCGATCAAAGGCCCAAAATACCCGTTGAACCCATCTTGGTAGAGATCAATCCAACAGCTAGGTCTCGATGTCTCGGATTTTCGTGTCCTTCCTTCCCTTTTTAATACTTAGCCACTGTAGCACTTCTTTTCTATTTCTTCTTTGAGATTTGTAAATTTTTGGGGTCCGCTCGGTTTAGGAATCAAGGCTTCAGACGACGATGGGTGATGAAATTCTGCCGCCCGCCTTGTTTTTCTTCGTCGTTAGGCGCTGTACACCTGAGTTCCTCACCTGTCATCGTCTGAAATGTTCTACTCCTGATCGATTGTCTAGACTCGTAGAGAAGGAGCATATACCTTTGTTGTTATTACTAGCAGCTGTATACTTTAGTGTGAATTGTATTCACTTTTATTAGTGCTAGCTGCGAACTAGCTGGGGGGTCTCAATGATCTCTGCAACTGCAACGGATCGCTCTGCCTCCTTGTCGTCAAGGCGCTTTGGGCCTACAAGCTAGAAGAGAATCCACCTGCGGTCTGCAGAAGAAGTGCCCTGCTGATTGTTTCAGAGCTTGCCCGGTGGAGGATAGGATCTTCCTTTTCTCGGTCTCTGAGATTTTTACCATTATAAAACATAATAGATCAGTCGGCTTCGAGGAAACGGAAGCGCAGGGAACAGCTTCGACACTTTTGAAACCCGCATAACTAGAGATGGCAATGGGAATCCGATCCCCGATTTCCCGCGGGAAATTCCTTTATTAGGGGATGGGGATAGAGAAGTTTCTTCCCCATGGGGATATAAACGGGGGAAAATTCTCCCCCGTTGGGTAAACGGGGACGGGGATGGAGAAGCATTCTCCATCCCCGTTCCCCGCGGGGACCCGTTAAACTTACATGTGACAATGTTTTTTATGTAATAGTTAATGATAAAAATAAAAATTACCTTGTCAAGAGATTACCCGTTATACAAATACATTGATTTTAATGTGCACATAATGATTTTTATATCTAACAATGTGTATAAGTGACAATGTTTTACAATAATAACAAATGAAGTACGATTTAATTATAATTTAAACGGGAATGGGGATCTCCGACGGGGATTTATCCCCGTGGGGAACGAGGATGGGGAAGAAATGTCCCCCGTAAGCGTTCGTGGGGATCCCCGTGGGAAAAATTTTTCGTCGCAAGGACGGGTTTGGGGAGCTAAAACCCGATGGGGAATTCTTCGGTTGCCATCCCTACGCATAACGCACAAACGCTAGTATGGACTTTGGACTCGATCTCCACATCAGACACGTCCGACAATGATTAATCCTCCGCCGTGAGGATTAGAGTCACTGCTCATCTCGCCCTCGGAGAGCCCCATGTTGGACATGGCGGCGGTGGCCTGCATCCACACGCGCAGCCACGACCCACAGATCCTGTACACCGGTAGCTCGTGCGTGTACGTGGCGCGACGACGTCCAGGCCTCCAGGGCACCGGCCGCAATGTTCTCGAGGTCGAATAGGTCGGAGCTGGTGTCGTTGCCCTCCTTGTCCTCGGTGCGAGGACCGTCAGCGAGCGGACCGGCGGCGCAAGCCCGCCGCCGGAGCGGAGGTAGTTGAGGAAGAGCACCAGGTAGAGCGTGTTGTCAAGCGTTCCCGACGTGCAGCTTCCGCCGCACATGTGAGCGTCAGCCCACTGACGTTCGTCCCCACTTCCGCACGGGGAACTACTTATGCACCCTTGGTCGCTATGCAGAAGCCAAGGAGGAGTACCTTCTTGCTCTTGAAGCCGCGGAGGCTGACGGCTCGTAGTCCGCGAACATCCTCCCGCAAATCCATGTCAACCTTGGTATTGGCATGGAGGCTGAGGCCTGAGGGGATGGTACTTGGTGCCTGTGAGCATTACCCGAGAAGTCGCCATATTGTGCCCATCTCATGCCAGGCCAGTGAGGCCACGTACCCGGCGTTGGTGGGGAACGTCAAGGCGAGGTCGCTTGTGACCAGCGCCTCCGGGAGCGACCAGAGGACCGGGAGCACTGTTAGCAGACAAGAAAAACCAAGTAGATCAACCAATAAATCTCTACCTCGAACTACCAATGCCTCGCTCTTGGAGGACGATTCTTTCGAGCGAGCCATCTGTCTCATCTTCTCTTTCTACGGAAGAGCCTCATATACTTCATGTAGGGTTAGTTTATCACGACCGTATAGAATGTTATCTCAAAAATTTACAAAAGATATAGGTAGCGAGCATAACAGAATTAAACCTAGATCCTCGTCATCATACTCAACCTCCATGGACTTTAATCAGTGACTATCTCCTTGAAGGATGCTAGGTGACCTTCACTATATGTGGAGTGTTTACAGAACGTCGTTCGTAGACGGCGGCTTACAAAAGGAGTAAATGACAACACACTGCAAACCCTAATTAAGGTCACTAATATATACCACGGGGTGACGTTCTAGATGATGCCTGACCCAAGCCTCTCGACGACGGGCCTCCGCTCCGCTCGCCAACACGACCTCTATATGTAGAATTTGGATCACAAACTCAACAATCTACACCTTGCGACAAATTCCATCTTATAGCCATAACTTGTAATCAATTCTCTCAATAATAGAAGGAACAAACTGTCGGTGCCAACATAGCCACTAGGCTAAGCAATTATACCAACTAAGTTCGAGCAAAACCCAAACTTAGCTCCAAGAACAACTTTAGTCATCATGTCAGTTGGATTGAAGTGTGTACTAATCTTGCATACCCTCAATTGTACTTCTGCAATTATTTCCCAGTTATAATGATACTTAGTATTAATGTGCTTTGTCCTCTCATGAAACATCTTATCTTTATAAGGCAAATAGCACTCTGACGGCCACAGAACAATGTAATACAAGATATATCTCCACAAAACTCAGCATATAAATCTTTCAACCAAACAGTCTCTTTGCTAGCATCACAAGCTGCAACATACTCTGCCTCTGTAGTAGATAAAGCAATTGTGGGCTGCAGACAAGCCCTGGGCTACAGACAAGCCCTCCAACTGACTACATATCCACCAGTGAATACATAACCTGTCAATGATCTTTATTCTTATCCAAATCTGCTCCATAATCAGAATCAATATATCCAACAAATCCCTCTTTGACCTTGCCAAACTGCAAACAAGCATTAGACGTACCACGCAAGTACTTGAAAATCCACTTAACAGCTTCCTATTGTGTTCTACCAGGATTAGCCATGTATCTGCTAACCAAACTCATAGCATATGACAAATCGGGACGTAAGCAAACCATAGCATACATCAAAGAACCAACAACACTAGGATAAGGCACCTTCGACATATACTTTAAATCTTCATCTTTGGTTGGACATTGAGCAGATGATGTTAGAAATGAAAACCAAACAAACTCACAAGCACTGGATGGACTCAAGAGAATTTGTGCCGCTAATTCTTGCGACGTTTTCTGATGCAATTTATAGCAAAAACAAAGGAATACAAGTAGAGTCCGAGCGTCTCCACGATGTACAGAATTGACGTGTCCATCCCCACGTCCACACACCGCGAGTACCGCGTCCTCAGGCATGCGTGCGACTCGCTGCCACTAACCCACTATTGCATGGCGTCCACAGAAGCTCATGCAACCACTCGTGCTGCCACTAACCCACTACTGCATGGCATCCACAAAAGCCAGAGCTCATGCGACCACTAACTAGCTAATGCATGCAACTAAAATGTTGACTAAGTAACTAATGTGATAAGGCTTACTTTTTCAACAAGTCTCCCCTAAGCCTTGTTTACTTGACTGGTGTCGACGAGGCCGAGTTTGGAACGCAGCTGAACAAACTGGTCTTTGTAACACCCCAGGTGTTTATCGTCTACTCGACTACGAGCGTGGACGTTAACACGTGATAGCTGTGAATGTAAAGGTCACTAAATTTTAACCATCCTCGTCTATCACGATTTTGATATCGTGCATGTCTCCATCTGTCTAAATGTTCCTAATTTATTCTGCAAAAATTCAGACTTTGGTAATTTTCGGAACATCGAATCCAGTATCGTTTGGGTTGAGCATCGACGTCTTGCCCAAACTATAATCTTTGAAATCAGATCTGGTTCCTAAACTTTGTTTCAAATTCTTTCACGCTTGCCTTGCACGTGTCTCTCTGTAGCCTGGCATCGTGGCGCGTGGCTGGTGCTAACCGGTGCCTGGACAGCGCACAACCTCTCGCCCACGTGAACATTGTGTGACGTCGTTCGATTTGATCCATCGACATCTCATCTAAACCTTATCTCATGTACTATCGAACAGGTTCGTAGTGATTCGATTCAATTATACCCGGTCAGACCCTAGTTTTGGATTTATAATTAAGATTTATTCCTTCAGTAAATTATCTGACTTTAAATCAAATCATGCGTAGTCTAAAATTGTTTGGCAGATATCTTTTGTTTCGTCCTGTTTACATCTCGCTTAGATTTAAACCGCAGAACTAAATCATCCGTGTATCTTTAATTAAAAAAATATAGAAAATCCTCTTTATCTCCATGTCGGCCAACATGTTGTTAGCCTTATCCAATCAACATCCTACCTTGTTCCTTATCTACTCTTTTCCTTGGAACAAAAATCCCATACGTTGCCTCCTCCCTTGCTGTGACGCACGGCTCCTGGAAGCCTCTCTCCCCACCGCATCTTCTATCTTCGGTTCCTTGCTCTGCACCGCCTCCTGCTCATCCATATCCCATGGTGCCCAGCCGAGCAGCCCATGGAGGCTTCCTCCCCACGCCCAGCCCTCTCTACTGGTGGCCGCCGCTCCAAGTCCTCTCGTCGCCTATGGCTGCCTCCTCTGTTCGATCCGTGGCGCTATCGTGGGTTCGCGCCCAGCTCCTTCTCGGCCTCCAGCTCGCCAACAGCCCTCTTCCATGGATGGCGATTTTCTTTCCTGCAGCAAGAAGCCATGCCGCAGTCCTCTCTCTCAGTTTCCTCTCACGGCTATGGACATCGGTTGTTCCTTCCCTCCCATGGCCGCCCCAACTCCTTCCATGGACGCCAATAGTAGCAGCCCCTCGCTGCCGGACATCCTCCGGTAGTCCCGCACCATCCGCACCCGTATGGTGTTTGATAAAATGTCCAAGTGGAGTGCCGTGTCATGGACAACCCTATTAGCGTCATGGGATGTTTGGTATTTTGCGCAGCCCATCCACGACACCGTCGACCCTCGGTGAGGTTTCATTCTTGCTTTGCCGTTTCATCGATCGACGTATATTTGCTAACATAAATTGTGTTTATGTGCCTATGTGTGTTGAGGAGCGAAATCCGTGGAATCTGAGTGAAGAAGAAACAGAGCACGTCCGTCACTTACTAGCTGCTGGGTGAAAGGATTGAATCGGCTATCATGGTCGTTTAGTGCCGATCGAGTCAACTTTAGTCATGGTGAGCTCTTAGGCTATCCTCGCTAGTTAGCGTGTATGGTGGATTGATTAGGATATGATCGATGATTCTGTCTAGTGATAGGTGTGATGATATATTGTATGAAATATGCTTGGTGAATATATATGCATTGATATGATTGTGTTAATAAATCATAAAGGATAGAGTTTTGTTTATGGTTAAGTTACTTATACAAATAACATGTTAACACTTGTTTGGACAGCACATGATAATTATAGGAGTAAAATTGAATGTTTGCTGTTTGGACTGTGTCCAGTTTTAGTATGCAGGTAGTTAAGTGAAGTAAACTTTGTTTTCTGAAGAGATGTTATATAGAAAAGTTGTAGATAACCTTTTCATCTTACTTGTGTTAAAATTTCATGGTCATATGTCTAGTAGTTTATGAGTTATGATTTTTCTAAGTCCAGTTTCTGAATCTGTCCAAATTATGTACAGGTTTCGAAAATTGGACTGTTTGGCTAAGCTAAACTGAAAATCAGCTCTTAGTAATTATAGAAGAATTGTAATACTTTTCTTAAGCTTTCCAACAAATTTTGGAGCACCCTTTTTGGTGGTCTAGAAGTCAGGTTATGGCTGATTGGAACGTGATGTTTGAAGCTGTCAAAAACTGGACAGCAATGCTTGTTTGTATTAACTGACTTCGATACACATTGAATCACCCTGAGGTGTTTATAAATGAATTGTAGACAATTCTATAAGATTTCTAAAAAGTCTAAGATCACCCGATTTGGATGCCTGAAACTCCAGTTATGAATTTTTGAAGTAAGTAGTCGAATTCTGTCCGAATCTGGACAGAATTTATGTTTAGTTCTGTTTGACCTTCTTAAGGGTCGAATCATGTTGTGCTTGTAATACAAAAGTTATAGGGGATTCCATAAGCTTTCTAGAAAGTCTTAATTCACTATTTTTTGGATTAATATCCTGTGAGTTATGAACAAAACAATTGACTGCTGAGTGCTGTCCAGAAAATCTGCATGTGTTAAATTGATTGCTTGGAATCATTCTTGCTTGGCTAGATAGGATTAATTAGTTCTTGGTTCTTGATTGACGAAGTCTTGAAATAGCTAACCTAAAGTGAACATGTGTCCCATGTTTAATGTGTTTAGTTATTGTTACCTAATGTTTGGGTTAGGTCTGATTACCTCAAAGTTCATGATTGTATAAAATCAGAAGCATCTAGTGTTTATGCATATAAGTGTTTTAAACCTTTAAATTAAGATAAATACTATACTATAAAATTCTATGCTTCTTAATAATGAGTTGTTTCTTAGTACTAAGAGTGGTGTTAATCATTCGGTAGGATATTCTAGTTCATGAGGTTGGATTTATGTGTAGCCTTTTTGATGCTTGAGTTCATCCGTTTAAATGAAAAAAATGTAATTGTGATACGTAGTGATATGTCAACATATAGTAATTGTTTTTAAATATTGCGGTACATCAGGATTTGAATATTGCTAATGTTACTTGATGATTGGTTTAGGTCCAATTGACTAGAACGTCATGTCTGATGTAGAGTTAAATATATCTAGTTGTTACACATAAGAATTGTGATGTCTTGCTTTAAGTCTGTATCCTCCTTAGTATAACTTATCTATCTTGCGCTATTTATGCTCCTATTCACTCATATGCATTATGCATATCATCTAGGTACGTTAATTAATCACGTGATGTGAAGGACAAGAGCTGGATTAATCACAAGACGATGTTGATGGACGAAGCTAAAGTGGATGAATCAACCAAGTGCCAGGATGGGAGATACTCACCAAGTGATCGTCATTTAACAACACTAACATAGTGTTATCCCAGGCAAGCCCCGGTGCATTTGCCACCTCCTTCTGTTTTAAAAACTTTTATCACTTACCTGCTGCATTAGGTGATAGGAGTTGTGTGAATAAACAATTGATGCATTACCATTCCTTGGAATTTGATTATCCTCCTTGCTACCTGTTTTATAAAGAGAACTAATGAGGCTTAGCCCTGCCTAGAGAACTAAAACTTGATTCTTTTTAAAAGAATGATGTGTAACACTGGGTATGGGTTTGTTTTATGAAAAAGGACTTGTAATGGTGAGAGCATCATCTGCAGTGATGAATTCATCATTCAAGTATGGTACCTCTGTCAGGTACATGGTTTTGGGAAGGAAATAATAATATGAGACCAGACGTTGAGCAGGAAAGGTCGCCCGTCTGTGTCGATTAAGGACCGTACCGAAAGTAGGCTTGCTGATCTAGGACCCTTTAACTGGCCACATGCCTCGTCATGGGTAAGCTTAGCCTCGGTCGGACCAATACCAGAACAGCTCGCACGCACTGGGAGTGGAGAGATGGCGAGAGTAGCTTGTACCCTCCGTGGCAAGAGACTGGAAGGTGGGGTGCTGTACTCTCGGAAACATGGCGGGCACCATGGCGAGAGTAACGTGTACCAACCAGGCCAATGGCTGGACGGTGGAGTGCTGTGCTCTTGGGTCGCGTGAACCCGTTCTGGTCTTGAGAAACCTGTGGGCGAGTTGACATATGCAAGGGTTAAGTGCTACATATGTCGTGTGGTTGGAGATCCTCAGCTGAGTATTAATCGATTCGGATCGCCGAACTTCTCGGATATGAAGACTGGATCACTGCCCTGCATCGTAGATAACAAGTGAAACTAAAGATGCTAAAATAAAGTTAGTGTAGGACAAGTGAATGCTCTAGATTAGGAAAATCTAGATTCAGGTAAAGTACTTAACCTGTGAAGTAAAATTTTAGCATAAGGATCCACTACTAGTAAGCTCTTCTGCAAAATGAGTCTTTGAAATTTGATAAGCTTTACCTTGATTCCCAATAAACCAGCATACCCTTGAGAGTCTTTTCTTTAGTCGGGTAAGTCTTGCTGAGTAATTGCGTACTCAGGGTTTTATTCCCTGTTGTTTTTCAGGTTATAATTTTATTCTGTTGTGGATGCTGCTAAGTGCCGGTGGGCTCGGCCTTCTTCTATAAGTATATCCCGTCTTTAGTTTCTCTATTGAGGATTATCACTTAAGCTAGCATGTATTTTAAAACTTATAAATATTTTATACATTTTAAATTGTAATTCTTTTTAATCATTTTCTTTTGTAATCACTCCGATAATTGTATAATGTAAAATTATTGTAACATGTAATCATTTTGCAATAAAGAATTTATTTCCGCTGCAAATGTTGGTGTGTGATTTGTGTTTACTTAATCCTGCGATCTTGGCGGTAAGTCGTTTATCCGGGGTCCTCGGGGCACTCGGACAGATCCTGTTAAGTTGTTTGGTGCACATGCATAGCCGTCTGATGTCTTTGAGACAAGGACAGGTGCATGTGGGCCCGATAACTTGGGAGGTTCTGCGACAGCTGGTATCGGAGCTTGATTAAGTATGATACGGTCACATACGTATTTTCAAAACAAAATTTTGGTTTTGGAAAACCTATTTTCAACTAAACACATTGTTTGGTTTTGAAAAACATATTAAAAAAAACTATAATGCTAGCGACATCCTCTATTAAGCCCTAAAGTTAAGGACTACTAGGTGGCTTGGTTCAGAATACTGACCCACAACCTGGGAAGGGTAATGCATACATGTGTATTGTTATTTTTGAGGCCATTCAGTTTTGAATGGATCGACGCTCAAGGTAAGGTGAGATGTGAGAGCATGACCGAACAAACGTCGGTCTAGGGAAGAGCATAAAAAGCGCTTGATTATATACATGTTTTACATATGTATATATGAAGGCTGCGATGTGGAGTAATTACTTTTTCGGGATTCAGTACCCCATGGATGTGTATGGGTATACAGACATGGGAATACTGAGAAGTGTAATGTATTTGCAACAACGCACCTACGCTCAGGTAAGAAGGTGAGTTACCATAATGAGCTGCCCTATGGTTAAAGTGTGGCAGCGGCGCCTATGTGTGGCTCGGCGCTTAATGAGGAGCTGGCCTCCATATAGCAATATATGGAGTATAAACTGTGATAAACTGTCATGTGTGAATTGCATCATTGGGAATTGGGCTGTGATGGAATTTTCTGCAGGTACACTAACTTCGAACTCGTATGTGTAGCTGACGACTAGCAATATACCGAGAGAGACGTAGATATGCCACCGATATAGAACGCTATTGCCACGTTATGTTGGCAAAATTGGTGAGGCCGAATAGGACGAACATGCATCCTGATTGCTGCATTGTGTTTGTTGTTTGCGCATAGAGATGCTTCCCTCACCTTTATTCTAATAATAGGTGATGGTGAACGAACATGCTTTTCTCATCTTTATTCTGATAATAAATAATTGGAAAATGTGTGAAGCATGATTGTCCTATAAGCAAATTTCTAGCTTTGTTTGTTGTGTCCTTTAGACATGTATTTATGAGGCCTGTGGTTCTTAGTCAATTGACCGCTAGTGCAACTTGGGTTTTTTTTCGTGCTTGTGTGCTGGTAGAATGTAGGTAGTTTGTTTACATAAACCCAAAGCTAGGTAATGTCCTCGTTTAGTGAACCATAACCCAAATCGTCCTCAATCCTCCAAAAATTCCTCCAAGTCTCCAAGCAGGGATGAGTTCGAGTTTTTCTTTACTACTCCAGGACCGCTTAGATAAGCTTTTTATTGGATGTAAAATGCACGCAAACTTAAAATAAGGATCTCGAGTACATGTTCTCGTCGTTTCATATGTGACTCTTTTGTAGTCATTTTTCCATCCAAAATCATGCCTTTACTCGCTTGGTGCAAGCTGATGTTTCTATTCCACTCTGTATCATCTTGGAGACCATGTCGTTATTTTATCAACCTAACCTAGGAAAGCCATGTCCAATCATTTTCTTGAACTGGATGCCTTTGGTTTTCTCATATCTTTCGAAGGCATACCAACTTAATCTTATGATTGTTTTCCCTCCGTATCTAATCAAATACTAATCCTTAATCTTATAATCTTTGCGATAGGCATAGAAATATGCTTGGGGCTAAAATAACAGTCTTCCATCGTACTCCTTTCATCAAATTTAGGTTATGGCCATGTCTTATTCGTATCATTGGCCATGATCTATTTGACTCTCTACTCATAATTATTCTGACAGGTAGAGTCTCTTTGTATATTGTCACCCTTGCTCAATCCATTTGTCTCGCGCGAGATGTCTTATTGGTTACGTCTGGTAATGGTGTTATGACTAAAACCGATGGTGCCGCGATGAAACCGAGGGCCTCCTGTGAATGTACACACATGGTTGTGCTGCTCGGCACGCGCTGGTATCACGGTGAGTAGTTGTAATCCATTATGAGGCTATATCAATGTGTTATCTTGGCACAATCTAGTTTTGTCATGCGGAATTCATTATTGGTGTTGTTCGGTAATGGTGTCACGATTAATGATTTGTGGTGCCGCCGCGAAACTGAGAGCCCCTTGTGAAAGTACACGCAAGGTTATGCTGCTTGGCGCATGCTGGTATCGAGGTCTTTGGTCATGATCCATTGTGGAACTACATTGATGTGTGATCTTCCGTGGACTCCTCCCTTGAAACGAATTTTGTGTCGTTTGCTGAAACAATCCAACAACATATGCCATCACTATTGAATCAAAAGAGTATATAACTCTGATATATTCCTTGGTAAATTTTCTACCCATTTAGAAATCTCCAACAAAAATCAAAACCTATATGTGTTTGGATCATGTGATAAAAATCCATCTTCCCATGTGTGGTCGCATGTCTTTTGACTCAAGTGGTGACTGCACACATACAAGTTCCCTTTGCATCCTTTATTTTAAAGGTGAAGCCTTGAAGCTTTTTAATGTTGGAAGACAACTATTAGTTCTCAAGATGGAGAATTGTTTTCTTTCCTACTGAGTTGCAGGAGTTTATTCATTTTCTCTCTTATCCAATACATGTGTTCCCTAACCAAGTCATTCCATCTCAGATGAAGAAATGGATGAACAACCTGACTGAATGGATCTTTATCTAAATACATGGCCTCCTGCTAGCAAACGTGAACTCTCGACCATTAGATTGCCGATGGGTAATAAGAGGACTTGCTCAATGTCAAAAGTAGTTCAACAAGTTGGTTTTACTAACTTGTAACTACCCAATGAACAAAGGTTGAGTTTAGAGATCGTTTATCGAGTTGTCTAAACTCACTTTAGTTCAGCCTATCTTGAAGAGACCCTTGTGAAGATCAAGTGAAGGTTATGAACATATGCGCAGATCTTATGCCATATTGGATTATATTATGAGCATATGTATCTTAACTTTATCTTGTTGGCCGAGGCACTTTGCCATCCTCAGCTGACTGATAACATCCTGACCACAGTTCTAGTCGTGCCTCAATCGCCTCACATGTGATTTTCTAACATGTGTGATCAAGCCGAGCCGTGCTTAGTGCTTGATAAAATGGATTGGACACGAGGTCAACATCTACAGATCCCTTCATTCCTTGAATCTCTATCATTTTTCTTGGACTTGGATTCCCTGGCTAACCACGAGTTAATTGTGATGTTATTCGACATCCATCCTCGTCTTATGTGCTAGGAATTGCTATCCATTTGTCCACCGTTCTCAACAGACTCAGATAGTACAGTGTTATTAGAAAAAAAAACAAACTGCACACATGTAGCCTTATGTGTTCTTCTAGCTGATGTCGTCTCTATTGATGGACATCCCTAATTAGCTTAAAATGATACATGCTATACCCACTTGAGGAACCAACATCTTGGAGTACTCATCTCTACTCGGAACTGTCTTATGCTATCACTATTATGGACAGGGTTACACGCCTCTCTACTCTTAGAAGTCTTTCGTTCTGAATCTCGGGACGAGATTCTTTTAAGGGGGGAAGGCTGTAACACCCCAGGTGTTTATCGTCTACTCGACTACGAGCGTGGACGTTAACACGTGATAGCTGTGAATGTAAAGGTCACTAAATTTTAACCATCCTCGTCTATCACGATTTTGATATCGTGCATGTCTCCATCTGTCTAAATGTTCCTAATTTATTCTGCAAAAATTCAGACTTTGGTAATTTTCGGAACATCGAATCCAGTATCGTTTGGGTTGAGCATCGACGTCTTGCCCAAACTATAATCTTTGAAATCAGATCTGGTTCCTAAACTTTGTTTCAAATTCTTTCACGCTTGCCTTGCACGTGTCTCTCTGTAGCCTGGCATCGTGGCGCGTGGCTGGTGCTAACCGGTGCCTGGACAGCGCACAACCTCTCGCCCACGTGAACATTGTGTGACGTCGTTCGATTTGATCCATCGACATCTCATCTAAACCTTATCTCATGTACTATCGAACAGGTTCGTAGTGATTCGATTCAATTATACCCGGTCAGACCCTAGTTTTGGATTTATAATTAAGATTTATTCCTTCAGTAAATTATCTGACTTTAAATCAAATCATGCGTAGTCTAAAATTGTTTGGCAGATATCTTTTGTTTCGTCCTGTTTACATCTCGCTTAGATTTAAACCGCAGAACTAAATCATCCGTGTATCTTTAATTAAAAAAATATAGAAAATCCTCTTTATCTCCATGTCGGCCAACATGTTGTTAGCCTTATCCAATCAACATCCTACCTTGTTCCTTATCTACTCTTTTCCTTGGAACAAAAATCCCATACGTTGCCTCCTCCCTTGCTGTGACGCACGGCTCCTGGAAGCCTCTCTCCCCACCGCATCTTCTATCTTCGGTTCCTTGCTCTGCACCGCCTCCTGCTCATCCATATCCCATGGTGCCCAGCCGAGCAGCCCATGGAGGCTTCCTCCCCACGCCCAACCCTCTCTACTGGTGGCCGCCGCTCCAAGTCCTCTCGTCGCCTATGGCTGCCTCCTCTGTTCGATCCGTGGCGCTATCGTGGGTTCGCGCCCAGCTCCATCTCGGCCTCCAGCTCGCCAACAGCCCTCTTCCATGGATGGCGATTTTCTTTCCTGCAGCAAGAAGCCATGCCGCAGTCCTCTCTCTCAGTTTCCTCTCACGGCTATGGACATCGGTTGTTCCTTCCCTCCCATGGCCGCCCCAACTCCTTCCATGGACGCCAATAGCAGCAGCCCCTCGCTGCCGGACATCCTCTGGTAGTCCCGCACCATCCGCACCCGTATGGTGTTTGATAAAATGTCCAAGTGGAGTGCCGTGTCATGGACAACCCTATTAGCGTCATGGGATGTTTGGTATTTTGCGCAGCCCATCCACGACACCGTCGACCCTCGGTGAGGTTTCATTCTTGCTTTGCCGTTTCATCGATCGACGTATATTTGCTAACATAAATTGTGTTTATGTGCCTATGTGTGTTGAGGAGCGAAATCCGTGGAATCTGAGTGAAGAAGAAACAGAGCACGTCCGTCACTTACTAGCTGCTGGGTGAAAGGATTGAATCGGCTATCATGGTCGTTTAGTGCCGATCGAGTCAACTTTAGTCATGGTGAGCTCTTAGGCTATCCTCGCTAGTTAGCGTGTATGGTGGATTGATTAGGATATGATCGATGATTCTGTCTAGTGATAGGTGTGATGATATATTGTATGAAATATGCTTGGTGAATATATATGCATTGATATGATTGTGTTAATAAATCATAAAGGATAGAGTTTTGTTTATGGTTAAGTTACTTATACAAATAACATGTTAACACTTGTTTGGACAGCACATGATAATTATAGGAGTAAAATTGAATGTTTGCTGTTTGGACTGTGTCCAGTTTTAGTATGCAGGTAGTTAAGTGAAGTAAACTTTGTTTTCTGAAGAGATGTTATATAGAAAAGTTGTAGATAACCTTTTCATCTTACTTGTGTTAAAATTTCATGGTCATATGTCTAGTAGTTTATGAGTTATGATTTTTCTAAGTCCAGTTTCTGAATCTGTCCAAATTATGTACAGGTTTCGAAAATTGGACTGTTTGGCTAAGCTAAACTGAAAATCAGCTCTTAGTAATTATAGAAGAATTGTAATACTTTTCTTAAGCTTTCCAACAAATTTTGGAGCACCCTTTTTGGTGGTCTAGAAGTCAGGTTATGGCTGATTGGAACGTGATGTTTGAAGCTGTCAAAAACTGGACAGCAATGCTTGTTTGTATTAACTGACTTCGATACACATTGAATCACCCTAAGGTGTTTATAAATGAATTGTAGACAATTCTAGAAGATTTCTAAAAAGTCTAAGATCACCCGATTTGGATGCCTGAAACTCCAGTTATGAATTTTTGAAGTAAGTAGTCGAATTCTGTCCGAATCTGGACAGAATTTATGTTTAGTTCTGTTTGACCTTCTTAAGGGTCGAATCATGTTGTGCTTGTAATACAAAAGTTATAGGGGATTCCATAAGCTTTCTAGAAAGTCTTAATTCACTATTTTTTGGATTAATATCCTGTGAGTTATGAACAAAACAATTGACTGCTGAGTGCTGTCCAGAAAATCTGCATGTGTTAAATTGATTGCTTGGAATCATTCTTGCTTGGCTAGATAGGATTAATTAGTTCTTGGTTCTTGATTGACGAAGTCTTGAAATAGCTAACCTAAAGTGAACATGTGTCCCATGTTTAATGTGTTTAGTTATTGTTACCTAATGTTTGGGTTAGGTCTGATTACCTCAAAGTTCATGATTGTATAAAATCAGAAGCATCTAGTGTTTATGCATATAAGTGTTTTAAACCTTTAAATTAAGATAAATACTATACTATAAAATTCTATGCTTCTTAATAATGAGTTGTTTTTTAGTACTAAGAGTGGTGTTAATCATTCGGTAGGATATTCTAGTTCATGAGGTTGGATTTATGTGTAGCCTTTTTGATGCTTGAGTTCATCCGTTTAAATGAAAAAAATGTAATTGTGATACGTAGTGATATGTCAACATATAGTAATTGTTTTTAAATATTGCGGTACATCAGGATTTGAATATTGCTAATGTTACTTGATGATTGGTTTAGGTCCAATTGACTAGAACGTCATGTCTGATGTAGAGTTAAATATATCTAGTTGTTACACATAAGAATTGTGATGTCTTGCTTTAAGTCTGTATCCTCCTTAGTATAACTTATCTATCTTGCGCTATTTATGCTCCTATTCACTCATATGCATTATGCATATCATCTAGGTACGTTAATTAATCACGTGATGTGAAGGACAAGAGCTGGATTAATCACAAGACGATGCTGATGGACGAAGCTAAAGTGGATGAATCAACAAGTGCCAGGATGGGAGATACTCACCAAGTGATCGTCATTTAACAACACTAACATAGTGTTATCCCAGGCAAGCCCCGGTGCATTTGCCACCTCCTTCTGTTTTAAAAACTTTTATCACTTACCTGCTGCATTAGGTGATAGGAGTTGTGTGAATAAACAATTGATGCATTACCATTCCTTGGAATTTGATTATCCTCCTTGCTACCTGTTTTATAAAGAGAACTAATGAGGCTTAGCCCTGCCTAGAGAACTAAAACTTGATTCTTTTTAAAAGAATGCTGTGTAACACTGGGTATGGGTTTGTTTTATGAAAAAGGACTTGTAATGGTGAGAGCATCATCTGCAGTGATGAATTCATCATTCAAGTATGGTACCTCTGTCAGGTACATGGTTTTGGGAAGGAAATAATAATATGAGACCAGACGTTGAGCAGGAAAGGTCGCCCGTCTGTGTCGATTAAGGACCGTACCGAAAGTAGGCTTGCTGATCTAGGACCCTTTAACTGGCCACATGCCTCGTCATGGGTAAGCTTAGCCTCGGTCGGACCAATACCAGAACAGCTCGCACGCACTGGGAGTGGAGAGATGGCGAGAGTAGCTTGTACCCTCCGTGGCAAGAGACTGGAAGGTGGGGTGCTGTACTCTCGGAAACATGGCGGGCACCATGGCGAGAGTAACGTGTACCAACCAGGCCAATGGCTGGACGATGGAGTGCTGTGCTCTTGGGTCGCGTGAACCCGTTCTGGTCTTGAGAAACCCGTGGGCGAGTTGACATATGCAAGGGTTAAGTGCTACATATGTCGTGTGGTTGGAGATCCTCAGCTGAGTATTAATCGATTCGGATCGCCGAACTTCTCGGATATGAAGACTGGATCACTGCCCTGCATCGTAGATAACAAGTGAAACTAAAGATGCTAAAATAAAGTTAGTGTAGGACAAGTGAATGCTCTAGATTAGGAAAATCTAGATTCAGGTAAAGTACTTAACCTGTGAAGTAAAATTTTAGCATAAGGATCCACTACTAGTAAGCTCTTCTGCAAAATGAGTCTTTGAAATTTGATAAGCTTTACCTTGATTCCCAATAAACCAGCATACCCTTGAGAGTCTTTTCTTTAGTCGGGTAAGTCTTGCTGAGTAATTGCGTACTCAGGGTTTTATTCCCTGTTGTTTTTCAGGTTATAATTTTATTCTGTTGTGGATGCTGCTAAGTGCCGGTGGGCTCGGCCTTCTTCTATAAGTATATCCCGTCTTTAGTTTCTCTATTGAGGATTGTCACTTAAGCTAGCATGTATTTTAAAACTTATAAATATTTTATACATTTTAAATTGTAATTCTTTTTAATCATTTTCTTTTGTAATCACTCCGATAATTGTATAATGTAAAATTATTGTAACATGTAATCATTTTGCAATAAAGAATTTATTTCCGCTGCAAATGTTGGTGTGTGATTTGTGTTTACTTAATCCTGCGATCTTGGCGGTAAGTCGTTTATCCGGGGTCCTCGGGGCACTCGGACAGATCCTGTTAAGTTGTTTGGTGCACATGCATAGCCGTCTGAGGTCTTTGAGACAAGGACAGGTGCATGTGGGCCCGATAACTTGGGAGGTTCTGCGACAGTCTTGCCCTAGTGCCTTCGTCAGGACGTCTGCTAGTTGGAACTTGGTGTCAACTGGCTCAACATCCACCCTGCCTTCTTCGACGCACTCTTGAATATAGTGATATCTGACATCTATGTGCTTGCTTCGATCGTGAAAGACAAGGTTTTTGCTCAACTGAATAGCAGACTGATTGTCGATCTTCAGAGTGATAGTGTCTGGGTCCTTTCCTCTGAGCTCTGCAAGTAGGCGTGATAACCACACTCCTTGACAAGAAGCTGTTGCAGATGCAATATATTCCGCCTCACAACTAGAGAGTGCCACCACTTTCTGAAAGGGAAATGTGCCCTTGGGCCATTTCTAAGTATTTTGGTGATTTAGTGTCCAACACAAGTGCATAAGTGTAAAATGGTGGACAAAGTACAAATCAAGGATAAAGGTATGTTTCTCAGACTTAGTACATTGTTTTAGAGACTAATGTATTGTGTCTAAGTGCTGGAAACAGGAAAAATCCATTTGGAAATGCCTTGGCTCGAGCAGCCAAGACTTTGCTCAGTCTGGAGCACCGGACTGTCCGGTGGTGCACCGGACAGTGTCCGGTGCGCCAGGCTGGCTCTGGCAAACAGGCTGCTCTCGGGACTTCGACGGTGGTGTACGGCTATAATTCACCGGACTGTCCGGTGGTGCACCGGACTGTCCGGTGGGCCGTTCACAGGCGAACTCGTCGCTCTCGGGAATTCATCGGCGACGTACGGCTATAATTCACCGGACTATCCGATGTGCACCGAACTGTCCGGTGAGCCAACGGTCGGCCGGGCCAACGGTCGGCCGCGCGATCTGCGCGGGACACGTGGCCGAGCCAACGGCTAGAAGGAGGCACCGGACTGTCCGGTGTGCACCGGACATGTCCGGTGCGCCAACGGCTCTCTGGCTGCCAACGGTCGACTGCGCCATTTTTGGAAGGAAATCGGGCACTAGACAGTGTCCGGTGTGCACCGGACTGTCCGATGCGCCAGTCGACAGAAGGCAAGATCAGCCTTCCTAGATTGCTCTCAACGGCTCCTAGCTGCCTTGGGGCTATAAAAGGGACCCCTAGGCGCATGGAGGAGCACACCAAGCATTCCTACTACATTCCTAAGCACCAAGACATCGATTCCGCACCTTTGATTCTTTGCGATAGCAATTAGAGCTCTAGTTGAGTTGTGAACTCATTGAGTTGTGTTGTGAGCTCTCGTTGCGATTTGTGTGCATGGTGTTGCTGTGATTTCTTGTCTTGAGTGTGTTGCTAATCCCTCCCTTGCTCCGTGCTTCTTTGTGAACTTCAAGTGTAAGGGCGAGAGGCTCCAAGTTGTGGAGATTCCTCGCAAACAGGATATAGTAAAGCAAGCAAAACACCGTGGTATTCAAGTGGGTCTTTGGACCGCTTGAGAGGGGTTGATTGCAACCCTCGTCCGTCGGGACGCCACAACGTGGAGTAGGCAAGCGTTGGTCTTGGCCGAACCACGGGATAACCACTGTGCCATCTCTGTGATTGATTTCTTGTGGTTATTGTGTTTTGACTCCTCTCTAGCCACTTGGCATTTACTGTGCTAACGCTTAACCAAGTTTTTGTGGCTTAAGTTTTAAAGTTTTACAGGATCACCTATTCACCCCCCCTCTAGGTGCTCTCAATTGGTATCGGAGTCGTTCTCTTCACAAAGGGACTAATCGCCCGAAGAGATGGATCCTAAGGGGAAGGGTATCGTGATCAACGATAAAGAGAAGGAATCTTTCGTCAACGAGCCGAAGGATGACAAGCCTACTGACTCGGGCTTGGGCCATAGACGGAAAGATGGGAAGAAGAAGAAGACGAGGCGCATCAAGGAGATCGTCTACTACGACGACAGCGATGAGTCTACTTCTTCCCAAAAGGACGGCGACCACAACGACTACGAGAGAAGGAAACCGGTCAATTCGAACTTTTCTTTTGATTACTCTCGTATTCCTCAAAGTACAAATGCTCATTTATTATCTATTCCACTTGGTAAACCTCCTCATTTTGATGGAGAGGACTACGGATTTTGGAGTCACAAAATGCGTAGTCACTTGTTCTCTCTCCATCCTAGTATATGGGAGATTGTAGAGAGTGGAATGCACTTTGATAGTACGGATAGTCCCATGTTCATTAATGAGCAAATTCATAAGAATGCACAAGCTACTACTGTTCTTCTAGCTTCATTGTGCAGGGATGAATACCACAAAGTGAGCGGCTTGGATAACGCCAAGCAAATATGGGACACCCTCAAGATTTCTCATGAGGGGAACGACGTCACCTTGCTCACCAAGATGGAGTTGGTGGAAGGCGAGCTTGGACGATTCGCGATGATAAGGGGCGAGGAGCCGACACAAACATACAACCGGCTCAAGACCCTTATCAACAAAATAAGGAGCTACGGAAGCACGCGATGGACGGACCACGACGTCGTCCGACTGATGCTAAGGTCCTTTACCGTTCTTGATCCTCATTTGGTGAATAATATTCGTGAGAATCCTAGGTACACCAAAATGTCGCTCGAAGAAGTCCTTGGAAAATTCGTAAGCGGGCGAATGATGATCAAGGAGGCGAGGTACGTGGACGACGCTCTAAACGGTCCAATCAATGAGCCTCAACCCGTTGCTCTCAAGGCAACAAGGAGCAAGGAGGCGTTACCCAGCAAGGTAGCACAAATTGAGGCGGCCGGACTCAATGATGAAGAGATGGCCCTCATCATCAAAAGATTCAAGACGGCGCTAAAGAGTCGCAAGGGGCAGCCAAGCAAGACCAAGACAAAGGGGAAGCGCTCATGCTTCAAATGTGGTAAACTTGGTCATTTTATTGCTAACTGTCCCGACAATGATAGTGATCAGGATCAAGGGAACAAGAGGGAGAAGAAGAAAAACTATAAGAAGGCAAAGGGCGAGGCACATCTTGGCAAGGAATGGGATTCGGATTGCTCCTCGTCCGACTCCGACAATGAAGGACTCGCCGCCACCGCCTTCAACAAGTCATCCCTCTTCCCCAACGAGCGTCACACATGCCTTATGGCAAGAGAGAAGAAGGTATGTACTCGAAACTCTACCTATGCTTCTTCAAGTGAGGACAAATCTAGTGATGAGGATAAATAGATTATTCATGTTTATTTAAGGGCCTAGATAGAACCAAGGTAGATAAAATTAATGAATTAATTGATGCCTTGAATGATAAGAATAGGCTTTTAGAAAAACAAGAGGACTTGTTGTATGAAGAACATGACAAATTTGTAGAAGCACAAAAATCTCATGCCTTAGAAGTTAAGAGAAATGAAATGCTTTCTTGTGAATTATCTTCTTGCCATGAGACAATTTCTAGCTTAAGGAGCATTAATAATGATTTGAATGCTAAGTTAGAAATAGCTAGTAAATCAACAACTTGTGTAGAAAATGTTGTTATTTGCAATAGATGTAAAGATTTTGATATTGATGCTTGTAGTGAACACATAGCTTCTATTGCAAAGTTAAATGAGGAAATGGCTAGTCTTAATGCCCAACTTAAGGCTAGCAAAAGTGATTTTGATAAACTAAAATTTGCTAGGGATGCCTACACAATTGGTAGACACCCCTCAATTAAGGATGGGCTTGGCTTCAAGAGGGAAGCCAAGAACTTAACAAGCCATAAGGCTCCCATCTCCGCCAAGGAGAAAGGGAAGGCCCCTATGGCAAGTAGTACTAAAAAGAACCATGCTTTTATGTACAATGATAGAAGACAGTCTCATAGGAGTTGTAATGCTTTTGATTCACATGCCTATGATTCTTATGCTATGTTTGCTCCCAGTTCTTCCTATATGCATGGTAGAGATATGCCTAGGAAAAATATTCATCATGTGCCTAAAAGAATATTGTTCATGTTCCTAGAAAAGTTATGAATGGACCCTCTACAATTTATCATGCTTTAAATGCTTCCTTTGCTATTTGTAGAAAGGATAGGAAGATAGTTGCTAGGAAATTAGGGGCAAAATGCAAGGGTGATAAAACTTGCATTTGGGTCCCTAAGGAAATTGTGACTAACCTTGTAGGACCCAACAAGAGTTGGGTACCTAAGACCCAAGCCTAAATTTGCCTTGCAGGTTTATGCATCCGGGGGTTCAAGCTGGATTATCGACAGGGATGCACGAACCATATTATAGGGGAAAAGAAGATGTTCACCTCCTACGTCAAGAATAAGGATTCCCAAGATTCAATCATATTCGGTGATGGGAACCAAGGCAAGGTGAAAGGTTTAGGCAAGATTGCAATATCAAACGAGCACTCTATCTCTAATGTGTTTTTAGTTGAGTCTCTTGGATATAATTTACTATCTGTCAGTCAATTATGTAATATGGGATATAATTGTCTATTTACAAATGTAGATGTGTCTGTCTTTAGAAAATGTGATGGTTCACTAGCTTTTAAGGGTGTACTAGACGGCAAACTTTATTTGGTTGATTTTGCAAAAGAAGAGGTCGGTCTAGATGCATGCTTAATGGCTAAGACTTGCATGGGCTGGTTGTGGCATCACCGCTTAGCACATGTGGGGATGAAGAACCTCCACAAGCTTCTAAAGGGAGAACACGTGATAGGTCTAACCAATGTTCATTTCGAAAAAGATAGACCTTGTGCAGCTTGTCAAGCAGGTAAACAAGTGGGAGGAGCACATCACAGCAAGAATGTGATGACCACTTCAAGACCTCTGGAGCTGCTGCATATGGACCTCTTCGGACCCATCGCCTATCTGAGCATAGGAGGAAGTAAGTATGGTCTAGTTATCGTTGATGACTTTTCCCGCTTCACTTGGGTGTTCTTTTTGCAGGATAAGTCTGAAACCCAAGGGACCCTCAAGCGCTTCCTCAGGAGAGCTCAAAATGAGTTTGAACTCAAGGTGAAGAAGATAAGGAGCGACAACGGGTCTGAATTCAAGAATCTTCAAGTGGAGGAGTTCCTTGAGGAGGAGGGGATCAAGCACGAGTTCTCCGCTCCCTACACACCTCAGCAAAATGGTGTGGTAGAGAGGAAGAACAGGACGCTCATTGATATGGCGAGGACTATGCTTGGAGAGTTCAAGACCCCCGAGCGTTTTTGGTCGGAAGCCGTGAACACGGCTTGCCACGCCATCAACAGGGTCTATCTTCACCGCCTCCTCAAGAAGACTTCATACGAGCTGCTAACTGGTAACAAACCCAATGTGTCTTATTTTCGTGTATTTGGGAGCAAGTGTTATATTCTTGTGAAGAAAGGTAGAACTTCTAAATTTGCTCCCAAAGCTGTAGAAGGGTTTTTATTAGGTTATGATTCAAATACAAAGGCGTATAGGGTCTTCAACAAATCATCGGGTTTGGTTGAAGTCTCTAGCGACGTTGTATTTGATGAGACTAATGGCTCTCCAAGAGAGCAAGTTGTTGATCTTGATGATATAGATGAAGAAGACGTTCCAACGGCCGCGATACGCACCATGGCGATTGGAGATGTACGGCCTCAGGAACAATTGGAGAAAGATCAACCGTCTTCCTCAACAAAGGTGCATCCCCCATCCCAAGATGATGAACATGTACCTCAAGTGGAGGCGCATGATCAAGGGGGAGCACAGGATGTTCAAATTGAAGAGGAAGAAGCACCTCAGGCACCTCCAACCCAAGTTCGAGCGACAATCCAAAGGGATCATCCCGTCGACCAAATATTGGGTGATATTAGCAAGGGAGTAACTACTCGTTCAAGATTAGTTAATTTTTGTGAGCATTACTCCTTTGTCTCTTCTATTGAGCCTTTCAGGGTAGAAGAGGCCTTGCTAGATCCGGACTGGGTGTTGGCCATGCAGGAGGAACTCAACAACTTCAAGCGCAATGAAGTTTGGACACTGGTGCCTCACCCCAAGCAAAATGTTGTGGGAACCAAGTGGGTGTTCTGCAACAAACAGGACGAGCACGGGGTGGTGACAAGGAACAAGGCTCGACTTGTGGCAAAAGGTTATGCCCAAGTCGCAGGTTTGGACTTTGACGAGACGTTCGCTCCTGTGGCTAGGCTAGAATCAATTCGTATTTTGCTAGCATATGCCGCTCACCATTCTTTTAGGTTGTACCAAATGGATGTGAAGAGCGCTTTCCTCAACGGGCCGATCAAGGAGGAGGTGTACGTGGAGCAACCCCCTGGCTTCGAGGATGAACGGTACCCCGACCACGTGTGTAAGCTCTCTAAGGCGCTCTATGGACTTAAGCAAGCCCCAAGAGCATGGTATGAATGCCTTAGAGACTTTTTAATTGCTAATGCTTTCAAGGTTGGGAAAGCCGATCCAACTCTTTTCACTAAGACTTGCGATAGTGATCTTTTTGTGTGCCAAATTTATGTCGATGACATAATATTTGGTTCTACTAACCAAAAGTCTTGTGAGGAGTTTAGCAGGGTGATGACGCAGAAATTCGAGATGTCGATGATGGGCGAGTTGAACTACTTCCTTGGGTTCCAAGTGAAGCAACTCAAGGACGGCACTTTCATCTCCCAAACGAAGTATACGCAAGACTTGCTAAAGCGGTTTGGGATGAAGGACGCCAAGCCCGCAAAGACTCCGATGGGAACCGACGGACACACTGACCTCAACAAAGGAGGTAAGTCCGTTGATCAAAAAGCATACCGGTCCATGATAGGTTCTTTACTTTATTTGTGTGCTAGTAGACCGAATATTATGCTTAGCGTATGCATGTGTGCTAGATTTCAATCCGATCCTAAGGAGTGTCACTTAGTGGCTGTGAAGCGGATTCTTCGATATTTAGTCGCTACGCCTTGCTTTGGGATCTGGTATCCAAAGGGGTCTAACTTTGACTTGATTGGATATTCAGATTCCGACTATGCTGGATGTAAGGTCGATAGGAAGAGTACATCGGGGACGTGCCAATTCTTAGGAAGGTCCCTGGTGTCGTGGAACTCTAAGAAACAAACTTCTGTTGCCCTATCCACCGCTGAGGCCGAGTACGTTGCCGCAGGACAGTGTTGTGCACAACTACTTTGGATGAGGCAAACCCTCCGGGACTTTGGCTACAATCTGAGCAAAGTCCCACTCCTATGTGACAATGAGAGTGCTATCCGAATAGCGGAGAATCCTGTTGAGCACAGCCGCACAAAGCACATTGACATCCGACATCACTTTTTGAGAGACCACCAGCAAAAGGGAGATATCGAAGTGTTTTATGTTAGCACCGAGAACCAGCTAGCCGATATCTTCACTAAGCCTTTAGATGAAAAGACCTTTTGTAGGCTGCGTAGTGAGCTAAATGTCTTAGATTCGCGGAACTTGGATTGAATTGTAGCATACATGTGTTTATGTCTTTGATCATGTTCATTCTACATTTTGTTGCCTATTGTGGTGCTCAAGTTGTACAATCTCTCCCCGGACCTCACAAGTCCTTGTGCAAGTGATGCACATATTTAGGGGGAGTTGTGCTACAACTTGACCCTTTGAGACTAACCATATGCTTGAGTTTGCTTGTTTTAGTCTCAAAGGAGGTTTGAAAGGGAAAAGGTGGACTTGGACCATGAAAGACTTCCACTGCACTCCGATGAGAGGGTAACTTATTCCAAGTTCATCTCATGTACTCTTATTGCCTTTGTGTTCTTATTTGAAGATTTTGGTGAGGCAATGGGGTTTAAGGGCCAAGATTGATCCCGTTTTGGTGCTTGATGCCAAAGGGAGAGAAAATAAAGGCCAAAGCGATAAATGGATCAGCTACCACTTGAGAGATTTTGAAAATAGTAGAATAGAGCTTTTGGTTTGGCAAAACTCTTTTGTTGTCTCTCTTGTCAAAAGTTGGCTTCTTGTGGGGAGAAGTGTTGATTATGGGAAAAAGGGGAGTTTTTGAAATCTTGAATCAATTTTTCTTGGAATGACTCTATGTCTTAACATGTGTGTTTGACTTAGAGATAGAAATTTGAGTTTGATTTGCAAAAACAAACCAAGTGGTGGCAAAGAGTGATCCATATATGTCAAATTTGAATCAAAACAATTTGAGTTCTTATTTGAATTGATTTTGTATTTGTTCTACTTGCTTTATATTGTGTTGGCATAAATCACCAAAAAGGGGGAGATTGAAAGGGAAATGTGCCCTTGGGCCATTTCTAAGTATTTTGGTGATTTAGTGTCCAACACAAGTGCATAAGTGTAAAATGGTGGACAAAGTACAAATCAAGGATAAAGGTATGTTTCTCAGACTTAGTACATTGTTTTAGAGACTAATGTATTGTGTCTAAGTGCTGGAAACAGGAAAAATCTATTTGGAAATGCCTTGGCTCGAGCAGCCAAGACTTTGCTCAGTCTGGAGCACCGGACTGTCCGGTGGTGCACCGGACAGTGTCCGGTGCGCCAGGTTGGCTCTGGCAAACAGGCTACTCTCGGGACTTCGACGGCGGTGTACGGCTATAATTCACCGAACTATCCGGTGGTGCACCGGACTGTCTGGTGGGCCGTTCACAGGCGAACTCGTCGCTCTCGGGAATTCATCGGTGACGTTCGGCTATAATTCACCGGACTGTCCTGTGTGCACCGGACTGTCCGGTGAGCCAACGGTCGGCCGGGCCAACGGTCGGCCGCGCGATCTGCGCGGGACACGTGGCCGAGCCAACGGCTAGAAGGAGGCTGAAAGTCGCATAGAGGGGGGGTGAATAGGGCGAAACTGAAATTCTCAAAAATAATCACAACTACAAGCCGGGTTAGCGTTAGAAATATAATAGAGTCCGAGAGAGAGGGTGCAAAACAAATCGCAAGCGAATAATAAAGTGAGACACGCGGATTTGTTTTACTGAGGTTCGGTTCTCGCAAACCTACTCCTCGTTGAGGAGGCCACAAAGGTCGGGTCTCTTTCAACCCTTACCCTCTCTCAAACGGTCCCTCGGACCGAGTGAGCTTTCTCTTCTCAATCACTTGGAACACAAAGTTCCCACAAGGACCACCACAAGATTGGTGTCTCTTGCCTCAATTACAAGTGAGTTTGATCGCAATGAAAGAATCAAGAAAGAAGAAAGCAATCCAAGCACAAGAGCTCGAAAGAACACAAGCAAATCTCTCTCACTAGTCACTAAAGCTTTGTGTGGAATTTGGGAGAAGATTTGATCTCTTGAGTGTATCTAGAATTGAATGCCTAGCTCTTGTAAAGGGTTGGAAGTGTGAAAACTTGGATGCAATGAATGGTGGGTGGTTGGGGGTATTTATAGCCCCAACCACCAAACTAGCCGTTTGGTGAGGCTGTTTGTTCGATGGTGCACCGGACAGTCCGGTGCACACCGGACATGTCCGGTGCGACAGCTACGTCACCAAAAGCCGTTGGGTTTGACCATTGGAGCTCTGTCTTCTGGGCCCGCCTGGATGTTCGGTGGCGCACCGGACATGCACTGTAGATTGTCCGGTGCGCCAGTATGGGCGTGCCTGACCTCTGCGCGCGTAGCGCGCGCATTTAATGCGTCGCAGGTAGCCGTTGGCGCCGAAATAGCCATTGCCCCGCTGTTACACCGGACAGTCTGGTGTACACCGGACAGTCCGGTGAATTTTAGCGGAGCAGCTGGAATGAATTCCCTAGGCTGGCGAGTTCCGGAGGCCGCTCTTTCTTGGAGCACCGGACATGTCCGGTGTACACCGGACAGTCCGGTGAATTATAGCGGAGTTGCCTCTGGAATTTCCCGAAGGTGACGAGTTTGAGTTGGAGTCCTCTGGTGCACCGGACATGTCCGGTGCGCCAGACCAGAGGTGCCTTCGGTTGTCCCTTGCTCCTTTGTTTGAAGCCAATACTTGGTCTTTTTATTGGCTAAGTGTGAACCTTTGACACCTGTATAACTTATACACTAGAGCAAACTAGTTAGTCCAATATTTGTGTTGGGCAATTCAACCACCAAAATTAATTAGGGACTAGGTGTAAGCCTAATTCCCTTTCAATCTCCCCCTTTTTGGTGATTGATGCCAACACAAACCAAAGCAATTATAAAAGTTCATAAATGAACTAGTTTGCATAATGTAAATGCATGGATTGTTTCTTTGAAATTAACATTTTGGACCACGCTTGCACCACACGTTATGTTTTTGCAAATTCTTTTGTAAATTCTTTTCAAAGTTCTTTTGCAAGATAGTCAAAGGTAAATGAATAAGATTTTGAGAAGCATTTTCAAGATATGAAATTTGTCCCCTTGTTCAAATGCTTTTCCTTTGACTAAACAAAACTCCCCCTCAAATAAATTCTCCTCTTAGTGTTCAAGAGGGTTTTAAGATATCAAGTTTTGAAAATACTACTTGCTCCCCCTTTAGAACACAAAGAGATACCAATTTGAAATTTTCCAATTGAAAACCATTAATTTTAAAATTAGGGTGGTGCGGTCCTTTTGCTTTGGGCTCATACTTTCTCCCCCTTTGGCATGAATCGCCAAAAACGGATACTTTGAGTGAGATATAAGCCCTTTCCTAACTATTTTCTCCCCTTTGGCAAATAAAACATATGAGTGAAGATTATACCAAAGACGGAGAGTGATGCGGAGCGACGGCGAAGGATGAGTAGTAGAGTGGAGTGGAAGCCTTTGTCTTCGCCGAAGACTCCAATTCCCTTCCAATATACCTATGACTTGGTTTGAAATACACTTGAAAACACATTAGTCATAGCATATATAAAAGAGATATGATCAAAGGTATACTTGTGTGCTATGTGGCAAATTAGCAAAATAAGTTACTAGAATCAAGAATATTGAGCTCATGCCTAAGTTTGGTAAAAGTTTGTTCATCAAGAGGCTTGGTAAAGATATCGGCTAATTGATCTTTAGTGTTAATGTATGAAATCTCGATATCCCCCTTTTGTTGGTGATCCCGAAGAAAATGATACCGAATGGCTATGTGTTTAGTGCGGCTATGCTCAACGGGATTATCCGCCATGCGGATTGCACTCTCATTATCACATAGAAGAGGAACTTTGGTTAATTTGTAACCATAGTCCCGCAGGGTTTGCCTCATCCAAAGTAATTGCGCGCAACAATGGCCTGCGGCGATGTACTCGGCTTCGGCGGTAGAAAGAGCGACCGAATTTTGCTTCTTTGAAGCCCAAGACACCAAGGATCTTCCCAAGAACTGGCAAGTCCCCGATGTGCTCTTCCTATTAATCTTACACCCCGCCCAATCGGCATCCGAATAACCAATCAAATCAAATGTGGATCCCCGAGGGTACCAAAGCCCAAACTTAGGAGTATAAGCCAAATATCTCAAGATTCATTTTACGGCCGTAAGGTGTGATTCCTTAGGGTCGGCTTGGAATCTTGCACACATGCAAACAGAAAGGATAATGTCCGGTCGAGATGCACATAAATAAAGCAATGAACCAATCATCGACCGGTATACCTTTTGATCGACGGATTTACCTCCCGTGTCGAGGTCGAGATGCCCATTGGTTCCCATGGGTGTCTTGATGGGCTTGGCATCCTTCATTCCAAACTTGGTTAGAATGTCTTGAGTGTACTTCGTTTGGCAAATGAAGGTGCCCTCTTGGAGTTGTTTGACTTGGAATCCTAGAAAATACTTCAACTCCCCCATCATAGACATATCGAACTTTTGGGTCATGATCCTACTAAATTCTTCACATGTAGATTCGTTAGTAGACCCAAATATAATATCATCAACATAAATTTGGCATACGAACAAATCATTGTCAAGAGTTTTAGTGAATAAAGTAGGATCGTCCTTGCCGACTTTGAAGCCATTAGCAATAAGGAAATCTCTAAGGCATTCATACCATGCTCTTGGGGCTTGCTTGAGCCCATAAAGCGCCTTAGAGAGCCTATAGACATGGTTAGGGTACTCACTATCTTCAAAGCCGGGAGGTTGCTCAACATAGACCTCCTCCTTGATTGGTCCGTTGAGGAAGGCACTCTTCACGTCCATTTGATAAAGCTTGAAGCCATGGTAAGTAGCATAGGCTAATAATATGCGAATTGACTCAAGCCTAGCTACGGGTGCATAGGTTTCACCAAAATCCAAACCTTCGACTTGTGAATACCCCTTGGCCACGAGTCGAGCTTTGTTCCTTGTCACCACACCATGCTCGTCTTGCTTGTTGCGGAAGACCCACTTGGTTCCTACAACATTTTGGTTAGGACATGGAACTAAGTGCCATACCTCATTCCTCGTGAAATTGTTGAGCTCCTCTTGTATCGCCATCACCCAATCCGAATCTTGAAGTGCTTCCTCTACCCTGTGTGGCTCAATAGAGGAAACAAAAGAGTAATGCTCACAAAAATGTGCAACACGAGATCGAGTGGTTACCCCCTTATGAATGTCGCCGAGGATGGTGTCGACGGGGTGATCTCGTTGTATTGCTTGGTGGACTCTTGGGTGTGGCGGCCTTGGTTCATCATCCTCCTTGTCTTCATCATTTGCATCTCCCCCTTGATCGTTGCCGTCATCTTGAGGGGGCTCATCTCTTTGATCTTCTCCTTCATCAACATGAGCCTCGTCCTCATTTTGGGTTGGTGGAGATGCTTGCGTGGAGGAGGATGGTTGATCTTGTGCATGTGGAGGCTCTTCGGATTCCTTAGGACACACATCCCCAATGGACATGTTCCTTAGCGCGATGCATGGAGCCTGTTCTTCACCTATCTCATCAAGATCAACTTGCTCTACTTGAGAGCCGTTAGTTTCATCAAACACAACGTCACAAGAAACTTCAACTAGTCCTGAGGACTTGTTGAAGACTCTATATGCCCTTGTGTTTGAGTCATATCCTAGTAAAAAGCCTTCTACAGTCTTAGGAGCAAATTTAGATTTTCTACCTCTTTTAACAAGAATAAAGCATTTGCTACCAAAGACTCTAAAATATGAAATATTGGGCTTTTACCGGTTAGGAGTTCATAGGATGTCTTCTTGAGGATTCGGTTTAGATATAACCGGTTGATGGCGTAGCAGGCGGTGTTGACCGCCTCGGCCCAAAACCGATCCGGCGTCTTGTACTCATCAAGCATGGTTCTTGCCATGTCCAATAGAGTTCGATTCTTCCTCTCCACTACACCATTTTGTTGTGGGGTGTAAGGAGAAGAGAACTCATGCTTGATGCCCTCCTCCTCAAGAAAGCCTTCAATTTGAGAGTTCTTGAACTCCGTTCCATTGTCGCTTCTAATTTTCTTGATCCTTAAGCCAAACTTATTTTGAGCCCGTCTCAAGAATCCCTTTAAGGTCTCTTGGGTATGAGATTTTTCCTGCAAAAAGAGCACCCAAGTGAAGCGAGAATAATCATCCACAATAACTAGACAGTACTTACTCCCGTCGATGCTTATGTAAGCGATCGGGCCGAATAGGTCCATGTGTAGGAGCTCCAGTGGCCTGTCACTAGTCATGATGTTCTTGTGTGGATGATGAGTGCCAACTTGCTTCCCGGCTTGGCATGCGCTACAAATCCTGTCTTTCTCAAAATGAACATTGGTTAGTCCTAAAATGTGTTCTCCCTTTAGAAGCTTATGAAGATTCTTCATTCCAACATGGGCTAGTCGGCGGTGCCAGAGCCAACCCAAGTTAGTCTTAGCAACCAAGCAAGTGTCGAGTCCAGCTCTATCAAAATCTACCAAGTATAGCTGACCCTCTAACACTCCCTTAAATGCTATTGAATCATCACTTCTTCTAAAGACAGTGGCACCTACATCAGTAAATAGACAGTTGTAGCCCATGTGACATAGTTGCGAAACGGAAAGCAAATTGTAATCTAAAGAATCTACAAGAAAAACATTGGAAATAGTATGGTCAGGTGATATAGCAATTTTACCCAATCCTTTGACCAAACCTTGATTTCCATCCCCGAATGTGATAGCTCGTTGGGGATCTTGGTTTTTCTCATATGAGGAGAACATCTTCTTCTCCCCTGTCATGTGGTTTGTGCACCCGCTGTCGAGTATCCAACTTGAGCCCCCGGATGCATAAACCTACAAAACAATTTTAGTTCTTGACTTTAGGTACCCAAACGGTTTTGGGTCCTTTGGCATTAGAAACAAGAACTTTGGGTACCCAAACACAAGTCTTGGAGCCCTTGTGTTTGCCCCCAACAAACTTGGCAACTACCTTGCCGGATTTGTTAGTCAAAACATAAGATGCATCAAACGTCTTAAATGAAATGCCATGATCATTTGATGCACTAGGAGTTTTCTTTCTAGGCAACTTAACACAGGTTGGTTGCCTAGAGCTAGATGTCTCACCCTTATACATAAAAGCATGGTTAGGGCCAGAGTGAGACTTCCTAGAATGAATTTTCTTAATTTTGCTCTCAGGATAACCGGCAGGGTACAAAATGTAACCCTCGTTATCCTGTGGCATGGGAGCCTTGCCCTTAACAAAGTTAGACAAGTTTTTAGGAGGGGCATTAAGTTTGACATTGTCTCCCCTTTGGAAGCCAATGCCATCCTTGATCCCAGGGTGTCTCCCATTATAGAGCATACTTCTAGCAAATTTAAACTTTTCATTTTCTAAGTTATGCTCGGCAATTTTAGCATCTAATATTGCTATATGATCATTTTGTTGTTTAATTAAAGCCATGTGATCATGAATAGCATTGATATCAACATCTCTACATCTAGTACAAATAGAAGTGTGCTCAACGGTAGATGTAGAGGGTTTGCAAGATTTTAATTCTACAACCTTAGCATGCAACATATCATTCTTAGTTCTAAGGTCGGAAATAGTAGTATTGCAAACATCAAAATCTTTAGCCTTAGCAAATAATTTCTCATTCTCATCTCTAAGGCTAGCAAGAGAAATATTCAACTCATCAATCCTAGCAAGTAAATCAACATTGTCATTTCTAAGATTGGAAGTTGAATCAATACAAACATGAGAATCAACCTTAGCAATTAATCTAGCATTTTCATTTCTAAGGTTGTCAATAGTCTTATGGCAAGTGCTTAGCTCACTAGACAATTTTTCACATTTTTCAACTTGTAGTGCATAAGCATTTTTAACCTTAACATGCTTTTTATTTTCCTTGATTAGGAAGTCCTCTTGGGAGTCCAAGAGATCATCCTTCTCATGGATGGCACTAATTAATTCATTTAATTTTTCTTTTTGTTGCATGTTTAGGTCGGTAAAAAAGGGTACACAAATTATTTTCCTCATCACTATCATTATCATCACTAGAGGATTCATATTTAGTGGAGGATTTAGATTTAACCTTCTTCCTTTTGCCGTCCTTTGCCATGAGGCACTTGTGGCCGACGTTGGGGAAGAGGAGTCCCTTGGTGACGGCGACGATGGCGGCGTCCTCGTCGGAGGAGGACTCGGTGGAGCTCTCGTCGGAGTCCCACTCCCGGCAAACATGGGCATCACCTCCCTTCTTCTTGTAGTACTTCTTCTTTTCTCTCCTCTTTCCCTTCTTGTCGTCGCCCCTGTCACTGTCACTAGATATAGGACATTTTGCAATAAAATGACCGGGCTTACCACATTTGTAGCACACTTTCTTGGAGCGGGGTTTGTAGTCCTTCCCCCTTCGTTTCTTGAGGATTTGGCGAAAGCTTTTGATGATTAAAGCCATCTCCTCATTGTCGAGCTTGGAGGCGTCAATTGGTTGTCTACTCGATGTAGACTCCTCCTTCTCCTCCGTCGCCTTGAATGCCACCGGTTGTGCTTCGGACGTGGAGGGTTCATGTTGGGGACTTGTTCTTAACTGCTACGAATTAAGAACAAGGCAACATAAAATGTTAAATGTTAATGCCCTTCGTCCAACGAAACATTATTCCCTTAAGGACTAATGAACTTTGGACGAAGGTTAAAGTCGAAACGATTACGAAGGTTGAATCTTCGTAATCGAATTATGATAAATCGTATAAAGTAATATAAAATATAAAGTGTCAAAGGTAAATAAATTATAAACGAGTAACATTACTTTCATACTATATTGATTTAATGTATTACAACATTGGATACAATTATACCTCTGTCTTGACGAAGATTGATTCCCGAATGATGCGATTGCAATTACAGGAATGCGTGAACAGTAAAGGAATACTGTTCACTATTTATAGGCACGGGACACAGCCTGGGAGGAATTACAACCATGCCCCTCATAAGGAATTACAACAACGACTCAAACATTTATGGACTAAAAGGTCATTCTATTCTTAAGTCGGTTTGTAATTCCGAAGCTTCATGAAGAGGAACCTTCGGTCATCACATGCGGATAGCTTCAGCCGAAGCTGTTTCTCCCTTCAAGACCTTCAGCGACGAAGCATAGTCCCAACAGTTCATCAAGCTCGTTGATCTTCTTTGAGCCCTTGATCATACATTCAAAGCTCACAAAATTCCCGATTACTTCCTCGGGAGTCATTAGTGTGTATCTAGGATTACCATGAATTAATTGAACTTGAGTGGGGTTAAGGAAAATAAGAGATCTTAGAATAACCTTAACCACCTCGTGGTCGTCCCACTTCTTACTCCCGAGGTTGCGCACTTGGTTCACCAAGGTTTTGAGCCGGTTGTACATGTCTTGTGGCTCCTCCCCTTGGCGAAGACGAAAGCGACCGAGCTCCCCCTCGATCGTTTCCCGCTTGGTGATTTTGGTGAGTTCATCACCCTCGTGCGCGGTCTTGAGTAAGTCCCAAATCTCCTTTGCATTCTTCAACCCTTGCACCTTGTTGTATTCCTCCTTGCTTAGAGAGGCGAGGAGTATGGTTGTAGCTTGGGAGTTGAAGTGCTCGATTTGGGCCACTTCGTCCGTATCATAGTCTTCATCCCCTATAGATGGTACATGTGCTCCAAACTCAACAACATTTCATATACTTTTGTGGAGTGAGGTTAGATGAAATTTCATTAAATCACTCCACCTAGCATAATCTTCGCCATCAAAGGTTGGCGGTTTGCCTAATGGAACGGAAAGTAATGGAGTATGTCTAGATGTACGAGGATAGTGTAAGGGGATCTTACTAAACTTCTTGTGCTCTTGGCGCTTAGAAGTTACGGACGGCGCATTGGAGTCGGAGGTCGATGTTGATGAAGTGTCGGTCTCGTAGTAGACCACCTTCCTCATCCTCTTATGCTTGTCGCCTTTCCGATGCGACTTGTGGGAAGAAGATTTTTCCTTCTTCTCTTTGTGGTGTGAGGAAGAAGATCTTTTCTCCTTCCGTTTGGAGGAGTCCTTCTTCTTCTCCTTCCTCTTGGTGTGGGACTCTTCCGATGAAGTGCTCCCTTGGCTCGTAGTGGGCTTGTCGCCGGTCTCCATCTCCCTCTTGGTGTGATCTCTCGACATCACTTCGAGCGGTTAGGCTCTAATGAAGCACCGGGCTCTGATACCAATTGAAAGTCGCCTAGAGGGGGGTGAATAGGGCGAAACTGAAATTCTCAAAAATAATCACAACTACAAGCCGGGTTAGCGTTAGAAATATAATAGAGTCCGAGAGAGAGGGTGCAAAACAAATCGCAAGCGAATAATGAAGTGAGACACGCGGATTTGTTTTACCGAGGTTCGGTTCTCGCAAACCTACTCCTCGTTGAGGAGGCCACAAAGGCCGGGTCTCTTTCAACCCTTACCCTCTCTCAAACAGTCCCTCGGACCGAGTGAGCTTTCTCTTCTCAATCACTTGGAACACAAAGTTCCCACAAGGACCACCACAAGATTGGTGTCTCTTGCCTTAATTACAAGTGAGTTTGATCGCAATGAAAGAATCAAGAAAGAAGAAAGCAATCCAAGCGCAAGAGCTCGAAAGAACACAAGCAAATCTCTCTCACTAGTCACTAAAGCTTTGTGTGGAATTTGGGAGAGGATTTGATCTAGTCTTGCACTCGAACAAGATGGTGCCGCGTGAATTAGTGAGAGAGATTCTGTACATCGTGGAGACGCTCGGACTCTACTTGTATTCCTTTGTTTTTGCTATAAATTGCATCAGGAAACGTCGCAAGAATTAGCGACACAAATTCTCTTGAGTCCATCCAGTGCTTGTGAGTTTGTTTGGTTTTCATTTCTATCACTTGGTACCAGAGCTAAGTTCGATAAGTCATGTCAGCTCCAACGGGAGATCGTTCCCTGACTCCACCTCGTCGTCGACAATGGAGATCGCCACCGCGTCGGCGCAGGAACGGTGGCGACGGCGAGCGAGTGGTGGAGAGGATCGTGGAGCGAATCTCATCGTCCGGACCCACGACATACCCTATGCTGACCAAGACAAACTACAATGACTGGGCGCTCCGCCGCTCCTCATGAAGATCAAGTTGCAGGCTTGGTGTCTCTGGCGGGCCATCGATCCGGGCGACGACGTCAGTGAGCCGGAGGATAGGCTGGCACTGGACGCGCTTTGCAGTGCCGTCCCGCCAGAGATGGTGTCCACACTCGTCGTCAAGCCGACTGCGAAGCTGGCATGGGAAGCTGTCCGTATCATGCAGATAGGCGACGACCGCATGAGGAAGACGACTGCGCAACGCGTACGCCGCCAGTATGAGGAGCTGGTGCTCAAGGAGGGTGAGGGCGTGGAAGACTTCTCTCTACGCCTCACCAACATCGTCAGTCAGCTCGCTACATTGGGTGACCCTGAAGATCCTACGAAGATCGTCGAGAAATATCTACGCAACGCTCGCGAAAGGTACAAACAGCTTGTTGTTTCCATGGAAACTTTGCTCGACATCTCTACCCTGTCCATCGAGGAGGTCACGGGACGTCTCCTGGCGTCCGAAGACGACCCAGAGTCCAAGCAGAATCTAGACTCCGGGAAACTGTACCTCACGGAGGAACAGTGGCTCGAGAGGTACAAGGCTAAGGAGCAGGAGAACAACCACACAGGTGGTGGGTCCAGGGGCCGCGGTCGGCGTCGTCCAGCAAGAGGCAAGGTCCACGGTGGTTCAAGCATAGAGACGCGCGACAGGAGCACGCCGTCGGCACGCAACTCCGACAGGTGCCGTTACTGCGGCATTGTTGGCCATTGGGCTAGGGAGTGCCGGAACAAGAAGCGCGACGAGCAGGCCCAGGCTCACGTTGCTCAGGAAGGTGAGGACACACTCCTCCTTCTTGAGAGCTGCACCGAGGTGCCATCCCCGACATGCGTCGAGGGTAGCCGGGTGATGCGGCAATCACCTGCCGGCGATGGTGTCCATCTCAGCGAACACAAAGCGTTTGCTGTCCTAGACAACGCCAAGGAGGAGCGCGCGCGGCGCTGGATCTTCGACACCGGCGCGTCGAATCATATTACGGGGACGCGCGCGTTCTTCTCCGACCTTGACACAAGCATCGCGGGCACCATGCATTTTGGCGACGGCGCTGTGGCCCGGATCGAAGGACGCGGCACCATCTTGTTCGAGTGCAAGACTGGTGAGCACCGGCCACTGCCCAACACCTACTTCATCCCGTGCCATCTTGTTCGAGTGCAAGACTAGATCAAATCCTCTCCCAACTCCACACAAAGCCTTAGTGACTAGAGAGAGTGATTTGTAGTGTTCATTTGAGCTCTTGCGCTTGGATCGCTTCTTTTTCTTTGCCATTCTTTCTTGTGATCAAACACTCACTTGTAATTGAGGCAAGAGACACCAATTGTGTGGTGGTCCTTGCGGGAAGTTTGATTCCCAAGTGATTTGAGAAAGAGAAGCTCACTCGGTCCGGGGGACCGTTTGAGAGAGGGAAGGGTTGAAAGAGACCCGGCCTTTGTGGCCTCCTCAACGGGGAGTAGGTTTGAGAGAACCGAACCTCGGTAAAACAAATCCGCGTGTCTCACTTCATTATTTGCTTGCGATTTGTTTTGCACCCTCTCTCGCGGACTTGATTATATTTCTAACGCTAACTCGGCTTGTAGTTGTGATTATTTTTGAGAATTTCAGTTTCGCCCTATTCACCCCCCCTCTAGGCGACTTTCAATTGGTATCAGAGCTCGGTGATTCATTAGAGCCTAACCGCTCGAAGTAATGTCGGGAGATCACACCAAGAGGGAGATGGAGACCGGCGATAAGCCCACTACGAGCCAAGGGAGCACTTCATCGGAAGAGTCCCGCACCAAGAGGAAGGAGAAGAAGAAGGACTCCTCCAAACGGAAGGAGAAAAGATCTTCTTCCTCACACCACAAGGAGAAGAAGGAAAAATCTTCTTCCCACAAGTCGCATCGGAAAGGCGACAAGCACAAGAGGATGAGGAAGGTGGTCTACTACGAGACCGACACTTCATCAACATCCACCTCCAACTCCGATGCACCGTCCGTAACTTCTAAGCGCCAAGAGCGCAAGAAGTTTAGTAAGATCCCCTTACACTACCCCCGTACATCTAGACATACTCCATTACTTTCCGTTCCATTAGGCAAACCGCCAACCTTTGATGGCGAAGATTATGCTAGGTGGAGTGATTTAATGAAATTTCATCTAACCTCACTCCACAAAAGTATATGGAATGTTGTTGAGTTTGGAGCACAGGTACCATCCATAGGGGATGAGGATTATGATACGGACGAAGTGGCCCAAATCGAGCACTTCAACTCTCAAGCCACAACCATACTCCTCGCCTCTCTAAGCAAGGAGGAATACAACAAAGTGCAAGGGTTGAAGAATACAAAGGAGATTTGGGACCTACTCAAGACCACACACGAGGGTGATGAACTCACCAAGATCACTAAGAGAGAAACGATCGAGGGGGAGCTCGGTCGCTTCCGTCTTCGCCAAGGGGAGGAGCCACAAGATATGTACAACCGGCTCAAAACCTTGGTAAATCAAGTGCGCAACCTCGGGAGCAAAAAGTGGGACGACCACGAGGTGGTTAAGGTTATTCGAAGAGCTCTCATTTTTCTTAACCCCACTCAAGTTGAATTAATTCGTGGTAATCCTAGATACCCACTAATGACCCCCGAGGAAGTTATCGGGAATTTTGTGAGCTTTGAATGTATGATTAAGGGCTCAAAGAAGATCAATGAGCTTGACGAACCCTCCACGTCCGAGGCGCAACCGGTGGCGTTTAAGGCGACGGAGGAGAAGAAGGAGGAGTCTACACCAAGTAGACCACCAATTGACGCCTCTAAGCTCGACAATGAGGAGATGGCCTTAATCATCAAAAGCTTTCGGCAAATCCTCAAGCAACGGAAGGGGAAGGATTACAAATCCTGTTCCAAGAAGGTTTGCTACAAGTGTGGTAAGCCCGGTCACTTTATTGCTAAATGTCCATTATCAAGTGACAGTGATAGGGATAACGACAAGAAGGGCAAGAGGAGAGAAAAGAAGAGGTACCACAAGAAGAAGGGCGGCGATGCCCACGTGTGCCGCGAGTGGAACTCTGACGAGAGCTCCACCGACTCCTCCTCTGACGACGAGGACGCCGCCAACATCGCCGTCACCAAGGGACTCCTCTTCCCCAACATCGGCCACAAGTGCCTCATGGCAAAAGACGGCAAAAGGAAGAAGGTTAAATCTAAATCCTCCACAAAATATGAATCCTCTAGTGATGATAATGCTAGTGATGAGAAGGATAACTTGCTTACCCTTTTTGCCAATCTTAACATGGAACAAAAGGAAAAATTAAATGAATTGATTAGTGCTATTCATGAAAAGGATGACCTTTTGGATTCCCAAGAGGATTTTCTAATTAAAGAAAACAAGAAACATGTTAAGGTTAAAAATGCTTATGCTCTAGAAGTAGAAAAATGTCAAAAACTATCTAGTGAGCTAAGCACTTGCCATGACACTATTGCCAACCTTAGAAATGAAAATGCTAATTTAATTGCTAAGGTTGATTCTCATGTTTGTGATGTTTCGATTCCCAATCCTAGAAATAATGATGATGATTTGCTTGCTAGGATTGAAGAATTAAACATTTCTGTTGCTAGCCTTAAGATTGAGAATGAAAAATTGCTTGCTAAGGCTAAGGATTTTGATGTTTGCAAAGCTACTGTTTCCGACCTTAGAACTAAAAATGATTTGTTACATGCTAAGGTTGTAGAATTGAAATCTTGCAAACCCTCTACATCTATTGTTGAGCACACTTCTATTTGCACTAGATGTAGAGATATTGATGTTAATGCTATTCATGATCACATGTCTTTAATTAAACAACAAAATGATCATATAGCAAAACTAGATGCTAAAATTGTCGAGCATAACTTGGAAAATGAAAAGTTTAAATTTGCTAGAAGTATGCTCTATAATGGGAGACGCTCGGGCATCAAGGATGGCATTGGCTTCCAAAGGCGAGACAATGTCAAACTTAATGCCCCTCCTAAAAATTTGTCTAACTTTGTTAAGGGCAAGGCTCCCATGCCTCAGGATAACGAGGGTTACATTTTGTACCCTGCCGGTTATCCCGAGAGCAAAATTAGGAGAATTCACTCTAGGAAGTCTCACTCTGGCCCTAATCATGCTTTTATGTATAAGGGTGAGACATCTAGCTCTAGGCAACCAACCCGTACTAAGTTGCCTAAGAAGAAAACTCCTAATGCATCAAATAATCATGCTATTTCATTCAAAACTTTTGATGCATCATATGTGCTTACTAACAAATCCGGCAAGGTAGTTGCCAAGTTTGTTGGGGGCAAACACAAGGGCTCCAAGACTTGTGTTTGGGTACCCAAAGTTCTTGTTTCTAATGCCAAAGGACCCAAAACCGTTTGCGTACCTAAAGTCAAGAACTAAAATTGTTTTGTAGGTTTATGCATCCGGGGGCTCAAGCTGGATACTCGACAGCGGGTGCACAAACCATATGACAGGGGAGAAAAAGATGTTCTCCTCATATGAGAAAAACCAAGATCCCCAACGAGCTATCACATTCGGGGATGGAAATCAAGGTTTGGTCAAAGGATTGGGTAAAATTGCTATATCACCTGACCATACTATTTCCAATGTTTTTCTTGTAGATTCTTTAGATTACAATTTGCTTTCCGTATCCCAATTATGTCAAATGGGCTACAACTGTCTATTTACTAATGTAGGTGTTACTGTCTTTAGAAGAAGTGATGATTCAATAGCATTTAAGGGAGTGTTAGAGGGTCAGCTATACTTGGTAGATTTTGATAGAGCTGAACTCGACACTTGCTTGGTTGCTAAGACTAACTTGGGTTGGCTCTGGCACCGCTGACTAGCCCATGTTGGAATGAAGAATCTTCATAAGCTTCTAAAGGGAGAACACATTTTAGGACTAACCAATGTTCATTTTGAGAAAGACAGGATTTGTAGCGCATGCCAAGCCAGGAAGCAAGTTGGCACTCATCATCCACACAAGAACATCATGACTAGTGACAGGCCACTGGAGCTCCTACACATGGATTTATTCGGCCCAATTGCTTACATAAGCATCGGCGGGAGTAAGTATTGTCTAGTTATTGTGGATGATTATTCTCGCTTCACTTGGGTATTCTTTTTGCAGGAAAAATCTCATACCCAAGAGACCTTAAAGGGGTTCTTGAGACGAGCTCAAAATGAATTCGGCTTAAGGATCAAGAAAATTAGAAGCGACAATGGGACAGAGTTCAAGAACTCTCAAATTGAAGGCTTTCTTGAGGAGGAGGGCATCAAGCATGAGTTCTCTTCTCCCTACACTCCACAACAAAATGGTGTAGTGGAGAGGAAGAATCGAACTCTATTGGACATGGCAAGAACCATGCTTGATGAGTACAAGACACCGGATCGGTTTTGGGCCGAGGCGGTCAACACCGCCTGCTACGCCATCAACCGGTTATATCTACACCGAATCCTCAAGAAGACATCCTATGAACTCCTAACCGGTAAAAAGCCCAATATTTCATATTTTAGAGTTTTTGGTAGCAAATGCTTTATTCTTGTTAAGAGAGGTAGAAAGTCTAAATTTGCTCCTAAAACTGTAGAAGGCTTTTTACTAGGATATGACTCAAACACAAGGGCATATAGAGTCTTTAACAAATCCTCAGGACTTGTTGAAGTTTCTTGTGACGTTGTGTTTGATGAGACTAACGGCTCTCAAGTAGAGCAAGTTGATCTTGATGAGATAGGTGAAGAACAGGCTCCATGCATAGCGTTAAGGAACATGTCCATTGGGGATGTGTGCCCTAAGGAATCCGAAGAGCCTCCACATGCACAAGATCAACCATCCTCCTCCACGCAAGCATCTCCACCAACCCAAAATGAGGACGAGGCTCAAGTTGATAAAGATGAAGAACACAATGATGAGCTGCCTCAAGACGACGACAATGATCAAGGGGGAGACGCAAATGATGAAGACAAGGAGGATGAACAACCAAGGCCGCCACACCCAAGAGTCCATCAAGCAATACAACGAGATCACCCCGTCGACACCATCCTCGGCGACATTCATAAGGGGGTAACCACTCGATCTCGTGTTGCACATTTTTGTGAGCATTACTCTTTTGTTTCCTCTATAGAGCCACACAGGGTAGAGGAAGCACTACAAGACTCGGATTGGGTGATGGCAATGCAAGAGGAGCTCAACAATTTCACGAGGAACGAGGTATGGCATTTAGTTCCACGTCCTAACCAAAATGTTGTAGGAACCAAGTGGGTCTTCCGCAACAAACAAGACGAGCATGGTGTGGTGACAAGGAACAAAGCTCGACTCGTGGCCAAGGGGTATTCACAAGTTGAAGGTTTGGATTTCGGTGAAACCTATGCACCCGTAGCTAGGCTTGAGTCAATTCGTATATTATTGGCCTATGCTACTTACCATGGCTTCAAGCTTTACCAAATGGACGTGAAGAGTGCCTTCCTCAACGGACCAATCAAGGAGGAGGTCTATGTTGAGCAACCTCCCGGCTTTGAAGACAGTGAGTACCCTAACCATGTTTATAGGCTCTCTAAGGCGCTTTATGGGCTCAAGCAAGCCCCAAGAGCATGGTATGAATGCCTTAGAGATTTCCTTATTGCTAATGGCTTCAAAGTCGGCAAAGCCGATCCTACTCTATTCACTAAAACTCTTGACAACGATTTGTTTGTATGCCAAATTTATGTTGACGATATCATATTTGGGTCTACTAACAAATCTACATGTGAAGAATTTAGTAGGATCATGACACAAAAATTCGAGATGTCGATGATGGGGGAGTTGAAGTATTTTCTAGGATTCCAAGTCAAGCAACTCCAAGAGGGCACCTTCATTAGCCAAACGAAGTATACTCAAGACATTCTAACCAAGTTTGGAATGAAGGATGCCAAGCCCATCAAGACACCCATGGGAACAAATGGGCATCTCGACCTCGACACGGGAGGTAAGTCCGTGGATCAAAGGGTATACCGGTCGATGATTGGTTCATTGCTTTATTTATGTGCATCTCGACCGGACATTATGCTTTCCGTTTGCATGTGTGCAAGATTCCAAGCCGACCCTAAGGAATCACACCTTACGGCCGTAAAACGAATCTTGAGATACTTGGCTTATACTCCTAAGTTTGGGCTTTGGTACCCTCGGGGATCCACATTTAATTTGATTGGTTATTCGGATGCCGATTGGGCAGGGTGTAAGATTAATAGGAAGAGCACATCGGGGACTTGCCAGTTCTTGGGAAGATCCTTGGTGTCTTGGGCTTCAAAGAAGCAAAATTCGGTCGCTCTTTCTACCGCCGAAGCCGAGTATATTGCCGCAGGCCATTGTTGCGCGCAATTGCTTTGGATAAGGCAAACCCTGCGGGACTATGGTTACAAACTAACCAAAGTTCCTCTTCTATGTGATAATGAGAGTGCAATCCGCATGGCGGATAATCCCGTTGAGCATAGCCGCACTAAACACATAGCCATTCGGTATCATTTTCTTCGGGATCACCAACAAAAGGGGGATATCGAGATTTCATACATTAACACTAAAGATCAATTAGCCGATATCTTTACCAAGCCTCTTGATGAACAATCTTTTAACAAACTTAGGCATGAGCTAAATATTCTTGATTCTAGGAATTTCTTTTGCTAATTTGCACACATAGCACGCAAATATACCTTTGATCATATCTCTTTTATATATGTTATGACTAATGTGTTTTCAAGTGTATTTCAAACCAAGTCATAGGTATATTGAAAGGGAATTGGAGTCTTCGGCGAAGACAAAGGCTTCCACTCCACTCTACCACTCATCCTTCGCCGTCACTCCGAGCATCTCTCCAACTTTGGTATAATCTTCACTCATTTATTTTATGACCAAAGGAGGAGAAAGTACTTCGTTGGGCTCTAATAATTCCGTTTTTTGGCGATTCATGCCAAAGGGGGAGAAAATATGAGCCCAAAGCAAAAGGACCGCACCACCACCTAATTTTAAAAATTTGGAGATTTGGAGATTTTTAAATTGGTCAATTTCAAAAGGGGGAGGAAGTAGTATTTCAAAAATGGTATATCAAAACCCTCTTGAACACTAAGAGGAGGATCTCATTTAGGGGGAGTTTTGTTTAGTCAAAGGAAAAGCATTTGGATCAAAGGGAGAAAATTTCAAAACTTGAAAATGCTTTGCAAAAATCTTATTCATTTACCTTTGACTATCTTGCAAAAGGATTTTGAAAAGAATTTACAAAAGAATTTGCAAAACAAAACATATGGTGCAAATGTGGTCCAATATGTTAAAAACAAAGAAACAATCCATGCGCATCATGTAAGTATTTATATTGGCTCAATTCCAAGCAACCTTTGCACTTACATTATGCAAACTAGTTCAAATTATGCACTTTTACATTTGCTTTGGTTGTGTTGGCATCAATCACCAAAAAGGGGGAGATTGAAAGGGAATTAGGCCTACACCTAGTTCCTAAATAATTTTGGTGGTTGAATTGCCCAACACAAATATTGGACTAACTAGTTTGCTCTAGTGTGTAAGTTATACAGGTGCAAAAGGTTCACAACAAGCCAATTAAAAAGACCAAAGTTGGGTTCAAATTAAAAAGCTAAAGGCATCCCGAAAGGCTCCCTAGTCTGGCGCACCGGACTGTCCGGTGGCGCACCGGACAGTGTCCGGTGCACCAGGGAACTGCGCACAGAACTCTTCACTTTCGGGAATTTCCGAAGGCCACTCCACTATAATTCACCGGACTGTCCGGTGTACACCGGACATGTCCGGTGCTCCAAGGAAGAACGGCCTCAGGAACTCGCCAGCCTCGGATTTTCACTTCGGCTGCTCCGCTAAAATTCACCGGACTGTCCGGTGTAACAGCGGGGCAACGGCTATATCGGCGCCAACGGCTACCTGCAGCACATTTAATGTGCGCCAGAAGCGCACAGTCGTCAGGCACGCGGGAGCAAGCGCACCGGACAATCTACAGTTCATGTCCGGTGTGCACCGGACATCCAGGCGGGCCCCGAAGTCAGAACTCCAACGGTCAAATTGCAACGGCTTTGGTGACGTGGCTGTCGCACCGGACATGTCCGGTGTGCACCGGACTGTCCGGTGCGCCATCGAACAGACAGCCTCACCAAACGGCTAGTTTGGTGGTTGGGGCTATAAATAACCCCAACCACCCACCATTCATTGCATCCAAGTTTTCCAGCTTCCAACCACTATACAAGAGCTAGCATTCATTACAAAGCACACCAAAAGAGATCAAATCCTCTCCCAACTCCACACAAAGCCTTAGTGACTAGAGAGAGTGATTTGTAGTGTTCATTTGAGCTCTTGCGCTTGGATCGCGTCTTTTTCTTTGCCATTCTTTCTTGTGATCAAACACTCACTTGTAATTGAGGCAAGAGACACCAATTGTGTGGTGGTCCTTGCGGGAAGTTTGATTCCCAAGTGATTTGAGAAAGAGAAGCTCACTCGGTCCGGGGGACCGTTTGAGAGAGGGAAGGGTTGAAAGAGACCCGGCCTTTGTGGCCTCCTCAACGGGGAGTAGGTTTGAGAGAACCGAACCTCGGTAAAACAAATCCGCGTGTCTCACTTCATTATTTGCTTGCGATTTGTTTTGCACCCTCTCTCGCGGACTTGATTATATTTCTAACGCTAACTTGGCTTGTAGTTGTGATTATTTTTGAGAATTTCAGTTTTGCCCTATTCACCCCCCTCTAGGCGACTTTCAAGCCCCATCTTGCGCTCCGCCGCAGCCTGGACGCGCTTGATGGCCTGTGGTGCGCTATCCTTGGTAGGCAGTAACACCGCCCACATGTAACGACTATAGTCATCAACAAGGAGTAAAAAATACCGATTCCCACTGGGTGTAGCTGGCATGATCGGTCCACAGAGATCTCCATGGAGAAGCTCTAGGACCCGAGTTGAGCGTCGCTGCGCCATCGAGGGAAATGGTGCTCGACGATGTTTGCCGGTGAGGCACGCCTCACAGATCTGGTCGACCTGCACCAACAGAGGAAGGCCTCGCACCAAGCCCTCTTGCCCCATCTTGCGCAACGCCTGGAAGTTGACATGGCCGAAGCGAGTATGCCACCTCCATGCGTCTTCACCGGCATGAGCCGTCAGGCAGACCGGACGCGCAATGTTGAGGTCGAGCGTGTACAGTCTGCCTGGACCCTGGCAGATCCTGGCGAGCAGGCGATCCCGCTCGTCACGGACTCGCATCACCCCTCACGGATCAGGATTTCATATCCCGTTTCGTCAAGTTGGCCGCAACTAATGATGTTGGTGGTGAGGCGCGGGATGAAGTAGGTGTTGGGCAGTGGCCGGTGCTCACCAGTCTTGCACTCGAACAAGATGGTGCCGCGTCCTTCGATCCGGGCCACAGCGCCGTCGCCAAAACGCATGGTGCCCACGATGCTTGTGTCAAGGTCGGAGAAGAACGCGCGCGTCCCCGTCATATGATTCGACGCGCCGGTGTCGAAGATCCAGCGCCGCGTGCGCTCCTCCTTGGCGTTGTCCAGGACAGCAAACGCTTTGTGTTCGCTGAGATGGACACCATCGCCGGCAGGTGATTGCCGCATCACCCGGCTACCCTCGACGCATGTCGGGGATGGCACCTCGGTGCAGCTCTCAAGAAGGAGGAGTGTGTCCTCACCTTCCTGAGCAACGTGAGCCTGGGCCTGCTCGTCGCGCTTCTTGTTCCGGCACTCCCTGGCCCAATGGCCAACAATGCCGCAGTAACGGCACCTGTCGGAGTTGCGTGCCGACGGCGTGCTCCTGTCGCGCGTCTCTATGCTTGAACCGTCGCGGACCTTGCCTCTTGCTGGACGACGCCGACCGCGGCCCCTGGACCCGCCACCTGTGCGGCTGTTCTCCTGCTCCTTAGCCTTGTACCTCTCGAGCCACTGTTCCTCCGTGAGGTACAGTTTCCCGGAGTCTAGATTCTGCTTGGACTCTGGGTCGTCTTCGGACGCCAGGAGACGTCCCGTGACCTCCTCGATGGACAGGGTAGAGATGTCGAGCAAAGTTTCCATGGAAACAACAAGTTGTTTGTACCTTCCGCGAGCGATGCGTAGATATTTCTCGACGATCTTCGTAGGATCTTCAGGGTCACCCAATGTAGCGAGCTGACTGACGATGTTGGTGAGGCGTAGAGAGAAGTCTTCCACGCCCTCACCCTCCTTGAGCACCAGCTCCTCATACTGGCGGCGTACGCGTTGCGCAGTCGTCTTCCTCAGGCGGTCGTCGCCTATCTGCATGATACGGACAGCTTCCCACGCCAGCTTCGTAGTCGGCTTGACGACGAGTGTGGACACCATCGCTGGCGGGACGGCACTGCAAAGCGCGTCCAGTGCCAGCCTATCCTCCGGCTCACTGACGTCGTCGCCCGGATCGATGGCCCGCCAGAGACACCAAGCCTGCAACTTGATCTTCATGAGGAGCGGCGGAGCGCCCAGTCATTGTAGTTTGTCTTGGTCAGCATAGGGTATGTCGTGGGTCCGGCCGATGAGATTCGCTCCACGATCCTCTCCACCACTCGCTCGCCGTCGCCACCGTTCCTGCGCCGACGCGGTGGCGATCTCCATTGTCGACGACGAGGCGGAGTCAGGGAACGATCTCCCGTTGGAGCTGACATGACTTATCGAACTTAGCTCTGGTACCAAGTGATAGAAATGAAAACCAAACAAACTCACAAGCACTGGATGGACTCAAGAGAATTTGTGTCGCTAATTCTTGCGACGTTTCCTGATGCAATTTATAGCAAAAACAAAGGAATACAAGTAGAGTCCGAGCGTCTCCACGATGTACAGAATTGACGTGTCCATCCCCACGTTCACACACCACGAGTACCACGTCCTCACGCATGCGTGCGACTCGCTGCCACTAACCCACTATTGCATGGCGTCCACAAAAGCTCATGCAACCACTCTTGCTGCCACTAACCCATTACTGCATGGCATCCACAAAAGCCAGAGCTCATGCGACCACTAAGAGCAACTCCAACAGTTTGGTATATAAACTTGGCATCCATCTAGTATTGGCAAAACAAGAAAAACTAACCTCCAACAGATTGGCAAAACAACTTGGCATCAATGGCAAGTTGCCATCCCTCCCTGCCGCGGGCGCAAATATACGCGTGGTGACCTTTTGCCATCACGATTTGCATCTTGTTTTTTTGGCTCCGTCTCCACACTTCTCGCGCGCGCAAAGGGTTGGCGCGTGCCTCTCGGTCTCCTGCGGCCCGCGCGTGCCTCCTTTTCTCCCGCACACGCCAGGTCTCCCTATCCTCATGCTTCTATTTTTCTCCTCGCAAGTGGCTGAGTCAGATAGATCAATCACCAGGGAGCGCCACGGTCGCGAGGGGGACGCATCGCCAGGAAGCGGATCGCCACGGTCGCCAGGGAGACACGCACTTGCTGATCGCCAGGCCAGGTATGATCCCAAACTGTTGCTCTGGTTGCTAGGGTTGACGTCGGCTCGCTGCTCGATAGGGTTCAGTCGTCGGCACGGCAAGGTCGCCGGTGCCAGGTGCTAGGGCAAGGCAGGGTCGCCGATGCTAGGACAAGGCAAGGTGTGAGAAACTGTACAACATGAAACAACAGTCTGATGCTTCTTCTACTGGAGATGGGGAAACGCTCTACATCCGCCTTGCTGCTAGGGTTGACGCCGGCCGTCTGATGCAGCCGAGTAGGATAGCAGCACCTACATCAACAATTCTCCTTTTGACAGTACATTAGTGAAAGGGAATTAGGCTTACACCTAGTTCCTAAATAATTTTGGTGGTTGAATTGTCCAACACAAATATTGGACTAACTAGTTTACTCTAGTGCATAAGTTATACAGGTGCAAAAGGTTCACATTTAGCCAATAAAAAGACCAAATATTGGATTCAACAAAGGGCAAAGAGGCAACCGAAGGCACCTCTGGCTGGAGGCACCGGACTGTGTCCGGTGCGCCCAGAGGACTCCAACTCAAACTCTTCGCCCTCGGGATTTCTTGGAAGCCGGCGCACTATAATTCACCGGACTGTCCGGTGTGCACCGGACATGTCCGGTGCTCCAAGGAAGCGCGGTCTCCGGAACTCGCCAGCCTCGGGTTCGCGCGGCAGCCGCTCCGCTAAAATTCACCGGACTGTCCGGTGTGCACCGGACTGTCCGGTGTACCAGCGGGGCAACGGCTCTTTTCGGCGCCAACGGCTCCCTGCGGTGCATTTAATGCGCGCGCAGCGCGCGCAGACGTCAGACGTGCCCATACCGGTGCACCGGACACTAAACAGTGCATGTCCGGTGTGCACCGGACACCCAGGAGGGCCCAGAAGTCAGAAGCTCCAACGGTCAGAATCCAACGGCATTGATGACGTGGCAGGGGCACCGGACTGTCCGGTGTGCACCGGACTGTCCGGTGCGCCATCGAACAGAAGCCTCCAGCCAACGGTCAAGTTTGGTGGTTGGGGCTATAAATACCCCAACCACCCCACCATTCATGGTATCCAAGTTTTCCAACTTCCAACCACTTACAAGAGCTAGGCATTCAATTCTAGACACACCAAAAGAGATCAAATCCTCTCCAATTCCACTCAAGCCTTTAGTGACTAGCGAGAGAGATTTGTCGTGTTCTTTTGAGCTCTTGCGCTTGGATCGCTTTCTTTCTTTCTCACTTGTTCTTGTGATCAAAACTCAATTGTAACCAAGGCAAGAGGCACCAATTGTGTGGTGACCCTGGCGGGGAAGTTTTGTTCCCGTTTGATTGAGAAGGAGAAAAGCTCACTCGGTCCAAGGGACCGTTTGAGAGAGGGAAGGGTTGAAAGAGACCCGGCCTTTGTGGCCTCCTCAACGGGGAGTAGGTTTGCGAGAACCGAACCTCGGTAAAACAAATCCGCGTGTCACTCTCTTCATTTGCTTGCGATTTGTTTTGCGCCCTCTCTCGCGGACTCGTTTATATTTCTAACGCTAACCCGGCTTGTAGTTGTGATTATTTTTGAGATTTTCAGTTTCGCCCTATTCACCCCCCCTCTAGGCGACTTTCAATTGGTATCAGAGCCCGGTGCTTCATTAGAGCCTAACCGCTCGAAGTGATGTCGGGAGATCACACCAAGAGGGAGATGGAGACCGGCGATAATAAGCCCACTACAAGCCAAGGGAGCACTTCATCGGAAGAGTCCCGCACCAAGAGAAGGGAGAAGAAGAAGAACCCCTCCAAGCGGAAGGAGAAAAGATCTTCCTCTTCTCACCACAAGGAGAAGAAAGAAAAATTTTCTTCTCACAAGCCACATCGGAGTGGGGACAAGCACAAGAGGATGAGGAAGGTGGTCTACTACGAGACCGACACTTCATCGACATCCACCTCCGACTCCGACGCGGCATCCGTCACTTCTAAACGCCAAGAGCGTAAGAAGTATAGTAAGATTCCCCTACGCTACCCTCGCATTCCTAAACATACACCTTTACTTTCCGTCCCATTAGGCAAACCACCAACTTTTAATGGTGAAGATTATGCTATGTGGAGTAATTTAATGCGATTTCATCTAACCTCTCTCCACAAAAGTATATGGGATGTTGTTGAGTATGGTGTACAGGTACCATCTGTAGGGGATGAGGACTATGACACGGACGAAGTGGCCCAAATCGAGCACTTCAACTCCCAAGCCGCAACCATTCTCCTTGCCTCTCTAAGCAAGGAGGAATACAACAAAGTGCAAGGGTTGAAGAACGCAAAGGAGATTTGGGACCTACTCAAGACGGCGCACGAGGGTGATGAACTCACAAAGATCACCAAGCGGGAAACGATCGAGGGGGAGCTCGGTCGCTTCCGTCTTCGCCAAGGGGAGGAGCCACAAGATATGTACAACCGGCTCAAGACCTTGGTGAACCAAGTGCGCAATCTCGGGAGCAAAAAGTGGGATGACCACGAGGTGGTTAAGGTCATTTTAAGAGCACTTATTTTCCTTAACCCCACTCAAGTACAATTAATTCGTGGTAATCCTAGATATCCACTAATGACCCCCGAGGAAGTTATCGGGAATTTTGTAAGCTTTGAATGCATGATTAAGGGCTCAAAGAAGATCAACGAGCTTGACGAGCCTTCCACATCCGAGGCGCAACCGGTGGCCTTCAAGGCAACGGAGGAGAAGAAGGAGGAGTCTACACCAAGTAGACAACCAATTGACGCCTCCAAGCTCGACAATGAGGAGATGGCCTTAATCATCAAAAGCTTTCGGCAAATCCTCAAGCAACGGAAGGGGAAGGATTACAAATCCCGTTCCAAGAAGGTTTGCTACAAGTGTGGTAAGCCCGGTCATTTTATTGCAAAATGTCCTATGTCTAGTGACAGTGACAGGGGCGACGACAAGAAGGGAAAGAGGAGATAAAAGAAGAAGTACTACAAGAAGAAGGGCGGCGATGCCCATGTTTGTCGGAAGTGGGACTCCGACGAAAGCTCAAGCGACTCCTCCGACGACGAGGACGCCGCCAACATCGCCGTCACCAAGGGCCTCCTCTTCCCCAACGTCGGCCACAAGTGTCTCATGGCCAAGGATGGCAAAAAGAAGGTAAAATCAAGGTCCTCCACTAAATATGAAACATCTAGTGATGAGGATGATGATAAAAATGAGGAGGATAACTTGCGCATTCTTTTTGCTAACCTCAACATGCAACAAAAAGAAAAATTAAATGAATTGATTAGTGCTATACATGAGAAGGATGATCTCTTGGATTCCCAAGAAGACTTCCTTATTAAAGAAAATAAGAAGCATGTTAAGGTTAAAAATGCTTATGCTCTAGAAATGGAAAAATGTGAAAAATTGTCTAGTGAGCTAAGTACTTGCCATGAGACTATAGACAACCTTAGAAATGAAAATGCCAATTTGTTAGCTAAGGTTGATTCTCATATTTGCAATATTTCAATTCCAAATCCTAGAAATGATAATGATGATTTGCTTGCTAGGATTAAAAAATTGAACATTTCTCTTGCTAGCCTTAGAAATGAGAATGAGAAATTAATTGCTAAGGCTAAGGATTTTGATGTTTGCAATGCTACTATTTCCGACCTTAGAACTAAAAATGATTTGTTGCATGCTAAGGTCATCGAATTAAAATCTTGCAAACCTTCTACATCTACTGAGCATATTTCCATTTGTACTAGATGTAGAGATATTAATGTTGATGCTATTCATGATCACCTAGCCTTAATTAAAAAACAAAATGATCACATAGCACAACTTAATGCTAAGATCAGTGAGCATGACTTAGAAAATGAAAAATTTAAATTTGCTAGAAGCATGCTCTATAATGGGAGACGCCCTGGCATTAAGGACGACATTGGCTTCCAAAAGGGAGACAATGTCAAAATTAATGCCCCTCCAAAGAACTTATCTAACTTTGTTAAGGGCAAGGCTCCTATGCCTCAGGATAACGAGGGTTACATTTTGTACCCTGCCGGCTATCCTGAGAGCAAGATTAGAAAAATTCATTCTAGGAAGTCTCACTCTGGCCCTAATCATGCTTTTATGTATAAGGGTGAGACATCTAGGTCTAGGCAACCAACCCATGCCAAGTTGCCTAGAAAGAAAACTCCTAATGCATCAAATGATCATGCTATTTCATTTAAAACTTTTGATGCATCTTATGTTTTAACTAACAAATCCGGCAAGGTAGTTGCCAAAATTGTTGGGGGCAAACACAAGGGCTCCAAGACTTGTGTTTGGGTACCCAAAGTTCTCATTTCTAATGCCAAAGGACCCAAAACCGTTTGGGTACCTAAAACAAAGAACTAAACTTGTTTTGTAGGTTTATGCATCCGGGGGCTCAAGTTGGATACTCGACAGCGGGTGCACAAACCATATGACAGGGGAGAAAAGGATGTTCTCCTCATATAAGAAAAACCAAGATCCCCAACGAGCTATCACATTCGGGGATGGAAATCAAGGTTTGGTCAAAGGACTGGGTAAAATTGCTATATCACCTGACCATACTATTTCCAATGTTTTTCTTGTAGATTCCTTAGATTACAATTTGCTTTCCATATCCCAATTATGTCAAATGGGCTACAACTGTCTATTTACTGATATTGGTGTTACTGTCTTTAGAAGAAGTGATGATTCAGTAGCTTTTAAGGGAGTGTTAGAGGGTCAGCTATACTTGGTAGATTTTGATAGAGCTGAACTCGATACTTGCTTGATTGCTAAGACTAACTTGGGTTGGCTCTGGCACCGCCGACTAGCCCATGTTGGAATGAAGAATCTTCACAAGCTTCTAAAGGGAGAACACATTTTAGGACTAACCAATGTTCATTTTGAGAAAGACAGGATTTGTAGCGCATGCCAAGCCGGGAAGCAAGTTGGCATCCATCATCCACACAAAAACGTCATGACTACCGACAGGCCACTGGAGCTCCTTCACATGGATTTATTCGGCCCGATCGCTTACATAAGCATCGGCGGTAGTAAGTATTGTCTTGTAATTGTGGATGATTTTTCTCGCTTCACTTGGGTGTTCTTTTTGCAGGACAAATCTTATACCCAAGAGACCTTAAAGGGATTCTTGAGACGGGCTCAAAATGAGTTCGGCTTAAGGATCAAGAAAATTAGAAGCGACAATGGGACGGAGTTCAAGAACTCTCAAATTGAAGGTTTCCTTGAGGAGGAGGGCATCAAGCATGAGTTCTCTTCTCCCTACACTCCACAACAAAACGGTGTAGTGGAGAGGAAGAATCGAACTCTATTGGACATGGCAAGAACCATGCTTGATGAGTACAAGACACCGGATCGGTTTTGGGCCGAGGCGGTCAACACCGCCTACTACGCCATCAACCGGTTATATCTTCATCGAATCCTCAAGAAGACATCTTATGAACTCCTAACCGGTAAAAAGCCAAATATTTCATATTTTAGAGTTTTTGGTAGCAAATGCTTTATTCTTATTAAGAGAGGTAGAAAATCTAAATTTGCTCCTAAAACTGTAGAAGGCTTTTTACTAGGATATGACTCAAACACAAGGGCATATAGAGTCTTTAACAAGTCCTCAGGACTTGTTGAAGTTTCTTGTGACGTTATGTTTGATGAGACTAACGGCTCTCAAGTAGAGCAAGTTGATCTTGATGAAATAGGTGAAGAACAGGCTCCATGCATAGCACTAAGGAACATGTCCATTGGGGATGTGTGTCCTAAGGAATCCGAAGAGCCTTCACAAGCACAAGATCAACCATCCTCCTCCAAGCAAGCATCTCCACCAACTCAAATTGAGGATGAGGCTCAAGATGTTGAACAAGAAGATCAAGAAGATGAGCCACCTCAAAATGACAGCAATGATCAAGGGGGAGATACAAATGATGAAGACAAGGAGGATGAACAACCAAGGCCGCCACACCCAAGAGTCCACCAAGCAATACAAAGAGATCACCCCGTCGACACCATTCTCGGCGACATTCATAAGGGGGTAACTACTCGATCTCGTGTTGCACACTTTTGTGAACATTACTCTTTTGTTTCCTCTATTGAGCCACACAGGGTAGAGGAAGCACTTCAAGATTCGGATTGGGTGATGGCGATGCAAGAGGAGCTCAACAATTTCACAAGGAATGAGCTATGGCACTTAGTTCCACGTCCTAATCAAAATGTTGTAGGAACCAAGTGGGTCTTCCGCAACAAGCAAGACGAGCATGGTGTGGTGACTAGGAACAAAGCTCGACTCGTGGCCAAGGGGTATTCACAAGTCGAAGGTTTGGATTTTGGTGAAACCTATGCACCCGTAGCTAGGCTTGAGTCAATTCGCATATTATTGGCCTATGCTACTTACCATGGCTTCAAGCTCTATCAAATGGACGTGAAGAGTGCCTTCCTCAACGGACCAATCAAGGAGGAGGTCTATGTTGAGCAACCTCCCGGCTTTGAAGACAGTGAGTATCCTAACCATGTTTATAGGCTCTCTAAGGCGCTTTATGGGCTAAAGCAAGCCCCAAGAGCATGGTATGAATGCCTTAGAGATTTCCTTATTGCAAATGGCTTCAAAGTCGGCAAAGCCGATCCTACTTTGTTCACCAAAACACTTGATAATGATTTGTTTGTATGCCAAATTTATGTTGATGATATTATATTTGGGTCTACTAACAAATCTACATGTGAGGAATTTAGTAGGATCATGACACAGAAATTCGAGATGTCAATGATGGGGGAGTTGAAGTATTTTCTAGGATTCCAAGTCAAGCAACTCCAAGAACGCACCTTCATTAGCCAAACAAAGTATACTCAAGACATTCTAAGCAAGTTTGGAATGAAGGATGCCAAGCCCATCAAGACACCCATGGGAACAAATGGGCATCTCGACCTCGACACGGGAGGTAAGTCCGTGGATCAAAAGGTATACCGGTCGATGATTGGTTCATTGCTTTATTTATGTGCATCTCGACCGGACATTATGCTTTCCGTATGCATGTGTGCAAGATTCCAAGCCGACCCTAAGGAATCACACCTTACGGCCGTAAAACGAATCTTGAGATATTTGGCTTATACTCCTAAGTTTGGGCTTTGGTACCCTCGGGGATCCACATTTGATTTGATTGGTTATTCGGATGCCGATTGGGCGGGGTGTAAGATTAATAGGAAGAGCACATCGGGGACTTGCCAGTTCTTGGGAAGATCCTTGGTGTCATGGGCTTCAAAGAAGCAAAATTCGGTCGCTCTTTCTACCGCCGAAGCCGAGTATATTGCCGCAGGCCATTGTTGCGCGCAATTACTTTGGATGAGGCAAACCCTGCGGGACTACGGTTACAAATTAACCAAAGTCCCTTTGCTATGTGACAATGAGAGTGCAATCAAAATGGCCGACAATCCCGTTGAGCATAGCCGCACTAAGCACATAGCCATCCGGTATCATTTTCTTCGGGATCACCAACAAAAGGGGGATATCAAGATTTCATACATTAACACTAAAGATCAATTGGCCGATATCTTTACCAAGCCACTTGATGAACAATCTTTTACCAGACTTAGGCATGAGCTTAATATTCTTGATTCTAGGAATTTCTTTTGCTAAACTTGCACACATAGCTCATAAATATACCTTTGATCATGTCTCTTTTATATATGCTATGACTAATGTGTTTTTCAAGTATATTCCAAACCAAGTCATAGGTATATTGAAAGGGAATTGGAGTCTTCGGCGGAGACAAGGCTTCCACTCCACTCTACTACTCATCCTTCGCCGTCGCTCCGCATCACTCTCCAACTTTGGTATAATCTTCACTCATTCATTTTATGACCAAAGGGGGAGAAAGTACTTCATTGGGCTCTAATGATTCCGTTTTTGGCGATTCATGCCAAAGGAGGAGAAAATATGAGCCCAAAGCAAAAGGACCGCACCACGCAAAAGGACCGCACCACCACCTAAGTTTTAAAATTTTGGAGATTTTCAAATTGGTCAATTTCAAAATTGGAATCTTATTATGTTCTAAAGGGGGAGGAAGTAGTATTTCCAAAATGTTAAATCAAAACCCTCTTGAACACTAAGAGGAGGATCTCATTTAGGGGGAGTTTTGTTTAGTCAAAGGAAAAGCATTTGAAACAAAGGAAGAAAATTTCAAAACTTGAAAATGCTTTGCAAATCTTACTCATTTACCTTTGACTATCTTGCAAAATGACTTTGAAAAGAATTTACAAAAGAGTTTGCAAAAACAAAACATGTGGTGCAAATGTGGTCCAATATGTCAAAAACAAAGAAAACAATCCATGCGCATCATGTGAGCATTTATATTGGCGCAATTCCAAGCAACCTTTGCACTTACATTATGTAAACTAGTTCAATTATGCACTTCTATATTTGCTTTGGTTTGTGTTGGCATCAATCACCAAAAAGGGGGAGATTGAAAGGGAATTAGGCTTACACCTAGTTCCTAAATAATTTTGGTGGTTGAATTGTCCAACACAAATATTGGACTAACTAGTTTACTCTAGTGCATAAGTTATACAGGTGCAAAAGGTTCACATTTAGCCAATAAAAAGACCAAATATTGGATTCAACAAAGGGCAAAGAGGCAACCGAAGGCACCTCTGGCTGGAGGCACCGGACTGTCCGGTGTACACCGGACTGTGTCCGGTGCGCCCAGAGGACTCCAACTCAAACTCTTCGCCCTCGGGATTTCTCGGAAGCCGGCGCACTATAATTCACCGGACTGTTTGGTGTGCACCGGACATGTCCGGTGCTCCAAGGAAGCGCGGTCTCCGGAACTCGCCAGCCTCGGGTTCGCGCGGCAGCCGCTCCGCTAAAATTCACCGGACTGTCCGGTGTGCACCGGACTGTCCGGTGTACCAGCGGGGCAACGGCTCTTTTCGGCGCCAACGGCTCCCTGCGATGCATTTAATGCGCGCGCAGCGCGCGCAGACGTCAGACGTGCCCATACCGGTGCACCGGACACTAAACAGTGCATGTCCGGTGTGCACCGGACACCCAGGAGGGCCCAGAAGTCAGAAGCTCCAACGGTCAGAATCCAACGGCATTGATGACGTGGCAGGGGCACCGGACTGTCCGGTGTGCACCGGACTGTCCGGTGCGCCATCGAACAGAAGCCTCCAGCCAACGGTCAAGTTTGGTGGTTGGGGCTATAAATACCCCAACCACCCCACCATTCATGGTATCCAAGTTTTCCAACTTCCAACCACTTACAAGAGCTACGCATTCAATTCTAGACACACCAAAAGAGATCAAATCCTCTCCAATTCCACTCAAGCCTTTAGTGACTAGCGAGAGAGATTTGTCGTGTTCTTTTGAGCTCTTGCGCTTGGATCGCTTTCTTTCTTTCTCACTTGTTCTTATGATCAAAACTCAATTGTAACCAAGGCAAGAGGCACCAATTGTGTGGTGACCCTGGCGGGGAAGTTTTGTTCCCGTTTGATTGAGAAGGAGAAAAGCTCACTCGATCCAAGGAACCGTTTGAGAGAGGGAAGGGTTGAAAGAGACCCGGCCTTTGTGGCCTCCTCAACGGGGAGTAGGTTTGCGAGAACCGAACCTCGGTAAAACAAATCCGCGTGTCACTCTCTTCATTTGCTTGCGATTTGTTTTGCGCCCTCTCTCGCGGACTCGTTTATATTTCTAACGCTAACTCGGCTTGTAGTTGTGATTATTTTTGAGATTTTCAGTTTCGCCCTATTCACCCCCCCCCTCTAGGCGACTTTCAATTAGACCTCTCCATTTGTTGCATTATTTTTTCAGAAGTTTCAGGACTTCTCAAATGTTAATTCAATTGTATAGATATAAAAAATATTTCATGCTGATGTACAAGAACACAAAGATTATTTTTTATATGAAAAGACATTATCCATATGTTCTATGTATACTTGTAGAACTGGTTGTAATTAAGTTTGTTTTCATTTGTATTGTTCCTGACCATTGATCTATTTTTTTAGACTCATTCAAATGGAACGAGATGGATTCTTATCTGACATTCTTCTCAATGGACATGATGGTGGAGTTACTGGTATGCAAGACTTGAACATTCCGAGCACACAAGACATTAATTATGAAGTTGAACAAGCTGATGTGGAAGTGATGCCAAGTCGTGGTACAAAGGGATCGAAGAGGACAAAAAATTTTAATTCCACAGAAGATGAAGTTGTATGCTCAGGTTGGTTGAACATTAGCAAAGATCCCATTCACGGGGCCAATCAATCTCGTCCCACATTTTGGAGTAGAGTTCATGCATTCTTTGAGGAACACATGCAGGAACACATTAAAGATAAAGTTCCGAGGACACAGAGTTCTGTTATGCATAGGTGGCTGACAATTCAGACACAAGTGAACAAGTTTTGTTCTTGCTATGATGCGATTTTGCGCAGGAATCAAAGTGGGTCAACTATCCATGACAAGGTATAAAATATTTATTGAATCTTTTCCTTAAATTTATTTATTTGTAAATGATGTATACATGGACAAATTCTCTAAACAGATTGCAGAAGCAACCAAGATGTTCCAGAGCTTAGACAACGAAAACAAGGCATTTACTCTTATACATTGTTGGAACATTTTGAAGGATGAAGACAAGTGGAAAGCCAAGAGGCTTGAACTTGCCGAGCTGGAAAAACAACCAAACAAGAAAAAACAGAAGTCCACCAAGATGTCTAGGCCAAGGGATGATGAAGCCACCAACAATGAAGAAGTTCCAGAGGATGTTGCTCCACAAACTGAATCAAAAAAAGGCCACAGGGGATAAAGAAGGCAAAAGAAGCTCTCAGGCGAGGAGGTGGCGAAGCTTGCATGGAGGCTCTGGACAATATGTGGGCAAAGAAGGAGGCTTTCGACAAGGAGATCGAAAAAGCAAAAGAGGAGAGGTTCAACATTGCACTAGAACTAGAGAAGAAGCGAGTGTCAGCTGAGGAAAAAAAAGCTGAAGCAAAACTGATTAAAGTGTCAGCTGAGGATAAAAAAGCTGAAGCGGAATTGATTAAAGAGGAAAAAGAGATAATGTCAATCGACATGACTTCCCTCAGCCCGCTGCAGCGCCAGTACTACGAGACAATGCAGGAGAAGATTGTTGCTAGGCGTTTGGCAAATTAATTTAGTTCTAGTCATTTCAGTTGTGGAACTATTAAGCTTCAGTTTATTTGTTTAGTTCACCAGAACGTTTGTTGATTCATGAGAAGCATTATCAAAGTGCAATTTCATGACTGAGATTTATTTGCACTTACATATATATTCTCAATGTATGCAGCAGTATGTTAATTAACTTGTGTGCTGGGTGGATGCTCCTGTGACCTACTGAGCGTATTTAGTTTCCTGCTCCTGTACCTGTTGCTTCGAATTGGCGCTGGCGCATAGCACTACTAAACTTTACTTTATTTTTTTAATTCACCGGAACCGAAATCCTGTGAACCAAAATTACAAGTTGGAAGAGAAAAAACTGTTCATTACACTTGAGAACAAACATATAGGTCGTCCAAACAATTAAATAAAATAACTATGTATACAAATCAGGATGATGGTTCCAAAGGTGTTCGATGAGGTCTTCTTTCAACTGCACATGTATTTCCTTGTCTCTGATCTTTTTGTGTGCTTCAATAAATTGATCAAGTGTACGAGTAGCCTGCCCGTGACCAGGTCGCACATTTTCACCACCGTCCTCGAATCGCTCATCAGGGTCCACGACTCGTTCATCTTCAACAATCATGTTGTGCATGATCACACAAGCCCTCATGATCATTCCTAGTGTCTCTGTGTCCCAAATGCGAGCTGGTCCTCGAACAATGGCGAACCTAGATTGAAGAACCCCAAAAGCTCTCTCGACAGCCTTCCTTGCTGCTTCCTGTGCTTTTGCAAAATATTTGTTCTTGTTCCCAATAGGCTTAGAGATAGTCTTAACTAAAGTAGCCCATGAGGGATATATACCATCTGCAAGATAATAACCCATCGTATAATCATGCTCATTAACAGTAAAGTTCACCTGTGGAGCTGTACCTTCCGCTAAGTTTGCAAACAAAGGAGACCGGTGAAGAACATTTATATCATTATGAGACCCAGGCATTCCAAAGAAAGCATGCCAGATCCAAAGGTCGTCCAAAGCAACAGCCTCCAAAATGATAGTGGGCTTGTCCACATGCCCTTTGTATTGACCTTGTAGTTGAACCGGATAGTTCTTCCACGGCCAATGCATACAATCGATAGACCCTAAATTTCCAGGAAAGCCATTTTGGTCACCTAGTGCCAGTAAGCGTGCTGTGTCCGCCTCATTGGGATATCTCAGGTATTCATCTTCAAAAATATCAACAACTGCAGCAACAAACCTACGTAGGCTCTCAAGTGCAGTACTTTCGGCAATGCGAACGTACTCATCTGTTAAATCAGCTGGAACCCCATAAGTGAGCATACGAAATGCAGCAGTGACTTTCTGGAAGCAACTCAATCCAAGTACATTGGCTGCATTCCTTTTTTGCACAAAGTAATCATCGTGTGCTTCAACAGCATTCATTATGCGTAGGAAAAGGTCTCTCTTCATCCTATATCTAAACCAAAAAAATAATAACCTTCAACACATATAATACATATAGTAAGGAGCTAATCAAAGGTTAATAAACACCAACCTTCGACGAAATAAATGTGGACCGTATGTCGGATTAGCCGCCAAATAATCTTGAAACATCCTTTGATGCCCGTCTTGTCGATCTCGATAAATAACAACATGTCCAGGAACAGAACCACCAGGTTTTCTTTTGTGACCAGAAAAGGTTTGCACAATTCCAGCAGCTGCGATGATGAAATAATCATCGTCATTGCAAGATGAATTGTCGTCCAGTTCCATTTGCAAAAGTGATTTGAAACCAATCATGATGTCGATTCCTAGGAATGAAAATTGTGCAAGATCAGACAATTTATCCCGGCCATCAGCAACAGATTGATGAACGCAGCAATTACAGGAAGCAAAAAAACAGTCTGGCGCCGACAGATTTGCAAAAGTGATTTGAAACCAATTACAGATTGATGCTGGTAGCACCAGCGCCGACTGGTCCTTCTAGGAACGGTGACTGCCGGCGGCAATCGCGTCCAATCGCGGCGGCGGACGTTGGCGCGAGCGCGACGGCTACAGGCGTGGCAAAAACAGTCTGGCGCGAGGATATAGGCAGAGGATCGCAGGAAAGATAGGAGCGTGGGCCTATTTTAGTTTTGCCAAGTCAAATTATAAGAAACTGTTGGAGGTGGATATTTTTTTCTTTTACCATAACATTTCGGGAGTTGCTAAAATCCAAGATTTGCCAAACAAATTATCCCAAACTGTTGGAGTTGCTCTAACTAGCTAATGCATGCAACTAAAATGTTGACTACGTGACTAATGTGATAAGGCTTACTTTTTCAACAGATGACAACTTGAAGTGAGGAGAAATGAGTGTACTTACTGGATTAAAATCATGCATACTGAAATGGGTAGAACCTTCTTTTGGCCCAAGTCTCTCGGTGACGAACCTTAGCTCCGCTCGCTAACACGGCCTTCGTCTACAGAATTTGGATCACAAACTCAACAAGGACGAGGAAGCAGAGGATCGGGAGCAGCGTGCCACTGCCCACGCGGACCAAGTCCTTGATGCCGAAGGGCCCCTTGAGACCTCATAGAAGATGAGCACGACGAGCGGGAGGACCGTCAGCCGCCGCAGCCGCGGCGTCAAGGGATTGACGGCCGACGCGCTGATCATCGGGTCAACGGACGATCGGCCTGCGCCACACGCACGCGCAGACAGGAATTGACAAGTCTACAGCAGATGGTGTTCTTGATTGCCTGGTTGGAAACAACAGAGGATTAATCAATGTCGGACACGCCTGATGCGGAGATCGTGTGGGTTTCCAAAGTGTCAAAGCCCCTCTCGCCTCCGTATCGTGCCGTGTTTCATAATGGCAAAAAATCTCCTTGCAAGGTGGTGGCATTTGAAGTTTAAAAGACCAGAATGTTTCCGTGTGATGGTTTTGAGAGCTCTCCTTCCATCTGGCAGCTGGCTTGGTTGCTAAGCAACCAACCTGTTCTCCCTTTGATAGAAGTCAGAAAGAAGGAGCCAGCCTTTAATTTGCCGACGTGGTAAAGCAGCCTGCCTGCTCATGTTCTTTCGGGTGCAAATCAGATAGTAAAGCTGCGCTGAGTTACCATAAAAAGAAGAAGGAAAAAAAACAGTCCGGCCGATGAGATTCGCTCCACGATCCTCTCCACCACTCGCTCGCCGTCGCCACCGTTCCTGCGCCGACGCGGTGGCGATCTCCATTGTCGACGACGAGGCGGAGTCAGGGAACGATCTCCCGTTGGAGCTGACATGACTTATCGAACTTAGCTCTGGTACCAAGTGATAGAAATGAAAATCAAACAAACTCACAAGCACTGGATGGACTCAAGAGAATTTGTGTCGCTAATTCTTGCGACGTTTCCTGATACAAAGGAATACAAGTAGAGTCCGAGCGTCTCCACGATGTACAGAATTGACGTGTCCATCCCCACGTTCACACACCGCGAGTACCGCGTCCTCACGCATGGGTGCGACTCGCTGCCACTAACCCACTACTGCATGGCATCCACAAAAACCAGAGCTAATGCGACCACTAACTAGCTAATGCATGCAACTAAAATGTTGACTACGTAACTAATGTGATAAGGCTTACTTTTTCAACAGATGACAACTTGAAGTGAGGAGAAATAGGTGTACTTACTGGATTAAAATCATGCATACTGAAACGGGTAGAACCTTCTTTTAGCCTAAGTCTCTCGGCGACGAGCCTTAGCTCCGCTCGCTAACACAGCTTCCATCTACAGAATTTGGATTACAAACTCAACAGGGCGAGGAAGCCGAGGATCGGGAGCAGCGTGCCACTGCCCACGCGGACCAAGTCCTTGATGCCGAAGGGCCCCTTGAGACCTCATAGAAGATGAGCACGACGAGCGGGAGGACCGTCAGCCGCCGCAGCCACGGTGTCAAGGGATTGACGGCCGACGCGCCGATCATCGGGTCAACGGACGATCGGCCTGCGCCACACGCGCGCGCAGACAGGAATTGACAAGTCTACGGTAGATGGTGTTCCGGTAGATGGTGTTCTTGATTGCCTGGTTGGAAACAACAGAGGATTAATCAATATCGGACACGCCTGATGCGGAGATCGTGTGGGTTTCCAAAGTGTCGAAGCCCCTCTCGCCTCCGTATCGTGCCGTGTTTCATAATGGCAAAAAATCTCCTTGCAAGGTGGTGGCATTTGAAGTTTAAAAGACCAGAATGTTTCCGTGTGATGGTTTTGAGAGCTCTCCTTCCATCTGGCAGCTGGCTTGGTTGCTAAGCAACCAACCTGTTCTCCCTTTGATAGAAGTCAGAAAGAAGGAGCCAGCCTTTAATTTGCCGACGTGGTAAAGCAGCCTGCCTGCTCATGTTCTTTCGGGTGCAAATCAGATAGTAAAGCTGCGCTGAGTTACCATAAAAAGAAGAAGGAAAAAAAAAACAGTCCGGCCGATGAGATTCGCTCCACGATCCTCTCCACCACTCGCTCGCCGTCGCCACCGTTCCTGCGCCGACGCGGTGGCGATCTCCATTGTCGACGACGAGGCGGAGTCAGGGAACGATCTCCCGTTGGAGCTGACATGACTTATCGAACTTAGCTCTGGTACCAAGTGATAGAAATGAAAATCAAACAAACTCACAAGCACTGGATGGACTCAAGAGAATTTGTGTCGCTAATTCTTGCGACGTTTCCTGATACAAAGGAATACAAGTAGAGTCCGAGCGTCTCCACGATGTACAGAATTGACGTGTCCATCCCCACGTTCACACACCGCGAGTACCGCGTCCTCACGCATGGGTGCGACTCGCTGCCACTAACCCACTATTGCATGGCGTCCACAGAAGCTCATGCAATCACTCGTGCTGCCACTAACCCACTACTGCATGGCATCCACAAAAACCAGAGCTAATGCGACCACTAACTAGCTAATGCATGCAACTAAAATGTTGACTACGTAACTAATGTGATAAGGCTTACTTTTTCAACAGATGACAACTTGAAGTGAGGAGAAATAGGTGTACTTACTGGATTAAAATCATGCATACTGAAACGGGTAGAACCTTCTTTTAGCCTAAGTCTCTCGGCGACGAGCCTTAGCTCCGCTCGCTAACACAGCTTCCATCTACAGAATTTGGATTACAAACTCAACAGGGCGAGGAAGCCGAGGATCGGGAGCAGCGTGCCACTGCCCACGCGGACCAAGTCCTTGTTGCCGAAGGGCCCCTTGAGACCTCATAGAAGATGAGCACGACGAGCGGGAGGACCGTCAGCCGCCGCAGCCGCGGTGTCAAGGGATTGACGGCCGACGCGCCGATCATCGGGTCAACGGACGATCGGCCTGCGCCACACGCGCGCGCAGACAGGAATTGACAAGTCTACGGTAGATGGTGTTCCGGTAGATGGTGTTCTTGATTGCCTGGTTGGAAACAACAGAGGATTAATCAATATCGGACACGCCTGATGCGGAGATCGTGTGGGTTTCCAAAGTGTCGAAGCCCCTCTCGCCTCCGTATCGTGCCGTGTTTCATAATGGCAAAAAATCTCCTTGCAAGGTGGTGGCATTTGAAGTTTAAAAGACCAGAATGTTTCCGTGTGATGGTTTTGAGAGCTCTCCTTCCATCTGGCAGCTGGCTTGGTTGCTAAGCAACCAACCTGTTCTCCCTTTGATAGAAGTCAGAAAGAAGGAGCCAGCCTTTAATTTGCCGACGTGGTAAAGCAGCCTGCCTGCTCATGTTCTTTCGGGTGCAAATCAGATAGTAAAGCTGCGCTGAGTTACCATAAAAAGAAGAAGGAAAAAAAACAGTCCGGCCGATGAGATTCGCTCCACGATCCTCTCCACCACTCGCTCGCCGTCGCCACCGTTCCTGCGCCGACGCGGTGGCGATCTCCATTGTCGACGACGAGGCGGAGTCAGGGAACGATCTCCCGTTGGAGCTGACATGACTTATCGAACTTAGCTCTGGTACCAAGTGATATAAATGAAAATCAAACAAACTCACAAGCACTGGATGGACTCAAGAGAATTTGTGTCGCTAATTCTTGCGACGTTTCCTGATACAAAGGAATACAAGTAGAGTCCGAGCGTCTCCACGATGTACAGAATTGACGTGTCCATCCCCACGTTCACACACCGCGAGTACCGCGTCCTCACGCATGGGTGCGACTCGCTGCCACTAACCCACTATTGCATGGCGTCCACAGAAGCTCATGCAATCACTCGTGCTGCCACTAACCCACTACTGCATGGCATCCACAAAAACCAGAGCTAATGCGACCACTAACTAGCTAATGCATGCAACTAAAATGTTGACTACGTAACTAATGTGATAAGGCTTACTTTTTCAACAGATGACAACTTGAAGTGAGGAGAAATAGGTGTACTTACTGGATTAAAATCATGCATACTGAAACGGGTAGAACCTTCTTTTATCCTAAGTCTCTCGGCGACGAGCCTTAGCTCCGCTCGCTAACACAGCTTCCATCTACAGAATTTGGATTACAAACTCAACAGGGCGAGGAAGCCGAGGATCGGGAGCAGCGTGCCACTGCCCACGCGGACCAAGTCCTTGATGCCGAAGGGCCCCTTGAGACCTCATAGAAGATGAGCACGACGAGCGGGAGGACCGTCAGCCGTCGCAGCCGCGGTGTCAAGGGATTGACGGCCGACGCGCCGATCATCGGGTCAACGGACGATCGGCCTGCGCCACACGCGCGCGCAGACAGGAATTGACAAGTCTACGGTAGATGGTGTTCCGGTAGATGGTGTTCTTGATTGCCTGGTTGGAAACAACAGAGGATTAATCAATATCGGACACGCCTGATGCGGAGATCGTGTGGGTTTCCAAAGTGTCGAAGCCCCTCTCGCCTCCGTATCGTGCCGTGTTTCATAATGGCAAAAAATCTCCTTGCAAGGTGGTGGCATTTGAAGTTTAAAAGACCAGAATGTTTCCGTGTGATGGTTTTGAGAGCTCTCCTTCCATCTGGCAGCTGGCTTCGTTGCTAAGCAACCAACCTGTTCTCCCTTTGATAGAAGTCAGAAAGAAGGAGCCAGCCTTTAATTTGCCGACGTGGTAAAGCAGCCTGCCTGCTCATGTTCTTTCGGGTGCAAATCAGATAGTAAAGCTGCGCTGAGTTACCATAAAAGGAAGAAGGAAAAAAAACAGTCCGGCCGATGAGATTCGCTCCACGATCCTCTCCACCACTCGCTCGCCGTCGCCACCGTTCCTGCGCCGACGCGGTGGCGATCTCCATTGTCGACGACGAGGCGGAGTCAGGGAACGATCTCCCGTTGGAGCTGACATGACTTATCGAACTTAGCTCTGGTACCAAGTGATAGAAATGAAAATCAAACAAACTCACAAGCACTGGATGGACTCAAGAGAATTTGTGTCGCTAATTCTTGCGACGTTTCCTGATACAAAGGAATACAAGTAGAGTCCGAGCGTCTCCACGATGTACAGAATTGACGTGTCCATCCCCACGTTCACACACCGCGAGTACCGCGTCCTCACGCATGGGTGCGACTCGCTGCCACTAACCCACTATTGCATGGCGTCCACAGAAGCTCATGCAATCACTCGTGCTGCCACTAACCCACTACTGCATGGCATCCACAAAAACCAGAGCTAATGCGACCACTAACTAGCTAATGCATGCAACTAAAATGTTGACTACGTAACTAATGTGATAAGGCTTACTTTTTCAACAGATGACAACTTGAAGTGAGGAGAAATAGGTGTACTTACTGGATTAAAATCATGCATACTGAAACGGGTAGAACCTTCTTTTAGCCTAAGTCTCTCGGCGACGAGCCTTAGCTCCGCTCGCTAACACAGCTTCCATCTACAGAATTTGGATTACAAACTCAACAGGGCGAGGAAGCCGAGGATCGGGAGCAGCGTGCCACTACACCAAAATCATACACTTCCTACGGTTTTTTAACTTCCTACAGCTTTTATAACAAACCGTAGGAAATAAATAACTTCCGAGAGGCAACTAGTAGCTCTAGGAAATAAACATAACTTCCTACGGTATTTTATAAAACCTGTAGGAAGTTAGCTTTCACATGCTGACCCGTGTGTGTGGTCAAATGAGCCGCTAACTTTCTAGAGGCGGCCGTAGGAAGTTAGCATGAGCAGCTAACTTCCTACGGCCTACTCTAGGAAGTTAACTTTCAGTTGCTTATCCACGGATGCGGTCAAACGAGCTGCTAACTTCCTACGACCGCCTCTAGGAAGTTAGCTGCCCATGCTAACTTCCTACGGCCTCCTCTAGGAAGTTAGATTTCAGCTTTTGACCAGTCAAACGAAAAGCTAACTGCCTATAGTATATGTACAACCTCTAGGAAGTTAAGTAACTTCCTACGGCTCTACTCTAGGAAGTTATATTTTTTATCTTAAACCCCTACTCAGTCTTATCCTCTTCTCACTCTCCTTTCTCCCTCCCGTGTGTTCCACCAGGACCGAAGCTGTAAATTCTTGTTTGGGCAGAAATGCAGATAGAGCAGCCTGGCAGATTTATTTTCTATCAGAATTGTAGCCTGTAGTCGAGAAGTGTGAGATGTATAATACAAAGATATTCATTCATCCGCCACATTAGCGCATGATTTGTGCATATAATAAATTTGTGTTGCACTTATTTGCCCTAGGTGTTTGCCTCATATTAGGCAACATATATGGACCTCAGTGATAAATGTCAGCACAAATAGTGATTTCTTTGTCCACTGCATCTCTATCCATCAAGAATATTAAAAGGAATTCATGGAGTTCAGAATTCAATCTTCTCGCATGATGACAAGTTCTATGCTTGTTTAGAATTGCTCGGTTAAGTAAATGCAATTTGGAAAGCGCCTGATCTGATTTGGCCGCGTGCGTTATCCGAGAAATCGTGCACAAGGTTAATAATTCAGGTTGTTTCTTCAGCACGTTCTTTTGGCGACAAAATCGAGTGCATCTTAACAGATAGGATTTTGACTTACTTCAACTAAATCACGTAGAGTAAATTATTGAAGTCGATCTCATTTTAGCCTGGCTCCTTTGTGTATATTTTAAATCTATATACCAGGACTGGGAAAATCGTGCGTAAAATAATTAATTCGATTGTTTCTCTAGCAAGACAGATAAATCAAATATTCGGGACGAAAGTAGATGAGTTAATCTGATTACGAGAATATCTGCGATTTTTTTAAAAAGGAAAATAAGAAAATTCTAAGAAAAATCTTCTACCGCCGCCCTACCCTTCGATCCTATCTCCGTGGGATTTTTACAGCCGCGCTCGCCTTGCCGTCTTCATCTCCCCGCCGACGGAAGCCTGCTCCCAGCAAGCCCCAGCCGCGTCTCGTCTCCCTCTCCCTTGTCTCCCTCACACACGTTTCTCTCTCCCTCCTCTTCTTCCTTGCTGCGCTCCACCTCGCCCCAGGTGCTCGGCCGCTCATCTCCCTGCTGCCGCGTCCCTGCGCCCGGCCTTCGTCCCCGTCGCGCCGATCCGCGCTCGCCCAGGTCGCCCGCCGTCGCCCAGCTCGGTGCCTTCCCTGCTCCTCCAAGCCGGCGTCCTCTGCCCTCATCTTCTTCCTCAGGTCCGACCGGTGCCCTCATTCCCCTGGCTGGCGCTCGGCTTCCTCCTCCTGAAGTCCCTCCACGCGCCGAATTTCGAGCTCCATTCATGGCACGCTCCGTTCCTTCTCCTCGACCTCCCTCTGCCCTCTTCCATGGTCGGCGCCCCCTTCAGCTCCAGCTCGGCCTCCAGCTCCCGTGCCACGCGCCGTGGAGCTCCCTGCGCGCGCCCTGGCCCCTGCTCGGATTTAGCCGTGCCGAGTCCCATCTTCCAATTCAATACCATAAAGAAGCTCCGTTCTACTGCACTTGCAGTTTACTGTGTTTTAGGTTGGATCGAATCATTGAGTTAGGTTTGCTGTTCAGTTTTACCACCTACTCCTACCTGTAACACTTTAATTTTACAACTACGCGGCTGCCTTCATTAGAAATTTAAATTTAGAACTTTAAATGTGTTCCTCTGTTAATTGACCATCATATGTTCAAATTGCCATCTCCATCTTCTTTTGGCATGCCAACCCCCACCTTTACCAACAATATACATGCCCAGAATTCTGCATGTTTTTTTCTTAATTAAAGTAGGTGTGATTTCCTCTTAAATTTTTGGTTGGACAGTGACAGTCAGAACCCTGTGAAGTCTATTCCCTTGCTATCCATTGTAGTCACTGATGATCCACATCCTCGTGGGTGTGTTTTATTCAGTTTCTCTCCTTGATCAATATCTTTTGGTCAAACTTGTGTGTTTTATTTAGTTTCTCTCTACTCCTCCCAGCCGGCCGAGGTCCTTCCCATGGCGCCCCTCCCTGCTCCCGTGCACGTGCCCCCCTGGTGGTCGGAGCTCGCCAACGCCAGTTGTTCCTCCACACACACCTCCTGCTCCCCTCGCCATGGCATGGATGACCGCTGTATCTGCTCCTGTCGTGCTCAAGTCGTCACAGGTTGGTGGGTTGTGCGCGCCTAGCGGTAAGTTATCTGCTCCTGTCGGTAATTTTGCATCATTAATTATTCTGTTAAGGATCTGAATTTAGGCTAGAGTATCAGGTTCATTTTGTGGGCATGTGATCAAATGCCTACTGTGCTGACATATGCTAGTCTGGCCCCATAATTAATATACCATTACTTTTTTGAATGCTAATTAGGACCGCAGCAGGTCTAATCTGGCCCCATAATTAATATACCATTACTCAGGAAATATTTTGGAGTAAATGCAGAGCTAACTTGAAATGGTTGTTATAACTTAAAAATTATATAAATGGTGAATTGAACATTATTATGTGTTCTACAGTAGTCTAATCTGCTGATGTGTCAATCAAGCTTATTGTATTAAGTTGTATATTTACTATCTAGCTCATTATTCTGCTGTTGTTACATATTGATATATTGTTTGTTACATGCGGAGTTTGAAGGAGTTTAAAACACAAGCAACCACATTGGCATCGCTTCAGCATCCCAATTTATGTAAACTGATCGGCTATTATGCAAAAGAAGATTCTAATGAAAGGATGTTGGTCTATGAACGGCTTTATCATGGAAGCTTAGATAAGCTACTCTTTGGAAGATCAGATGGTCATTTCATGGACTGGTCTAAACGTTTGAAGGTTGCCCTGGGTGCTGCCAGAGGTCTAGCTTTCTTGCATGATGAAGGACCCTTTCAGGTGAGCATGCTACTTGATTTATGGTCTTATGGCATCACACAAAAGGTGTGCTTTTAATTTTTTATTTGGCATTCAACCACATTATCTTATAATACCGAGCCGCTGACTTAACTTGTATTTATATTTCCATTTGTTTTTCAGGCCATGTACAACGAGTTCTCAACTTTGAACATCCAAATAGATAAAGGTTTCACTGCTAAGCTTTCAGGATATGGTTGTGTTGGCTTCAATACCGAGGAGATATCTAATGCACCTGTGGTATGTTCTTGTATGAGTGCAATTTAGAAGTTTATGTTGTCCAGCACAACTTATGCCTCGTTTCTTTTCATTGGTTCCAAACTTCCAAAAGTATAGTATTATCATCAACACTACAAGTTGCATGGGTTCTCTTACATATTTTATTTTGTTATAAGTAACATTGGGTCAGTTAACAAGAATATATGTATAATATTGTGATATAAAACCTGCACCATACCTGTTAATTAATCGACGTCATGTTGTTCACTAGAGATCTGTTTTCTTCGGTCTGCAGCAAACCATTCGGTGGAGACCTTGGAGAAGGGTTTACTCACTCAGTTTGTCTATTGCTGCAACAAGTCGGGGCTGGACCGTTCCAAAGTAAATGTAAATGGAGGCACGATTGCCCTTGGACACCCTTTGGGTGCAACAGGTAATGGAACATCTACTTACCTGCTATATTTTTTTTCTGAGCAAAGTCGGTTAAACTTGTGATTCTTTGTATGTTCAGGTGCCCGGTGCGTGGCTACTCTTCTAAATGAAATGAAGTGCCGGGGCAGAGACTGCAGATTTGGTGTTGTCACCATGTGTATCGGTTAGTCTTACTTATCAGTTATCACATACTAACGTGTATAGGCAAAGCATGTCAACGCATAGATGTAATTTGATCTTCTGTAGTTGACCATGATGCGTCGTAACAATTGCAGGATCTGGAATGGGGGCAGCAGCTGTGTTCGAGCTATGTTCGGCCCGGCTGGAGGTATCGACCATCACTCGTCACTGTAACCCGATGGTGATCGACGACCGTGAGCTTCCATGTTATTGCGTTCTGATACTTGAGACTTTTATTATAACTATGTATGAGATATTGTCTCTTATTAGTACTGGATGATGAGATGTGTCTTATTATGACTATGGATGAGACTTTTGTGATGTAATTGATGAGACTATGGATGAGACTTTTGTGATGTAATTGATGAGACTATGAATTTAAATATTGTTATGTGATTGTGTGTGAGATGTGTTATGTGAAAATATGTTGTGTTATATAGCTGTTGATATATTTGTTATGTTGTGGAATGTGGTGTAAAATAAAAATAAAAGCATTTATAATGCTGGTCAAATTAACTTTCTAGAGGCTTATTAAGCCGTAGGAAGTTAGCCAGCTACCTTCCTAGGGGTTATAGTAAGTCGTAGGAAGTTAGCCAGCTAACTTCCTAGGGGCTACGGTCAGCCGTAGGAAGTTAGTTGTAGGAAGTTAGTCAGCTGACGGCGCTGACGGCGTGAAGCTACTAACTTCCGAGAATCTACTAACTTCCGAGAGGCTTTTTTGGCTGTAGGAAGTTAGCTTAACTTCCTAGAGCCTCTAGGAAGTTAAGCTAACTTCCGACAAAAAATTTCCGAGAGCCAAACTTCCGACGGGATGGCTTAACTTCCGAGAGTTTAGCTAACTTCCTAGAGTTTAGGTCTAACTTCCTAGGGTTTAGGCTCTAGGAAGTTTACTATTTTGGTGTAGTGTGCCACTGCCCACGCGGACCAAGTCCTTGATGCCGAAGGGCCCCTTGAGACCTCATAGAAGATGAGCACGACGAGCGGGAGGACCGTCAGCCGCCGCAGCCGCGGTGTCAAGGGATTGACGGCCGACGCGCCGATCATCGGGTCAACGGACGATCGGCCTGCGCCACACGCGCGCGCAGACAGGAATTGACAAGTCTACGGTAGATGGTGTTCCGGTAGATGGTGTTCTTGATTGCCTGGTTGGAAACAACAGAGGATTAATCAATATCGGACACGCCTGATGCGGAGATCGTGTGGGTTTCCAAAGTGTCGAAGCCCCTCTCGCCTTCGTATCGTGCCGTGTTTCATAATGGCAAAAAATCTCCTTGCAAGGTGGTGGCATTTGAAGTTTAAAAGACCAGAATGTTTCCGTGTGATGGTTTTGAGAGCTCTCCTTCCATCTGGCAGCTGGCTTGGTTGCTAAGCAACCAACCTGTTCTCCCTTTGATACAAGTCAGAAAGAAGGAGCCAGCCTTTAATTTGCCGACGTGGTAAAGCAGCCTGCCTGCTCATGTTCTTTCGGGTGCAAATCAGATAGTAAAGCTGCGCTGAGTTACCATAAAAAGAAGAGAAAAAAACAGTCTATCCTGAGTTCTCGATCGCGCCATTCAATCGGATAAAGCTGTGTTGAGTTGCAGAAAATCAGTCTTTGATCGTCTGTGTTTTCCTGATTAAAGCAGCGCTTTGTTGCTTTAGATAGAGGTAGAGCCATGTGCGGCGCTTTTCAGGCTGGTTCTTTTTCGAAAACCGGTTTCCCCCACTCCACACCACCACCACCACCATTGACGACTTGACTACAAAGCCCAGATCCATTCCTCGGGGTCGGGCGGCCGCCAATCCCGCCGCATACCGCTGGCCGAGTCCTCGTCGGCGCCGGACGGGGTGAAGTGAAGGTAACCCCTTAACCCCCCAGATTTGTCTTTCCACTTCAGTTATCTGTATGTTTGGCTTTGACGATGAAGAACTCGAAACATTTTAAAACAGGCCGACTGGGAGAATTTTGTGGATCTTATCTGGTCTCCATCATGGAACATGACGGCACAACGAACCTGGCTGTCACTGAGGCTGTGCGCTCGGTGCAGCTGCTCAAGATCGACGGCTACTGCGCCACCGCTACCATGGGGGCATCGGAGTTCATCAAATTCCGATGGCACATCGATGGCCACGAGTGGGAGGTCCGTTTCTATCCTGATTACTGGTACTTCTTCGAGGACGAGGACTGCTTCGGCACTTATGGCGACGACGATCACTCCGAGTGGGTAGGTCTGAAGCTCATCCTTGTCAGTGAACCCCAGAGGGACGACGACAAGGTGAGGGTGAACCTGAGCTGCCGGCTTGTATGCCCCAGCCCCACCAGCCAGCGGCCGCATCTCGATACCTGCTGGTCCGAAGAGAAGAGGGTGTCCCATGTGTTTGCCAGCGACTCGAAATGCTCGCCTGAACTTCTCCTCATCCTGAAGCACGAGCTACCATCGTCAGGTTATCTCGTGGACGATTCACTGACCGTGGAATGCACGGTCACCGTGCTACGCGACTTGGACGCCGCCACGGATAAGGCGCTGTCGTCCCTGCCAGTGCCGCCACCCTCGGACCTACACCAGCACCTCGGCGACCTCCTGCAGAGCGAGGACGGAGCGGACGTCACGTTCCGTGTCTCCGGGGAGTCCTTCGCCGCCCACAGGGCCATACTCGCCGCAAGGTCCCCTGTTTTTAAGGCCGAGTTCTTCGGAGGCATGGAGGAACGCAGCTCCGCTTCTGTGGAGGTCAAAGGCATGGAGGCTGCTGTGTTCAGGTCCATGCTTCGCTTCATCTATACCGACACGGCTCCAGAGCTCGACGGTGCCCAGGACCAGGAGCCTGAGGCGGCGGTGGCCATGGCTCAGCACCTACTGGTAGCTGCTGACAGGTAAGGTTTCTTTTAATCTTATTTTGTTGCATATGGAAGCAACAATATATATGACGACAATTACTGTGTGTATAGTGTATACTAGTAGATTGTAATTAGCTCCTAACAATTTTGACAGGTATGGGCTGAACAGACTGAAGCTCATGTGCGAATGCAAGCTCTCTGGCGGCATCGACATCGGCACAGCGGCCGCGACGTTGGCTCTCGCCGAGCAGCACAACTGCTCGCTGCTCAAAGCCAAGTGCCTTGAGTTCGTCACCAGGTCGCCTGAGACTCTCGATGCTATCCTGGCGACTGACGGCTACGAGCATCTGGTGGCAAGCTGCCCCTCGGTGCTGGCTGAACTGCTGAGGGCTGCGCGTGGAAGGAAGATCTGAGCTGGACGATGATTTCATATTATGGTTTGCCTAAGATGTGTGTGAACTAAAAACCATGCATGATGAACTAGTAGTGCTTGCAGTTGATTTCCTGCCCCTCCTTTCAGTTTGACCTGCGCTTGTCATACATGTATTGTATGCACATACACGAGACGGGCAGCTAGCATTTTCTGTGGTTAGATCTCGTCTCGGCTTTGTGCCTGTCATTTGGGGGCTTAATTGTACCGGTTGCCGTTTCTCGTTCTTCTCATGCATGTATTGTACGCGCAGCCACACGCATGACATGAGCAGACTGCTGCTGCTTCAGTCGCAACTAGTACACAAGATTCAGAAAACTCATCTTTAGAGCAGTCAGTTTCTGGGGGAACAGGGCAACAGGCAACTCCAAAACTCGATCACAGTTGTCAACTGCAGTGTGGATTTCGAGGGCAGTTAGGCCTTATTCTATTATTTTCATTGGATGCGATTGGAAAAAAAATAAAAACAATTTTAAATTGATTGGAATTTAAATCCACTCAATCTTGTTCAATCCACATGGATTGAGATTGAAATGAACGTGCCGTTACCTAGCGCGGCCACCGCCGCTGTTCTTGGCCCTGCACCCCATTTGGAAGTCTGAAAGGTCACAGGCGCAGAACACCGTGATCCAAACTCGATCAGGTTCACCGACAGCCTCAACCGTGGCTCATACATATATAGATTACAACTTGATTGATCTGCTATATAAGTCAGAAAAAGCTCAGCCGCACAATTATGATAAAATAATAAGGTCTAAGAAAACGACCTCCTTTTGCAGCTAATGATATATATATATTTTTATATTGTTACAAACATAAGCGTACATACTACATACTATTCATGGCACTTTTCTGCTAAGATGTTCAACTTGCCATGAAACTACTTGCCATAACTGAGATAGCACCAGGATAAAGGCCGCACGGGCCTTTTGCGGCACCGCGGGCCGTCGCCCGTGCAGGCGATGCCTCTGCGCCGCAGTGGGCCATGGCCACGCCAGCCGCCATGGGCCTTGCCCCTGCGTGCTTTTTGCCATGCTTCCGCACGACCGCACCTCGGGCGCCTGAGCTACAACGTCTTAGCTGGCCACGGGTGGGCTTGTGGCCAGGTCTGGGCCGTTCTAGTTAGGTAGCGTTTGGTTGGAGGGTATTGTGGTATGGAGCCGTTCTGTTCCAGTATATAGGGTGTTTGGTTTCATTGTAGACATAATCGAGTGGCTCCAAAAAAAGAATATTCCTCCAATATCAAGGATCCTTGGGCTCCAAAAAAACACCCGAACCCGTACGCTCGTGAGCACAGCGCGTCCATTCCCCTCCCAGGTACGCTCCTCTCCCTTCGCTCGTTTCTTCCCCAACCTTCTCTGCCGCCGCATCTCATCTGCCTCCGGCTCATCTTGCCTTCGCGCGTCCGCGGGATTGGAGGGGTGCTTGCCTGGCTTGGACATCTCGACGCCGGCGGTGAGGAGTATTTTTTTTCTATCTTTCTTTTTTAGTTGAACTTCAAAAATTTACAAAAAAAAACACAAGAAAAAATAGAAGAATACCAAACAATTTTTTTTGGCTTTGTAGACTTGTGCTCTATCCATAGGTTTATGTTTAGTGTAGGTTGTGTTTTGTCCGTAGGTGTAATTAAATTAGTTCTTGGACTTGTTGCCTCATATAGGCTCTGTGGTGACCTAAGACGTGGCAAAAGTGGAGCCAGGAACCTCTTGTATCGTAGTCATTTGTGTATTTATGTTGAGCTCCGATTGTAACTCTGAAAAATTGAATTAATTATTTCTTACTTAGTGCCTAGCAGTAGACGAGTAAGCACATGATTTGTTTAAATTGGCGGTTATGCCATAGTTATATCGTCTAAATTTAAAGAATTAAAGATAAAACTAAAAAAATTGAATTGGATGAGTTTCGAGCGAAGTTGGTGCACCAGCTACTGAGTTGAAATATTCAGACGCTTGCACCAGGTAGTAAAGTGGCAAGGTAAATTAATTACCAACAACTAGTAGAAACAGTGACCGACGATGGCAACTTCTTAGTGATCTTCTTGAGAGAAAAGAATTAAACAGAACCTAGCGGTAATCAAATCAAGATAAAATTCGAAATTATTCTACTATGGCATAAGATTTGAAAAATGCACCGACGGATGTAGCAAAGGTGGATAGAGATATAGCTACACTAAACTGAACATATACAATAAACAATAATTCATGACGCAAAGAAGAAAAAAATAACTATTGGTTTGAAAAAACTGAATAATTGACATGTCTCCCTCTTTTAATCTCTGCTTGTGGTTAAGCAATGAGCTTCCTTTATTTAGTGAAAAGAGATGGAAAAAAAAACTGAATGAGTAATAGTATGCATAATTCTAAAGCCTACATTGTCAGCTCATCCTGATGCCTTGCTGAGAAACCAGCAACTACCAAATGCCAACACGTTGTTGTTGTTGTTGTTTCGACAGGCCGGGAAGCATACACGAATCCTACTCATGTGGCATTCATGATGCTTGATTTAACAATAAAGATTAAACAAGCACATACCGGTGGCGAAGGAACTCATCTGTCAGTCGCCTCCCTACACGACGCCTTGCGTTTGCTGGCTGCGAGAGAGTGAAGCTGCAACATGATCTGGTGAATCCAAGCGTCACCGACGATCGAGCGAGCACTCGAGACGCCCGCCGGCGTCTGAGCAGCCAGATCATGCTGGCAGCTTCAACCTCTCACAGCAGCAAAGTTTTGGGACGCGCAGACGAGCAGAAGAGGAGGGAGAGTGTGAGGAGAGCGTGCAGTGCAGCTATAGTTTTCGCGTGTGCGAAGGAAGGCAAAGGGACGGGACGGCGGGCCGAGACGAAACCAGAGCGCGACTGCGCGAGCCATGCACGGACGACGGAGGTCGGCTGTTATTAAGCAGAGGCACTGCATAAATGCATGGTCCCTCGCGCGCCCACCCCCCCTCCTCGTGACGCTGCCGTTTTGCCCCCGGCCGGCCCAGACGCGCTGTCGTGCTCTCGCTGCGTCTGCACGCATTCGTATGAGCCGTCTGCGTTGGTAGTCCTGGCATGGGCAGCTCGGCCTCGGCGCCATCTGGTCCTTGCGACCCGGCCCCCCCTCAGGCCTCAGTGCAACTAACTAAGCAGCCCTGTTCCGATAGTGATTGCAAGCGACGTCTCTTTCCTCCTCTGAAGAATTCAGCCTTCCAACACCGGATTTCAATCCCTTCAGCAATTGTCGTCTTTTTCTCTCTTCCAGACGAGACGAGCGTGTGCTGGGCAACGGCTAGCATCCAGCCAGCGTGCCCAAGTTGCTGATGTGGGGGGGTGGGGGTGGGGGGGGGGGGGGGGGGGGGGGGGGATGCGGGACGCGCAGAGAAGACGTACCTCGACTCCAGAGATGAGCTGTGCTTGACTTGAAGATTTGGTTTTTAGCGCGCAATGATTCCTCCGTTAGAGTGATCATGATGGCCGAACAACCTGATGAAACAATCGTTTTGCTTATTTTAAGCACCGGGACAGAATTATGGCGGCAACCAATCATTGTTCTTGCAGGATTCAGAGTTGTTGCATTTCCCATCATGTATACTGCACGGTTTCTCTCGCTTTATCAGTCTTCTAGCACGGTAAAAAAAAACATAAGAGCCACCTGAAATATGTGCACGGCTAATTGTTTGCCATGATAATTCTAAAACCTGTTTAATATCTCAGAGAATCTACTGCACAAGTTTTTTTTTCCCTTAGCAAAATGCTGCATAAGCTCAGTACTTCCAGAGATGAGTGCTCAAAGGGGCCATCATCACAGGGGCAGATACTAGTACACCAACCACTCTTTCTCCCTTTGCAACAACAGTCATACAAGCAGCAAACTCAACTCACAGAGGGGTACAGGAAATCAAACATGTCACCCTTCGTAATTTAACCAGGGGGCCACTTCATCTGCCTTCCACCAAGTACATGCAGGTGCAGATGATAGACAGATTGGCCTGTGACAGACAAATGGCACACCATTAGCATTGAACAAAAACGAAAAACATTTGGAGAGAAGAAACAGAAATAGAGATAAAAAAAAAAGTGGGGGCAAAGGTTGCGGCTGTGCTCCTTACATCCTTCAGCACCATTGTTGATGACAACACGGTACCCACTCGCTACACCTTCCTTTTCTGCCACTACTTTCGCTGCGTAAAGGAGCCGGCCCAGGATTTCTGTATGCCTTGGCTCAGCCTAAGAACATGCAGCAATGTCACAGAAGTCATGGTAAAATGTTTTCCAGGCTCGACTCAGTTTGTGCACCGGCACGTAATGTGAACGAGATACATGCCTTGTCTAATCCGGTTAGCCCATCTCTCGCTTTTGGGATGACTAGAACGTGCACAGGGGCTTGTGGATTAATATCTCTAAATGCCAGCACATTTTCATCTTCATATACGATGCTCGAAGGGATTTCCTTCGCAATGATCTTGTCGAAACTGAGCAAATTAAACGATAGTAAACATCCGGTGCCGTAAAACAGAGTATAAGCAAGTTTATGATATCTACATGGTTGGTCCTCCAGCGTCAGCAGTGGCGGCGGCTGCTCTGGCAGCAGCTTCCTCGTTTGATGATGAAGCAATATGGCGCACAAACCTGAAGTAGCAGGGAAATGTATCAGAAATAAACTTTAGAGCATTTAAGAACCATAAGTGTGTAAAAGGCTAAAAGAGATGACTAAAAAAATTCGAAGGACCTGTAGTACAAGGTCAAGATAATTAGCGACTGAAGGTAGCCCGATCAGGTTGAATATTAAATTCAATCAATTTACAGCACGGGCAGTAAGAGGAACAGTAGCAAAAACAACAGAGCCTTTTGATCACAAGCAACCCAACACAAGCCACAAGTCAAGGATTAGACACGTGGATGACTGTTTTTCATGCACTCCTATTCAAGTCTAAATATTTGGAAAGTCTCCTTTTACTGTATTTTCTTATGTCAAGCTGTCAACTTCGGTCTTCCTCTACCTCTCTTCACATTACTATTGCCCCTTAGGATTCCATTACTTATTGGTGCCTCTGAAGGTCTCCATTAGGCATGTCCAACCATCTAAATCGTTGCTAGACAAGCTTTTCTTCAACTGGTGTTATCCCTAGCCTATCACGCATACCATCGTTCTGGATTAGACCCTCTTTGTATGGCCACTAATCTAACGCAACATGTGCATTTTTGCAACATTTATTTGTTGAACATGTCATCTTTTTGTAGACCAAAATCTACATTATGCAACATAGCAGGTCTAATCGTCATTCTATAAAACTTGCCTCCTTTTAGCTTTTGTGATACCATCTTGTCACATAAATGTGAGGTGTCTGGCGCCACATCATCCACCTTGCTTTGTTTCTATGGCTAATGTCTTCAATATTCTGTCTCTTCATAGTATTGATCCTAAATACCCAAAGATGTCCTTCTTAGGCACTACTTAACCATTCAAAATAACATCTCCTTCCTTATGTGCAGTAGTGTCGAAACCACATCTCATATATTTGGTTTTAGTTCTACTGAATCTAAACCTTTAAACTCTAGAATCCCCCACCACAACTCTATTTGTTATTTAAGCTTGTGTCGTTTATATTCCAAACTATTAGTGTGTTGTTTTATACTATTTGCATTATAATTTAAGACTTAGGGGCGTTTGGCAGAGTTCTCTTAGCTCTGCTCCCAGCGACAATCGCTCCCGCGCAGCCAAATGTTAAAAAACTGAACTGCTTCATGGTGTGCGAGAAGAGTGAATATAGTCTTCTTTTTGAACTATAGTGGGAGCCAAAAAATCTGCTCCCCGTCGCTCTTAACCTGCTCTCCACTCTCCAACCCCCAGGAATCACTTCACAGACTATTTGACAAATGTTTTTGTTAGATAGATACATTTCTGCTAGAGAATCACTCGAAATCACTCCACTAGAGAACCAGCTCTCAAAGCTGCCAAACATACGCTTATTATACCATTTAGTAGTTGTATACCGAATTGTAGGGTATTTTTATGAAACTTTACCGAAGTGTTAAATGGATTTGACCGGTTTGCCTACGAAAATTATGGTTCAGCATACCCCCATGCAAAAATCCTGGCTAAGCCACTGCTGCTATTGACTAAGAATTGACTGAAATCTAGTGTGTCCACAAAGAACTAGATCACTTGGGGTACTTGCCATATATTAAAGAAATGAATAACATGTTCTCAACTTATACTGGATGTTGTCCTAACACAAAAGCTTATGTCAGGAATGCTTTCCTTTTGCAGTAGAAGGGAGTTTCTCTCGGTTCAGTCAAGTGTTTAAACTGACATCCAATATTAACTCTGGAAGAACTCTAACCACCGTTCTCCTACGAATTATTCTAGAACTAAGTGTAGCTTTGGTTAGCAACCAAGCAGTGAGAGGAATTGCACTAGACACTAGGACACCATCAGCAAGCCGGTAAATGAAGACAGGACCGCAAGCGACCACTCAAATCCAAAGAAACACACAAATACAAAAGCCGAGCCTCACCGACACGATCAGCCCTAAACCCAAAATAAATTCACAATAAACATCAGCACAGGCGTCCACCTTTGGGGAGGCACGCGGTGGGGGACCCGGAGACCCTGCGGCCGCAGCGAGGTAGAGCGCCTGTAACAAGAGAGGGAAAGACGACTTGAGTCGGACGGGATTGGATGAGATTGCTGCTCGAAACTATTGTAGGAGAGCAGAATCGAATAGCTTACCTAAGAAGAGAGGACGTAGCCGCCGTGAGCGTGGCTGCCGCCGCCGCCCTGGTCGCCATGGCAGCCGATGGGCGGAGTGTGGGTGTGGAGTGGTGCTGCCGCAGACGTGCCCGGGAGACGTGAGCGTGGCTGAGCACGCGAGCGATTCATGAATCATGACAGCCGTCCGATGGAATGTTTCACGGTCTAGATGGAGAGCCTGTCCGCTGAGATCTATCGAGTATCGAGATATCCCAAAATTTGTAGCCCAGTAATATAAGCCCAAAAGCCCAAATTATTTTTAAGCCCACTGACATTTTTCCTCTTTAGGGCTAGTTTGGGAACACTAATTTTCATGGGATTTTCATTTTCCCAAAAGAAAATTATCCCATGGGAAATTAGTGTTCCCAAACTAGCCCTTAAGAGCTAGTTTGAGAACTCAATTTTTTTAAATTAAACTATTTTTTTAAGAAAATGAAAAACTCTTAAAAAACGAGGTTCCGAAACTAGCCCTAATAATGTGTTCCGCGCGCCACCAGCATTCCAATCCGGATTCAGCGACCTATGTAGGGATGAAAATAGATAATTATTTACATATTAATTTTTACTATTTTTTTGTTATGAATGGATAAGATATATACTTTACTATATAAATCTATATTCTTGTTTTTAGCATTGATCTTGTAAACTATAAATTATCATATATCTTTTCAAATAATTGATATAAAATTTAGATACATATTCGAATAATTCGGATAATTTTTCACCTTTTTTGTTTTAGAGAGCAAACAATGCATAAAGCATTTATGCAAAAAAAATATGTGTTTTCTATAATGTGTTTGATAGCATAAGAAAATATCAACATCAAATTTCATACATATTTATTTTAAAACATTAAATTTATCGTAACAATTCGGATATCCGCTTTCATCTCTATTCATACATTTTTAGATATCCACTTTCATCCCTACCCGTACATTTGTGCACGTGGCAGTGGCTTGCGCCACCGTAGCCATCCCGCTTCCCCGCCAAAGAACACACTAGCTCGGACTTGAGTTGGGACTGTCGCAACGGCGCCCGCTGCACATTCACACGCTCCAAAGGCTGTCTGCATCAGTCTACCCAAAGTTTACCCAAAGCATTGTTTTGCACTGTAGAATGTACTGTTCGCAGAGTGGAGTTTGAATATGGATATGAGTAAGCTGCTGGAGATAACCTAAGGCTATGCCTAGTAGAATAGTAGATATGTATATAGTAATGTAAAATAATGCTTTACACTGTAAATTGCACTGTTTATAATGTAGAGTTTAAGATGACTAAAGTGCTGGAGATAGCCTAAAACGATCTACTTGCCACTCCCTAACCACCATCTAGTACCCCCCACATATTTACTCCATTAGTATTCAAATATAAACTAAACATGTTAACTATGGATGCATAAATAGATAAAACCTTTCATTTGGTACGTGTCGACGCCTTTTCGGAGCGCCAAAAACTCAAGAAGGACCGGCGGCGGTGCTCTCTGGTCAGGCGCGGACGGTCCGCGGCCTGGGGCCGGACGGTCCGCGACCTGGCGTGAGGCGGCGGTGCTCTCTGGTCAGGCGCGGACGGTCCGCGGCACAGGGCCGGACGGTCCGCGACCTGACGCAGGACTCGGGTTCCCTGCCTGACGGCCGGACGGTCCGCGCCCTAGGGCCGGACGGTCCGCGCGTGCGCAGGGGCGGTGGAAGATCGCCGGCGGCGCCTGGATCTCGCTCCCGGGAGGAACCCCGTCGGGGAGGAGAGATCCTAGGGGTTGTTTAGGCTCGGGTCGGCCGACCTAGACTCCTCTAATCGACGTAGAGTCGAGGAGAGGCGGAGAATTTGGGGATCGAGAGGCTAAACCTAAACTAGACTAGAACTACTCCTAGGATAAAATGCGAAATAGAAGTTGTATTGATTTGATTGATGATTACAAACCAGCCGTAGACCTCTCTATTTATAGAGGAGGGGGGCTGGACCCTTTACACAACTGATTCCGAGCTAATTCCGTGAATATAGCTAACAACCGTAGCACAAAACTCGGAACCCTAAACTGCTCTGTGCATGCGCGGACCGTCCGGCCCACAGGCGCGGACTGTCCGGACCGCGGACCGTCCGGCCTCAGGGCCGGACCGTCTGCCAGCTCAAAACGGTGCTCAACATATGCCCCCCTGCCTTTTGGCGGAGCTGAGTAAACCAAAAGCAACTAACTCGATGTGATTACATCGGTTTTCTTAGGCATTTTGACACTTACTAGGATAATACGCAGTGGCCTTAGTCCTGATGGTTGACTCAACGGACGTGACCCCTTTAGCTTTGATCGAACTGTTAGTCCCAATACCGCCAAGCGCCATACTGGTCCTGACCAATTCGTCACCTTGCTTTCCTAATTTTCTAAGTGTTCTGGCGTAGCTTCGTAGTCGACCAGATCTTCTCCTTGCAGGTCGTCTTCCTCCATGGGTGTTGGTACGTCGTTGCACGTGTCATGGTGTATTGCGGATGAGTCGGCCTCAGTGGTCGGACGGTCCGCGCCCTGTTCAGTTGGTCTGGTCTTTATATCCGAACTGTCTGTCATACATGCAAAGAGCTGAACATTTGTCGTTTTATTTTCTGTCTCTGTGGCCATTTGATTTTCTTCAACGGCCTTTGGTCTCCATCTCTTTTGTAGTGGTGGATACTGCGGATGTGTGTCATTGAATATTTTTTCTGCCTCCTTCTCCTGATTCTCCTTTGCTCTAAGGCGCTGTAATTTTCGCTTTTGCGATCGTGTCAATCCCGATGGGCACCATCGGGGCATGGAGTATTTTGGATCGGCTGTTTTGTTGACAGTCGTACCTCCTTTTTTGTTTGTGTTGGCCGATTCACCAAAAATCATCGGCCCTTCGTTATTTTGTTGTACGACGACATCTGTCGTTCCTATTTTAATGTCGTCTCCCTTTTTTGTACTGTTGGAGGTTGTAGCTGTATGCCCCCCTGCTGGATTAGTCAGCCTTTGGGGCCGAGTTGTTCGGCAATCTTGCTGGGCCTGTGCTCGTGGACCAGATTGAGGGGCTCTCAATCGGTCTTGTACTGGAGGTGTCAACCTATTGAATACAGATGTTTGGGGTGCCCCCCAAGCGGGGTACTGTGGCATCCCAAATGGGTATGGTGGCATGCCCCACATTTGATTTGGGACATATGGTGGAGGTATGTATGTGTATGGATATGGCATAGGTGGATATGGTGGTGGAGGTGTCCATGCAAGAACGTTAGGTCTTAATTGAACATTATGACCTCTCGTCTTTTCCGATTGGTGTGGTGGTCCAATCGGCCTAACCTGCTGTCGCACCTGGGTGGGTAAGCGAGGTCGCTTTGGTGGGCGGTTGCTAGGGCCAGCCTTCTTTTTCACATATTTAGGCAATAATTGATCAAAGGTCGGGCTGAATTTTACCAACTGACCAGTTGCCTTGAACATGTTAGTTTTCCACATACCTATTTCTGGTCGTCGTGATTTGAAGGTACGTGGTCGCCGTGGCTCTTCGGCGTTGTCGGACCGTCCGCTGCAACGCTCCGGACCGTCCGGTGATGCTACGGACCGTCCGCGCCTGGATACCGGACCGTCTGCGATGCGTAGTATGGGTTCTTGCGCATATCCCCTTGTCTGCGCTTGCCCCCCAGTGCCGGAGTTTGTGATGGTTACTTTCGGTGTCTCTCCTCCATCAGGAGTCTTCTTGGCCACCACTTTCCTGCAAAAATTTTGTTGTTTCCATCGGCCTCCCGTGAGTTGTCGATGATGACTTCTTTGTCTTTGCCCTTATCGGCTGTGCTGGGCCGAATTAGGACCCTTTTGCCCTTGAAGTCGATCATATTCATTGGAAAGGGCTCCGTGTCCTCCTGAAATTTCAATCGTCCTTCGTTAATGGCTGATTGGATTTGTCGTCGGAACACATTACAATCATTAGTGGCATGGGAAAATGAGTTGTGCCACTTGCAGTATGCACGACGCTTTAGTTCGTCGGCAGGTGGAACGATATAATCAATTTTAATGTTACCATTCTTTAGTAATTCATCGAATATCTTTTCACATTTGCCAACATTAAATGTAAACTTAATCTCCTCCTGCTGTTTCTTTTGAACTGGCTGCAAGGAGGAGCAAGCCGAAGATTTGGCCTGCTCAGGCCAAACTATTTCGGCAGTGTAAATTTCCTTTCGTTCACCGTCCGAACTACTTTGATTGTGTTCTACTATATGGACATTATGATGAACCGTTTTGACTAGTTCTTTGCTTCGGCTTTCACAAGCCGAAGCTTTCTGATGTAATTGTGCTAGCGTAAAGAACTGGATGCCTTCTAATTTCTCTTTTAAATAATAGCGCAATCCATCAAAGGCTATTCCCGCCAGTTGTTTATCTGTTAAATGAATTTGAAAGCATCGGTTTCTCGTATCCCGGAATCTCCGGATGTAATCACTAACCGATTCATCCTTTTCTTGTCGTAGGGCCAGTAAGTCTACTAAATCTAGCTCATAATCGCCAGAGAAGAAATGTTCATGAAATTTTTGTTCTAAATCTCCCCACGACAAAATAGAATTAGGAGGGAGCGTGGCATACCATGTGAATGCAGTCCCTGTTAAAGATAATGAAAATAAACGTACACGGAATACGGAATGCTTCGGTGTCGGCCAATTCTCCTAACTGTGCTAAGAACTGGTCTATGTGCTCACGCGTGCTCTTTTCTTGGTCACCCAAAAACTTTACGAATTCGGGTATTCTGGTCCCCTGTGGGTATGGGAGCCGGTCAAACTGGCTATCATAAGGTTTTCGATATGACTGCCCCCCTAGGGACTATACTAACTCCGAGCTTATCTCGGAACGCCCCAGCTATTTCCTCCCTTACTATATCGACGGCAGCCGGTGGGAGACCACCGGCTCTTTGATCCAATATGGGTGAGTTTGTTTGGATGTTGGTATATTGTTTTCCTCTCCATTGGTTTGGTTTTTGCGGCGCGTTAATGCATGCCCTATGAGGCTCATAGGACTGGCCATTCCTTTCTGGCCTTCTAGGGGCCGAAAAGTACTCACTCTCACGGGTTTGATAGATTATATTATGGTGCTGGTGTGTCGTATGGTGAGATGGGGAGTCTAGCTGGGACGGATACGGAGTTGGATATCTATCCTCCTCAAAAAACTCTTTGCCGGACCGTCCGGTTAAATACGCGGACCGTCCGGCTCCGTGCGCGGACTGTCCGGCCATGTGGCCGGACCGTCCGACATTATATTTGGACTGTCTGGCGCCATATGCAGAAGGTCCGAATGGGTTATCTAGGGTTTGCACAGCATGTGGTGGCTTGGGTGCAGGTCTCGGTAATTCGCTTCTAAAAAAGGGATTAGCCGCCGCTGGCCCGGACGGTCCGCGCCCACGTACGGACGGTCCGGACATGTGCAGATCGGCAAATTTATCGCCGATGTGCGTGGGAGGCTGTCGTTGCCCAGGGTACATGTCCATCGGCATCCCATGAAGGGGTTGTGACTGGTCGTGATAACCTGTAGCCGATGAATTATGTGTGTATTCCCTCAATTCAACCTCGTGCGAAGGAAGATTTGCCATAGTAGACTTATCAAGCACACACACTAGCCTTTTATGATTATTTTGTATATCCCCTACGATACGTTGCAACTGTTCTCGCTGCTCGTCTATGTAAGCTTTAAGAGATTGGAGTTCGTTGGTGTTACTTACATTGGGGGTAATCGTAGTAGATCGGAGCGAAGCCAGATCCATCGCCCGTTGTCGAACGACTTTGTTGTTCCTGTCCACTTTGAAGTCGGCCAGGAACTTCGCCTTTGCTTCTTGTATCAGCTGCTCCTGACGCTCCTCGAACAGGAGTTGTTCTTCAGCCGGCAAGGTTTCCCATGTCGGTGTGATGATATTGCTGGTGGAAACCTCAGAGCTATCCTTTGAATCAGCCATTGAGAGCCGATTTGATAGGTCTATATGTGTTGTCCCCAGCGGAGTCACCAAAAAGTATGTTGATGCCTTTTCAGAGCGCCAAATACTCAAGAAGAACCGGCGACGGTGCTCTCTGGTCAAACGCGGACGGTCCGCGGCCTGGGGCCGGACGGTCCGCGACCTGGCGTGAGGCGGCGGTGCTCTCTGGTCAGGCGCGGATGGTCCGCGGCACAGGGCCAGACGGTCCGCGACCTGGCGCAGGAGCTCGGGTTCCCTGCCTGACGGCCGGACGGTCCGCGCCCTAGGGCCGGACGGTCCGCGTGTGCGCAGGGGCGGCGGAAGATCGCCGGCGGCGCCTGGATCTCGCTCCCGGGAGGGACCCCGTCGGGGAGGAGAGATCCTAGGGGTTGTCTAGGCTCGGGCCGGCCGACCTAGACTCCTCTAATCGACGTAGAGTCGAGGAGAGGCGGATAATTTGGGGATCGAGAGGCTAAACCTAAACTAGACTAGAACTACTTCTAGGATAAAATGCGAAATAGAAGTTGTATTGATTCGATTGATGATTACAAATCGGCCGTAGACCTCTCTATTTATAGAGGAGGGGGGCTGGACCCTTTACACAAATGATTCCGAGCTAATTCCGTGAATATAGCTAACAACCGTAGCACAAAACTCGGAACCCTAAACTGCTCTACGCATGCGCAGACCGTCCGGCCCACAGGCGCGGACTGTCCGGACCGCGGACCGTCCGGCCTCAGGGCCGGACCGTCCGCCAGCTCAAAACGGTGCTCAACGGTTTGGAAAAGTAAAACTATTAGAGCAATACTCATAATCATTAATCCATTTGAAAAAATACCTCGAAACCTACATAGACATTTCATATTTTATTGATATAAAACTAAAGGGCACGTATCATGTGTAATCAGTCATGTTGGTATAACTATGCGGATCTAATATATTCAATTAAAATCTAGGGTTAAATACGATGGAATTTTAATTTGAATCTTTTGTACTACTTGGAACTGAAGCAGCAGCAGTTTGCTCATGTGGGCATATATATACTATGCATGCCAAGCACGAGAAAAGACAACTGATACATTTAAGCCCCAAATGACAGGCACAAAACCGAGAGGAGATAGAACCACAGAAAATGCTAGCTGCCCGTCTCATGTGTGTGTGCATACGTGCATGACAAGCACAAGAAAAAAAAAAGGGCTACTAAGAATTAAGCAGCTCAAACTAATAAGGGGAAAATCAACTGCAAGCACTAGTTCATCATGCATCCAAGGGAAACCATAACCATAATACGAGAAACGAAGCAACTCGTTACATGCATGAGGAAGATAGTAGTAATACTAAGACTGTCAACGAAAACCATCATCGCGAGCTCAGATCTTCCTTCCACACGCAGCCCTCACTAGTTCAGTCAGCACCAAGGGGCACCTTGCCACCAGATGCGCGTAGCCATCAGTTGCCAAGACAGCATCAAGAGTCTCAGGCGACTTAGTGACGAACTCAAGACACTTGGCTTTGAGTAGTGAGCAGTTGTGCTGCTCGGCGAGAGCCAACGTCGCAGCCGCTGTGCCTATGTCGATGCCACCAGAGAGCTTGCATTCACACATCAGCTTCAGCCGGTTCAGCCCATACCTGTCCAAATTCAAATTCTCAGTAGCTAATTACAATCTAGTATATAGAATACAGTGATTTCAGAATTGATCCCAAACAACTTATAACATAAGATACTACGGTATTAAAAAAACCATAATATTGCGTAACAACTACAGAAATACTCTACTTCCAAACATGCCCATATGCAACAAAGTATTACGTGATATAACCTATTCTGAAAGTGGAAAATATCGAAAGAAACCTTACCTGTCAGCAGCTACCAGTAGGTGCTTAGCCATGGCCGCCGCCGCGTCAGGCTCCTGGGCACCGTCGAGCTCTGGCGCCATGTCAGTATAGATGAAGCGAAGCATGGACCTGAACACAGCAGCCTCCATGTCTCTGATCACATAAGCGGAGCTTCTTTCCTGTTCCTGCACGCCTCCGAAGAACTCGGCCTTGAAAACCGAGGACCTTGCGGCGAGTATGACCTTGTGGGCGGCGAAGGACTCTCCGGAGGCGGAGACACGAAACGTGACGTCCGCTCCATCCTTGCTCTCCAGGAGCTCGCCGAAGTGCTGGTGCAGGTCCGAGGGTGGTGGCACTGGCAGGTGCTGCCCCTTAGTCGTTTCTGCGGCGCCCAAGTTGCGTAGCACGGTGACCGTGCACTCCACGGTCAGTGAATCGTTCACGAGATAACCTGATGACGGCAGCTTATGTTTTAGGATAAGGAGAAGTTCGGGCGAGCATCTGGAACCACTGGCAAATACATGGGACACACTCTTCTCTTCAATGACAAATTGGCATACAGGCCGGCAGCTCAGGTTCACCCTCAGCTTGTCCTTCAGGGGTTCGCTGACAAGGATGAGCTTCAGAGCTACCCACTCGGAGGTTAACTCGAGGAAGTAGGGGCCCTCTTCCTCGAAGTAGTACAAGTAATCAGGATAGAAATGGACCTCCCACTCGTGGCCATCGATGTTCCATCTGGATTTGATGAACTCCGATGGCCCCATGGCTTTGGTGGCGCTGTAGCCGTCAATCTTGAGCAGCTGCACCGAGCGCACAGCCTCAGCGACAGCCAGGTTCGTGCCGTCATGTTCCATGATGGAGAACAGATAAGATCCAGGAAATTCTCCCACTCGGCCTGTTTTAACTCCAATCGCCTAATGAAAAAAAAAAATGACTCCGGTGATCTAAAGCTAAAATGTTTCAGGTTCATCTTAAAAGAAAAACGCATAACTGAAGTTGACAGAGAATCTGGAAGCTTGGGGGTTACCTTCGCCCCGTCCGGCGCCGACGAGGACTGGGCCGGCTGTAAGCGGTGGGAGTGGGATCGATGGCCGCCCGACTTCTGGCAAGTGACAATGAATCGATGTGGGAATTGTTGTCAAGTCATAAATATTGGGGGAGTGGTGGGGGGTTTTAAATATAGCGGGAGTGGGGAAAACTGACCGTCAAAAGTTTTTTCGAAAAAGAACCGACGTCAAAAGTATGAGTTCGCCGTACATGGCTCCCAAAGCAAGAAATGCAGCTGCGGCAGGTTCCCAAGCGTCAGCCAAAACACCAAGCGGTCGCGGCTTTTGGATCGTAGGCTCGCCGCGCGCGCGCCAAGGACCGGTGGGTGGACGAAAGCCGTCCCTCCATGTTTGCTGTAATCTCTACTTCCACCGGTTTCTACCGTTTTCACCGTCATCAACGTGCGTTCGCATTGATCGTATTTCTACTCCCTTCCCCTACATAAGGGCACGTACAACCCAGATACTGCTGCACGGTACTCCAAGTACAAGATACAACTAAAACACAACATAATACAGTGGTCATATCTAAAACATGTGTCTTACGATATTCATTGTACCAATCAGAGCATTCAATAAATTAAAATGACCAATCAGCTAGTCTTCTGTCTCGAACATAGAGCTAAGACACTGTGTCTTCGTCAAGATACGTGTCTTAAGTTTTTTTACATTCACCCCTCTAGACACGTTGTAAGACACAACTTAAAACACCCACTGTACATGCCCTAATAGGCTGGCACAATCGGCCTACGTACCGCGCATCCTCCTCCGGTCCTGTCCATACAGCCACCGCCTCGTGTCAAAAATTTCCACTCTATAGGTATTTCCACTCTATAAGTGGTCGTTGTCGTTCTTCGCCAGTTGTGTGGGCGGCCGGTAAGGCTGAGCAAAAAACCCGTAACCCGAAACCCGAATCCGGAATACCCGAACCTGAACTCGAAATACCCGAATTTTGTTCGAGAATTTCGGGTAGCAACTTACAAAACCCGAATTTATTTCGGAAAATTCGGGTACCCGAATTACCCGAACTTTCATGTGTCATATACTCATGTCATGATTAATTATTAATTTGTACATCTATAATTATGTGTAAGTGTGCATAACTTGTGATTGTAGATAGCTTATGTTTTATATGTCCATGTATATCATTATTCAAACTATGTTTTTATACTAATTTAATAGGGTATATGTGTTTTTATGAAGCCAACATAATAGTTCGGGTAGTTCGGGAATACCCGAACCCGAACCCGAAATTCCGGGTACCCGAATTTTCGGGTATTGCAAAACCCATTGTAATTTCGGGTATCAATTCTCAAAACCCGAAATTTTAAAAACCCGAATTACCCGACCCGAAAATTTCGGGTAACCCGAACGCCCACCCCTAGCGACCGGTCCGCGACAGTGTCTTCTCCTTCCTCGGTTCGTGTGGGGCAGTGGTTTATCTGACGTCTACCAGGGTGCTCTCGTTGATCCCTCGTTTCGCCGCTGGGCTCGTCGGCATCACGCGAGTTTTTTCTCTTGCGGAAAATTGCCCCCACCACGTCTTCCTCGTCAGCGACCGCTATGTCGAAGAGGTCGGTGGCCATCTTTTGTCACCCCTGTCCAAGCTCGTGGACGACTCGTTGGTGGTGTCGTAGGTGAATGCACTCACCACGTCAACGGCGGTGACATCTAGGAGTTCGCTCATTTTCTTTGAGAACCTTCGGATGTAGTCCCGAAGGCTCTCACTGCTCTTTTGGGTGCACCTCTTAAGGTCCAGGAGCTTCCATGGAGCTTGTAGGTGCCCTAGAAGTTCCCGACGAAGGTCCTTTGATCGGCCTAGTCATGTATGGTGCTGGTCGGTAGTTGAAAAAGCCAGGCACTCGCCCCTTCCGCGAGGTGGAGGGGGAGGAAATGGATGACTAAGTGGTCATCCTTGATCCCCGCCATGGCACGCGAGGTGGTAGTCTTCTAGCCACACGACGGGGTTCATGGAATCGTCATACTTAGAAATGTTGGCTGGCGCGCATACCTTCGGGGGCAGGGGGACTGGACTTTTTGATCTCGCGGCCAAAGGCGCGTGGTCCCAACCTAGGTGGGCTGGGGCTGCGCACGTCTTCTTTCACGCGGTTGCTCGACTTCTTTCTGTTCCCGATGCCTGTTGTCGAGGATGTGCCAGGCGTCACGAATGCCTTCGATGCGGTGCTTTATGTGGACACACGTCGAAGTAGACTGGGAGGCCTGCGCCCCTTGCTCCAAGACGAGGTCGTGTGTTCCATGACTCTCCGTGCTGGTGTGTTGCCGCCAATCGACCTTGGCTTGTTGTGTTGCAGCCCTCTCCACCAAGTTGTGGAGGTTCTGGTACATCGCCTTTGCCTCGGGCTCGTCCGGCTCGGGGATCTGAAAAGATTACGATGCCTAAGAGGGGGGGGGGTGAATTGGGCTTCTCTAAAATTCCAACAAAAGTTAAACCCTAAGCATGAGCCTAACTTCACCCAACTACTAGCAATAAGTAAATACTACTAGAAAAACAACAACCCTAAGTCGTTACTATAAATTCTAGCTAAGCAATTGCACAAAGTAAAATGCTCAAAGTAAATGTGGAATGTAAAGTAAGGGTAAGAAGACTCCTCCAATTTTTTGCCTAGGTATCGAAGAGTCGACACTCTTCCCTAGTCCTCGTTGGAGCACCCGTGCAAGGGTATTGCTCCCCCTAGGTCCTCACAAGAACCAAGTGCTCTCTATGTGATGATCCTTTGCCACTCCAGCGTGGTGGATCCCTCACGATCGCGTACAAACTTGAGACGGGTCACCAACAAGTCCTTCGGGGTGATCACCACACTCCAATCTCCACCAAGCCGTCTAGGTGATGCCGATCACCAAGAGTAACAAGCTATAGACTTTCACTTGACCAAGAGAAGCCTAATTGAAAGCTCTCTTGTGGGTTTTGGTGGTTTGGATGACAACCCAATTAAAGGACTAACAAGTGTGCTAAGTGTTGATTAGGTGCTTAATGCAAAGCTCACAGGGTTCAACACAAGTGAACAAGTGTGATGGTCCAAAGACTAGAATATCTATAGATAATGGACATCACAAGTAAGATGGACATTGCTTAAGTGAGACTTGGTGTGCGTAACTCAGAGAGAACAGATCAAGTCAAGGATGGAGGCAAGAAGAGCTTCGAGGTACCGAGTGCATAGGAGAAGGTCAAGGATACCAAGGAACCCAAAGCCAAGGGTGAAGAAGAAGACTTGCAAAGTCAAGGTTGATCGAGTTAAGAAGGGTTATGGTGCATCAAGAAGCACTATATAAGGACATGACTCACAATCAATGAGGTAACATCTACAGTTATGTGGTGTAAGTCATAAGGCTCAAGATCAAGCTCGAGAAGTGAACAAGGTCACTAGAAGGAGGAGCAGTTTCAAAACCAGAACTAGAAGCAGTCCAAAAGAGCTAAGTTTCATTTGATCTTTAGTTTGGGTTGTTCCTGTGTTTGGATATGTTCTATGTGAACTTTGCAAGGTGTTGGAGCTTTTGTGTATTAATCTAGATCAAGTCAAGTTGACTTGATGGTTCTGAAGCTCTGTCTAAAGTAGATCAGAAATCCTGGAGTAAAGAGGTATGATCCCAAGACTTAGTCAATTGTTTTAGTGGCTAACTATGTGTGTCTAAGTGCTAGGGATCATCGCAAAAGAAGACAAATTGGAGTAAAGAAGTTGCACCATTCTAGGAGCACCGGACTATCAGGTGTGCACCTGACATTGTCCAGTGCCCCGGCTGGCCCTCGGTGAACAGGCCGCTCTCAAGAAGCGGTTAGGGGCTTTGAGGCTATAAATCCCCGGACTATCTGGTGTGCACCGGACTGTTCGGTGCGCCAGCTGCACGCCTACCCAACGGTCGATTGCGCAATCAGCGCCTGCCACGTCAACCAAGCCAATGGTCATCAAGTTGCACTGGACTGTCCGGTGCGCCAAGTGGCTGAAGGGTGGCAACGGTCGGCTTCGCTAGGAAAGGAAGAACATTAGCTACTGCTCACTGTATGGTGTGCACCGGACAGTCCGGTGCACACGTAGACATGAAAGGCTGATTGCTTCCCATTTGAAGAACCAACGGCTAGGGGCTCCCTTGGGGCTATAGAAAGGACCCCTAGGCATCCATCTACATGTGTGGAACACTCCCAAGTGCAGCAACACTTTGTAGACTCATTGCAAATCATATTGCTCTCCCTCTCTTGTGTATTTCTGTCTAGTTTGTTTAGAGGCGCACTTATAAGTCTTTAGAGAGAGGGGAAGTGCTGCTGAGAGCAAGATCAAGATCTTGAGCATTGTTACTCTACCGGAGTGCTGTCAAGAAGGTTGTAAGCAACCACGGCAACGTTGTAACAACCATCAACATATTGGAAGGCTCTATCTGTCACATTGACAGATTTGAGAACATCGGAGGACGGAGTAAGATACTCCAAGCCAAGGTGTGGCTAACTCTAACGAGGACTAGGCAAGTATTTCAGGCTTGGCCGAACCTTGGTATAAATCCTTGTGTCCTATGTGCTCTGTGATGTGACTATTGTCTTGTCTCTGTTTCTGTTCTTTGTATCTTGCCTTATTACTGTGTGCACTTCATATACTCTTATCCGTGGTATAAGTTACTTGTGAAGTGCAGGACTCTTTGAGACAAGAACTTCATTTCCACTGCCACCTACTTGAAGCAATCTTCATTCCGCTGTGATCCAGTCTTCGAGTAGAGTAATGTTTTAAGTTTTACAGTGATAAATATTATTCTCCTATTCACCCACTCTAGGCGACATTCGGATCATGTTCTCGAGCATAAGGAACTTTCAATTGGTATCAGAGCTAGGCCTCTCCAGTGTGGGCTTAGTCGTCCGGAGATGACAATGTCGTCACAAGAGGTAACTGTAGAACTTCTTAATTTTGATGGCTCTAACTATGCATCCTGGCCTATTCATTTATACAATACTTTTAGGAGTTTAGGTCATGAAGTAGAGCAAATATTCGATGCTAGTGTTTTGCCCGTTAATGTTGATATGAAAAATCCATCTGAGCATGATCTAAGATGATTGCGTTAAAATTATCAAGCCTATGACATCCTAGTCAATTCTCTTAGCAAAGATGTTTATTTTTCTGTCATGGGTAGTAATAGCGATGTACTTGTCGGTGCTCATGATTTATGGACTAGAATTAAAGTAAAATATCCTGAGTCCAAATGTACTACTTCTACTCCCTATGTTGCTTGTGGTACTATCCTTTCGAAGGGAGAAGAAAAACAATGACTACTAAATGATGAATCCACCTCACCGACAAGTTTGCCTTCCACTAGTTATAAATGTCTTATTGCCGACAATGATAATGGAGACAAAAGCGATGATGAGGAGGAATATTAGGATGATAGTGAGGATGAGTCTTCATCACCACAAGGTACATTTTCATGTATTGCTTTCACTAATAATGACAGGGAAAATGAGTCCGACGATGTGGAAGAAGAGGAGATTCGCCGGTTCTACACACATCTCAACAAAGGAGACAAAATGCTCTTGGTTAAGCTATTGAGGAGGAACAAGGAACAAGGCGAGATGCTTCTCAGGATAGAGGAGACTCTCATTAAAACCAACAACATCCTTGAGATAAGGACCAAAGAACATGAGGAGCTAAGGTGCTCTCATGATAATTTGGTCCAACGGTATGAATCTATTTTATTTGATCAAATAAATAATAATGATGTATTATCTGATGTCGCTCGACTTAAAACTGAAAACTCCATGCTTAAGAGTCAAGTAGAAATGATAAACTTAGAAAAACTTGCTCTAAGTGAAAAGTATGATATGTTGTCTTACTCTCATAATGAATTAGTTGATGATCGTATCATGCTTGACATTGCTCATAAGGTAGTAACTACAATTCTGAACTCATGTGAACCTCATTCTTGCACATGTGAAAAATTAGTTAAAGTATTATCATGTGCTGACCTCTACTGCCCCAAGAAAGGCCAATCTTTGATTGAGCAACAAGTTGTAGGGTCAAAAAGAAAATTGCTTGGGAACAAGAAAAGAAGACAATTGAGGAGAAGACGCTATGCTCGACTTCCTTGAGATATCCACGAACACGTAGTGAAGAAGCTTGAGGAAGGAGAAACCGCAGTAAGGGTGAAACTCCACGAGAAAGAAGTTCCTAAGGCAATAGGTGAAGCAATCAACATGAACAAAGAAAAGGGTAAAGATTCAATTAGTCATGTTGTTCGCATTGATCATCTCTCTATGTCATCCAAGAGCAAAAAGGGAAGAGGAAAAAGGAGATGCTTCAAGTGTAAGGAATTAGGCCACTTCATTGCGTCTTGTCCACACAAAGACAAGGATGAAGAAGGGACGAGGAGATGTTTTGGTTGCAATGGTAAGAACCATATGATCACTTCATGTTCGCTCATGATGAATCAAAGATGTGCATCCTCCAAGATGACCCTCACTAAGACAAAAGACGAACATCAAGCGTCATGTCAGGTTGGGCGACGCTTCTGCTACATGTGTGGTGACCGGTCATCTACGTAAGGTATGTAAGAAGGGTAAGGTTCCTAAGCAAGTAAATTTATCTCAATCTTATTCGCTTAGGAGACCCAAATCATACACTTGTGCTAGATCAATAATGAGATCACCTAGATCCAGCACAAATGCTATTTGGGTACCCAAGGCACTACTAAATGATCTCTATGGACCCATCCCGAGATGGGTACCAAATTGTGCCACCTAGACCATGCAGGTGCGTCGAGATGGACTGGAGACCTTGGGAGAGCTTAAGACGATTACTTTGAACTCTATGCTTAAGCTGTCAATATTATTGTTTATTTACTGACCCAAGGTTGAATTATTGTGCAATACTAATCCCATGTTCATCTCGAGTTAAATAAGTTGTAGAAGTCCTTAATCAATATTGGTGAATCAAGCAAAGGACTTTGATGAGAATCTTCATCTTGCTCTCAAAAGGATGATACCAGTGTATCTTAAGTGCATTATTTACAATTGGTATTAAGTTGGATTGTCAAGATATACTTAGTCTTGGAGTAGTTATGCTTTTGAGGTTGCTTGTGTTGAATATCTTTCAATTGGTGATCCATAATTTCCAAGATAATAATCATGCTTGCTCAATCATGACTGTGTGCTTTATAGGTTATATCTCTTGAATCATTCAATAGGTAGCTTTTCATTTGATATATCTACCATGATTAACTCTCTTGATGGTTCTGAAACTCTGTCTAAAGTAGATCACAAAATCCTGGAGTAAAGAGATATGATCCCAAGACTTAGTCAATTGTTTTAGTGGCTAACTATGTATGTCTAAGTGCTAGGGATCATTGCAAAAGAAGACAAATTGGAGTAAAGAAGTTGCACCAGTCTGGGAGCACCGGACTATCCGGTGTGCATCGGACTGTGTCTAGTGCCCAAGCTAGCCCTCGATGAACAGGCCACTCTCGGGAAGCAGTTGGGGCGCTGCGGCTATAAATCCCTAGACTGTCCAGTGTGCACTGGACTATCCAGTGCGCTAGCGGCACGCCTGCCCAACGGTCAGCCATGTAATCCGCGTCGGCCACGTTAGCCAAACCAACGGTCATCAAGTCGCATCGAACTGTCCGGTACGCCATCGGACTGTCCGGTGTGCCAAGTGGCCGATGGGTGGCAATGGTCGGCTTCGCCAAGAAAGGAAGGAAATCAGCTACTGCTCACTGTCCGGTGTGCACCGAACAGTCCGATGCACACGCAAACAGGGAAGGCTGATTGCTTCCCATTTGAAGAACCAACGGCTAGGGCTCCCTTGGGGCTATAAAAGGACCCCCTAGGCGTCCATCTACATGTGTGGAACACTCCCAAGTGCAGCAACACTTTGTAGACTCATTGCAAATCATATTGCTCTCCCTCTCTTGTGTATTTCTCTCTAGTTTGTGTAGAGGCACACTTATAAGCCTTTAGAGAGAGGGGAAGTGCTGCTGAGAGCAAGATCAAGATCTTAAGCACTGTTACTCTGCCAGAGTGCTGTCAAGAAGGTTGTAAGCAGTCGTGTCAATGTTGTAACAACCATCAACATATTGGAAGGCTCTATTTGTCACATTGATAGATTTGAGCACATCGGAGGATAGAGTAAGATACTCCAAGCCAAGGTGTGGCTAACTCCAACGAGGACTAGGCAAGCATTTCAGGTTTGGACGAACCTCAGTATAAATCTTTATGTCCTGCGTGCTCTGTGCTGTGACTCTTGTCTTGTCTCTGTTTCTGTTCTTTGTCTCTTGCCGTATTACTGTGTGCACTTCATATACTCTTATCTATGGTATAAGTTACTTGTGAAGTGTAGGACTCTTTGAGACAGGAACTTCATTTTCGCCGCCACCTACTCGAAGCAATCTTCATTTCGCTGTGATCTAGTCTTCGAGTAGAGTAAGGTTTTATGTTTTACAATGATAAATATTATTCGCCTATTCACCCCCTCTAGGTGACATCCATATCCTGTTCCGGGCATAGGGAACTTTCACTAATGCATGTGGTGTGTGCTCTAGGTGGCTCTCATGCGCACTAATGAGGTCCTAACACAGGATTATGATTTTCTAATCACCTCACTAGGCTTTGTGGGGCTTTCAATGCACTAGCAATGAATACAAGTGAATGTGGGCAGCAAGACACTTAAGGGCTTGTTCGGTTAGCTCTCAATCCATGCAGATTGAGTGGGATTGGATGGTTTAAATCCCAAGCAAGTCAAACTTCTTCTTAATTTTTTCCAATCTCATCCAATCCTTGGCTAATGGGATTAACCGAACAAGTCCTAATGTGGCTTGTGGAGGGGAGATAAATAGCCCCAACCACCAAAACTAGTCGTTATTGTAGGTTGCTACTCATTAGCGCACCGGACAGTCCGGTGCGCCACCAATGCGCCAACGGTGCGCTAAAACGGCTAGTTCTGACAACTAGTCGTTGCTCTAACATTGCACCAGACACTGAACAGTGATTGTCCGGTGTGCACCAGACAGTCCGATGCGTGCGCTAAAATTAGACTTCTCAAAGTCATTGTTCTCGAGTTTCTCGAGGGCAGAGGGGCTGCCCCCGGGACAGCCTGGCCCCATTGTCAGGGGTCACACCGAACAGTCCAGTGCACACCGAATAGTCCGGTGCCCCTAAGACAGCAAAACCAACTTCTTTTCCTTTGGTTTTTCAAATCCGATTTCGTTCTAACTCGTGAGTGTGTTATAGATTGGCACCTAGTGATAGTTGTGAGTGTGAATGTGTACCAACACTACACTAGAATTCTCTTGGTCAAACTAATCATCCACAACCCCTCTTTATAGTATGGCTAAAATAAAAATAGAAGACCTAATTCTATACCAAGTGTCCACAACTCCTTCGAAATTCGGAATATGAAGACCTTCATCTTTTGATTCGCCTTTTTCAGTCATCACTTCAATTTCTCATCTGAGGGATTGTTTTCACCGTTGCAACGCAACCTTCTGTAATGCAACCTAACTTACCATTTGCTCTGCAAAATACACGTTAGTCACATATAATCTTAGGTTGTCATGAATCACTAAAACCAACCAGGGGCCTAGATGCTTTCAGGATCGATCGGAGCAACATGGCCTCTGCAGCCATGTTTTGCTCAGGGTTGAGGAAGTAATGTGCACCATCACTGATTTCAGTGACCTGATCACAAATCTTCCTCGCCCGGGGCTATCGGTGTTTGTGACCCGACTGCGCACCATGGGGATCCCACATGATGTTTTTAGGCAGGACGACATTGTTGATCGCGACTCGATGGTACGTGCGGATGCACATTGGAACACAAGAGAGTTATACAAGTTTGGGTCACCGGAATACGTAGTACCCTATGTCCTGTTGGTGCTGAGTATTGAGTTTTGCTGGTGGTGAACATGTTATAGATGAGTTATGGGTGCTGATGGATGATATCTCCTATCAATCTAATGGCGACATGGTTGTTATCAGAGGGATGATGAGAGATATGGATCTATTTTTTAGGGGTACCCTCTTAGCCTTATATAGGCGGCCGGAGGGATATCCCTTTACAAGATGTGAAGCCTATCAAATTCTATCCGAGTCTATCTTCGATGTTGCAGGTGCTCCTATTCACTCGGAGTCCGGTCGTCTTTCTTCCGAGTTATCTTTCGAGTATCTAGCTCTTCAGGAACATGTGAACTGTGCGCGTGAGGCATCAACAATCCTTCCACGTCAGTCGTGCACAACTTGGTTGTTTTCGTTGTTACCCTTCTTGGTCGAACTCGTTCAGTCTGGACGCGACCCAACTGTACGCCTTGCTAGGCGAACAATCGGGGGCCCATTAGGCAGCCCATGGAACATTTCTATGCTTATAAGGACCCATGGGATATCTATCTCCTACAAGGCCCCAAGGCTCAAGCCAACTTTTAGGGTAATTGGCTCGAGACTCCAAGAATGGATAGTGTTATTTGACTATTCCATGCTTTCGAGTATAGCTTTGTCCCACGTTTGGATAGTGCACCTAATGGGTGTAGTCCCCAGCTTTGAGCAGATTTGAGTGTCGATCAACTCAAAGGTCCTCATGATCTTGCTTATGAAGGGTTTTAATTTGTCGTCTTGAATGTGATTTGTTTGACTAAAATCTGGTCGAGTGAGACCTGGTTGACTGAAATCCAGTCGGTGTGCGTTCTGTCAGGGTTTGTCATAACGGTCGACTGAACTCAACTAATAGAGGTCTAGTTGACTCTGGTTTGACTGATCTTGAGTTTGTCATTTTACAGTATTTGTGGGTATCTCATGGATCAGGTTTTTTTCAGAAAATACGATCTGTGCACCCAATGGGTGTGTACGCTGTCTTTTCCTCAAAATAGTTACCTGAAGCGACAGGGTGTAATAATGCGCTCGAGAAGTTGGTTTACTGCTTTCCAATGTTGTGTTATGCCAAGGGGTGGCATGGGCGTGCAGTTTCTTGGAAATCTACACGGCTCTTGAAGGCTTGCGACCTTTCGTTGTACAGATGGGAGCCGACGAGGCACCCCCTGGCTTCTTTAAATAGACCATTTGCCTGTGACGCTCTTCTTCACTCATCTTCACTCTTATTTCTCACTCTTCCTCTCTACACTTGAAGGGCTCCAATGGCTGGGGGAAGAACGGTAAGGGCAAGCGCGGTGAGGGCACCAAACGAAGGCGTCCTCTGACACCAGCGTCGGAGGATTTTGGAGACTCCGAGTTCTCGAAGGAACAACTTTCGTTTGAGGACGAGAGGTCCTTGCTGCCCACTCCTTGGTTGTCCTCGTTCGAGGATTTGGAGGACTCCATGGGTCTCTCTCACGCCAAGGGCCTACATCCAGTCCATTTAGTGGGCCAGACTAGAGGGCTTTGATGACTCGGACGAGAGCTCTAAGGAGAGCACCGATGACGACGATGACGAGGACAGTGGCAAGGTTGGTGGCGATGGTGGTGGCGACGTGGCGGCATCAAGGGCAACAATGGAGGCGGTGGCGACGGGGGCGGCAACAGCAGCGATGGCAAAGGTGGCAGCAACGGCAACAACAGTAGGGGCAGCAACGATGGCAGTGGAGACAAGGGCGACAATTCTGGTGGCGAGGCACCGCTGACTTAGGTAGCAGTATGGTGGTAGTGGGCAGGAATAGTAGTACGGGTAGGTGTATTTTGCTAGGACTTGTTCATAATGAACTGGTTCTGCTCTTGTAATGACCCCCTCCTATAATAAAGTTGTCGTCTTGCTCCCTCTTGTTCTCTATGTTATCCTATTTTTGAAGTTTGATCTCTTTCACTGAGTACGTTCTGTGTCCTTGCGTTTTAACTTTGATGACTGATCTCTCTCGACTGAATCTGTGCGGCAGCATGCTTTCCTTCTGACTTAGCTCATCCGACTCAGCGTTTCTTTGATTCGATCTAAAAACATTTCCCTCGTGCTTGTGCTTGTGGTAGGTATGGAGCACATACGTATATACACGCCCACGGTCCGACGGTTTCTAGCAGAAAAACCTTAGAATTATTATTTCACCGCAACTCTCCTCTTTGAAATTATTGTGCCTCAGTGACTCCACGCTCGATTCCACACTTACGGGAGGTCTCATGGCGCCTAGAAGAAGCAGGGGTGCGGCGGACGTCATCCCCCTACCAATCCCAACAACCAACTCCCCTTCTGTGGTAACTATGCCTCCATTGTTTCTGAATCTGATTTGCTCCACCTGGTCCAGATTGGTGTTCTCCCTTTGAAGGAGTTGAGTTTATGGCGCATTTGGCAAGGGATTACAGTGCCCATAGAGGCTACTCATGAGTCTATGGTTTTCATCCCTTTCTTGATTTGGGGCCTGGGTCTGCCTGTTTCCCCGTTTTTCGTGGCCTTCTTGATTTCTACTCCCTCAATCTGACCCACTTGAACCCCCAATTCCATTATTCAAATTGCCATCTATGTGCATCTATGTGAAGCCTATCTTGGATTAGCCCACACTTTGGATTGTGTCTATCTCTACCATTGCAAGCCGGGGATGGCGGGTGGACAACATCATGTAGTTGGTGGGCTAGCCTTGAACTTCATTAGGGTAGGAAGGTTGAATATCTAGATATCCCTCTAAAGGACAACATCAAAGGATGGCACTTTTAAATGGTTCACTATGGAGAATCACAACAATTCCTTGCCTGCTTGCTCTAGAAGGCAACCGGATGTGCGCGTACCTAGTTGGATAGAGGCCCCAACCGACTCTGAAGTTGTTGAGGCGAGGGTTTATTTAACTTAGATTGCTAGCTTAAAAGACAGAGGTCTGACTACTGAAGTCATGTTGATCGATATTGTGTTCAAGAACATTCAGCCTCTGAAAGATAGAGTTCACCCCGCGTATGTGTATAACGGGGTCATAGATCCTTCCCGACTGACAAACAAGCAAATTTTGGAGGAGGATGTCTTGAGTCGAGTCGAGATGATGCTGAGGGGTGCCATTGTAAATACCAATGCTCCTCGATCTTATTCTGTCTAGAACCTTCCTCCATCTGTAATAGGCATGTACCGAATATTGGAGGATCTCATTTGCTTCACTGTCTCTATTTAGAAACAACCGTTTAAGCCGTTGTCACACCCGGGTTTTAGGGGTCCAAAACTTGGGTGTGAAATAATCACCAAGTGTGCTAGGATCAAGTCTCACACATATGATGACTCATAGTATAGAAACGAATGTCACATCTTTACTATATAATAGGAGTTTCGTACAAAATAAATAAATAAAGACATCATATGAAGACATCGATCCAACAACCATAATTGACTAGGAGACGATGGTCTAGACCACTCATGAGCTCATCACAACATCCTTCATGCGCCTCATCCAGTGGTACATGTCCTTGACCTAGGGGGATGTGAGTTCAGCAAGGGTGAGCTCACATATGTTCATCGCTCAACAAGTTGTGGGGAATAATGTGCATGAACTCACCAAAGGTGGGAGCTCATGTGAAGTGTAAGGCTTACCAATGGAGATGGTGAAAGCTGAGCATTGCTTTTAAAGTTGGTCAAAGTTTTATTAGCAGTTACTAAATATAAGTAGATACCAACCCAAATAAAAGAGATCAAAATTAATAACAACACCCACAATGCAATGCATATGACAAATTAAGTTTAGTTCCATAAATTACTCATGTGAGGGTCTGAGTTGCTCATGACCGTGAGCATGGCGGATATACCTATTTTACACTCTGTAGAGGTTGCACATCTTTACCCACAAGTCGTGTTACCCATTTGCCAAGGGATCACGACTTCCCATTCATCTCTACCGAGGAGACGAGGCAGTGTACCACTACGAGGCCTTTACAAATTTCCACTAGCTTCCAAAAACCCGCTACGGTTTCTGAGAAAGGCAATATAGGAATCCCTCGTTCGAAAATCCATCGCAGCATGATTGACCCGAGAACCTCCCTATACGCAGCTCCTCTACCGCCCTTGCGCCTTTCAGGTAAGGTAGTCTTCCACTAGCTTTTCTAATTAGTCAGCCAAGGGCGTACCATACCACCCTTGTGGCAGCACTGTTTTTTGGGTGGTCGCTCCATGTTCCAATTAACACAATGATCTTGTCATAAATAATAATTAAAACAACAACATAACTGGAACATGATCATAATGTAACATTAATTTCCCAAAACTAGGTAAAGCAATAGCAAAACTACATAATAGTTCCTTTTGTCTGCAAGGTGTGGGATAAACAATGCTAGGAAAACCTATCGGGTCCCATCAAATTAACCTGAGCATGTCACAGTGATTAATAGGAACATTATTAGGTAAAGAAAAGTGATCAATGGCACAACTTGCCTGTGAGTTGAGATCCCAGGTACTTCACCAAATTGGTCTTCGGAGTCTCGTGACCTCACCGCTATTCGTAGCAATACATACAAATAGACAAGAAGTACATAAAAGTAACAGCACACCAAACATGAGAACAAATAGCGTAAAAATATTCTACGCGATGCTACGAGAGCGTAGGTTTGAGAACCACTAAATTCGGAGTTGTGGTTAAAAGGGTATGGTTTTCCGAAGTTTTAGGTGATTAAATAGTGAAAACATATTGTCGGTGTTTTGGGTCCGACCGCGCACCCGGGGTAGCCCCTCGAGGTGCTTTTAGGAGTAGGACGGTGTTATCGACTGTAGCTCAATGGTTTATGCCAGATGCACGAGAAACAATGGACAATGGTTTACAGGTTTGGGCCGCTTTGAAATGCGTAACACCCTACGTCCTGGCGAGAGTGCTTTTATGTGGTGGGTTACAAGAGGGTTCTCTAGCGCTGAGAGCACAGAGAATTGGGTGGATGGCTAAGTACTGAGCATGTGTTCTGAAGGGGTGCTCCCTAGGCCTTATATATTCGACCGTGGGGCAATACATGCAGGTATGATAACAATGTGCACCTAAGAAATAGTGAACCGATTGAGTCTATCTTCCTATAGTTCCGCCGACCCATCCTCGCTCGGTTCCGTTGTACGGGGCTCCAGCGCGGGAAGGTCGGGTCACTGTTATGATTACTTGCTCGAAGTCATTGGGCCGTCTGGGCTTGCACCGATCCGGCCTTATGTCGATCTGCTTCACTGGTCGTCTCTCTCAGGCTCACAAGGGAATGACCTTACGAATTATGGGGCCCTTGGGTCTTTCGTAAGGTCTTTTATCCTTCTGGTGGACCCGGGGGATATCTGTCCCCCACAAGCCCCCGATCCTTGGGTCGATTTTGAAATAAATGGCCCAATGATCCTAGGTCCAGCTTGCGGTATTTGATTTTACCAGGGAATGCTTTTGGAAATAATTCTGCCGGGCCACTGCTCCAGAATTCCGAGCGATCCGATTAACACGTCTTCTTTTTATTGTCTTCTCCTGCTATTATTCCTCAAAATTTGGTGTTCTGTCTTGGGTTTGTGCTTCGAAGGTCAGCATTTTGCACTGCAGGGCTTCGAGATTCGTTGGGTGCACCGAAGGTGCACCCAATGGGTGTAGCCCCCGAGCTTCGAGTGGATTGTTGCAGATAATCCACTCGAAGGTCTTCACTTCGAGTATTGTCAGAAATCATTTTTATCTTTTATTTGTGCCTTTTCAGAAGTCAGCCTTATCTTGATCTCGCCTTATGCTTTAGAGGTCAGCATGTAGCTTCTTCGGGGATGACGATTGAATGGGTGTAGCCCCCGAGCTTCGAGTGGATTTTTGAGGATAATCCACTCGAAGGTCTTCGTTTCAAGCCTTTTTTCGAGAATCATCCTTCCTTTATGCCGGATGCTTTGGAGGTCAGCATTGTACAATTGATATTGCGCTTTTAGAGGTCAGCACACATTTCTGTCTTTGAGGTCGAGTACGCGATCTACCCATATCTTGCTAGGTCTTGCAATTTATTTGATCTGCAACTGATTGGACGTTCGATAGACGTCCCTTGGCTAGTCTTCATGTCGCTTCTGTCGATCAGACTTGTACCTCACCGGCTATATTTGGCTTTCCTTTGATCCTTGCTGATATCTCAATTTTGTCTTGAGATATTCATTGCACGCACTGCACGGATGTGACAGTTTTGAAAAATATACTGATAATTCCTGGGCGTCCCCCCCAATGGGTGTAGGCAAGGGACGGCTTGGTACGCTGAGTGTTTAGCAAACTGCTTCTGAGTAGTAACTTGATGTGACCACGGGTGTAATCATATCGTCCGCGCAGTTGACTGGAGTCCCAATGGGTGTTGTGTTGCGTGAAACGGTGTCAGCCGCCTGACGTGTCTTCAGACGGTTTGAATTGCATATTGAATTTTTGCGACTGTTCAGTGGCCGTGGTAGGAGGTGAGCGGTTGCCTTCTTCTTCTATAAATAGTGCCTTTGCTTCTCCGACTTTTTCACATCTCTTACTGCTGTTTACTCTCCTCTTCTTCCCTCCACTGCCACCATGGGCAAGAGTAAGAAAGGTTGCGGTTCTTCGCCTCGCTCTGGTGACAAGCGCAAACGTGAGCCGACTCCTCCCTCGGAGGACTTCAGCAACTCGGAGTACTCGGAGGAGGAGTTCTCCTCCGAGTCCGAGGGATCTCCGGCTCCCGTCTCTCCCCCAATGTCGTCTGATGATTCGGACGATTCCCAGGGGATTGCCGCGGAGGTCTGGACCTACATCCGGGCCATCGAGCGCCCCGGGCTCGAGGGCTCGGATGAGTCGGAGTACTCCTCGGACGAGGAGGACTCCTCGGACTCGTCCGAGGAGGGCAGCGGCGACGATGGTGGTGATGACGACGACGACGGAGGCGACGGTGATGGCGGCGGCGATAGCGGCAGGGGTGGTGACGGTGGCAGCAAGGGCGGCAATGGCGGCGGCAGCAAGGGCAACAGCAAGGGCAGCAACAAGGCCAGTGGCTAGACGCCACTGGTTTTTAGATGTTAGTGTAGATTAGTAGTAGAAATAGCATTAACAAAATAATGTAGTAGTAGTTAGTAGTATAGAGTAGTGGAATGTAATGTAGTAGTAGTAGGGAAAGCATCAACTCATAACGAGTTGATTTGTAAGTTCTGTAGCTTCCTTTTATGAAGAATTATTTCGTCTCCTCCTGGGTTAATTACTTTGCCTCCTGGTCAGTTGACGATTGTTGCAATATTTATTGTCCATGATGTTCTCTGTCTGCTATGCTTGGGTAGTAACTTGGAGTTCTCGAATCATTCTTCCGTTCGCTTTACCTGTGACGTCGGTGCCTCAGAAGTAGTGGCCGAGTCACTCGGGGTCACATTGTCGCTTTTAGAGGTGACAACCGAGTTATTATTGACAACATTGGCGCTTCTGAAGTAGAGTCCGAATGATGGCGGGGCCACATCGGCGTTTTTAGAATTAACGACCGAGTGGTTACTGGTGATATCAGCATTGTAGAGGTAACAACCGAGTGACTGATGGCAACGTCGGCGATTTAGAGGTAACAACCGAGTGACTGACGAAAATGTCGACGTTTTAGAGGTAACGACCAAGTGACTGATGGCGACGTCGGCGTTTTAGAGGTAACAACCGAGTGACTGATGGCGACATCAGCGTTTTAGAGGTAATAGCCGAGTTAGAATGGGCCGTGTCGGCCACTTTGAAGGTAATAGCCGAGTGAAGTCAGATGATGTCAGCGTTTTTAGAAACAACAACTGAGTCAATTTGAGCCGCGTCGGCCGTTTCGGAAATAACGGCCCAGTGATGACATGGCACGCCAACTTTTAGAAATAGCAGTTGAGTGATGACATGGCACGCCAGCGTTTTAGAAATAACCGCTGGGTGATGACTGGGCACTTTTTGGAAACGGTATCTGGCCCGGGAAAAACCCCACATGTACTGCATTGTTGCGCGTCTCCACATTCCGTGCCCTAGTTCTTGCTTCCCTGCATCCAGACCCTCTCTGCCCTTTTGCGATTCTGCTTCCGCTCCGCTCGCCAACGAGGTTGAGATGGCGCCCAAGCGGAAAGCCTCGAGTTCGTTCGTCGCTGCATTCCCCCCCATCGATCCCAACAGCCAGTTGCCTTTCGTAGGTAACCATATGTCTGTTGTATCCGAGTCCGACCTCCTTCATCTTGTATCCATCGGGGTTCTTCCTCCGAAGGAGCTCTGTTCTTGGCGGATTTGCCATGGGGTCACTGTTCCAACAGAGGACACCCACGAATCCGTTGTTTATGTTCCTTTTCTTCTCCGCGGTCTTGCTCTTCCTATTTCCCCCTTTTTCCGCGGTCTCCTTGATTTCTATCGCCTGAATTTGACCCGCCTGAATCCCAATTCCATTCTGCAAATTTCTATTTTCGTTCATTTATGCGAAGCTTTCCTCGGCGTCTTGCCACACTTTGGACTGTGGAAATATTTGTATCACTGTCGCCCTGGGATGGCCGGAGGACAACATCAGCTGGTGGGGGGTGCGAGCTTGGAGATGCGCCGCGGAAGGAAGACTGATTACCTCGACATCCCCCTCAAGGACAACATCAAGGGATGGCGTCTGGAATGTTCGCACTCCTAGCTGGACCGAGTCCCCCATAGACCAGAAGGTGGCTGAAGCAGGGGCTCTGCTAGCTAAAGTTGGATTGTTGAAAGAGAGGGGTCTGACTGCAGAGGCTGTGGTTGCTGACTTTGTCTTCAAGAATATTCAGCCACTGAAGGATAGGGCATACCCGGCCTATCTGTACCGAGGCCTAGCTGACTCAACCCGGGTAACCAACAGAAGAATTCCTGCTGTGGACTTGGTGAGCCGGCTCGAAATGATACTCAAAGGCAAGGTACCAAATGTTGGCGCCCCTGTTGCATACTCGGCCTAGAACCTGCCTCCTTCCAAGGCCTTTACCCATTTTGTGTCAAATCCTCCTGCTGGTGATGGCGGTTTGGGCCTTAGAGTGCGACCCTCTGCCGAAGAAGTTAGTGCTTTGGTTGCTTCGCTTGAAGAAATTCCTGATGATGAATGGCAGGTTCACTTTGAGGTGCCTTTGGATCCCAGTGATGCAGAGATAAGTGTCATGCTTGATATGTTAGCTGAGGATTCTTCTAATGCCGCTCCTGCTGAAACATTGGTGGTGGTACCCATCCCTAAGGCTGACAAAGCTTTGGACGCTCAGAAGTCTGTCAATGTTCGTCCAAAACGTTCTCGCCGAGCCGATCAAGCCTCTTTTCCTGCTGAGGGGGAGAAAAAGAAGAAGAGACGTCTTCGTCGGGTGTCTAGCTTAGATCAGGGTGCCGGTCCTTCTGCTCCTGTTGCTGAGGAAGTGCCCGTGCCTGAATTTACTGAAGCTGATCCCAATGGGTGTGACCCGTCCGACGTTGACCCCAATGGGTGTGCTGTCTGTGTTGTTGATGAGAATGATGAAGAAGAGGACGAAATCCCTCTGATTCGGAAGAACAACCGACGTTACATAGCTAGTGGGGAAAGTAGTGGTGTTCCTTCTCCTGCCTTGTTTGCCCTCGTTGGTCTGCAAGAATTATCTCTGGCGAACTTTGATCAAACTCTTGAAGACATGGTTCCAGAAGATCTGTTATCAGAACCAGCAGATGGTGGCGCGATGGATGTTTGTGTTGATGTGCTCGACGCCGGGTTGGGGTCATCCCGGGCAGCTTCCCGCGCCTCATCGACCTTGGAGCGCGGTCTTGAGGGTCAGGAAGCTGGTTTGGATTGCCCTGCTCCCATGGAATTGACTGAGGGACCTTCAGCCTTAGAGGTGGCTGCTGCAGAGAACTCGACCCTCAAGGATGGTGCTGGCGCTTACCCAGCCCCCGAGGGTGTTGCCGGGGATGATTCGACTCAGATGGGTAGCGCAAGCTGCGACCCAGCCCCCGAGGGTGTTGCCGGAGATGATCCGGCTCGGATGGGTAGCGCAAGCTATGACCCAGCCCCCGAGGGTGTCCGAGCGGGTTCTCCCTCTTGCATTTCCATGGATGTTCACGTAGGATCTTCTCCTCCACACTCTGGTTGCATGGTGATAGCCCAAGCCTTTGGTCAAGGAGTCGCTTTAGAGGCCAGCGTTCCCGACGATAGAGTTTTGGGTTCTGCTGATGACACTGGATTGATTCCTGCTGATTCGTTGCAAGTTGCTCTAGGTGGTGATCCTTCACCGAGCCATCAGTTGATATCTCACGATTTGGGGGTCCCCTCATTCTTCTCCAACCTCCAGGTATTTTGGTTTTTTCTAGTCTGACTTTTACCCAGGCAGATAATTATTCTCATGCTTGTCTGCTTTTAATGCCAGGCGTTGGTCGATGAGATGTCTAGTCGGCTGAAGTTGCAGGGTGCTTTTGTCCCAGAAGGAGCTTTGTCTCTGGCGCGTTGGAATCCGGTGCTGCTTCAGCGGCGTGTTTCTGACTTAGAGGCGGCGAATGCTGGTCAGTGCTCTTTTGCTTCCTTTTGGCTACCTTATTAAACTACTTCTTACTTTAACACCTTTGCTTGACTGTTTCTCGCCAGATATGGCTCGGTAGTATTCTGATCTTGAAGAAAAACATTCTCAAAGTCAAGCTGAATTGGTCCGGCAATGCTCTGATCTTGAGGAAAAGTATTCCCAAAGTCAGACTGAGCTGGCCTAGGTTTCTGCTTCTCTGAATGATGCTAACATGCTGAACTCTACTCTCCACGCTCAGCTCGACTCTGAAAAGGTGACCTGTGAATCCGGGCTTTGTTTTGACGTGTTCTTATTGCTTGCTTGACGTTTGAAGAAGCTGATTCTTGTTTGCAGGAAGAAAAATGTGCCCTTGTTACTTCTCATGACAATCTTGACAGGCTATACCGTGACTCCAGCAACTCATTGACCATCTTGGAGAGGAGTCATCGCTTCACTAGGGAGGAGTTAGACAATCATCGTTATAAGCTGCAGGAATCCTTGGATGACGTGATTCGCCTCAGGCAGTTGATATCGACCAAAGATGCTGTCATCAAGGATCTGCGTGCTTCCAAGAAATCTGTCGCCCAGGAGCTAGAGACCGCTCAGTTGGCTGTCAAGGTTGCTGAAGAGACTTCCACTACTCTGAGGGCCCAGCGTGATAAAGCTATGGATAAAGCTATTCGTGCGGGGCGAATTCTGATGAGGAGACCTGGTGTGGTTATCCCTGACGACATAAGGGCTGATGTGAACGCTGCTCCTGATTCTTCAAGTCGCCCTTCTTCATCGGTTGCTCCTGAGAAGAATGTTGCAAAATAGAAAAACATTGCACTAGATTCTAATAGCTCAATTTTAGTTGATAGCTCACTATTTAAGTTTGCAAAAGTTTCAAATTTTTCTAGCAAACCTTTGTAATCATTTTGAGAGCTAACCAACTTATTTTTCAAAGTTTTAAGTTGAGCTTTTTGCTTAGTGCAAACATCCTGGAAAAATTCTACGGCTTCCGCAAGTTCATCTAGAGAGGGCTTTCCCTCACCTTCATCATCACTACTACTTTCATCACTAGAGGATGGAATGCTTTTGTTACCTCTTGCCATAAGGCATTTGTGTGATGATCGTGATGATCGTGACGAGGATCGGTGGCTGCGCGTCCTTGGAGGTTCATCTTCACTTGAAGAATCATCCCAAGTTCTAACACTTGTTAGCGCCTTGCCTTTGCTCCTCTCCTTTTTGGGTTTGGCCATATTTGGACAGTTGTCCCTGAAGTGGCCCTTCTCCCCACATGCGAAGCATCCTCTCTTCCTTTGCTTTTTCCTGTCAATGTTAAAGAGAAGATCCTCGACCTGCAGGGGCACACCCATTAGATTAATCTTGCGGATCATCCCCATTACCTTTCCGACGCGTCAGATTGTCTCTTCGTCTTCGGAGGATGATGTGCATGGTTGATTATCTTCATCATCATCACTTTATTCTTCTTCCTCTTCTTCACTTGAGGAACTTGGAGTGGGAGCCTTCTTTTTGCCCTTCCTTTCATCACATGCAAAAGCATATGGTCTTGAGGAAGTTGGCTCCTCTCCCCGACTCATTTTTCACGACATCTCAAAGGCCGCGATTTTCCCAATCACAATGGTCGAGGTTATGTTGCTCAAGTCCTCCATGTTGTGAAGGATGGTGATGATGCTCCCATATCTTTGTTGTGGTAGCAGGGAGATAATCTTCCTCACAATGTCCGCATCACCTAGCTTATTAATGCCAATAGAATTGAGCTCATTGATTATTAGATTCAAACGAGAATACATGTCTCTAACAAGCTCATCATCTTTCATAGCAAAAGAATTATACTCATTTAAGACTAGGCAATGTTTTTGCTCACGGACATTGGATGTGCCGTCATGGAGCTCATGCAATTTTAGCCAAATCTCATTAGCAGTTTTCAAGGTAAATACTTGATTAAAAATATCCATGCTAAGAGATTCATACAAGCAATTTTTGGCTCTAGCATTTAAATGAATTTCTTTTTCCTCACTCGTGGTGGGTTTCTCGGGATTCTTGAGGGGTTTCATCCCGTCACGAGTGACTCTCCAAACACCTAGATCAACGGCCTCTAGGTAACAAGCCATTCTAGCACTATAATATGGGAAGTTAGTGTCGTCGAAGTGTGGTGGCCTATGGGTATCCATCCCTTCCTCTAAAAAGTGTCGGCTCTTTTTAGCGGTGAAGCTAAAGCATTTCAAATGAGCCAAACAGGGCTCTGATACCACTTGTAGGAAACGAGTGACGCCTAAGAGGAGGGGTGAATTAGGACTTCCAAAACTTTTACTAAATTAGGCCACAATTAAATCCCTAGAGCAAAACCTTTGCAAGTAATGAAACTAGAGTGTGCAAACTAGGTTTTGTCTAAGTGTTGCTATCTCTACCGCAAAGGTTAAGTTTCAATCTACACTAAACAAGTATGACTACAAGATTGAAACTTAAATGCTTAATATAAATGCGGAAAGTAAAGAGCTAGGTAGAGAAGCAAACTCTCGTGGATGACGCCGGTATTTTTACCGAGGTATCCGGAACCACGCAAGGTCCCGACTAATCCTCGTTGGTGCCCCTACGCAAAGGGAAGCCCACGCGAGGGCCAAGCACCTCGGTCGAGTAACTCCGTAGAGAGCCGCGGGCCTTCTCCACGCACAAGTGGTGCTCCGCTTCCGGCTCCTCTCGGATGCTCCCCGCCGTCTCCACTATCGAGCTTCCGGCCGAAACGCCGCGGGCCTCGTTCCCTCCGGTACACGGTGGCGGCCGTGACACAAACGCGGTTGTCACGGTCTCGCAAGACTCTCGCCCCACTCGGTACAATTACAACGACTCACGCAAGAGCCGAGGGGTTGTGTGGTTTTACAAAACTCACTCAACTAACTAGGATTCACCTAGAGCAAGCGCTAATGCGGTCTAACTAATCTAAGCACTTCACAAAGCACCTACGCTAATCATCGAGTGATTCTATTAAGCACTTGGGTGTTTGAGCACTTGGAAATGTCTACAATATGCCTTGGTATGTTTCTTGGGCTCCCACACCTTCAAATGGCCGGTTGGGTGAAGTATATATAGGCCCCAACTCAAATATAGCCGTTGGAAAGCAGTTCTGCAGCTTTCTGTGGCGCACCGGACAGGTGCACCGGACTGTCCGGTGGTGCACCGGACATGCCACGTGTACTAGCCGTTAAAAGTAGCCGTTGGAGCTTCCGAAGATGGCGCACCGGACATGGCGCACCGGACGGTCCGGTGTGCACCGGACAGCCCATGTCCGCTTGTCGTATTTTGGCCATAACTTTTAGCTCCGAACTCCGATTTCGATGATCTTGTACTTTTTGGAAAGCTTATGAAATTCTATACATCCCAGAGTTGAAGCCATATCAGTTTGAGCAAATTTGGCACACCGGACAGGCCAGTGTGCACCGGACATCCCATATGCTACTGCAGTTTTTCAGCAATTCCGACTTCGTATTGTGGGCATAACTTTTAGCTCCGAACTCCGATTTTGATGATCTTGGACTTTTTGGAAAGCCTATAAAAATGTCTACATCTAAGAGTTGAAGCCATGCCAGTTTGAACAGATTTGATGTTGTGAAACACTTCCAATTCAGTCAGCCCTTCCTCTCAACTTTATCAACTTCACTTTTGTTTTGTAGCTTTGTATCTCACTTCTACTTCTTGATGTGTTGGACTCTTAGCATATATAAAGTGTCTTCAATATTACTTTGTAATGTCTTCTATGAGTCTTATAATGTCTTCTTTGAGGTGTTGCATCCTCAGAGCCTCAGTGCAATCCACTTTGCATCCTGTGAACTACAACACACAAACACTTGGGAAATACATTAGTTCACGGATTGTGTTGTTCATCAAACACCAAAACTCAATTAGCCAAATGGCCCGGGGTCCATTTTCCTTACACCTTCGTCGGCAGGATTCTCGCTGAGGAGGTTCCTCTCCGGGTGCAGTGGGTTCATCGTCGGAGATGGGGGGCGACTCCACTCTCTCGATGAAGAGGACGTCAGGGTAGAATGGTGCAGCTGTCGTGACGATCTTCTTTCTGTTCTCCTTTGAGGGCAGAGGCACAGAAAGAACAACTTGCTTCCTCCCAGTTTTATTTGTTTCTTTCTTCCTTGCGATTTGTGTCCATTCTTTCGTCGGAGAGGTAGACAGTGGAGTTCTCTGGGTTGACGGACCCTGGGCCTCTAGCTTGCCAGAGGCAATCTTTTTTTGGAGCATTGGAGATTGCGCCTTTTCCTGCCCTGCCCCGATTTTCCTGGAGATTTTTGAGGAAGATCTTCTCTCCACCGGATCCGCAATGCGATGCAGAGTTCCCTCCTCATCCGCTATAGATGAGATGGTTCCGAAGCAGAATGTGGACCCAGGGTGGAAGACGATCTTGTGCAGGAAGGTGACGGCCATTGAGCTAGCTTGGATCGACGACACACCCCCTACCTGGCGCGTCAGCTGTCGGTGTTTTGGGTCCAACCGCGCACTCGGGGTAGCCCCTCGAGGTCCTTTTAGGAGTAGGACGGTGTTATCGACTGTAGCTCAATGGTTCGTGCCAGATGCACGAGAAACAGTGGACAATGGTTTACAGGTTCGGGCCGCTTTGAAATGCGTAACACCCTACGTCCTGGCGAGAGTGCTTTATGTGGTGGGTTACAAGAGGGTTCTCTAGCGCCGAGAGCACAGAGAATTGGGTGGATGGCTAAGTACTGAGCTTGTGTTCTGAAGGGGTGCCCCCTAGGCCTTATATATTTGACCGTGGGGCAATACATGCAGGTATGATAACAATGTGCACCTAAGCAATAGTGAACCGATTGAGTCTATCCTCCTATAGTTCCGCCGACCCATCCTCGCTCGGTTCCGTTGTACGGGGCTCCAGCGTGGGAAGGTCGGGTCACTGTTGTGATTACTTGCTCGAAGTCATTGGGTCGTCTGGGCTTGCACCGATCCGGCCTTATGTCGATCCGCTTCACTGGTCGTCTCTCCCAGGCCCACAAGGGGATGACCTTACGAATTATGGGGCCCTTGGGCCTTTCGTGAGGTCTTTTATCCTTCTGGTGGACCCGGGGGATATCTATCCCCCACACATATATTCTATGTCAACTAGTATAAACATTGTGAGAAAGTATTATGAAGGAATACATGATCACCTTTTAATCTAAGTTATAACTTGGGCAGGGATCATATCCTAGTTTGATTATAGATTAGTCTACCAAAACACACGTTAAACAATATGTATTTATAAAATTTATGGGACATGATCAAATAATATTGTTATTATGCAGTCAACATTGTTATGGAACTAATGCAACTTGAACGGGTCAATTCGGAGTTAAAACGTGGAAAATATGCATTAAATAAGATTTAGATTCACTTAATACTAATTTTACTAGCTCCATGGATAAATTTGTAAATTTCTAGGGGCCCATTTGTGAAACGCGAGGGCTTAACTGCTACTTTTATTGAATTGGGTGGACTGTGGGTTGATTGCAGAAAAGGGCAGGGGCTTTTTTGCATTTTGGCGCGGTTGAAGAGGTATGGAGCTTTTCTGACCACGTGATCTTAAATCGACGATCCCGACTAAAAGGGCTATCCATCGAACCGGTACGCTACATGGGCCCTCGGATCTAGATCCAACGACCAGGGTTTTACACGACTGAATTATAATCTCAAACGTCTGATTTGATATCAATGCTCCAGATCCAATTTCCCTGAACCAGCCACTTACTTCTAATCCGGGCCGCACATCTGAAAACCGATGGTCACGATTAGATCCCCCAAGCGCTATCCCGTGAACGAATCACAACCACATGATCCCGATCCAACCTCTGGGGAGTCATCCCCCACCTCACGACAGAAACCCGGCCCAGGCCCCAGTTTACCCGAAGGCGAACCCACCGGCGGAGGGGCTAAATCATTTCCTAGATTGCCATCACACAATCCGATAGATGCTAATCGACCAGTAGGGCACGCCGAATTGAGTGGTGGGGTTATTACCAACGACGACGAACAAAGACGACGGTGGGCGGTTGGATTCTTCCCTAGTGACAGCGATGCGGATCAGCGCCCGACGTTTCCCGGTTGCTACGGTCTGGTGACCAAGGGGGGCGAGGGCCCGTTATTTATACACCCGGTCATAGAGGATGGATAGCAACAACTTGCCGAGAACCACATGGAGTCCAGGGCGCCGACCGTTCTGAGTTTGCCGCGCCGTGGGATTTGTTGGGGAAGATGACTGACAGACGGGCCACCATTATCAGTGTGTGAAAGAGCCGTGCGGACACGAGGTACCCACTGGCAGGTAGACCTGTCTGTCTAGTGACTTCAACATGCGCGAGAGATGGACCGGGCCGAGGTAGATGAAAGAATATGTGGGCCGCAATGGGAGAACTGGCCTAGGTAAGCTTCTTCTCTTTATTTTTTTTTCTGATTTCCTTTAAATTTTCATATTTCAAATATCTATTTTAAATTCAAATTAATTTTAAATTCTTGTTTTGAACCACAAATTTCAAATACCAAACAAAAGTCTAGTAGGAATAATACATCTACTGCTTGCGATAATATTATTTATTATTATTATTAGTACTATTCCACTCTTTTGCTCCAATATTTTTCAGACCTCATATTTGAATTTGAAGCTAAAATTTGTTTTAAACCTCAATTTGAGTTTGGTGCACAAACAAAGGAGTTCTAACATGATGTGTTTGTTTGGTATTTATTTAAAAGAAATATGCCTCTTTAATGAGATACATAATTAAAATGACCCCTTTATTATTTCTCAAGTGACTAGAGTTTTAGAGGCTAGATTCTAGGGTTTACAGTCGTGGAGTAATAGGCATGAAACGGAGTTGCTTGACCGAGACTTTTGTAGTGACCTCAGTGCCTTCCTTGTCCACCACCACTGCATACCTTGAGTTCTTGCAGTGCATGCAATGGGTGTCATTCTTGTGATCCCTCCAGAACAACATGCGATTATTTTCGCACGCATCAATCTTCTCATAGTTCATGCCAAGACCCAAGACAATCTTTTTAGACTGATACAAGTTCTTTGGCATCTTATGGTTCGGCGGAGGAGATCAATAATCAACTTCGTGATATTGTTGTAGTAGTTATTTGAGAAGTTGTACTTGGACTTCATTGCCATAAGTCATGTTACGACCTGAAGTACAGGCACTTTGGTGCCCTCGTGCACTTTTGCATCCGCGACTTCTAGCAACTTGTAAAACTGATGCACTTCCTCCATCGGGGGTCAGTCGGTCTCCAATGATGGATACTCATGTCTGATGTCATCTAGCATGTCCTCCATTTGGTCTAGGTCCACGTCCGTGTTCAACTTCGGAGGTGCATCCACCTCTCCCATGCTCGTGCCACACCAAATAGTCTGGCTTAAATCCATATTTGCAGATATGAATGGAGAGGTCAAACTTGACTAGTCGGATCAGGTTTCGACACCTAGTACATGAGCATTTCGCCGCACGAGGCTCGCCAGCAAATGCGTGCGCCACAAATTCGTCAGCAACCTTAACCCATCCATCAGAGTGCCCCAGGGTGTCATTGTTGAAACCATCGTACATAGCCCTTCTTCGATCGTCACCCATTTTCAAAGCTAATGGAAAAACGTAGATCATAATCATGCATGACAAACATGTGCAGTGTGCAGTGTTATTAACCAATTCATAACTACAAACCCTATTAGGAAGAGGATATGTACTAAACGACCCACCCAAGAATGCCAGTCGTTGTGTGTTATTTGGTCGGACACGTGTACCTTCTGCTCATGAATACGACAGCATAACCACACTATTCTCTGAATGGCGGAGAACAACAGGGTTATGCTATTAAGATCACGAGTAGAGGGTATACGAGTCAAAGACCAAATAACATGCAACCACTACCATTCTTAGGTTGTAACACCCCAAAATACTAATTTTGGGATTCATAAAAGTTTGTCCAAAATATTTGAGTTAAGGCTTTGAACTAGGGTTAAAAGAGAAAACCAAGAAAGATTCTCAAATGTTTAAATAGTAAAACTATTCATTATATTGCCTAGGAACCATCTCTTCGTAGGAAATAATTAGAAATTCTTGTACAAATAAAACTATTTAAAATTTATGTTTAAATATTATTCGCCAAAAGATTTAAGATGATATATTAGGAATTGTTTTCTTAGAATAGTGTCTTTTGTGTATATAAGTTTCATATTAATAAACCCTTTGTTTAATGGATAAAATAAGATAAATAAAGTGGAATCATGCATTTCATGCTGGGTCTTTGGATGTTGCATATAAATTGAACCTTGAGAATTGAATCAAATTTGATTTTGGAATTCAAAACTGAAATTGAAAGGGTTCAAAATATAAAAAAACAAAAGACCCGTCAGCCTCTCTAGGTCGAATCTGGCCGTTGGCCCAATTAGCCCTACCTCTCGTCAGCCCACTCCCTCTCAGCCTGCGCTGCACCCAATCACTGACAAATGGACCATGACGGCAGCCCCTCCGTGGACTCCGATGCGCTCGGGTGCTCGTTTGTGCCTCGGTCATGGGGGCCCCATTGTCCAGATTCATCAACCCCACTCAACAACAAACTCCGCCGCTCTGTTCAATCCACAAAACTCGGATCAAAGCCGGTAGGATTTCCCTAGATCCGCCTCGGACTCTGCTTGCTCCTATATATGTCTGCCGCGACATACCCTTTGGTTCATCTAGGTCTAGATGCTCCTACCGCGAAGCTCTTGCACCACTGTGTGATTGTCGTCGACCTCGATTCACGTCGCACCGGTAGCGGGGTCTCGGTGTCGAGACCTGTGATCTCCGTGGGTCGAGTGCGGGGTTCCTGTGGACACCTCGTGCGGTGGCAACGACCAGGGCATACTTCACCTGTGACCCGTGGCGCCGCGGTGCCACTGTGTGGCGGGGCCGACATCTGCAGCGCCATGATCCTAGGTAAAAAAAAGCACCTGGCGCTCTGGATGTCTTCCGCTCTCCGTGATTCACACCCGATACTAAGGCACTGGGCGTGGGCGGGGTATCCTTGGCGTGGCATGGCCATGACGAGCCTGCTCCTATGCTCTGGTTCCCGTCGGGAGGTTGAAGATGATGTAGCAACCGTCAGATCTAAGCAGAGGGCCGAGATTTGTTCGGGTATCTCCCCTCGATGGTTAAATCGGGGCGGTTGGATCGCGATCGAGCGATCCAGATTGAATACCGCGAAACCCTTCACCCAGGAGTAATGGTAGGCGTCGATCTTAAATCGAGTGGACGCAAGATGATTTTGGTGCATCGAATCTCGACTGTTGATCCTTGATCCGAGGGCAGCCAGTGTGTACCGCTTCAGCATTATGTTGTGGGTAATCTAGGTCATAGGATCTGATCTGGGCGGCTGTGGATCACTCATACCCCTTCGACCGCCTATTTTTGCTAAAGAGACCCAGTAGAACCCTAGATTCAACCCGGCAGTTCATGACAGTGGAAAGACCATTGTAAAAGGCCCTAAAATTAACGAAAACTGAAGGAGAAATGGCCTCAACCATTCCTGATAATCGATTTTAGTGTTTGACGACCATCACAAACCTTATGGAATAACTAGTTTGTCTAGTTGATCTTTTCTCAGGTGCATAAAGTTAACATACACATATAAGGAAAATGACCCTTGGGGCAATTCTATAAGTATGGAGCAAAACAGATTTGCACCAGCCTGTGGCGCACCAGACTACCTGGTGTGCACCGGATAGTGTCCGGTGCCCAGGCTGGTGCGCCCAGCGAACTGGCCGCTCTCGGGAAAACGAAACGCTCCTCGACTAAAAATCACCGGACTGTCCAGTGAGCCCACGAGCAACGGTCAACTTCGACAACGGTCGACTGCCACCGCAGTCTGAAGCCTCAGAAGGTTAGAGACAGTCGGCGATGTCAAGTCGCACCGGACTGTCCGGTGTGCCACCGAACTATCCGGTGTGCCACCGGACTGTCCGGTGCGCCACAAGGACAAACGACTTCAACGGTCAATTGCTCCTAACCCCAACAGTCGGCTGACGTGGCACGCACCGGACTGTCCGGTATGTCTGTCGACAGAGAGCACAACCAATGGCTAGAATAGTGGTTGGGGCTATAAATACCCCCAACCACCACCATTCAAGTCATCCAAGCTTTCCACCCTCAACACTCAATACAAGAGCAAAGAATACATTCCAAAGTCACATTCAAAGCTTCCAATCCTCTCTAAGTCCCACAATTAATACAAGTGATCAATAGTGTTTAGTGGCTTGAGAGAGAGTGAGATTTGTGTTCTATTTGTTGCTCTTGTTGCTTGGTTGCTTTCTTTATCTCCTCTAATTTTTCTAAGTGATTTGTAAAGCTAGCAAGAGACACCTAATTGTGTGGTGATCTTTGTGGGGTCTTTATGACCCGTGAGATTAAGAAGAAGCACTCAACTTGAAAGGGAATTAGGCTTACACCTATTTCCTAAATGATTTTGGTGGTTGAATTGCCCAACACAAATAAATTGGACTAACTAGTTTGCTCTAGTGTACAAGTTATACAGGTGCTAAAGGTTCACACTTAGCCAATAAAAAGACCAAGAAATAGATTCAACAAAGGAGCAAAGGGATAACCGAAGTGTGCCCTGGTCTGGCGCACCGGACTGTCCGGTATGCCACCGGACACTGTTCGGTGCACCAGGGGACTTCACGCTGAACTCTTCACCTTCGGGAAAATCCAGAGGCGCTTCGCTATAATTCACCGGACTGTCCGGTGTACACCGGACAGTGTCCGGTGCTCCAAGGAACGGCGCCTCAGGAACTCGCCAGCTTCGGGAATTCGCAACGGCTAGTCCGTTATAATTCACCGGACATGTCCGGTGTACACCGGACTGTTCGGTGAGCCAGCGGGGCAACGACTACTTCGCGCCAACGGTCACCTGCAGGCGCATTTAATGCGCGCCAGCGCGCGCAGAAGTCAGGAACACCCATGCTGGCGCACCGGACACTCTACAGTACATGTCCGGTGCGCCACCGGACATCCAGGCGGGCCCAGAAGACAGAGCTCCAACGGTCGGAACCCAACGGCTTTGGTGACGTGGCTGGCGCACCGGACATGTCCGGTGTGCACCGGACTGTCCGGTGCACCATACGACAGACAGCCCCACCAAACGGCTAGTTTGGTGGTTGGGGCTATAAATACCCCCAACCACCCACATTCATAGCATCCAAGTTTTTACACTTCCAACCACTTACAAGAGCTAGGCATTCAATTCTAGACACACTCAAGAGATCAAATCCTCTCCCAAATTCCACACAAAGCTTTAGTGACTAGTGAGAGAGATTTGCTTGTGTTCTTTCGAGCTCTTGCGCTTGGATTGCTTTCTTCTTTCTTGATTCTTTCTTGCGATCAAACTCATTTGTAATTGAGGCAAGAGACACCAATCTTGTGGTGGTCCTTGTAGGAACTTTGTGTTCCAAGTGATTGAGAAGAGAAAGCTCACTCGGTCCGAGGGACCGTTTGAGAGAGGGAAAGGGTTGAAAGAGACCCGGTCTTTGTGACCACCTCAACGGGGAGTAGGTTTGCGAGAACCGAACCTCGGTAAAACAAATCCGCGTGTCACACTTCTTATTTGCTTGCGATTTGTTTTGCACCCTCGCGGACTCGATTATATTTCTAACGCTAACCCGGCTTGTAGTTGTGATTATCTTTGATAATTTCAGTTTCGCCCTATTCACCCCCCCCTCTAGGCGACTTTCACAACTGATCTAGGTGACCAATTGAGAGTGGGAAAGGGTTGAAATAGACCTATCCTCTATGGCCTCCTCAACGGGGAGAAGGTTCATTGGAACCGAACCTTGGGAAACAAATCACCGTGTTCATTTGTGTTGATCATCACCATTTGATTTGTTTCTTCCCTCTCCCCTCTCACTAAAATTTCTCTTGCTCACATTGTTTTAAGTTAGCTCCCAAAGTTATTCACACTATTTAGCAACTCATAGCAAGAAGAGCTATCTTACGCACACCTCATTGATTATAATTTGTCTCAAACCCTAACCCCAGGTGAAGTGCGGGTTCAAAGTTTATAATTTTCAGGTTTTGCCTATTCAGCCCCTCTAGACGACTTTCAGTTGGTATCGGAGCTCGATACTTCATTAGAGTCTAACAACTCAAAGTGATGTCGGGAGAACACGCCAAAAGGGAGATGGTCACGGGGAAAAGCCCGGATCTTCGGGAAAGAAGAACGAAGAAAGGACTCCGTCAAAGGAGGCCAACGATGAGCACAAAGAGCATAAGGAGGAATCTGTTGGCTCCATCAAGTGACATAAGAAGGGTGACAAGAAGAAAAAGAAAATGAAGAAGGTGGTCTACTACGAGACCGATTCTTCCTCACCCACAACCTCCATCGCCAAGTCGACATCTTCGAAGCACCAAGAGCGTAAGAAGTATAGTAAGATCCCCCTTCGCTATCCTCGTATTTCTAAACGCGCTCCTATACTTTCCGTTCCCTGGGCAAACCACCATATTTTGATGGTGAAGATTATTGTATGTGGAGTGATAAAATGAGGCATCATCTAACCTCACTCCACGAAAGCATATGAGATATTGTTGAGTTTGGAGCGCAGGTACCACAAGTGGCCGACGAGGACTACAACTCCGATGAGGCCGCCCAAGTGAGACAGTTCAACTCCCAAACTACTTCCATACTCCTCGCTTCCATGTGTAGAGAGGAGTACAACAAGGTGCAAGGGTTGAAGACCGCCAAAGAAATTTGGGACGTCCTCAAGACAGCACATGAAGGGGATGAAGTGACCAAGATCACCATGCGTGAAATGATCGAGGGAGAACTCGGTCGATTCATCCTCAACAAAGGAGAAGAGCCACAAGCAATGTACAACCGGCTCAAGATGATGGTGAACCAAGTCCTCAACCTCAGGAGCACCAAGTGGGATGATCGTGAAATGGTCAAGGTTATTCTAAGATCTCTTGTCTTCCGTAACCCCACTCAAGTGCAATTAATTCATAGAGATCCTAGATATAAACAGATGTCTCCCGAGGAGGTAATCGACAAGTTTGTGAGATTTGAACTTATGATCAAAGACTCCAAATACATTGTCAACTTGGAGCAAGGTGCCACCTTCACACCTGAGGTGCAACCCGTTGCATTCAAGGCAACGAAAGAAAAGAAGGAAGAGCCTACACCAACAAATAGGCTCCCAATTGACGCCTCCAAGCTTGACAACGACGAAATGGCTCTTATTATTAAGAGCTTCCGGCAAATCCTCAAGCAATGAAAGGGGAAGGACTACAAACCCCGCTCCAAGAGGGTCTGCTATAGGTGTGGTAAGTCCGGTCATTACATTGCTAAATGTCCATACAGAAGTGATAGTGACAGGGACAATGACAATAAAGGGAAGAAGAAGATGGAGAAGAAGAGATACTACAACAAGAAGAAGGGTGGCGAGGCGCACATAAGATGACAATGGGACTCCAACGAGAGCTTCACCGACTCCTCCTCCGACGAGGACACCGCCAACATCGCGGTCAACAAAGCTCTTCTCTTACCTAACGTCGGCCACAAATATCTCATGGCCAAGGATAGCAAAAAGAAGAAGGTACATTCTAGAGATACCCCGATGATGAGGGTTACATCTAGTGAAAATGATGATAACTTGTCTTCTCTTTTTGCAAACCTTACCATGGAACAAAAGAAGAAAATTAATTAATTTATAAAAACCATTAACGAGAAGGATGAGATCTTGGAATGACAAGAGGACTTGCTCGTTAAGGAAAATAAAAAATTGTTAAGCTAAAAGATGCTTATGCTCTTGAAATTGAAAAATGCGAAAACTTGACCGCGATGATTCAATTTCTTGTCTTAGAACTGAAAATGTTAGTTTAATTGCTAGGATTGAAGAATTGAATGCTTCAAAATGTTTCTACATTTACCATTGAGCATGTTACTATTTGCACTATATGCAGAGATGTTAATATTGATGCTATAAATGATCACCTTGCTATGATTAAAGAACAAAATGATCACATAGCTAAATTGAAAGCTAAAATTGCTAAGCATGAGCTTGAGAATGAAAAATTCAAATTTGCTCATAGTATGCTTTATAATGGGAGACACCCTGTTACACCGGATTTTGGAAGGCAAACTGAATGCGAACCATGTACGTGCCAGGATCAGAAACTCACATACATAGCGATTACATAATTGGACATCATCACACACTGCTCAAAGTAAATAGCGGAAAGAGTACTTAATTACATCAAGATGTCCAAGACATCCATAGAGTCTATAACATAGTCATTAACATTATCAAAGTGCGGAATACGAAAACGTAGCAGATAAGACCTTCACAGGCAGTTGACTAGGGGTTTGCCACTAACATAGCTAAAACTCGTCATAGTCCTAGAACTTCTCAAAGTCCTCCATGTTGCCCGTATCTCCTCCTGAGCACTGAGTACAGTGGGGACAACCTAGGGTGGGGTGGTTTTTAAAGCAAGGGTGAGTACACATCAACATACTCAGCAAATGTCCCCTTTGGCTAAAGTGGACTAGCTGTATGTAGAGTTAAGGTTAAGTAGTTGCTTTTAGTTGGTCAAGTATTTATTACTAATGGTAGAGCCAAATTTTAGTAATGAACCCAGTTATTACCAAATGTACTCCCTCCAAGAGGAAATACCAGAGATCATAATTATTACCATCATCATGAAACATCATCATAAAAGTATCCAAAGTTTTTATAATAAAAGATGATCCCAAGGCCGCTCTTAACCGTGATCTCGACTGATATACTAGTTTCTAACACTTTGCAGAGGTTGCACACTTTACCCATGAGTCGTGATTCCCATTCTGCCCGGAGATCATGACTCCCCATTAATCACTACCAAGGTGACCTGGCAGGGTCTCACTATGTAGCATTTACAAAGACTCCCCTGGTGCATAGTTGCTCGTTAGGTTTCGCCAGTCGTACAAACGCTGTACACCTCCCCAAGGTGGGTGACTAACAAAAACCAAATCAAATGAACCTCTGCGGTCCCCCTTGGTAGAGTGAGCACTACGCCCCGGCCCCCATTGACGGCCCTCAGGTAGATCCAACTACACCCCAGGTTCATCTAATTATTCAGCTAAGGGCATCCCATTCCACCATCATGGTTGCATTGTTATCTCGGGTGGTCACTCAACGAACAGGCCCTTACGGAGAGGTACTCAGGAAAACAGCCTAAGTCCCCTAAAATATCACAAGATCATCATCGGGAAAACGTCATCGTATCATAAATATTCACATCATGTTTGTTGATTAAGTTAAAGCAATAGCATAAAGCTAACCATGATAACCCAAAAGGTAAACAAGGATAAGGTAAATATAGACTAGTCAATCCTTAGGTTTCCATAAAGTAATGCAGGACGATGAATTATAAAGTAAGTATGACATAATAGGTCAGAGGACACTTTCCTTCACTAGGTTGTTGCTCAGGAAGATCTTCGGCAACACACTCAGGCACCACGGGCTGCTCGTCGTCTAAATAAAGCGATCATGCATTCAATACATTTGTATAATGACAAATGAACAACACACCACTCATGTACAAACAATTGAACACATCTCAAAAGGAAAAGTATAAACTTAAAAAGGAGTTTAGGTTATAGGGTTAACTAATCACATTTAGTAGTTTGTTATTCCCTAAGTGTTGTCTATCCCATGATTATATAATCTAATTCCACTTATTTTAATGAGACATAAAGGTTAAACTAGGGATAAATACAGACATCACACATTATTAATCTCAAAATATTAAACATCTATTTACCACTAGGGTTTTCTTTTTATTTACCTTATTAAATAAATAAATTATTACATAAACTAACCTATGGTCTAGGCATAAAATTAGGATATGTAGACAGTGAATGATCATAATTTATTTGAACAGAGAATAGTCCTATGAGCATTTTGCAATTTCAATCACTCAATTTGGAGTTCATATGCAAAAGATATAAGATAAACAAGTTTTGAAGTTTAAAATACAAAATTAGGCCTAAATCTATGATTAGTTAAAAGGTCAAGGGTCTGTTTACAAGAATACAGGGGCCTGCGCATGAAAACTAGGGACGGTGGGTTGATTCTCGAGAGACCGAGGGTTTCTTTTGCAAAAAGAACGCGCGAAGGGGTATTGGATCTGCTAAGGCGTCCGATCTAATTCAATGACCGAGATTAGATCAGGTCAAGCGAGTGCGCCCACGGACGCGCGGCGAGCGCTGACAGGTGGGCTTAGGGCATCATCGACCTGAGGTAGGGCTGACAGATCGGACCCAGCGGCAGGGACACAGGTGAGGGGGGCGAATCCGAGCGGTCGGATCTGAATCGGGCTATTAGGATTAGAATAGGTCTGATTAGATCCGGGCCGTCCGATCTCAGACAGATGCCTGGGATCTAATGGCCAGATCCTTCGACCGCTAGCGGTGGCGCCGCTCGCGTCCACGACGGAGGCCCGCCGGAGACGATGGCGCAAGCGCACTGGGGCCCGCTGGTACGCCAGGAAGGGTTTAGGGAGATTCAGGGGAGTGCGGCAAACATGGCTAGGGGCACAACATCAGCACAAGGGCGCTGGAGGGGGCGGTTCATGGCAAGGCGGCTCGGCGACGACGCAATCCTACTCCGACGAGCAATCGCGCACCACCAAGGGCAGACCAGGGAAAAATAGGGGCGGGGCTAGGTTGCTTACCTCGAGTGGAGACTCTAGGACCCTTGAACGACGACAGGGACATTGCTAGGGCCTAGGTCGATGACGGCGGTGCTCCGGCTATGCGGGGAAAGCTCCAGTGAGCACGTGTAGAGGGAACCAGAGGGGGAGAGGGCAAATGGAGGCGCGTCTCGAGTTGCAGACACCGAGGCGGAACTCACCAAGGCAAAAGGCACGGCGGGGCCTCAACGACGGCGGCAGAACGGACGTGCGGGCGCGGTGAACATCGGCGGTCCTCCGAGCTCGGGGAAGAGGCACCGCACGAGTGAAGGCATCTGGGGGTGTCTGCGAGTGGGGGAAATGGCAGAGTGGATGGGAGGGGGGTTTGAGTAGGGGTCAGGCGCGTGGGTAGTGGCCGAGATTTGCGTGGACGTGGGCGCGGCCATGGAGAGCGCACGAACCAGAGGTTAGAGGAGGGGGAGAGATGACAAGCGGGGCCCACAAGATAGCGGCACAGGCGTGCAGTCGCGACAACAGGAAGAGGTGCCGATAGGCAGGGCCCACTGAGTAGAGAGCGTGCAGGCACGTGGGTGCGCGAGGAAAGGCGTCGACATGCGGGGCCCAGATGGCAGAGGGAGGGAAGGGGAGAGCGCGCGGGCGCGAGAACTGCCGCTGACTGGTGGGGCCCACCTGTCAGGCGGTACGGGCGCACGCGCGGCCCCACAGGGCTGGACTGGGCCGACTGGGCTGAAAGTGGATTTTCCTTTTTCTCCGAATTTCTAGTTGCTTTTCTTTTTATTTTCTCTAGGGTTTTCAATTCAAATTCAAACCAAATCAAACATGTGCATCAATTCAAAGAATATTTTAGGCTCAACATGATGCAACAATTCATGACTCACATAAGTTTTGACAAAATAAATAATAAATCCCTCACTAAATTAACCTAATTCTACTCAAAAGGATGAGAGAGAGAGAGAGAGTGACTAAAGAGAAAGACTGAAAGGGAAATAGGGTTAACCTTTTCCTACGATTAATTTTGGTGGTTGATCGTCAACACAAACACATGGACTAACTAGTTTGCCAAGTATTCATGTATTACAGGTGCATAAAGGTTCAACACAAACCAATAAATATTCAAGTTAGGGATCCAATTCAAAAGGAGCAAAAGGAACCAAGTGTGATGTGATCTAGCGCACTGGACTGTCCGGTGTGCCACCGGACAGTGTCCGGTGCACCAGGACCGTACAGGGTCCAAGCAGCCACTCTCGGGTTTTCGTAGGCGTGCTCCGCTATAATTCACCGGACTGTCCGGTGTGCCACCGGACTGTCCGGTGAGCCAGCGGGCAACGACTATCTGTGCGCAACGGTCGACTGCAAAAGTGCCTGTCGCGTGAACAGTACAGCACCAGAAGTCAGAGCCACGAAGTAAGAGGGCACCAGACTGTCCGCTGTGGCATCGGACTGTCCGGTGCCGCAAGGAGATAAAGCTCCAATGGTCGACTTCGCTCCGAATCCTAATGGTTGGGTGACATGGCAGTACACCAGACACTGAACAGTGAGTGTCTGGTGGCGCATCGGACTGTTCGGTACGCCCATCGCCAGCAGCCTCCCCAATGGCTACTTTGGTGGTTGAGGGCTATAAATACCCCCAATCACCACAACTCCAAGCATCCAAGATTTCTGAACATCACATTCAATACAAGAGCTCTAGCATTCACTCCTAGACACAATTCAAAAGATCAAAGCCTCTCCAAGTCCCAAATTCACCTTAAATACTTAGTGACTTGTGAGAGAGTGATTTCGTGTTCTTTTGAGCTCTTGCCTCTTGGATTGCCTTTCTTCTTTCTCATTCTTGTTCTCAAGTGACTTGTAATCAAAGCAAGAGACACCTAAGAGTGTGGTGATCCTTGTGGGGTCTTATTGACCCAATTGATTAAGGGAAGGCTCACTCGGTCTAAGTGACCGTTTGAGAGAGGGAAGGGTTGGAATAGACCCGGTCTTTATGACCTCCTCAACAGGGACTAGGTTCTTTGGAACCGAACCTCGGTAAAACAAATCACCGTGTTCATTCGCTTGATTCTCATTTGATTTGTTTCCCCCCTCTCTCTCAGACTTACTATTTGTTCTATCGCTAATCCGGGCTTGTAGTGTGTGTTTAAAGTTGTAAATTTCAGATTACGCCTATTCACCCCCCCTCTAGGCGACTTCCAATTGGTATCAGAGCCTGGTGCTTCATTAGAGTCTAACAACTCGAAGTGATGTCGGGAGATCACGCTAAGAGGGAGATCATGACCGGTGACAAGCCCGCAAGCTCGGGGAGAACCATTTCATGGGAGTCCGGCAACAAGCATAAGAAGGAATCCTCTTCCTCCACCAAGTCGCATCGGAGAGGTGACAAGAAGAAGAAGATGAAGAAGGTCGTCTACTACGAGACCGACTCTTCGTCACCCTCCACATCGAGCTCCGAGTCATCCACCTCTTCTAAGCGCCATGAGTGCAAGAAGTATAGTAAGATGCCCCTATGCTATCCTCGCATTTCAAAACACGCTCCATTACTTTCCGTTCCATTGGGCAAACCACCATATTTTGATGGTGAAGATTATTGTATGTGGAGTGATAAAATGAGGCATCATATAACCTCACTCCACAAAAGCATATGGGACATAGTTGAATTTGGAGCGTAGGTACCACAGGTGGGGGACAAAGACTATGATTCGGACAAAGTCACCCAAATCCGGCACTTTAACTCCCAAGCAACGTCTATACTCCTCGCCTCCTTGTGTCGAGAGGAATATAACAAGGTGCAAGTGTTAAAGAGCGCCAAAGAAATTTGGGACGTCCTCAAAATGGCGCACGAAGGAGATGAGGTGACCAAAATCACCAAGCGGGAGACGATCGAGGGGGAGCTCGGTCGATTCGTCCTCAACAAATGAGAAGAGCTGCAAGCAACGTACAACCGGCTAAAGACAATGGTGAACCAAGTGCGCAACCTCGGGAGCACCAAGTGGGATGGCCATGAAAAGGTCAAGGTTATTCTTAGATCCCTCGTATTTCGCAATCCTACTCAAGTTCAATTAAGACGTGGGGATCCTAGATATAAACTAATGTCTCCCGAGGAGGTTATTGGCAAGTTTGTGAGCTTTGAACTTATGACCAAAGACTCCAAACACATTGTCAACTTGGAGCAAGGCACCACCTCTACACCCGAGGTGCAACCCGTTGCATTCAAAGCAATGGAAGAGAAGAAAGAGGAGTCTACACCAAGTAGGCTTCCCATCCACGCCTCCAAGCTCGACAACGAGGAAATGGCGCTCATCATCAAGAGCTTCCGCCAAATCCTCAAGCAAAGGAGGGGAAGGACTACAAACCCCGCTTCAAAAGGGTGCGCTACAAATGTGGTAAGCCCGGTCATCTTATTGCAAAATGTCCAATGTCAAGTGAAAGTGACAGGGACGACGACAAGAAAGGGAAGAAGAAGGAGAATAAAAGGTACTACAAAAGAAAGGGCGGCGATGCCCATGTGTGTCGGGAATGGGACTCCGATGAGAGCTCCACCGACTCCTCCTCTGACGAGGACGCCGCCAACATCGCCGTCAACAAGGGCCTCCTCTTCCCCAACGTCGGCCACAAATGTTTCATGGCTAAGGACAACAAGAAAAAGAAGGTACACTCTAGAGCCACCCCTAAGTATACAACATCTAGTGATGAGGGTAGCTCTAGTGAAAATGAAGATGATTTACTTACTCTTTTTGCCAACCTCAGCATGGAACAAAAGAAAAAATTAAATGAATTAATAGAATCTATTCATGAGAAGGATGAACTCTTGGATAGCCAAGAGGACTTCCTTATTAAAGAAAAAAACACATGTTAAATTGAAAAATGCTTATGCTCAGGAAGTAGAAAAATGTGAAAACTTATCTAAGGAGCTTAGCATTTGTTATGATTCAATTTCTAGCCTTAGAGATGAAAATGCTAGCCTAGTTTCTAAGGTTAAAGATTTAAATGTTTGCAATGACTCTATTTCCTGTCTTAGAGATGAGAATGTTAGATTAAATGCTAAGATAGAAGAATTAGAAACTTGCAAACCTTCAACATCTATTGTTGAGCATGTATCTATTTGTACTAGATGTAGAGACATTAATGTTGATGCTATAGATGATCACCTTGCCATGATTAAAAAACAAAATGATCACATAGCTCAATTAAATGCTAAAATTGTCGAGCATGAGCTCGAGAATGAAAAATTTAAATTTGCTCGTAGCATGCTTTATAATGGGAGACGCCCTGACATTAAGGATGGCATTGGTTTCCAACAGGGAAGCAATGTCAAGCTTAATGCCTCTAAGAAATTACCTAACTTTGTTAAGGGCAAAACTCTCATGGTTCAGGATAGTGAAGGTTACATTTTATATCCTGCTAACTATCTTGAGCACAAAATTAGGAGAATTCATGCTAGAAAACCTCACACTGTTTACCATCATGCTTTTATGTATAAAAATGAGGCTTCTAGCTCTAGGCAATCAACTCATGTAAAATTGCCTCAAAAGAAAACTCCTACTGCATCAAATGAGCATAACATTTCATTTAAGAATTTTGATGCATCATATGTTTTAACTAACAAATCGGGCAAAATAGTTGCCAAATATGTTGGGGGCAAACACAAGAGTCCAAAGACTTGTGTTTGGGTACCCAAGGTGCTTGTTTCTAACGTCAAAGGACCCAAGACTGTTTGGGTACCTAAGAACAAGGCCTAAACTTGTTTTGTAGGTTTATGCATCCGGAGGTTCAAGTTGGATAATCGATAGCGGGTGCACAAACCACATGACTAGGGAGAAGAGAATGTTCTCCTCCTATGAGAAAAACGATGATCCCCAACGAGCTATCACATTCGGGGATGGAAATTAAGGTTTGGTCAAAGGTTTGGGTAAAATTGCTATATCACCTGACCATTCTATTTCCAATGTTTTTCTTATAGATTCTTTAGATTACAATTTGCTTTCTGTTTCTCAATTATGTAAAATGGGCTACAACTGTCTTTTTACTGATATAGGTGTTACTGTCTTTAGAAGAAGTGATGATTCAATAGCTTTTAAGGGAGTGCTAGAGGGTCAGCTATACTTAGTTGATTTTAATCAAGCTGAACTAGACACTTGTTTAATTGCTAAGACTAATATGGGCTGGCTCTGGCATCAACGGCTTGCCCATGTTGGGATGAAGAATCTCCACAAACTTGTAAAGGGAGAACGCATTTTAGGACTAACAAATGTTCATTTTGAAAAAGACAGGGTTTGTAGCGCATGCCAAGCAGGAAAGCAAGTTGGCTCCCACCATCCACACAAGAACATCATGACAACTGACAGGCCGCTCGAGCTACTCCACATGGATCTATTCGGCCCGATCGCTTACATAAGCATCGGTGGGAGTAAGTACTGTCTAGTTATTGTGGATGATTATTCTCGCTTCACTTGGGTGTTCTTTTTGTAGGAAAAATCAAAAACCCAAGAGACCTTAAAAGGATTCTTAATACGAGCTCAAAACGAGTTCGGATTAAGGATCAAAAACATAAGAAGCGATAATGGGACGGAGTTCAAGAATTCACAAATTGAAGGCTTTCTTGAGGAAGAGGGCATCAAGCATGAGTACACACCTCAACAAAATGCTGTAGTGGAGAGGAAGAATAGAACTCTACTGGACATGGCAAGAACCATGCTTGATGAGTACAAGACACCGGACCGGTTTTGGGCCGAGGCGATTAACACCACCTGCTACTCCATCAACCGGTTATATCTTCACCGAATCCTCAAGAAGACATCATATGAACTCCTTATCAGTAAAAAGCCCAATGTTTCATATTTTAGAGTCTTTGGGAGTAAATGTTTTATTCTTATTAAAAGAGGTAGTAAATCAAAATTTGCTCCTAAGGCTGTAGAAGGCTTTTTACTAGGATATGACTCAAACACAAGGGCATATAGAGTCTTCAACAAATCCATTGGATTGGTTGAAGTTTCTTGTGACATTGTGTTTGATGAGACTAATGGCTCTCAAGTGGAGCAAGTTGATCTTGATGAGCTAGATGATGAAGAGGCTCCATGCGTCGCGCTAAGGAACATGTCCATTGGGGATGTGTGCCCTAAGGAATCTGAAGACCCTCCACAAGCACAAGATCAACCGTCATCTTCCATGCAAGCTTCTCCACCCACCCAAGATGAGGATCAGGCTCAAAATGATGAAGATGAAGATCAAGAGGATGAGCCACCTCAAGAGGAAGGCAATGATCAAGAGGGAGATGAAAATAATGAAGGCAAGGAAGATGATCAAGAAATAAAGGGTCAAAGACCGCCACACCCAAGAGTCCACCAAGCAATTCAACGAGATCACTCCGTCAACTCCATTCTTGGTGACATTCATAAGGGGGTAACCACTAGATCTCGAGTTGCACATTTCTGTGAGCATTACTCTTTTGTGTCCTCTATTGAGCCATATAGGGTAGCGAATGCACTAAGAGATCCGGATTGGGTGCTGGCAATGCAAGAGGAACTCAACAACTTCACGAGGAATGAGGTATGGCATTTAGTTACACGTCCTAACCAAAATGTTGTAGGTACCAAATGGGTATTCCGCAACAAGCAAGATGAGCATGGTGTGGTGACAAGGAACAAAGCCCGACTTGTGGCAAAGGGATATTCACAAGTCGAAGGTTTGGACTTTGATGAAACTTATGCACTTGTAGCTAGGCTTGAGTAATTTCGTATATTACTTGCCTATGCTACTTACCATGGCTTTAAGCTCTATCAAATGGACGTGAAAAGTGCCTTCCTAAATGGATCTATCAAGGAAGAGGTCTATGTTGAGCAACCTCCCGGCTTTGAAGATAGTGAGTATCCTAACCATGTTTTCAAACTCTCAAAGGCGCTTTATGGGCTCAAGCAAGCCCCAAGAGCATGGTATGAATGCCTGCGGGATTTTCTTACCACTAATGGCTTCAAAGTCGGAAAAGCCGATCCTACTCTTTACAAAAATTGTTGCAAAAGATTTGTTTGTATGCCAAATTTATGTTGATGATATTATATTTGGGTCTACTAACAAGTCAACTTGTGAAGAGTTTAGTAGGATCAGGATACAAAAATTTGAGATGTCAATGATGGGGGAGTTGAAGTATTTTCTAGGATTTCAAATCAAGCAACTCTAAGAGGGCACCTTCATCTGTCAAACAAAGTACATTCAAGACATACTTAAGAAGTTTGGGTCAAGACACCCATGGGAACAAATGGGCATCTCGACCTCGACACAGGAGGTAAATCTGTAGATCAAAAGGTATATCGGTCGATGATAGGCTCTCTACTTATGTGCATCTCGACCGAATATTATGCTTTCTGTATGCATGTGTGCAAGATTTTATGCCGACCCTAAGGAAGTTCATCTTAGGGCCGTGAAGAGAATCATGAGATACTTAGTTTACACTCCTAAGTTTGGGCTTTGGTACCCCAAGGGATCCACTTTTGATTTAATAGGTTATTCCGATGTCGATTGGGTAGGGTGTAAAATTGATAGAAAGAGCACATCAGGGACTTGTCAGTTTCTAGGAAGATCCTTGGTGTCTTGGCTTCAAAGAAACAAAACTCCATAGCTCTTTCCACCGTCGAAGCCGAGTACATTGTCGCAGGCCATTGTTGTTGAGAGCACCTAGAGGGGGGGTGAATAGGTGATCCTGTAAAACTTAAAACTTAAGCCACAAAACTTGGTTAAGTGTTAGCACAATAATCATCAAGTGGCTAGAGAGAAGATCTTGCACAATACGATAACCACAAAGAGTTCAACACAGAGATGACGCAGTGGTTTATCCCGTGGTTCGGCCAAGTACAAAACTTGCCTACTCCACGTTGTGGCGTCCCAACGGATGAGAGTTGCACTCAACTCCTCTCAAGTGATCCAATGATCAACTTGAATACCACGGTGTTTTGCTTTTCTTTTCTTATCCCGTTCGCGAGGAATCTCCACAACTTGGAGCCTCTCGCCCTTACACTTTTGATGTTCACAAAGAATCACGGAGTAAGGGAGGGATGAGCAACTCACACAAGACACAAAGATCACAGCAAATACGCACACACAGGACCCAGACTTGAGCTCAAAAAGACTAGCACACTAGAACGGAGCTCAAATCACTAGAATGTCGAACAAGTGCGCAAGAATGATGTGTGAGTGATCAAATGTGCTCAAAGGATGCTTTTTTGTCTCCTCCATGCGCCTAGGGGTCCCTTTTATAGCCCCAAGGCAGCTAGGAGCCGTTGAGAGCATTCTAGGAAGGCTGATCTTGCCTTCTGTCAACTGGCGCACCGGACAGTCCGGTGCACACCGGACATGTCCGGTGCCCGATTTCTTTCCATAAATGGCGCAGCCGACCGTTGGCTGCCAGAGAGCCGTTGGCGCACCGGACATGCCCGGTGCACACCGGACAGTCCGGTGCCCCTTCTAGCCGTTGGCTCGGCCACGTGTCCCGCGCAGATCGCGCGGCCGACCGTTGGCCCGGTCGACCGTTGGCTCACCGGACAGTCCGGTGCACACCGGACAGTCCGGTGAATTATAGTCGTACGTCGCCGGTGGATTCCCGAGAGCGGCCAGTTCACTCGAGCCAGCCTGGCGCACCGGACACTGTCCGGTGCACCACCGGACAGTCCGGTGCTCCCAGACTCAGCAGACTTTGGCTGAACAAAGCCATCTCATTTCCAATTCGATTTTTCCTGTTTCCAGCACTTAGACACAATACATAAGTCCATAAAACAATGTACTAAGTCTGAGAAACATACCTTTATCCTTGGTTTGTACTTTGTCCACCATTTTACATTTAAGCACTTGTGTTGGACACTAAATCACCAAAATACTTAGAAATGGCCCAAAGGCACATTTCCCTTTCAATCTCCCCCTTTTTGGTGATTTATGCCAACACAACATAAAGCAAGTAGAACAAATACAAAATCAATTCAAATAAGAACTCAAATTGTTTTGATTCAAATTTGACATATATGGATCACTCTTTGCCACCACTTGGTTTATTTTTGCAAATCAAACTCAAATTTCGATCTCTAAGTCAAACACACATGTTAAGACATAAAGAGAGTCATTCCAAGAGAAATTGATTCAAGATTTAAAAAAAACTCCCCTTTTTCCCATAAGCAACACTTCTCCCCATAAGAAGCCAACTTCTGACAAGAGAGACAATAAAAGAGTTTTGACAAACCAGAGACAATAAAAGAGTTTTGACAAACCAGAGACAATAAAAGAGTTTTGACAAACCAAAAGCTCTATTATACTATTTTCAAAATCTCTCAAGTGGTAGCTGATCCATTTATCGCTTTGGCCTTTATTTTCTCCCCCTTTGGCATCAAGCACCAAAACGGGATTAATCTTGGCCCCTGAACCCCATTGCCTCACCAAAATCTTCAATAAGAATACAAAGGCAATAAGAGTACATGAGATGAACTTGGAATAAGTTACCCTCTCATCGGAGTGCAGTGGAATTCTTTCATGGTCCAAGTCCACCTTTTTCCTTTCAATCCTTCTTCGAAACTAAATCATCAAACTCAAGCACATGGTTAGTCTCAAATGGTCAAGTTGTAACACATCTCCCCCTAAACATGTGCATCACTTTGCAACGGACTTGTGAGGTCCAGGGAGTGTTTGTACAACTTGAGCACCATTATTTAGCAACAAAATGCATAGGGAACATGATCAAAGGCATAAACACATGTATGCTATAAATCAATCTAGGTTCCGCGAATCTAAGACATTTAGCTCACTACGCAACCTGCAAAAGGTCTTCTCATCTAGAGGCTTGGTAAAGATATCGGCTAGCTGGTTCTCGGTGCTAACATGAAACACTTCGATATCTCCCTTTTGCTGGTGGTCTCTCAAAAAGTGATGCCGGATGTCTATGTGCTTCGTGCGGCTGTGCTCAACAGGATTTTCCGCCATACGGATAGCACTCTCATTATCACATAGGAGTTGGACTTTGCTCAGATTGTAGCCAAAGTCCCTGAGGGTTTGCCTCATCCAAAGTAGTTGTGCGCAACACTTTCCTGCGGCAACATACTCGGCCTCAGCGGTGTATAGGGCAACGGAAGTTTGTTTCTTAGAATTCCATGACACCAGGGACCTTCCTAAGAATTGGCACGTCCCCGATGTACTCTTCCTATCGACCTTACATCCAGCATAGTCGGAATCTGAATATCCAATTAAGTCAAAGGTAGACCCCTTTGGATACCAGAGCCCGAAGCAAGGCGTAGCAACTAAATATCTAAGGATTCGCTTCACCGCCACTAGGTGACACTCCTTAGGATCAGATTGAGATCTAGCACACATGCATACGCTAAGCATAATATCCGGTCTACTAGCACATAAATAAAGTAAAGACCCTATCATTGACCGGTATGCTTTTTGATCAACGGACTTACCTCCTTTGTTGAGGTCGGTGTGTCCATCGGTTCCCATCGGAGTCTTTGCGGGCTTGGCGTCTTTCATCCCAAACCGCTTTAGCAAGTCTTGCGTGTACTTTGTTTGAGAGATGAAGGTGTCGTCCTTGAGTTGCTTCACTTGGAACCCAAGGAAGTAGTTCAACTCTCCCATCATCGACATCTCGAATTTCTGCGTCATCACCCTGCTAAACTCTTCACAAGACTTTTTATTAGTAGAACCAAATATTATGTCATCGACATAAATTTGGCACACAAAAAGATCACCGTCACAAGTCTTAGTGAAAAGAGTTGGATCGGCTTTCCCAACCTTGAAAGCATTAGTGATAGTCGCCTAGAGGGGGGGTGAATAGGGCGAAACTGAAATTTACAAATATAAACACAACTACAAGCCGGGTTAGCGTTAGAAATATAAACGAGTCCGAGAGAGAGGGCGCAAAACAAATCCCAAGCGAATAAGCAAGAGAGACACGGAGATTTGTTTTACCGAGGTTCGGTTCTTGCAAACCTACTCCCCGTTGAGGAGGCCACAAAGGCCGGGTCTCTTTCAACCCTTCCCTCTCTCAAACGGTCCCTCGGACCGAGTGAGCTTCTCTTCTCTAATCAAAGCCGGGAACAAAACTTCCCCGCAAGGGCCACCACACAATTGGTGCCTCTTGCCTTGATTACAATGGAGTTGTGATCTCAAGAACAAGTGAGAAAGAAAAGAAGCAATCCAAGCGCAAGAGCTCAAATGAACACGGCAAATCACTCTCTCTAGTCACTAGGGTTTTGTGTGGAATTGGAGAGGATTTGATTTCTTTGAATGTGTCTAGAATTGAATGTCTAGAGCTCTTGTAGTAGTTGAGAAGTGGAAAACTTGGATGCAATGAATGGAGGGGTGGTTGGGGTATTTATAGCCCCAACCACCAAATTTGACCGTTGGCTGGAGGCTTCTGCGCGATGGCGCACCGGACAGTCCGGTGCACACCGGACAGTCCGGTGCCCCCTGCCACGTCATCACTGCCGTTGGATTCTAGCCGTTGGAGCTCCTGACATGTGGGCCCGCCTGGGTGTCCGGTGCACACCGGACAGGTACTGTTTGATGTCCGGTGTGCCAGCATGGGCGATTCTGACTTCTGCGCGCGCAGACGGCGCATTGAATGCGCGGCAGAGAGCCGTTGGCGCGGAGACGACCGTTGTCCCGGAGTTGCACCGGACAGTCCGGTGCACACCGGACAGTCCGGTGAATTATAGCGGACGAGCCGTTGGCTTTTCCCGAAGCTGGCGAGTTCCTGAGGCCGACCTCCTTTGGCGCACCGGACACTGTCCGGTGTACACCGGACAGTCCGGTGAATTTTAGCCGAGTCGCCCCTGGAATTCCCGAAGGTGAAGAGTTTGAGTCTGAGTCCCCTGGTGCACCGGACAGGTACTGTGCACTGTCCGGTGGCACACCGGACAGTCCGGTGCGCCAGACCAGGGGTGCCTTCGGTTGCCCCTTTGTTCCTTTATTGAATCCAAAACTTGGTCTTTTTATTGGCTGAGTGTGAACCTTTTACACCTGTATAATCTATACACTTGGGCAAACTAGTTAGTCCAAAGATTTGTGTTGGGCAATTCAACCACCAAAATTATTTAGGAACTAGGTGTAAGCCTAATTCCCTTTCAATCTCCCCCTTTTTGGTGATTGATGCCAACACAAACCAAAGCAAATATAGAAGTGCATAATTGAACTAGTTTGTATAATGTAAGTGTAAAGGTTGCTTGGAATTGAGCCAATAAAACTACTTACAAGATATGCATGGAATGTTTCTTTCTTATTTAGCATTTTGGACCACGTTTGCACCACATGTTTTGTTTTTGCAAATTCTTTTGTAAATCCATTTCAAAAGATCTTTTGCAAATAGTCAAAGGTAAATGAAAAAGAGTTTGCAAAGCATTTTCAAGATTTGAAATTTTCTCCCCCTGAATCAAATGCTTTTCCTTTGACTGAACAAAAACTCCCCCTAAAAGAGATCCACCTCTTAGTGTTCAAGAGGGTTTTGATATTTCAAAAATATCATTTTGAAATACTACTTGCTCCCCCTTTGAACACAATAGGATACCAATTGATAAATACTTCTTTGAAAACACTAAGTTTTGAAATTGGTGGTGGTGCGGTCCTTTTGCTTTGGGCTCATTTCTCCCCCTTTTTGGCATGAATCGCCAAAAACGGAATCATTAGAGCCCTCAAAGTAAGTTCTTCCTCTTTGGTCATAAATGAATGAGTTAAGATTATACCAAAGACGAAGTCCGGTCCTTTTGCTTTTGAGCTTTTACTCTCTCCCCCAAGGATGAAGTCCTTTTCTTTGATGCTCATTTCTCCCCAAGGAATAGAGAGTTGCTCGGAGTGATGGCGAAGCATGAGTTACGGAGTGGAAGCCTTTGTCTTCGCCGAAGACTCCAATTCCCTTTCAATATACCTATGACTTGGTTTGAAATAGACTTGAAAACATATTAGTCATAGTACATAAAAGAGATATAATCAAAGGTATTCAAAAGAGCTATGTGTGCAAGCTAGCAAAAGAAATTTCTAGAATCAAGAATATTGAGCTCATGCCTAAGTCTGGTAAAAGATTGTTCATCAAGAGGCTTGGTAAAGATATCGGCTAATTGATCTTTAGTGTTAATGTAAGAAATCTCGATATCTCCCTTTTGTTGGTGATCCCGAAGAAAATGATACCGAATGGCTATGTGCTTAGTGCGGCTATGCTCGACGGGATTGTCGGCCATCTTAATTGCACTCTCATTATCACATAGCAAAGGGACTTTGGTTAATTTGTAACCGTAGTCCCGCAGGGTTTGCCTCATCCAAAGCAATTGCGCGCAACAATGTCCTGCGGCAATGTACTCGGCTTCGGCGGTGGAAAGAGCGACCGAATTTTGCTTCTTTGAAGCCCAAGACACCAAGGATCTTCCCAAGAACTGGCAAGTCCCCGATGTGCTCTTTCTATTGATTTTGCACCCCGCCCAATCGGCATCCGAATAACCAAGTAAATCAAATGTGGATCCCCGAGGGTACCAAAGCCCAAACTCAGGTGTATAAGCCAAATATCTCAAGATTCGTTTTACGGCCGTAAGGTGTGATTCCTTAGGGTCGGATTGGAATCTTGCACACATGCAAACGGAAAGCATAATATCCGGTCGAGATGCACATAAGTAAAGCAATGAACCAATCATTGACCGGTATACCTTTTGATCCACGGACTTACCTCCCGTGTCGAGGTCGAGATGCCCATTAGTTCCCATGGGTGTCTTGATGGGTTTGGCATCCTTCATCCCAAACTTAGCAAGAATGTCTTGAGTGTACTTCGTTTGGCTAATGAAGGTGCCCTCTTGGAGTTGCTTGACTTGGAATCCTAGAAAATACTTCAACTCCCCCATCATCGACATCTCGAATTTCTGTGTCATGATCCTACTAAACTCTTCACATGTAGACTCGTTAGTAGACCCAAATATAATATCATCAACATAAATTTGGCATACAAACAAGTCATTCTCAAGAGTTTTAGTAAAGAGTGTAGGATCGGCCTTGCCAACTTTGAAGCCATTAGCAATAAGGAAATCTCTTAGGCATTCATACCATGCTCTTGGGGCTTGCTTGAGCCCATAAAGCGCCTTAGAGAGCCTATAGACATGGTTAGGGTACTCACTGTCTTCAAAGCCGGGAGGTTGCTCAACATAGACCTCTTCCTTGATCGGTCCATTGAGGAAGGCACTTTTCACGTCCATTTGATAGAGCTTAAAGCCATGGTAAGTAGCATAGGCCAATAATATGCGAATTGACTCAAGCCTAGCTACGGGTGCATAGGTTTCACCGAAATCCAAACCTTCGACTTGTGAATACCCTTTGGCTACGAGTCGAGCTTTGTTCCTTGTCACCACACCATGCTCATCTTGCTTGTTGCGGAAGACCCATTTGGTTCCTACAACATTTTGGTTAGGACGTGGAACTAAATACCAGACCTTATTCCTCGTGAAATTGTTGAGCTCCTCTTGCATCGCCACCACCCAATCCGAATCTTGGAGAGCTTCCTCTACCCTGTGTGGCTCAATAGAGGAAACAAAAGAGTAATGTTCACAAAAATGAGCAACCCGAGATCGAGTAGTTACCCCCTTATGAATGTCGCCGAGGATGGTGTCGACGGGGTGATCTCGTTGGATTGCTTGGTGGACTCTTGGGTGTGGCGGTCTTGGTTCTTCCTCATCCTCCTTTTCTTGATTATTTTCATCTCCCCCTTGATCATTGCCATCATCTTGAGGTGGCTCATCTTCCTGATTTTGTCCTTCATCAACTTGAGCCTCATCCTCATTTTGAGTTGGTGGGGACGCTTGCATGGAGGAGGATGGTTGATCTTGTGCATTTGAAGGCTCTTCGGATTCCCTAGGACACACATCCCCAATGGACATGTTCCTAAGCGCTATGCATGGAGCCTGTTCTTCACCTACTTCATCAAGATCAACTTGCTCTACTTGAGAGCCGTTAGTTTCATCAAACACAACGTCACATGAGACTTCAACTAGTCCAGTGGACTTGTTAAAGACCCTATATGCCCTTGTGTTTGAGTCATAACCAAGTAAAAAACCTTCTACAGTTTTAGGAGCAAATTTAGATTTTCTTCCTCTTTTAACAAGAATAAAGCATTTGCTACCAAAAACTCTAAAATATGAAATGTTGGGCTTTTTACCGGTTAGGAGTTCATATGATGTCTTCTTGAGGATTTGGTGAAGATATAACCGGTTGATGGCGTAGCAGGCGGTGTTGACCGCTTCGGCCCAAAACCGGTCCGGTGTCTTGTACTCATCAAGCATGGTTCTTGCCATGTCCAATAGAGTTCGATTCTTCCTCTCCACTACACCGTTTTGTTGTGGCGTGTAGGGAGAAGAGAACTCATGCTTGATGCCCTCCTCCTCAAGGAAGCTTTCAATTTGAGAGTTCTTGAACTCCGTCCCATTGTCGCTTCTTATTTTCTTGATCCTTAAGCCGAACTCATTTTGAGCCCGTCTCAAGAATCCTTTTAAAGTCTCTTGGGTTTGAGATTTTTCCTGTAAAAAGAATACCCAAGTGAAGCGAGAATAATCATCCACAATTACAAGACAATACTTACTCCCGCCGATGCTTATGTAAGCAATCGGGCCGAATAGATCCATGTGGAGTAGCTCAAGCGGCCTGTCGGTCGTCATGATGTTCTTGTGTGGATGATGGACTCCAACTTGCTTCCCTGCCTGGCATGCGCTACAAATCCTGTCTTTCTCAAAATGAACATTTGTTAGTCCTAAAATGTGCTCTCCCTTTAGAAGCTTATGAAGATTCTTCATCCCAACATGGGCTAATCGGCGGTGCCAGAGCCAACCCATGTTAGTCTTAGCAATTAAGCATGTGTCGAGCTCAGCTCTATCAAAATCTACTAAGTACAGCTGACCCTCTAACACACCCTTAAATGCTATTGAATCATCACTTCTTCTAAAGACAGTGACACCTACATCAGTAAAAAGACAGTTGTAGCCCATTTGACATATTTGAGAAACAGAAAGCAAATTGTAATCTAAAGAATCTACAAGAAAAACGTTGGAAATAGAATGGTCAGGAGATATAGCAATTTTACCCAATCCTTTGACCAAACCTTGATTTCCATCCCCGAATGTGATAGCTCGTTGGGGATCTTGGTTTTTCTCATATGAGGAGAACATCCTTTTCTCCCCGGTCATGTGGTTTGTGCACCCGCTGTCGAGTATCCAACTTGAGCCCCCGGATGCATAAACCTACAAAACAATTTTAGTTCTTGACTTTAGGTACCCAAATGGTTTTGGGTCCTTTGGCATTAGACACAAGAACTTTGGGTACCCAAACACAAGTCCTTGACCCCTTGTGCTTGCCCCCAACATATTTGGCAACTACTTTGCCGGATTTGCTAGTAAGCACATAAGATGCATCAAAAGTTTTAAATGAAATGGCATGATCATTTGATGCATTAGGAATTTTCTTTTTAGGCAACTTGGCATGGGTTGGTTGCCTAGAACTAGATGTCTCACCCTTATACATATAAGCATGATTAGGGCCAGAGTGAGACTTCCTAGAATGAATCTTTCTAATTTTGCTCTCAGGATAGCCGGCAGGGTACAATATGTAACCTTCGTTATCCTGAGGCATGGGAGCCTTGCCCTTAACAAAGTTAGATAAGTTCTTTGGAGGGGCATTAAGTTTGATATTGTCTCCCCTTTGGAAGCCAATGCCATCCTTGATGCCAGGGCGTCTCCCATTATAGAGCATACTTCTAGCAAATTTAAATTTTTCATTTTCTAAGGTATGCTCGGCAATTTTAGCATCTAATTTTGCTATATGATCATTTTGTTGTTTAATTAAAGCCATATGATCATGAATAGCATCAATATCAACATTTCTACATCTAGTACAAATAGTGACATGCTCAATGGTAGATGTAGATGGTTTGCAAGAATTAAGTTCAACAATCTTAGCACGAAGTATATCATTCTTATCTCTAAGATCGGCAATTGTAATTTTGCAAACATCAAAATCTTTAGCCTTAGCAATCAAATTTTCATTCTCTATTCTAAGGCTAGCAAGAGAAATGTTTAATTCTTCAATCCTGGCAAGCAAATCATCATTATTATCTCTAGGATTGGGAATTGAAACATTACAAACATGTGAATCAACCTTAGCATTTAAACTAGCATTTTCATGTTTAAGGTTGTCAATCATCTCACGGCAAGTGCTTAGCTCACTAGACAATTTTTCACATTTCTCTATCTCAAGAGCATAAGCCTTTTTAACCTTAACATGTTTTTTGTTTTCTTTAATTAGACAATCCTCTTGGGAATCCAAAAGGTCATCCTTTTCATGAATAGCACTAACCAATTCATTCAATTTTTCTTTTTGAGCTATGTTAAGGTTGGCAAAAAGGGAACGTAAATTATCCTCCTCATCACTAGCATTATCATCACTAGAAGATTCATATTTAGTGGAGGAGTTGGATTTAACCTTCTTCTTTTTGCCGTCCTTTGCCATGAGGCACTTGTGGCCGACGTTGGGGAAGAGGAGTCCCTTGGTGACGGCGATGTTGGCGGCGTCCTCGTCGTCGGAGGAGTCGCTTGAGCTTTCGTCGGAATCCCATTCCCGACAAACATGGGCATCGCCGCCCTTCTTCTTGTAGTATCTTTTCTTCTCCTTTTTTCTTCCCTTCTTGTCGTCGCCTCGGTCACTGTCACTAGATATAGGACATTTAGCAATAAAATGACCGGGCTTACCACACTTGTAGCAAACCTTCTTGGAGCGGGACTTGTAGTCTTTCCCCCTCCTTTGTTTGAGGATTTGGCGGAAGCTCTTGATGACGAGCGCCATCTCCTCATTGTCAAGCTTGGAGGCGTCTATTGGTTGTCGGCTTGGTGTAGACTCCTCCTTCTTTTCTTCCGTTGCCTTGAATGCAACGGGTTGAGCTTCGGATGGCTCGCCAAGCTCGTTGATTTTCCTCGAGCCTTCTATCATGCACTCAAAACTTACAAAATGCCCGATAACTTCCTCGGGGGTCATTTTAGTATATCTAGGATTTCCACGAATCAATTGAACTTGAGTGGGATTTAGAAAAATGAGAGATCTTAAAATAACATTTACCACTTCGTGGTCGTCCCACTTCTTGCTCCCGAGGTTGCGCACTTGGTTTACCAAAGTCTTGAGCCGGTTGTACATGTGTTGTGGCTCCTCCCCTTTGTTAAGCCGGAACCGACCGAGCTCCCCCTCGATCGTTTCCCGCTTGGTGATCTTGGTGAGCTCATCTCCCTCGTGCGCGGTTTTGAGTACATCCCAAACCTCCTTGGCGTTCTTCAACCCTTGTACTTTGTTATATTCCTCTTTACTTAGTGAGGCGAGGAGGATTGTTGTGGCTTGTGAGTTGAAGTGCTCGATTTGGGCCACCTCATCCTCATCATAGTTCTCATCCCCTATAGATGGTACCTGCGCACCAAACTCAACAACATCCCATATGCTTTTGTGGAGTGAGATTAGATGAAATCGCATTAAATCGCTCCACCTAGCGTAATCTTCACCATCAAAAGTTGGTGGTTTGCCTAATGGGACGGAAAGTAGAGGTGTATGTTTGGAAATGCGAGGGTAGCGTAGGGGAATCTTACTATACTTCTTGCGCTCTTGGCGCTTAGAAGTGACGGAGGGCGCATCGGAGTCGGAGGTAGAAGTTGATGAAGTGTCGGTCTCGTAGTAGACCACCTTCCTCATCCTCTTGTGCTTGTCGCCTTTCCGATGCGGCTTGTGGGAAGAAGATTTTTCCTTCTTCTCTTTGTGATGAGAAGAAGATTTCTTCTCCTTCCCTTTGTTGGAGGAGCTTTTCTTCTTCTCCCTCCTTTTGGTGCGGGACTCTTCCGATGAAGTGCTCCCGTGACTTGTAGTGGGCTTTTCGCCGGTCTCCATCTCCTTCTTGGCGTGATCTCCCGACATCACTTCGAGCGGTTAGGCTCTAATGAAGCACCGGGCTCCGATACCAATTGATAGTCGCCTAGAGGGGGGGTGAATAGGGCGAAACTGAAATTTACAAATATAAACACAACTACAAGCCGGGTTAGCGTTAGAAATATAAACGAGTCCGAGAGAGAGGGCGCAAAACAAATCCCAAGCGAATAAGCAAGAGAGACACGGAGATTTGTTTTACCGAGGTTCGGTTCTTGCAAACCTACTCCCCGTTGAGGAGGCCACAAAGGCCGGGTCTCTTTCAACCCTTCCCTCTCTCAAACGGTCCCTCGGACCGAGTGAGCTTCTCTTCTCTAATCAAAGCCGGGAACAAAACTTCCCCGCAAGGGCCACCACACAATTGGTGCCTCTTGCCTTGATTACAATGGAGTTGTGATCTCAAGAACAAGTGAGAAAGAAAAGAAGCAATCCAAGCGCAAGAGCTCAAATGAACACGGCAAATCACTCTCTCTAGTCACTAGGGTTTTGTGTGGAATTGGAGAGGATTTGATTTCTTTGAATGTGTCTAGAATTGAATGTCTAGAGCTCTTGTAGTAGTTGAGAAGTGGAAAACTTGGATGCAATGAATGGAGGGGTGGTTGGGGTATTTATAGCCCCAACCACCAAATTTGACCGTTGGCTGGAGGCTTCTGCGCGATGGCGCACCGGACAGTCCGGTGCACACCGGACAGTCCGGTGCCCCCTGCCACGTCATCACTGCCGTTGGATTCTAGCCGTTGGAGCTCCTGACATGTGGGCCCGCCTGGGTGTCCGGTGCACACCGGACAGGTACTGTTTGATGTCCGGTGTGCCAGCATGGGCGATTCTGACTTCTGCGCGCGCAGACGGCGCATTGAATGCGCGGCAGAGAGCCGTTGGCGCGGAGACGACCGTTGTCCCGGAGTTGCACCGGACAGTCCGGTGCACACCGGACAGTCCGGTGAATTATAGCGGACGAGCCGTTGGCTTTTCCCGAAGCTGGCGAGTTCCTGAGGCCGACCTCCTTTGGCGCACCGGACACTGTCCGGTGTACACCGGACAGTCCGGTGAATTTTAGCCGAGTCGCCCCTGGAATTCCCGAAGGTGAAGAGTTTGAGTCTGAGTCCCCTGGTGCACCGGACAGGTACTGTGCACTGTCCGGTGGCACACCGGACAGTCCGGTGCGCCAGACCAGGGGTGCCTTCGGTTGCCCCTTTGTTCCTTTATTGAATCCAAAACTTGGTCTTTTTATTGGCTGAGTGTGAACCTTTTACACCTGTATAATCTATACACTTGGGCAAACTAGTTAGTCCAAAGATTTGTGTTGGGCAATTCAACCACCAAAATTATTTAGGAACTAGGTGTAAGCCTAATTCCCTTTCAATTAGCAATTAAGAAATCTCTAAGGCATTCATACCATGCTCTTGGGGCTTGCTTAAGTCCATAGAGCGCCTTAGAGAGCTTACACACATGGTCGGGGTACCGTTCATCCTCGAAGCCAGGGGGTTGCTCTACGTACACCTCCTCCTTGATTGGCCCGTTGAGGAAAGCGCTCTTCACATCCATTTGGAACAACCTGAAAGAATGGTGAGCGGCATATGCTAGCAAGATACGAATGGACTCTAGCCTAGCCACAGGAGCAAAAGTCTCCTCAAAGTCCAAACCTGCGACTTGGGCATAACCTTTTGCCACAAGTCGAGCCTTGTTCCTTGTCACCACTCCGTGCTCGTCTTGTTTGTTGCGGAACACCCACTTGGTTCCCACAACATTTTGCTTAGGACGAGGCACCAGCGTTCAAACTTCATTCCTCTTGAAGTTGTTGAGCTCCTCTTGCATGGCCAACACCCAGTCCGGATCTAGCAATGCCTCCTCTACCCTGAAAGGCTCAATAGAAGAGACAAAGGAGTAATGCTCACAAAAATTAACTAATCGAGACCGAGTAGTTACTCCCTTGCTAATATCACCCAAAATCTGGTCGACGGGATGATCCCTTTGAATCATCGCTCGGACTTGAGTTGGAGGTGCCGGTTGTGCTTCTTCCTCCATCACATGATCATCTTGTGCTCCCCCTTGATCACACGCCTCCTGTTGATGAACCTGTTCATCGTCTTGAGTTGGGGGATGCACCATAGTTGAGGAAGAAGGCCGATCTTGCTCCTTTTGTTCCTGTGGTCGTACATCACCAATCGCCATGGTTCGTATAGCGGCCGTCGGAACATCTTCTTCATCTACATCATCAAGATCAACAACTTGCTCTCTTGGAGAGCCATTAGTCTCATCAAATACAACGTCGCTAGAGACTTCAACTAAACCCGATGATTTGTTGAAGACCCTATACGCCTTTGTATTTGAATCATAACCTAATAAAAACCCTTCTACAGCTTTGGGAGCAAACTTAGAATTTCTACCCTTCTTCACTAGAATGTAGCATTTGCTCCCAAATACACGAAAGTAAGATACATTGGGTTTGTTACCGGTTAGAAGCTCATACGACGTCTTCTTGAGGAGGCGGTGAAGGTAGACCCTGTTGATGACGTGGCAAGCCGTGTTCACAGCTTCCGACCAGAAACGCTCGGGGGTCTTGAATTCTCCAAGCATAGTCCTCGCCATATCTATGAGCGTCCTGTTCTTCCTCTCTACCACACCATTTTGCTGAGGTGTGTAGGGAGCGGAGAACTCGTGCTTGATCCCCTCCTCAAGGAACTCCTCCACTTGAAGGTTCTTGAACTCGGACCCATTGTCGCTCCTTATCTTCTTCACCTTGAGCTCAAACTCGTTTTGAGCTCTCCTTAGGAAGCGCTTGAGGGTTCCTTGGGTCTCAGACTTATCCTGTAAAAAGAATACCCAAGTGAAGCGGGAAAAATCATCCACAATGACTAAACCATACTTACTTCCCCCTATGCTTAGATAAGCGACGGGTCCGAAGAGGTCCATATGCAGCAGCTCCAGAGGTCTTGAGGTGGTCATCACATTCTTGCTGTGATGTGCTCCTCCCACTTGTTTACCTGCTTGACAAGCTGCACAAGGTCTATCTTTTTCGAATTGCACGTTAGTCAAACCTATCACGTGTTCTCCCTTTAGAAGCTTGTGAAGGTTCTTCATCCCCACATGTGCTAAGCGGCGATGCCACAGCCAGCTCATGCTAGTCTTAGCGATTAAGCATGCATCTAGACCGGCCTCCTCTTTTGCAAAATCAACTAAATAAAGTATGCCGTCTAGTACACCCTTAAAAGCTAGTGAACCATCACATCTTCTAAAGACAGACACATCTATATTAGTGAATAGACAGTTATATCCCATATTGCACAATTGACTAACAGATAGTAAATTATATCCTAGAGACTCAACTAAAAATACATTAGAGATAGAGTGCTCATTTGAAATTGCAATCTTGCTTAAGCCTTTCACCTTGCCTTGGTTCCCATCACCAAATATGATTGAATCTTGGGAATCCTTATTCTTGACGTAGGAGGTTGTAACACCCTAAATCTTGCAAATGCAAACAACCCTATTTGAATTATTAAATTTCAGTAGAAAGGAAAAATAATAATTATGTTCAAATAAGGAAACCTTGATATATACAAATTGAATAATTTCTTGAACAAGTAGAATTTTACCAAGTGATTGAATGCATTCATGTCAAAACATGTGTTTTGTTTGATTTGATTTTCGAATTCAATCTTTGGATTTTATGTGAGTGTGAAAACCTAATTCCATACAATAATAATATTTTGTTCGAAAAAAACAAGTTTTTGAATTTATTCTGGTTTGAGAAATATATTTACGATCACGCATTATTTGAAATAATTTCTTGGTGTGGAAACATTTTATAAAAATATAATTAGATGCTAATTAACTTTTTTTTCTTCTGAAAATCACGTATTTATTTGAGTTAATAATAGTATTAGGTTTAGTATATTTTTAGTATATATATATTTATGTGTACATTCGCATGGAAAAAATAATTTAAAAAAATTCCCTCAAGTAGTCACGCTCGTAGTCTAGCCGCGTGAAGCACGTTCACACTAGCGCAGTGGCGGTCGGCGTAATCTCCTCCTCGCTTTGCTGTTGGCCCACACGTCATCTGCTCTTTCCATTTTCGTTCACTTCACGGTGGGCCCCACCAAGCCTGGTTCATCTTCTTCTAGCGGATCCTTCTGTTCGCTGCTTGTTCGCAGATTGACGCTCCGCCGATCTGCTTGGCCATGCCGCTGTCCCCTTCGTTCTGGCTTCCATGCCTCTTGCCGCCTCGCCTCCTCAGGCCTGCACCACACCATAGCCGCCACACGCGCCAACAGTCGCGCCATCGCCGCTCGACAGTTTTCTTTCATGTTCATTAATGGAGATTCTGATGTCCGTTACTATTTTTCATCACACGACGTTTCAATTAGTAATTCAATTCGTGATTAATTCGGCACTAATCCTCCTCCTTTCCTCCCCCACTAACCGCTCGACTGTTCCTCTCCCCTCTCCACTTACCCGGACGTTTTCTCCACCTTGTCTCCATTAATGGCGTCTGCTTCCCCTTCCCGGCGTCGCCCCGGCTCTCCTCGCCACGCCTATAAATTCACAGCCACAGCCCATGCTGAGCCCTTCCGTCGCCCTTGCTCACTCGTTCTCACACTCGCTCCCACGTCGTGCTGCTGCGCCTCCGCGGGATTGCTTCTCTGCTCGCATTCGCCAACTACGCTGCACCGGCACTGCTCCGCTCCCGCGACATCGCTTGCTGTTTGTCGTCGCCTGTTGTGCCCGTCGTCCGCGCTTCATCGTCGACGTCGAGCTGCCTTTCACCTCAACGGAGTTCAGCATCACGACATTGCCAGAGCCTTTGTGCCCAACTCGTTCCGTGTCGGAGTTCGCCATCACGACGACGTGCGGTCGATTCGGATCCCTGTGTTCCTTCCTCACGTAGACACCACGTCGATCGGTTTTCTGTCCACATGGTGATGACAGAAGACTAGCCTATTTTTGTAAGCTACCCCTCTATGTCTATAGTTAATATCGCTTAGATTCCTGCGATGTTTGTATTTTTATTTAACTGAATAATTGTAATCAAAATGAAATAAGAATAATTTTGTTAGTTTCATAATTATGTGGTAACAACTTAAAATAGTGTTTTTAAATGGTTCACATGATTTAGTAAATTAGTTTGATTTATACTGTTATAATCAATTTATATATGGATTTCAAAACATGAAGTTAAAAAGAATTGTAGACCATCTTTTCATAACCAAAAATATTAGATAAATAATTACATGGTTACCTTTTCTCATAAAGTGTGATTCAGATTAGTGTTATATGTTTTATGCATAAAAACGGTTTATTCACACTAAAAAAATAGAGTTTTCTAATGGCTTAATTAAGTGCTCACACCGTCATAACTAAAATGATAGTTTATACATAATTTCCTTTCTAATGAATTGGATCATTTGTTCCTACAATAGAATTAAAGATAATTAATAGGTTAATTATCCTTTATCATAATGTATTAATTAAACCTATAGTCTTATTAATAGGTTAATTATCCTTTATCATAATGTATTAATTAAACCTATAGTCAATTTGTTCTTAATTAGATTTATGGCATGATTAATGATTCCATAGAAATTAATCCACATTATATACGAATCACTTAGTTTTAAAGTAATAAGAGTTTAAGTTCTTTTATAACTTAAAATGTTACTTTATATATTGACTTCGAATATAATAATATAGGCTATGTGTTTTTAAATGAAATTAAAAGATAGTTGTGTGTTCATTGTCGTTTACATAAAATCTCATTTAAGGCGTATACCATAGCTTTCCATAAATAGGTGTTTAATAATAATAATGACATTTTCACATAAAACATTTTTAGACTTGTATCTTAATTTATCATAAGTGATATATTTAACAATGATTTATAAGGTGTTCCATAATGGTTTCTAAAATTAATAAGGTATTTCATAACACATTAACATTAGATTTATAACTTATATCTTTTCTAAAAAGTTAAAAAGGTTTAATATTGTTATAACGTGTTTTATCATCTTAATCTTAGACATTTCACGTATGACGCTTTATAAAAGATTAATTTGGTGAACCAAATATTTGTATATTTTAATTAATATATTTTAAGCTCATGTCTTATTTTATAAAGTATAGATCACACATTTTTGAAAAGAATACCCTCTTATTATAACCATTACTTGCGACGTTTTTGAAAAGCGAACGCTCTTTTCGTTAGGCTTTCTTTTAGCTTCACGTATGAAGAATGTTGTATGTTATTGAGTGGTGTTTGTTCTTGTTTGTTTGTGTGATATTCAGTGGTTGATCTAGTAGTTAAGAATCAAGATCTATTCCTATCCGTGGAAGAGTCTCAAGTTTTCAATAAGCAAGGCAAGTGGACTTCTCCCTGTGCATACTCTGTTTGATCCCAAACAATACATTTAATAAAGTTTACTCTTTTGGATATATATGCATAACTTGACGGGTTACCTATTTAGATAACCTTTCCAACCTTACTCCTTGTTTAACCTGGGATTATGATTTAATCAAGTAGCTATGCTATTGCTACAACTTAACTTTATGCAGTCACTCCTGTTATAATATTAATGTTCCAAATGTTAAGTTTACTTTATTGTTGTTAACCCGATGGTTAAACAAGATTATTACATATTAATTGGAACATGGAGTGACCACCCGGGAAAATAGTGCTACCATGAGAACTATCATGGCTCTGGTCTTGGCTAAATAACTAGGGAAGTCTTATGTTGGGTGCTGGCCGTGGTCGAAAGGAACGGGAGCATCTGGCAAGCTCTTATAGTTCCGGCTCAGGCAGATTGGATACGGGCATAGTTCCCAAAGCTTTACCCTGTAGTCTGGGCTATAAGTTGGTTACGGTAGGTGTACCTTATGCAGTTGACCATTTCCAGCATCTGCGTAATGAGGACTCTAGGGAGAAGCCTCGTAGTGAGACCCTGGCCATTCACCTCGGAAGTGAATACGAGTCTAGCTAACCCGGGCTAGAAGGGAATCGCGACTCATGGGTAAAGATGCGCCGCCTCTGCAGAGTGTAAAACTGATATATCAGCCGTGCTCACGGTTATGAGCAGCCTGGACTCCTCACATGATAATTGAACTTGAAGATGGAAATAAATCGAGATCTGATGATCTGCCAATGGTTTTGCTTAAGTGGTTTCACTTAAGTGTTTTTTATATATACTCTTGTACCTTTGTTTAATGGGAATACTTGGGAATCACACTTATTAGTAAGACATGTGTTGTTAATAAAATGTTGACCAACTAAAATGCTTACTGCTCAACCTCAGCCTCACCTTGTTAGACTTGCATTAGTTTTTCCCCCACTTGCTGAGCCCCGACCATAAGTGAGCTCACCCTTGCTTAATTTTGATCAGAAGTTACAGATGAAGATATGATGCTGAACTCCATGGATGCTAGTCTAGTGATACCCCCGGTCATCTTCCTGTGGATGGATGTCCATGTTCGCTGTACTTTGATGAATAAAGGTTAAGACATTATGTCTGTTCGAAGTGTAATATGTTAATATAATCGTTATTTACGCTCTTATGCATTGTTCTTTTGATATATTACACTTGTGACGTCAACATATGTGTGGAAATAGATCCTGGCACACATATGCTATGCACCCGGCTCTGCCCCTTGGAGACGGGTGTGACAGAAGTGGTATCAAAGTAATGTGACCGTAGGTCGTTAGATTAGTTAGAAATGGAAAGCCCAGTCAGTCGTTCAAAACTTGACTTAAATGTCTTTATAAAAACTTACTTTATATCAAAACTCGTCTCTTTTATCTTCAACCCTTCTTGTCTGATTCTTCATCTATCAGAAGGTTCTAATGAGAAGCATTGCAAGATGATCAAGCTAGGATTATGGAACTTGAAGCGAAGTTTGCCAGAAGAAACCCTTTCGAAGCTATCGACAACACCCTATTCTCTGTCTTATCCCCACTCCTCAAGAAGTTTTGTTATGGATCCCCTAGATCTATTATTTGACTTCTTGGCTAGGTTGATAGGATAGTTCTTTAGTATTAAGATTTTCGACTAGATCGGTAATGGCGATATTATATTATAAGTGGTTTTCTATTTCCTAATATTGCTATATAACCCTTGACTTCTTATAATTTTGTTTTCTTGCCATTGTATTGCCATTCTTGCGCAATATCTACCTTGATATACTGAATTCTTTGTGTCCCTACTCCTACTTGATAATGCCTCTCTATTATTTTTTCTCCTTGATAAAGCTTTCTCCCTAACTCACTTCATAGCCTTGGTTGTATCATTTATCCTCACTTTAATAGTTAATGGTTATCTTATTTTGCTTTTGGCCACCGACAAATATGTCTTGTCTAACTCCTTGATAATTCTTACCCAACTCCTTGATGTTATAATATCTTTCTTATTCCAAACCTTGTCTCACCTTTTGTTTTGGTTGAATGAGTAGAATTGGATTGTGTTGTGCTGGTATGCTTGAGTTCATTATCTTTTGTGCCCTTGTTTGATTTGCTTCTTTGATATGATTGTTGGTGTATTGTGTGACTTTTGTCCACAATGGCATCACTTAGCTAGGAAAAACCTTAGATAGATGGGTTTTCTCTGCTCTCTATAATCTGTCTTTGCTCAACACTTTCGTCCCTTCCATTCTTCCATACCCATACAGATGTCAAACCATGGAATGTCAACTGCAAGTGATGTCACTAAATGCAAAGAATGCAGTGTGTTGGCAAGTCAAAACAACACTATAAATAAAACAGCTGATGAACAGACAATCAAGACCCAAAATGATGCACAACCAAACCACCAGACAAGTAACCTTGGAACATGTTGTTGTTGTGAGTACTATGGAATTCCTTGTTGCCAAGTCAATGCAAACGAAAGTGAAACTACAAAACAGAAGAACCAGATTTTATTTTCTGGCATAAAAAGACAGATGTCTCCCCAAGAACAACTAATAACAGATTCTCTCATACCTAATGCACTGACAGTTGATGAATTGCAAAGTATTCCAAAAAGGAAACATCACAAGGATGCCCAGCCCCAAGAAGAAACACATGAGTGTTACATTGATGGATGGACTATTACTTGCACACAATTTCAACCTCGTGGTCGCATCAGGTCCAAGAAACGAAAAGGGAAACATGGAAAAAGTCAAGAGATAAATTCAAGGAAAGCTTGCTATCAATGTGGACGTGAAGGTCATTACTTCCGTAATTGTCCAGAGAAGAGTTCACTACAGATCACCTCCGAGATGAAGCTATCTCAGTCTTCAGACATGGAATATGAACAAAAATGCAGAGAAACTTGTACCAACACAGTAAAGACAACTCCACCATGTAACTTATCAAGTCGTGCTTGCTTTGGCTGTGGTGATACCGGCCATCTTGTTAATGGTTGTCCTAAGAAAGTTGTGGAGATCAATAAGGTCCAAAAGAAAAGACAACACCCTCAAACTCATGCATCAACAAAGAATAAACAACAGAAAGAGACCACAGGAAAGATAAGTTATGCATTGACAGGAACCATTCCATATGATAATGCAGTGATTTTTGGAACACTAGTCATTCACACAACCATCGCCACCGTATTGTATAATCCTCGTACAACACATTCTTTTATCAGTGCCCAGTTTGTAACAAAGTATGGTATCTTTAAGTGTCCCTTAAGATCAAGAAAGACCATCAGTACACCCGAAAGGGAAATGTTAGTGAACTACATATGTCCAAAAGTAAGTGTTAAAATCAACGGGATAGATTTTCCAGCTGATCTCCTAGTGATAGAATTAATGGGAAAGGATGTGATTCTTGGAAAGAATTGGTTACAAAGAACTAAAGCAGTAATCCAACATACTGAGAGAACCATGTGTTTGGAAATCCCGTCTGGAGAAACAATAGTAGTTGAAGACAATCGACCTCCAGCTCATATTGGTACATCTGACAAGGAAGAACAATATACCATTTAGCTAGAAGGAGTGTGTCTCACGAAAAAAATGTCAAGTTGTTGCCCCTTTCAAGATTTGTAATCGTTCCAAGTGATATATGAATAAATTTGGAGAATATCTCGCACCTATTGTGTTTTGCCCTTTACAAAGAGAATAAAGTATGGTGTCATCTGCTATATGCAAACAATATGGTGCTCTATTCTAGTTGCCCTAAAGTCCCGCTCAAGTCTTTCTCTCAATTTGTGCTCAAAGAAATATTGTTGGATCAGAAAGATGATTTGGATATCAAGCTCTGAAATCTATAAGGTTCAAAAGGATCTTTGTTAAGGAATATAACACTTGTACGCTCTTGTAGTATGATGAAGCTAGGAGAAATATGAAACCACCCTTGTTCCTTGACTAATCTTGGAAATCAAAAAGTTGTGTTCGCCCTTTATCTTCATATCGTACAAGCCTCTTATGTAGTCTGTCTCACTAACTCTTTTACCATTCGACTAGATGATGAACCCCAATGGAAAGGAAGTAAATAATGCCAATGACAATATTCCTACTTTAACAACTATGAACGAGAAAAATGAGTCACGGAGATATTCGATGAATGGAATGAAGAACAACAAAAGGAGTAGAAAAATGTTTGGATACATGATTAGTCCACCTCAACCACAAGCAAAAGCCACGAAACACATGGATACCCAAACAGAAGAATCAAGTCAGGCTCAGCTATATGAGATACAAACACCCAGTCAACCCTCACCCCCTGTTGGTCGAGCAAAGTTGACTCGCAAAGAACTCAAAGCAAGAGGTGCTTGCTACTACTGCAAAAATGAAGGACATATTATTCACGAATGCCCCAAGAAGCGTCTAAACCGACTAGAGAAGAAAGTTGCCAAGCATGACCTAGGCAATAATTCAGAAGACCAACCATTTTATAAGTATGATGATGAAGGTCACCTGATTAGTATTCATTGCGGAGCAAATAAGAAGATAAGTTCCTTAAGTTTGGAAGAGTTCAATGTGAACTAAGAACCTACAAATAACCATGTATCTCCTTTTGCTTTCGTGCTAGCCTTCCTAAATCTCGAGGACGAGATTCTGTTAAGAGGGGTAGGTTTTGTAACACCCTAAATCTTGCAAATGCAAACAACCCTATTTGAATTATTAAATTTCAGTAGAAAGGAAAAATAATAATTATGTTCAAATAAGGAAACCTTGATATATACAAATTGAATAATTTCTTGAACAAGTAGAATTTTACCAAGTGATTGAATGCATTCATGTCAAAACATGTGTTTTGTTTGATTTGATTTTCGAATCCAATCTTTGGATTTTATGTGAGTGTGAAAACCTAATTCCATACAATAATAATATTTTGTTCGAAAAAACAAGTTTTTGAATTTATTCTGGTTTGAGAAATATATTTACGATCACGCATTATTTGAAATAATTTCTTGGTGTGGAAACATTTTATAAAAATATAATTAGATGCTAATTAACTTTTTTTCTTCTGAAAATCACGTATTTATTTGAGTTAATAATAGTATTGGGTTTAGTATATTTTTAGTATATATATATTTATGTGTACATTCGCATGGGAAAATAATTTAAAAAAATTTCCTCAAGTAGTCACGCTCGTAGTCTAGCCGCGTGAAGCACGTTCACACTAGCGCAGTGGCGGTCGGCGTAATCTCCTCCTCGCTTTGTTGTTGGCCCACACGTCATCTGCTCTTTCCATTTTCGTTCACTTCACGGTGGGCCCCACCAAGCCTGGTTCATCTTCTTCTAGCGGATCCTTCTGTTCGCTGCTTGTTCGCAGATTGACGCTCCGCCGATCTGCTTGGCCATGCCGCTGTCCCCTTCGTTCTGGCTTCCATGCCTCTTGCCGCCTCGCCTCCTCAGGCCTGCACCACACCATAGCCGCCACACGCGCCAACAGTCGCGCCATCGCCGCTCGACAGTTTTCTTTCATGTTCATTAATGGAGATTCTGATGTCCGTTACTATTTTTCATCACACGACGTTTCAATTAGTAATTCAATTCGTGATTAATTCGGCACTAATCCTCCTCCTTTCCTCCCCCACTAACCGCTCGACTGTTCCTCTCCCCTCTCCACTTACCCGGACGTTTTCTCCACCTTGTCTCCATTAATGGCGTCTGCTTCCCCTTCCCGGCGTCGCCCCGGCTCTCCTCGCCACGCCTATAAATTCACAGCCACAGCCCATGCTGAGCCCTTCCGTCGCCCTTGCTCACTCGTTCTCACACTCGCTCCCACGTCGTGCTGCTGCGCCTCCGCGGGATTGCTTCTCTGCTCGCATTCGCCAACTACGCTGCACCGGCACTGCTCCGCTCCCGCGACATCGCTTGCTGTTTGTCGTCGCCTGTTGTGCCCGTCGTCCGCGCTTCATCGTCGACGTCGAGCTGCCTTTCACCTCAACGGAGTTCAGCATCACGACATTGCCAGAGCCTTTGTGCCCAACTCGTTCCGTGTCGGAGTTCGCCATCACGACGACGTGCGGTCGATTCGGATCCCTGTGTTCCTTCCTCACGTAGACACCACGTCGATCGGTTTTCTGTCCACATGGTGATGACAGAAGACTAGCCTATTTTTGTAAGCTACCCCTCTATGTCTATAGTTAATATCGCTTAGATTCCTGCGATGTTTGTATTTTTATTTAACTGAATAATTGTAATCAAAATGAAATAAGAATAATTTTGTTAGTTTCATAATTATGTGGTAACAACTTAAAATAGTGTTTTTAAATGGTTCACATGATTTAGTAAATTAGTTTGATTTATACTGTTATAATCAATTTATATATGGATTTCAAAACATGAAGTTAAAAAGAATTGTAGACCATCTTTTCATAACCAAAAATATTAGATAAATAATTACATGGTTACCTTTTCTCATAAAGTGTGATTCAGATTAGTGTTATATGTTTTATGCATAAAAACGGTTTATTCACACTAAAAAAATAGAGTTTTCTAATGGCTTAATTAAGTGCTCACACCGTCATAACTAAAATGATAGTTTATACATAATTTTCTTTCTAATGAATTAGATCATTTGTTCCTACAATAGAATTAAAGATAATTAATAGGTTAATTATCCTTTATCATAATGTATTAATTAAACCTATAGTCAATTTGTTCTTAATTAGATTTATGGCATGATTAATGATTCCATAGAAATTAATCCACATTATATACGAATCACTTAGTTTTAAAGTAATAAGAGTTTAAGTTCTTTTATAACTTAAAATGTTACTTTATATATTGACTTCGAATATAATAATATAGGCTATGTGTTTTTAAATGAAATTAAAAGATAGTTGTGTGTTCATTGTCGTTTACATAAAATCTCATTTAAGGCGTATACCATAGCTTTCCATAAATAGGTGTTTAATAATAATAATGACATTTTCACATAAAACATTTTTAGACTTGTATCTTAATTTATCATAAGTGATATATTTAACAATGATTTATAAGGTGTTCCATAATGGTTTCTAAAATTAATAAGGTATTTCATAACACATTAACATTAGATTTATAACTTATATCTTTTCTAAAAAGTTAAAAAGGTTTAATATTGTTATAACGTGTTTTATCATCTTAATCTTAGACATTTCACGTATGACGCTTTATAAAAGATTAATTTGGTGAACCAAATATTTGTATATTTTAATTAATATATTTTAAGCTCATGTCTTATTTTATAAAGTATAGATCACACATTTTTGAAAAGAATACCCTCTTATTATAACCATTACTTGCGACGTTTTTGAAAAGGGAACGCTCTTTTCGTTAGGCTTTCTTTTAGCTTCACGTATGAAGAATGTTGTATGTTATTGAGTGGTGTTTGTTCTTGTTTGTTTGTGTGATATTCAGTGGTTGATCTAGTAGTTAAGAATCAAGATCTATTCCTATCCGTGGAAGAGTCTCAAGTTTTCAATAAGCAAGGCAAGTGGACTTCTCCCTGTGCATACTCTGTTTGATCCCAAACAATACATTTAATAAAGTTTACTCTTTTGGATATATATGCATAACTTGACGGGTTACCTATTTAGATAACATTTCCAACCTTACTCCTTGTTTAACCTGGGATTATGATTTAATCAAGTAGCTATGCTATTGCTACAACTTAACTTTATGCAGTCACTCCTGTTATGATATTAATGTTCCAAATGTTAAGTTTACTTTATTGTTGTTAACCCGATGGTTAAACAAGATTATTACATATTAATTGGAACATGGAGTGACCACCCGGGAAAACAGTGCTACCATGAGAACTATCATGGCTCTGGTCTTGGCTAAATAACTAGGGAAGTCTTATGTTGGGTGCTGGCCGTGGTCGACAGGAACGGGGGCATCTGGCAAGCTCTTATAGTTCCGGCTCAGGCAGATTGGATACGGGCATAGTTCCCAAAGCTTTACCCTGTAGTCTGGGCTATAAGTTGGTTACGGTAGGTGTACCTTATGCAGTTGACCATTTCCAGCATCTGCGTAATGAGGACTCTAGGGAGAAGCCTCGTAGTGAGACCCTGGCCATTCACCTCGGAAGTGAATACGGGTCTAGCTAACCCGGGCTAGAAGGGAATCGCGACTCATGGGTAAAGATGCGCCGCCTCTGCAGAGTGTAAAACTGATATATCAGCCGTGCTCACGGTTATGAGCAGCCTGGACTCCTCACATGATAATTGAACTTGAAGATGGAAATAAATCGAGATCCGATGATCTGCCAATGGTTTTGCTTAAGTGGTTTCACTTAAGTGTTTTTTTATATATACTCTTGTACCTTTGTTTAATGGGAATACTTGGGAATCACACTTATTAGTAAGACAGGTGTTGTTAATAAAATGTTGACCAACTAAAATGCTTACTGCTCAACCTCAGCCTCACCTTGTTAGACTTGCATTAGTTTTTCCCCCACTTGCTGAGCCCCGACCATAAGTGAGCTCACCCTTGCTTAATTTTGATCAGAAGTTACAGATGAAGATATGATGCTGAACTCCATGGATGCTAGTCTAGTGATACCCCCGGTCATCTTCCTGTGGATGGATGTCCATGTTCGCTGTACTTTGATGAATAAAGGTTAAGACATTATGTCTGTTCGAAGTGTAATATGTTAATATAATCGTTATTTACGCTCTTATGCATTGTTCTTTTGATATATTACACTTGTGACGTCAACATATGTGTGGAAATAGATCCTGGCACACATATGCTATGCACCCGGCTCTGCCCCTTGGAGACGGGTGTGACAGAGGTGAACATCTTCTTCTCCCCCGTCATATGGTTTGTGCATCCGCTGTCGATAATCCAGCTTGAACCCCCGGATGCATAAACCTGCAAGGCAAATTTAGGCTTGGGTCTTAGGTACCCAACTCTTGTTGGGTCCTACAAGGTTAGTCACAATTTCCTTAGGGACCCAAATGCAAGTTTTATCACCCTTGCATTTTGCCCCTAATTTTCTAGCAATTATCTTCCTATCCTTTCTACAAATAGCAAAGGAAGCATTTAAGGCATGATAAATTGTAGAGGGTCCATTCATAACTTTCCTAGGAGCATGAACAAAATTCTTTCTAGGCATATGATGAACAACATTTCTTCTAAACACGTTTCTACCATGCATATAGGAAGAACTAGAAGCAAACATGGCATGAGAGTCAAAAGCATTGTAAGCATTACAACTCCTATCATTATGAACATTTCTAGAAAATTTTCTATCATGGTACATGAAGGCATGGTTCTTTTTAGCAATACTTGCCATAGGGGCCTTCCCTTTCTCCTTTGTGGAGATGGAAACCTTATGGCTTGTTAAGTCCTTGACTTCCCTCTTGAAGCCAAGACCATCCTTAATTGAGGGGTGTCTACCAATTGTGTAGGCATCCCTTGCAAATTTTAATTTGTCAAATTCACTTTTGCTAGTCTTAAGTTGGGTATTAAGACTAGCAACTTCATCATTTAATTTTGCAATAGAGGCTATGTGTTCACTACAAGCATCAATATCAAAATCTCTACACCTATTGCAAATAACATCATTTTCTACACAAGATGTTGATTTACTAGTTATTCTTAACTTAGCATTCAAATCATCATTTATGCTCTTTAAGCTAGAAATAGAATCATGGCATGTAGACAACTCACAAGCAAGCATTTCATTCCTCTTAATTTCTAATGCAAGGGATTTTTGTGCCTCTACAAACTTATCATGTTCTTCATACAAAAGATCCTCTTGCTTTTCTAGAAGCCTATTCTTATCATTTAAAGCATCAATCAATTCATTAATCTTATCTACCTTGGTTCTATCTAGGCCCTTAAATAAACATGAATAATCTATTTCATCCTCATCACTAGATTCGTCCTCACTTGAAGAAGAATAAGTAGTGTTTCGAGTACATACCTTCTTCTCCCTTGCCATAAGGCATGTGTGACACTCGTTGGGGAAGAGAGATGACTTGTTGAAGGCGGTGGCGGCGAGTCCTTCATTGTCGGAGTCGGAAGAGGAGCAATCCAAATCCCACTCCTTGCCTAGATGCGCCTCGCCCTTTGCCTTCTTATAGTTCTTCTTCTTTTCCCTCTTGTTCCCTTGATCCTGATCACTATCATTGTCGGGACAGTTAGCAATAAAATGACCAAGCTTACCACATTTGAAGCATGAGCGCTTCCCCTTTGTCTTGGTCTTGCTTGGCTGCCCCTTGCGACCTTTTAGCGCCGTCTTGAATCTCTTGATGATGAGAGCCATCTCTTCATCATTAAGTCCGGCCGCCTCAATTTGTGCCACCTTGCTAGGTAGCGTCTCATTGCTTCTTGTTGCCTTGAGAGCAAGAGGTTGAGGCTCATTGATTGGACCATTCAATGCGTCGTCCACGTATCTTGCTTCCTTGATCATCATTCGCCCGCTCACGAACTTTCCAAGTATCTCCTCGGGCGTCATCTTGGTGTACCTAGGATTCTCACGAATATTGTTTACAAGATGAGGATCAAGGACAGTAAAAGACCTTAGCATTAGGCGGACGACGTCGTGGTCCGTCCATCGCGTGCTTCCATAGCTTCTTATCTTGTTGACAAGGGTCTTTAGCCGGTTGTACGTTTGAGTTGGCTCTTCTCCCCTTATCATAGTGAATCTCCTGAGTTCGCCTTCCACCAACTCCATCTTGGTGAGCATTGTGACATCATTCCCCTCATGAGAGATCTTGAGGGTGTCCCAAATTTGCTTGGCGTTATCCAAGCCGCTCACTTTGTGGTATTCATCCCTGCACAAAGAAGCTAGAAGAACAGTAGTAGCTTGTGCATTTTTATGAATTTGCTCATTGATAAACATGGGACTATCACTACTATCAAAATGCATTCCGTTCTCAACTATCTCCCATATGCTTGGATGGAGAGAGAACAAATGACTACGCATTTTATGACTCCAAAATCCGTAGTCCTCTCCATCAAAGTGAGGAGGTTTACCAAGTGGAATTGATAATAAATGAGCATTTGTACTTTGCGGAATACGAGAGTAGTCAAAAGAAAAGTTTGAATTAACCGGTTTCCTTCTCTCGTAGTCGTTGTCGTCGTTGTTCTTTTGGGAAGAAGTGGACTCATCACTGTCGTCGTAGTAGACGATTTCCTTGATGCGTCTTGTCTTCTTCTTCTTCCCATCTTTGCGTCTGTGGCCCGAGCCCGAGTCGGTAGGCTTGTCCTCCTTCGACTCGTTGATAAAGGACTCCTTCTCCTTGTCGTTGATCACAATTCCCTTCCCCTTAGGATCCATCTCTTCGGGCGGTTAGTCCCTTTCTTGAAGAGAACGGCTCTGATACCAATTGAGAGCACCTAGGGGGGGTGAATAGGTGATCCTGTAAAACTTTAAACTTAAGCCACAAAACTTGGTTAAGTGTTAGCACAATAATCACCAAGTGGCTAGAGAGAAGATCTTGCACAATACGATAACCACAAAGAGTTCAACACAGAGATGACGCAGTGGTTTATCCCGTGGTTCGGCCAAGTACAAAACTTGCCTACTCCACGTTGTGGCATCCCAACGGACGAGAGTTGCACTCAACTCCTCTCAAGTGATCCAATGATCAACTTGAATACCACGGTGTTTTGCTTTTCTTTTCTTATCCCGTTCGCGAGGAATCTCCACAACTTGGAGCCTCTCGCCCTTACACTTTTGATGTTCACAAAGAATCACGGAGTAAGGGAGGGATGAACAACCCACACAAGACACAAAGATCACAGCAAATACGCACACACAAGACCCAGACTTGAGCTCAAAAAGACTAGCACACTAGAACGGAGCTCAAATCACTAGAATGTCGAACAAGTGCGCAAGAATGATGTGTGAGTGATCAAATGTGCTCAAAGGATGCTTTTTTGTCTCCTCCATGCGCCTAGGGGTCCCTTTTATAGCCCCAAGGCAGCTAGGAGCCGTTGAGAGCATTCTAGGAAGGCCGATCTTGCCTTCTGTCGACTGGCGCACCGGACAGTCCGGTGCACACCGGACATGTCCAGTGCCCGATTTCTTTCCATAAATGGCGCAGCCGACCGTTGGCTGCCAGAGAGCCGTTAGCGCACCGGACATGTCCGGTGCACACCGGACAGTACGGTGCCCCCTTCTAGCCATTGGCTCGGCCACGTGTCCCGCGCAGATCGCGCGGCCGACCGTTGGCCCGGTCGACCGTTGGCTCACCGGACAGTCCGGTGCACACCGGACAGTCCGGTGAATTATAGCCGTACGTCGCCGGTGGATTCCTGAGAGCGGCCAGTTCACTCGAGCCAGCCTGGCGCACCGGACACCGTTCGGTGCACCACCGGACAGTCCGGTGCTCCCAGACTCAGCAGACTTTGGCTGAACAAAGCCATCTCATTTCCAATTCAATTTTTCCTGTTTCCAGCACTTAGACACAATACATTAGTCCATAAAACAATGTACTAAGTCTGAGAAACATACCTTTATCCTTGGTTTGTACTTTGTCCACCATTTTACATTTAAGCACTTGTGTTGGACACTAAATCACCAAAATACTTAGAAATGGCCCAAAGGCACATTTCCCTTTCAGTTGTGTGCAGTTACTTTGGATGAGGCAAACCCTAAGGGACTATGACTACAAATTGAGCAAAGTCCCTCTCCTATGTGATAATGAGAGTGCAATCCATATGGCGGATAATCCCATTGAACACAGCCGCACTAAGCACATAGACATTCGGTATCACTTTCTGAGAGATCACCAACAAAGGGGGATATCAAAATAGCTTATGTAAACACTAAGAATCAATTAGACGATATCTTTACCAAGCCATTAGGTGAGAAAACATTTAGCAAACTTAGGAATGAGCTAAATATACTTGATTCTCGGAACTTTGATTGAAACTTTGCACACATAGCTCATTTACATACCTTTGATCATGTCTCTTTCATTTTGGTACAAACGCATATTTCTTATTATTATTATACCAAGACTACGACTAATGTGTTTCCAAGTGTATTTCTATACTAAGTTGTAGATTGAAAGGGAAATGGAGTCTTCGGCAAAGAACAAGGCTTCCACTCCACACTTCTGACGGTATCATCTATCCTTTGCCGTTATTCCTCCACTCTCAATTGGTATAATCATTCACTCTTATTTACTTGTACCACTAGGGAGAAAGTATTAAAGGGCTCCAACGTTCTCCGTTTTTGGCGATTAATGCCAAAGGGGGAGAAAATATTAAGCCCAAAGCAAAAGGATCGCACCACCACCATTTCAAAATTTTCGAAATAAAGTTTTAATTGGTATTTTTCAAATGGTATTCCTCTATGAATAATATCTCAATTGGTATCTATATTTCAAATTAATATATATATATATATATATATATCAAAACCCTCTTGAAAGCTAAAAGGAAAATTTCATTCAGGGGGAGTTTTGTTTAAGTCAAAGGAAAAGCATTTGAAACAGGGGGAGAAATTTTAAATCTTGAAAATGATTCTTGCAATCTTATTCATATATACATTTGACTATTTGCAAAAAAGACTTTGAAAAGATTTTCCAAAATAATTTGCAAAAACAAAACAGGTGGTGCAAAGGTGGTCTAAAATGTTAATTAAAAGAAAAGCAATCCATTCATATCTAGTGAGATTATCAATTGGTTGAACTCCAAGTAACCAATGCACTCACCATATGCAAACTAGTTCATTTTCGCACTTTATATATTTGCTTTGGTTTGTGTTGGCATCAATCACCAAAAAGGGGGAGATGGAAAGGGAAATAGTGTTAACCTTTTCCTATGATTAATTTTGTTGGTTGATCATCAACACAAACACATGGACTAACTAGTTTGCCAAGTATTCATGTATTACAGGTGTATAAAGGTTCAACACAAACCAATAAATATTCAAATTAGGGATCCAATTCAAAAGGAGCAAAAGGAACCAAGTGTGTTGTGGTCTGGCGCACCGGACTGTCCAGTGTGCCACCGGACAGTGTCCGGTGCACCAGGACCGTATAGGGTCCAAGCAGCCACAATCAGGTTTTCGCAGGCGCGCTCCGCTATAATTCACCGGACTGTCCGGTGAGCCAGCACGCAACAGCTATCTGCGCGCAACGGTCGACTGCAAAAGTGATTGTCGTGTGAACAGTGCAGCGGCAGAAGTCAGAGCCGCGAAGTCAGAGGGCACCGGACTGTCCGGTGCTGCAAGGAGACAAAGCTACAACGATCGACTTCGCTCCGAACCCTAACGGTTGGGTGACGTGGCGGCGCACCGGACTGTCCGGTGCGCCCATCGCCAGCAGCCTCCCCAACGGCTACTTTGGTGGTTGAGGGCTATAAATACCCCCAAACCACCACAACTCCAAGCATCCAAGATTTCTGAACATCACATTCAATACAAGAGCTCTAGCATTCACTCCAAGACACAATTCAAAAGATCAAAGCCTCTCCAAGTCCCAAATTCACCTTAAATACTTAGTGACTTGTGAGAGAGTGATTTCGTGTTCTTTTGAGCTCTTGCCTCTTGGATTGCCTTTCTTCTTTCTCATTCTTGTTCTCAAGTGACATGTAATCAAAGCAAGAGACACCTAAGAGTGTGGTGATCCTTGCGGGGTCTTAGTGACCTATTGGGGACTTGTTCTCAAATGCTATGAGTTAAGAACAAGGCAACACAAACTGTTAATGGTTAAAGTCCTTCGTCCCTCGAAGCATTATCTCTCATAGGATATAATGATCTTCAGACGAAGGTCATGAAGGACGTACCTTCATCATCGCAGTATAAATTAATGAAAGAAGAAGCATATGAAACATGAGAAATAATATGAATAATCATATGACATCCTTAATATATCTTTTTTATATAATCATAAATGAACATGAACAATATTGTATTACATTTGTACCTTCGGCTTGATAGAAGGCAAAAGTCCAAGCATGACGCACGAGTGAATACAAGTCAGCGTGAATAGTACGGGGGTATTGTTCATCTATTTATAGGCACAGGACGCAGCCTGTGTAAAATTACATTCACGCCCTTCATGTTTACTATTGACTTAAGGACAATCTATCGAGGACTAGATAACCTTTTCCTCTTTAAGTCGATTCCTTTTTCTGCTACTGAGCCGAAGCTTCCTTGCGCGTAGCTTCGGAGCCGGTTCAACCTTCGTCCCGACCGTGCTTTTCATATTGTGTACAGCTTCATTCTGAGTCTGAAGGTTCCTGTACATATATTACACTTGGGAAACATTGTTAATCATGTTTTTGAGGACCTTCGGAAGATGAAGGCCCCCAACAGTAGCCCCTCGCATTATTAATTTGTTATAACAATGAATTTAGACTGCGACATGAACGAAGGCCTTAAGCCGAAGGTCCGAAAAAACACCTTCCCTTTGCTAGAATAGCAACAGTCAATGACAAACGGGGTCCACCAAGTTGCAAAGCACTGGGCGTATAAATATGAACCATAGCGGCAGCATTTGATACGCCATTTCTGCCATTTGCGTTATTTTCTCAAACTTTTAGCTCTTGCTCATTAGCTCTTGACTGGTTTTCGAGTTTTTAGAGCTTCGGTTTAAGGACACATTTGCTCCAAATTTGAAAAGAAGAAGATGAGTGGAGAGAAGAAGATGACTGACGAGAAGAAAACGACCGGGGAGACGAAGCTGTATGAAGAGAAAAAAGTTGCAGATCCTTTCATTGCTAGATTTATTGAGCCCATGGCAAAAACAAATACAGAAAAATTACTAAGGAGATCATGGAGGGTTTATCCGAAGATTCTGATGACAGTGATAGTTATGACATGGAAAGTGGGGATGAAGACTCTGAGGATCGGTCGTGGCGCCCAAGCCATACTATCTTCGGAAAATCGACTATCAAGCAAAGTCATATTGATGCCATGAGGGGGAGATATTTTCGCGACATGTCTATTGTCAGAGTTGGAGGAGATAGTACTGCCCCTGCTCCGGAGGAAAACGAAGTTGTTATATACCGAAGCTTCTTAAAGGCAGGTCTTCGGTTCCCGCTGAGCAAGTTTGTGGTTGAAGTGCTGAAGATATACCAGATCTTTCTTCATAAAATTACCTCCGAAGCTATAATTAGGATGGGGATTTTTGTCTGGGCTGTAAGGAGTCAGGGGCTAGAGCCAAGCGCGAAGTGCTTCTGCAGTATGCACGAGCTTTTATATGAGACGAAGGCTACTGGCAAAGAACAGTACCACAACAACTTCAGTTGTTATGGATTTATTGCTCGCCCCAATGCAAGCCACCCAGTGCCAACATTCCGGAAAAGATGGCCCGGGGCCTGGATGGAGGAGTGGTTTTATGTTAAAAACGATTTAAAGACAAGGGAAGACATCAAAGGAATCTTTCAGCGCCCCATCTGGTCTCGCTTTGGCCTCCGAAGGCCGAAGGTGGAAATTGACGGCAATATTGAAGCATGTCAAAAGGCCTTTAGCACTGTGTGTGCTTTCATTGGCACGAGGGATTTGATTCAAGAGCATATAGCCTTCAGGGTATGGCCACTTGTGGAGAGCTGGGATATGCCGAAGGAGTCCACCGCCGATTCCAGTGAGGGTGGTCTAGTCCGATTGAAGTGTACCTTCAGATTTAGGGAGAAGTTTGATGAGCCAGACGATGACTGGCTGAAGTGTATCGAAGCTACCAGCGATGAGCTACTTGGGGCATACTCCAAAACCGAAGATAATGCTTTGTCTGCGGCTTTCGGGGGTCAGGGCAAGAAAAGATTGAATAGGGTATTTGATGCTATTGGCTTCGTATACCCTGATTACCATTACCCGCTACGAGGGCAAGAGAAAAAGAGAAAGCTGTCGCTTCGGCCATTGCAGCTGAGCCGAAGGGCAAAAGGATGAAGGTTCTGCCCCACCGGCCGCATTACATTGAACCGGCCGTGGTGCCTAAATTTGGCACGGGGACCTCTTCAGGTGTCGAAGCAAAGCAAACTGCTCCGATTGTGCAGAGTACTGAAGAGCCGATTGTAGTGCCGAAGGTGCCTATAGTCGAGCCAACCGAAGCTAGAGATGACAAGGCTGAAGAGCCACAGGTGGAAAAGGTGATAAAAACGCCAGAAATCTTGAGCCCACCGACAGAGGCAAATTTGCCAAAAATGCAAAAAATTCCTGCCACAACTCCCAAGAGAAGGAGGATGGCCAGCGTATTAGACGCTGTTATAGAAACTACGAAGGCCTTGAGCCCTGCTCCTAAGAAAATTGCCGAAGCTATGAAAGTTCAGGCCAAAGCCGAAGCTGGGCCTTCAGTGCCCACCGAGACGAAGCCTGCCGCACTTGAGGACAAAACAGAAGGGCAGATTGTACCAGAAAAGACCGAAGCTCCTGCTCCCAAAGCTCTGAACGAAGATGTTGACTACATTATTCGACATGCTTCGGGGAAGAAATTATCCCAGGAAGAAATACTAGAAGCCAGACACTACGCCCAAAGATTAAAATATCCGAAGTGGGCCTTAGTGTTCAATGGTACCAATGAGGATGATTTCCTGTACTGTCTCCCGGATAACAAAGAGATATCCGTGTGCCGGGAGATATCTAAGAGTATAGGATTTCCTAAGCTTGAAGAAGGCCTTTCGGTCTTGTCGAAGGATGATCTTGCTGACAGCCTTGCGTACAACAGTATAAAGGTATAGAGGTTAATTTTGAAGCTAGAAAAAGAAGTATTTTATTGTCATGCTCAACTCTTTCTTCTTTACAGGGATTAATTCTTAGTAATGCCTTGAGGGCTCAGAAGAGCGCCAAAGACGAAGGTTGTACAATGGCTCTTAACAACCTTCGGTCCGAGGTGATTGAACTAAGAAACGAAGGTCTAGAGAAAGATAAAATTTTGATTTCATTGGTAAACAAAGTAAAGTAAGACGAAGCTAATTACAAAGCTCAGGCCGAAGCCCAGAAAACCGAAATTGAAGACCTTCGGAGACAGCTGGTCGAAGCTAAAGAGAACTGCGCGCTCGCACAGGCTAATCGAGAGATCAGCGAGTACTGGAAAAATAAGCTAGAGAAAAATGTTGAAGAACTTCGCGATTCCAAGGAAAGGTGCTTTGAGAAATCCTTGGATTGTGTGAAGAAATTGAAAACTAGCTTCGCCAAAGTGGGTGCCTACTCTGCTGAAGAAAACTTCATACGAGGCGACCCCGAGGGCGTCGTTGAATGGATAAGTGGAGAAGCCGAAGCCTTCGAAGAAATTTTGAGTGATCGCGGGGATGTTTGCGCGTTTTCTGGTGCGTGGGGAATTTCAGCCATCTTGGAGAAGGCCGGATGAGATCACGTTAAAGCTATAGCCCAGGCCGAAGCTGCCTTCTCCGTAGATGATACGAAGGATCCTTCAGCTGAAGCAACTTTAATGGGTGGGAAATTTTATAATGATGTCTGGGTGAATGGTGGCTGAGAGCTGGCCCATGAGATTATAAAAAGGAGTGAAAAAGACACCCACGACGCGCGGGCAGAAGCAAAACGAGCTGAAGAAGCTGCAGAACGCGAAAGGCGTATAGGTACTGTTTCTTGATTATTTAGCTTCAGTACTTGCTTTATGGCTTAGAACTAATCTGTTTACCTACTTCAGCTGAACTATCCCTGCCACCGGAGCCGTACGATCCTCTAGCTGATCCAGAGATGAAGGAATCATTGGACATCATAAACATGGCTGAATCCATCATCGACGAAGTCGTCAACAAATTACTAAACGAAGTTGCAGAGAAAGTCCTTAGAGAGGTATAAGTTTTATTGTAATAATCATTTTTAAAAGCTTGATGTATAGAACTAATGAAGGAAGATTAGACCTCTTGTGTAATGAAACTATGTAACATTTGATGTATGTAACATTGAATCGAATATGTAAATTATTGTAATTTATTTCTTTGTGATGCATGAAATTTACGCACATACCGTTTTTGAGCCTTCGGCGAAAAAACACCTTCCCTTCTTTTCATGCCTCGTAAAGAAAAAGATCCCTCCTTATAACAAGGCTGATAAAACTGTATTTCCTGAAGCTTACTTCGTGCCTTAGCACATTTTCAATTTGACGAAGCATTCGCCGAAGATTGGCTTCGTATTCGATTCTTGTGTCGGTAATGCAATATGATGTATGATGTAATGTTATGCGAAATGATGTGATGATATGATGCAAAAATGATGAGGATGCCGAAGACACACACCCACACGCCCACACTAGAATACACAACCTCTGCATCCCCTTAGGAACGTCTTTTGAGCTTCTTCACCTTCTATTTTGGTGATATAAGTTCTGCATCCCCTTAGGAATGTCTTTTGAACTTCTTTACCTTCTATTTCGGCGGTATAAGTTTTGCATCCCCTTAGGAACGACTTTTGAACTTCTTCGCCTTCTATTTCGGCGGTATTTGGCCCTGCATTCCCTTTGGAACGACTTTTGAGCAGAAAACTTACACTGCGCTCCCTTAGGAACGACTTTTTGTAGCTTCATCAAATTTAGCTCTGCATTCCCTTAGGAACGACTTTTGAGCAAAAAACTTACGCTGCGCTCCCTTAGGAACGACCTTTGTAGCTTCGTTTATGTTGGCTCTGCATTCCCTTAGGAACGACTTTTGAGCTTCGTAAATCTGTGAAGAAGATATACTTCATTCTGGTAGAGGCAGAATCGTTACAAGAAATTAAAACCAAGTTTTCATAGCTTGTTCCTTATACAGAAAGCAAAATGGCGTAAAAAGTAAAAGTATTGCAGAAGTAGGATATTGCTTAGTATATGTGTTTGATTCTGGTATAGTGTTTTGTTGACTATACGAGCTTCGGACTCCTCTCTGAAGTCATGTTGTTGTTGGGAGTGCTGGCGCCCTTTTGGCTGCTGGCTTCGGGTATAAGTAGGTTGCAATGGTGGTGGCGGTGGAAGCTAAGGCCAGGAAGCTTGTGAATGGCTTGCCGAAGCAACAGAAGCTGCAGGTTGATTGCCCACATACTCTGGTATGTAGGGAGAGTGGCACGAAGCAGTATGTAAGACCTGCTTTGGCTGATTCTGCCGGGCTTCTGCTTCGACAATCTCTTTTTGCTTCAGAATTGTGATCTAACACGTTCTTGTAGTGTGGCCCTTGTCCTCACCACGGAATAAGCAATAGTTTTTACTGGGCTGATCCCCATATCTTCCTCCGAAGCCCCTACCGCCTCGGCCCCTTGGAGCTGGTGGCCTGAAGAAGCTTTGCTGCTGTCCTAAAGAATGTGAGTTGTGCTATGGCCTCTGAAACTGGCCTCCTTTGTCATCGTTCTGACTGGAGCTGTGGATTGATCTGACATGCCTAGGGTGGATTCTTCCTCCGAAGCCCCTAGTCATCTCAGAAAATCTGTAAGCTTCCTCCCTTCTTTGGCAGAAGTCATTGTCAGCCCGGATGTATTCATCCATTTTCTGAAGCAGCTTCTCCAGAGTCTGGGGGGTTTCCTGGCGAAGTATTGGGCCGTAGGCCCTGACCGAAGACCTTTGATCATGGCCTCAATGATGATTTCATTGGGCACTGTAGACGCTTGTTCTCTCAGGCGCAAGAACCTTCGGACATATGCCTGAAGGTATTCCTCATGGTCTTGAGTGCACTGGAACAAAGCCTGAGCAGTGACTGGCTTCGTCTAAAACCCTTGAAAGCTGGTGAACAGCATGTCCTTAAGCTTCTGCCATGACATGATTGTCCCTGGCCGGAGAGAAGAGTATCATGTCTGGGCCACACTTCAGACTGCCATGACGAAGACTTCGCCATGACTGCGGTATTGCCCCCGTACAAAGATATAGTTGCTTCGTAGCTCATCAGGAACTGCTTCGGATCTGAGTGCCCATCATACATGGGGAGCTGAGGTGGCTTGTATGATGGGGGCCATGGGGTAGCCTGCAGTTCTGCTGATAGAGGAGAAGCATCATCAAAAGCAAAATTTCCATGATGGAAATCGTCATACCAATCATCATCATTGTAGGAATTATCTTGACGAAGCTCTCTTTGTGGAGGTCTTCGGTCCTGGTCATCTTGAGTAAGATGACATATTTCTTCAGCAGCTTCATCGATCTTCTTCTATAGATCGGAAAGACGAAGCATTTTCTCTCTTCCTTTTGACCTGCTGATGGATAGCTTTGAGATCCCTTATCTCCTGGTCCAACTCCTCCTCTTGGGGTGTTGGACTTGTAGCCTTCCTCTTTTGAGTTCGAGCTTCGCGCAGCGTGTCCTGGTTGACATCCAGTGGCTGTAGTGCAGCCCCTAGCCCTAAAGAAGTTTTCTTCGGCGGCATGACGAAGGTCACGGCTTGCCGAAGGTGGTCGATTGAGTTCACCGGAGGTGGGCGCCAATGTTGGGGACTTGTTCTCAAATGCTATGAGTTAAGAACAAGGCAACATAAAATGTTAATGGTTAAAGTCCTTCGTCCCTCGAAGCATTATCTCCCATAGGATATAATGATCTTCAGACGAAGGTCATGAAGGACGTACCTTCATCATCGTAGTATAAATTAATGAAAGAAGAAGCATATGAAACATGAGAAATAATATGAATAATCATATGACATCCTTAATATATCTTTTTTATATCATCATAAATGAACATGAACAATATTGTATTACATTTGTACCTTCGGCTTGACAGAAGGCAAAAGTCCAAGCGTGACGCACGAGTGAATACAAGTCAGCGTGAACAGTACAGGGGTATTGTTCATCTATTTATAGGCACAGGACGCAGCCTGTGTAAAATTACATTCATGCCCTTCATGTTTACTATTGACTTAAGGACAATCTATCGAGGACTAGATAGCATTTTCCTCTTTAAGTCGGTTCCTTTTTCTGCTATTGAGCTGAAGCTTCCTTGTGCGTAGCTTCGGAGCCGGTTCAACCTTCGTCCCGACCGTGCTTTTCATATTGTGTACAGCTTCATTCTGAGTCCGAAGGTTCCTGTACATATATTACACTTGGGAAACATTGTTAATCATGTTTTTGAGGACCTTCGGAAGACGAAGGCCCCCAACATGACCCGATTGATTAAGGGAAAGGCTCACTCGGTCTAAGTGACTGTTTGAGAGAGAGAGAGGGTTGGAATAGACCCGGTCTTTGTGACCTCCTCAACGGGGACTAGGTTCTTTGGAACCGACCCTCGGTAAAATAAATCACCATGTTCATTCACTTGATTCTCATTTGATTTGTTTCCCCCCCTCTCTCTCCCAGACTTGCTATTTGTTCTAACGCTAACCCCGGCTTGTAGTGTGTGTTTAAAGTTGTAAATTTCAGATTACGCATATTCACCCCCCCTCTAGGCGACTTTCAAGGACAAAGGGTAACATCTGAATTTGGTAGGCATTTAGAGAAGAAATTTTATACCCCCAAATTCAGGGTGTTACACACCCTAACATTAAGCATGGGTTGGCTTCCAACCTAGGAGCCAAAGCAACACCAAACTTAATGCCCGTACAAGCAAGCTTTCTAACTTTGTTAAGGGCAAGGCTCCCATGGTTCAGGATAGGGAAGGTTACATTTTATACCTTGAAAACTATCGTGAGCATAAGATTAGGAAAATTCATGCTAAGAAATCTCATTATGCTTCTCATCATGCTTATATTTATAGTAATGAGACTTCTAGCTCAAGGCATACAACACATATTAAAATGCCTAAGAAAAAGATTGTTAATGCATCAAATGAACATAGCATTTCATTTAAAACCTTTGATGCATCATTTGTTCTTACTAACAAATTAGGCAAGGTAGTTGTCAAATATGTTGGGGGCAAACACAAGAGTCCAAAGACTTGCGTTTGGGTACCCAAGGTGCTTGTTTCTAATGTGAAAGGACCCAAGACCATTAGGGTACCTAAGAACAAGGCCTAAATCTGTGTTGTAGGTTTATGCATCCGGTGGAACGAGATGGATAATCGACAGCGGGTGCTCAAACCATATGGCCGGGGAGAAAAGGATGTTCTCCTCATATGAGAGAAATGATGATCCCCAAAGAACAATCACATTCGGGGATGGAAATCAAGGTTTGGTAAAAGGATTGGGTAAAATTGTTATACCTCATGACCATTCCATTTCTAATGTTTTTCTTGTATATTCTTTAGATTACAACTTGCTTTCTGTTTCTTAATTATGCAAAATGGGCTATAACTGTCTATTTACTGATGTTGGTGTTAACGTCTTTAGAAGAAGTGACGATTCAATAGCTTTTAAGGGAGTGTTAGATGGTCAGCTATACTTAGTTGATTTCAATGTAACAATGCTAAACTAGACACTTGCTTAATTGCTAAGACTAACATGGGATTGCTCTGGCATCGCCGACTTGCTCATGTTGGAATGAAGAATCTTCAGAGGCTTCTAAAGGGGAACATATTTTAGGACTAACCAATGTTCATTTTGAGAAAGACAGGATTTGTAGTGCATGTCAAGTAGGGAAGCAGGTTGGAGTTCATCATCCACACAAGAACATCATGACGACCGAGAGGCCGCTTGAGCTACTCCACATGGATCTATTCGGCCTGATTGCTTACATAAGCATCGGCGAGAGTAAGTATTGTCTTGTAATTGTGGATGATTATTCTCGCTTCACTTGGGTGTTGTTTTTGCAGGAAAAATCACAAACCCAAGAGACCTTAAAGAATTTCTTGAGACAGGCTCAAAATGAGTTCGGATTAACAATCAAGAAGATTAGAAGCGGCAATGAAACGGAGTTCAAGAACTCTCAAATTGAAGAATTTCTTGAGGAGGAGGGCATCAAGCATGGGTTATCTTCTCCCTACACACCTCAACAAAACGATGTTGTGGAGAGAAAGAATAGAACTCTCTTGGATATGGCAAGAACCATGCTTGATGAGTACAAGACATCGGCTCGGTTTTGGGCCGAGGCGGTTAACACCGCCTGCTACTCCATCAACCGACTTACCTTCACCGAATCCTCAAGAAAACATCATATGAACTCCTCACTGGTAAAAAGGCCAATGTTTCTTATTTTAGAGTTTTTGGGAGCAAGTGTTTTATTCTTATTAAAAGAGGTAGAAATTCAAAATTTGCTCCTAAAGCAGTAGAAGGCTTTTTACTTGGTTATGACTCAAACACAAGGGCATATAGAGTCTTCAACAAGTCCACTAGATTAGTTGAAATTTCTTGTGACATTATGTTTGATGATACTAATGGCTCTCAAGTAGAGCAAGTTGATCTTGATGAATTAGATGATGAAGAGGCTCCGTGCGTAGCGCTAAGGAACATGTCCATTGGAGATGTGTTCCCACAAGAACCCAAAGAGCCTTCACAAGCACAAGATCAACCATCATCTTCCATACAAGCATCTCCACCAACTCGGGATGAGGAAATTGCTAAAGAAGAAGAGGACCAAGATCAAGATGATGAGTCACCTCAAGAGGAAGACATTGATCAAGGTGGAGATGAAGATTATCAAGAAAAGGAAGATGAACAAGAGATTTAAGATCAAAGACCATCGCACCCAAGAGTCCACCAATCAATTCAAATAGATCACCCCGTCAACTCCATACTTGGTGACATTTAAAAGGGGGTAACCACTTGGTATCGAGTTGCTCATTTTTGTGAACATTTCTCTTTTGTGTCTTCTATTGAGCCATACAAGATAGATGATGCACTTAGAGATCCAGACTGGGTGGTGGCAATGCAAGAGGAGGTCAACAACTTCACGAGGAATGAAGTATGGCATTTAGTTCCATGTCCTAACCAAAATGTTGTAGGTACCAAGTGGGTATTCAAACAAGATGAGCATGGAGTGGTGACTAGGAACAAAGCCTGACTTGTTGCCAAAGGTTATTCACAAGTTGAAGGTTTGGATTGTGCTGAAACCTATGTACCCGTAGCTAGGCTTGAATCATTTCGAATATTACTTGCCTATGCTACTTACCATGGCTTTAATTTGTATCAAATGGACGTGAAGAGTGCCTTCCTCAATGGCCCAATCAAGGAAGAGATGTATGTTGAGCAACCTCCCGGCTTTAAAGATAGTGAGTATCCTACACATGTTTATAAGCTCTCAAAGGTGCTTTATGGGCTCAAACAAGCTCAAGAGCATGGTATGAATGCGTGAGAGACTTTATTATCACTAATGTCTTTAAAGTCGGAAAAGCTGACCCTACTCTATTCACTAAAACAATTGACAAAGACTTGTTTATATGCCAAATTTATGTTGATGATATTATCTTTGGGTCTACTAACAAGTCATCTTGTGAAGAGTTTAGTAGAATTATGATACATAAATTTGAGATGTCCATGATGGGGGAGTTGAAGTATTTCTTTGGATTCCAAATCAAGCAACTCCAAGAGGGCACCTTCATTTGCCAAACAAAATACATTCAAGATATTCTCAAGAAATTTGGAATGAAGAATGCCAAACCCATCAAGACTCCCATGGGAACAAATGGGCATCTCGACCTCGACACAGGAGGTAAATCTGTAGATCAAAAGGTATACCGGTCGATGATAGGATCTCTACTCTATCTATATGCTTCACGACCGGATATTATGCTTTTAGTATGCATGTGTGCAAGGTTCCAGGCCAACCCTAAGGAAATCCACCTAAGGTGTAAGGAAAATGGACCCCGGGTCATTTGGCCTAATGAGTTTTGGTGTTTGATGATTAACACAATCTATGGTCTAATGTGGTTGCTAGTGTTTATAATTATAGTTCACAGAATGCGAAGAGGATTGGACCTAGGCAATGAGGATGCAACACCTCAAAAAAAGACATAAAAAGATGCATAGAAGTCCAAGACTCAAGAACAAAAGAAGCCCGAAGGAATCAGCGTAGAAACCCTAGAAGAGGGCTGTTAGCCAGCGCCTGGTGGCACACCGGACAGTGAACAGTACCTGTCCGATGGGACAACCAGACAGTCTACGCAGAGGGGTCACAGACAGGTGCCCTCGGGCTGTAGCACCGGACTGTCTGGTGTGCACCGGACAGTTTAGTAACGGTCGGATCCAACGGTCGACCGCTACAGACGCCAACGGTTGGTTGACATGGCGTGCACCGGACACTGCACAGTGCCTGTCCGGTGGTGCACCGGACTGTCCGGTGTGCCCGACAAAAGAAAGGTGTTGCTTTTTGTCCAACGGCTAGAATTGGGGTTGGGGGCTATAAATACCACCCCAACCGGTCATTCTCAAGTGTGGGAGCCCAAGAGACATACCAAGGCATATAGTAGACATTCCTAAGTTCTCTTACACCCAAGTGCTTAATAGAATCACTTGGTGATTAGCGTAGGTGCTTTGCGAAGTGCTTAGGTTAGTTAGACCGCTCTAGCGCTTGCTCTAGGGGAATCCTAGTTAGTTGAGTGAGTTTAGATAAACCACCAACCCCTCGGCTCTTGTGTGAACCATTGTAATTGTACCGAGTGGGGCAAGAATCTTGCGAGACCGTGACAGCCACGTTTGTGTCACGGCCGCCACCGTGTACCGGAGGGAATGAGGCCTGCGGCGTTTCTGCCGGAAGCTCGATAGTGGAGACGACGGGGAGCGTCTGAGAGGAGCCAGAAGCGAAGCACCACTTGCACGTGGAGAAGGTCCGTGGCTCTCTACGGAGTTACTCGACTGAGGTGCTTGGCCCTCGCGTGGGCTTCCATTTGCGTAGGGGCACCAACGAGGATTAGTCGGGACCTTGCGCGGTTTTGGATACCTCAGTAAAAATACCGGCGTCATCCACGAGAGTTTACATCTCTACCTTGCCCTTTAAGTTTCCGCATTTATATTAAGCATTTAAGTTTCAATCTTGTATTCATACTTATATAGTGTAGATTGAAACTTAGGTATTGCGGTAGAGATAGCAACACTTAGACAAAACCTAGTTTGCACATTCTAATTTGATTATTTGCATAGGTTTTGCTCTAGGGATTTACTTGTGGCCTAGTTTAGTGAAAGTTTTAGAAGTCCTAATTGACCCCCCCTCTTAGGCGTCACTCGTTTCCTACATAAGGGATGTGAAAAGAATCATGAGATATTTAGTTTACACTCCTAAGTTTGGGCTAAAGTACCCCAAGGGATCTACCTTTGATCTAATCAGGTATTCTGATATCGATTATGCCGGATGTAAGATCAATAAAAAGAGTACGTAAGGGATTGTCAGTTTTTGGGGAGATCCCTAGTGTCTTGGGCTTCAAAGAAACAAAATTCAGTAGCTTTATCCACCACCGAAGCCGAGTATATTGTTGCAGGACATTGTTGTGCACAATTACTCTGGATGAGGCAAACCCTTAAGGACTATGGCTACAAGTTGAGCAAAGTCCCTCTCCTATGTGACAATGATAGTGCAATCCGCATGGCGGATAATCCTGTCGAACACAGCCGCACAAAGCACATAGATATCTGGTATCACTTTCTGAGAGATCACCAACAAAAGGGGGATATCGAAATTGCTTATGTTAGCACCCACGACCAATTAGCCGATATCTTCACCAAGCCCCTAGATGAAAAGACTTTTAGCAAGCTTAGGAATGAATTAAATGTCTTAGATTCTCGGAACTTTGATTAAAATCTTGCACACATTGCCCATTTTATACCTTTGATCATGGCATATCTCTTTCATTGGTACAAATGCGTATCTCTTATTCTTCTTGTGTCAAAGCTAAGACTAATGTGCTTCTAGGAGTATTTCTATACTTAGTCTTAGATTGAAAGGGAAATATAGTAATAGACAAAGGCAAGGCTTCCACTACGACTCTGTTGGTATTATATATCCTTTGCCCTACTCATGTACTTACTTTCAAATCTTTCTCGATAAAGACCTTTCAATTTCTCTATTTTTGGCGTTTAATACCAAAGGGCGAGAAATTAATAGGCCAAAGCAAAAGGACCGCACCACCACCCTATTTTCTGAAAACTTTTTACAAAAATTGCATTTGCAAAAAACCCTCTTGACACCTGTTGGGGGCCTTCGTCTTCCGAAGGTCCTCAAAAACACGACTAACATGTTTCCCAAGTATAATATATGTACAAGAACCTTCGGGCATGGGATGAAGCTATACATAATATGAAGAACGCGGTTCGAGAGAAGGATGAATCAATGCCGAAGCTACCCGTGAAGAAGCTTCGGCTTAACGATGGAAAATGAAACCGACTTAAAGGGGAAAAGGCTATCTAGTCCTCGATAGATTTCTTTAAGTCAATAGTAAATGTCGATGGCATGAATGTAATTCTACATAGGCTGCGTCCAGTGCCTATAAATAGATGAACAGTGACACCGTACTGTTCACGCTGACTTGTATCCACTCGCACGTCACGCTTGGATTTTTACCTTCTATCAAGCCGAAGGTATAAATGTAATTCAATATTGTTCATATTTATTCATGATAAGATAATAAAAATTCTCTAATGATGTCATATAATGACCCATGTTATTTTCTATTTCTCATATGCTTCTACTTACTTTATTATATACTGAGATGATGAAGGTACGTCCTTCATAACCTTCGTCTGAAGACCATTATATCCTAAGGGAGATAATGTCTCGAAGGACGAAGGTCTCTAATCATTAACATTTTGTGTTGCCTTGTTTTTAACTCATAGCATTTGAGAACAAGTCCCCAACAACACCTAAGGGGAGAACTTTTTCAGGGGGAGCTTTTATTTAGCCAAAGAAAAAGCATTTGAAACAGGGGGAGAATCTTTCAAAACTTGAAAATGTTTTTAGAAATCATATTCTTATACCATTGGCTAATCGCAAACGAATTTGAAAAGACTTTTCCAAAAGATTTGCAAAAACAAGCTAAGTGGTGCAAATGTGGTCCAAAATGTTACATATGTCAAAACAATTATATATGCTTAGAATTGCTTTCATTTCAAAGTAACTTATGCACATCTGAAAAATGCAAACTAGCTACATTTCTATACTTTGTATTTGCTTTGGTTTGTGTTGGCATCAATCACCAAAAAGGGGGAGATTAAAAGGGAAATGGCCTCAACCATTTCCTATAATCGATTTTGGTGTTTGACGACCATCACAAACCTTATGGACTAACTAGTTTGCCCAGTAGATCTTTCCTCAGGTGCATAAAGTTCACATACACATATAAGGAAAATGACCCTTGGGGCAATTCTATATGTATGGAGCAAAATAGATTTGCATCGGTCTGTCCGGTGCCCAGGCCGGCGCGCCCAGCGAACTGGCCGCTCTCGGGAAATCGAAGCGCTCCTCGACCAAAAATCACCGGACTGTCTGGTGGGCATCAGACTGTCCGGTGAGCCCACGAGCAACGATCGACTACCACTACAGTCTGAAGCATCAGAAAGTCAGAGATAGTCTGCGATGTCAGGTCGCACCGGACTGTCCAGTGCGCCACAAGGACAGACGACTTCAACGGTCAACTGCTCAGAACCCCAACGGTCGGCTGACGTGGCATGCACCGGACAGTGAACAGTGCAGTGTCCGGTGCGCACCAGACTGTCCGGTGTGCCCATCGACAGAGAGCACAGCCAATGTCTAGAATAGTGGTTGGGGCTATAAATACCCCCCAACCACCACCATTCAAGTCATCCAAGCTTTCCACTCTCAACACTCTATACAAGAGCAAAGAATACATTCCAAAGTCACATTCAAAGCTTACAATCCTCTCCAAGTCCCACAACTAATACAAGTGATCAATAATGTTTAGTGGCTTGAGAGAGTGAGATTTGTGTTCCATTTGTTGCTCTTGTTGCTTGGTTGCTTTCTTCATCACCTCTAATCTTTCTAAGTGATTTGTAAAGCTAGCAAGAGACACCTAATTGTGTGGTGATAGTTGTGGGGTCTTCGTGACCCGTGAGATTAAGAAGAAGCACTCAACCGGTCTAGGTGATCGATTGAGAGAGGGAAAGGGTTGACATAGACCCGGTCTTTGTGGCCTCCTCAACGAGGAGTAGGTTCATTGGAACCGAACCTTGGGAAACAAATCGTTGTGTTCATTTATGTTGATCATTATAATTTGATTTGTTTCTTCCCTCTCCCCTCTCACTAAAATTTCTCTTGCTCACATTGTTTTGAGTTAGCTCCCAAAGTTATCCGCATTGATTGAGCAACTCATAGCAAGAAGAACTATCTTCCGCACTCTGTATTGATTATTATTTGTCTCTAACCCTAACCTCGGGTGAAGTGCGCGTTCAAAGTTTATAATTTTCAGGTTTCGCCTATTCACCCCCCCTCTAGGCGACTTTCAAAACACTACAGGAAACACCTAAATTTTCGTGGGCCAAAAGCCCACGAAAATAAGCCTAAACCGACGAAAATAGACTATTTTCGTCGGCAGACCGACGAAAATAGCCGCCGAAAATAAGTTCGACGAAAATAGGCACCTATTTCCGTCGGTACCGACGAAAAATACCTATTTTCGTCGGCTTTCCCAAGGCCGACGAAAATAATTGGTCGGACTGACTATTTTCGTCGGCCTTGGGAAAGCCGACGAAAATACGCCGCCCAGGCTATTTTCGTCGGCCAGGTGGGGCCGACGAAAATACATGCCCGATATTTTCATCGGCCCGCTGATGGCCGACGAAAATATGTTCCCAGGATATTTTCGTCGGCCACCAGCGAGGCCGACGAAAATTGATGGTTCCCCCCCCAAAACAGATTTTTCTGCACCTATTAATAATTCACAGCAAAATACACAATATCACAATTCACATATATACAGATTCACAATCAAAATACATAATTCACAAAACACATTCACATATACATATCACAAAACACATTGACATATACATATCACAAAACACATTCACATATACATAAATAGTCCATAGTCCATAGTCCATAAGTCCATAGTCCATACATAGTTTCAATACCATAAGTCCATAGTTTCAAACAAACTCACTACTCACTAATCACTCCTGCGGGCTATGAGAGTTTTGGCCACTCCCTCCTCCACCACCAGGAAGGTGGCCACTCCCTCCAGAACCATGGACGAGGAAGTCGTGGACGTTGACAGCAGCACCCTCCTGAGCATGTGACGCTGAACCCTGCAATTCATCAATCATTCAAATAAGGCTGTGTTTTGCTATCCCTATACCTATACTGGCTATGTTTGGTCACTATTTGCATAAAACTAAACATGGAACGTCACCTGTGATCCATGGTGATAAGGAGGCTGTGCATGCATCCACGGGTACTGTTGTGCTGGCCACCCCTGAGGTGGTGGCACCCACCCCGTCGGTGGCGGTGCCATCCACGCTTGAAATGGCTGCGATCCTTGGGGTGGTGGAGGCGTCCAAGTGCCTGGAGGTGCCTGCGTCCACCCAACACCGGTCCACTGTGGCTGCGACGCTGGAGCTTGTCCTGGCCATTGTCCCCATCCTTGTGCCTGCGATCCATTTTTGATAATAAAAAAAGAGTTGCTATGGAATTGAAGTGTTCAGATAGTGTTACCTGGGGAGGGCGAAAAGCGGGCAAGTTCATATCAGGGCCGAGTCGAGTAGTCATTTCCTGCAAATGGATGAAACGTTAGAATCGCAACACTATACTTTGAATTCAATGACACGTGATGAGATAGACGAATTACCTGAAAATAAGAAGTCATATACTGCGTCAGCTGTCCGACCTGCTCCTGCGCTGCTCGAGCCTGCTCCTGTGCGAGTCGAGCCTGCTCCTGTGCTGCCCGAGTCTCCTCCTCCAGCTGAGCCTCTCGAGCAGACTTGGAGCGAGAACTCCCTGCCGAAGACGATGCCTTCCCTTGACCTATGGTCCTGTTGTACTCCACAACGCCGGTGCCAAAGGCAAACCTGCATGATACACATAGTTGAGCCATTAAGTGGACACATTCTTGTTAATGAAATTGTCGAATCAAAGACAACCACCTCACCTGCCATGCTTTCTACCCCCACCACTGTGGTACAACGCCGAGGCATCTAAGTCTGAATGCATCCAGTCGAAATCAGGCCCATGGCGTTGAGTCATTTCCTCCCCATATGCATTCTGCAAAGAAAGTTAGAGTTGGAGTTAGACACAAATCATGCAATTTAATTCGTAAATACAAACTTGTTTACCATTTTCTCCCTTGCCGCCTCGCTGCATAGCTCATCAGGGTTCGCTGGATCAGGCCCACGGTGACCACGGACGTAAACCTCCATAAAACTTGGAGCAACTCCACTTTCAGCTTCCTGCATGAAAAAGAAGAGTTAAACCATAGAATTGTAATAGATGTAACATACAAGTTTGATTTATACACTTACCATGCGGCGTGCGGTACCAAGGTGTCCATCGGCGCCGTACCTATGCCCCGGTCCTTCAGTGCCACGGTTGGCACGGTGCTTGTTGGACTCTGCAATCCACTCAGGCGACGCCCATCTCTTAGCCAACCACCTCCAGGCTTCCATGTCCTTCGCCAGCCAATCCACAACGCTCTCCAAGTACTGCTCCTCTGTGAGGTAGATCTCATTGGCCCCTAATGCTTTGCTCATTTTCTGCCCCTTTATCTTCTTGTAGTAGTAGTTGACGGCCGCGATGCGAGCATTGTACATGGCATCCTTGATGACCTTATCAGCGCACTTCCGAAAGTGTCTCTTCACACGTGCCCACTGAGGCTGATCCGCCTCGATGTCATCCGGCAATTGGAACCTCCCCTACATATCAATGGAGAAGTTAAGTTAAAGTAAGATTAGCTGGCCCACTGCATAGCCGCGAACCTCTCGCCATTGAGCTCCACCATGCCAGGGTAGTAGAAGCGACAGAGGCTACCCAACACCGCGTTCACCTTGGGACGTCTGCCTGTACCGTCCCAAGTCAAGTCTTCCCATGACCTACAAACATTAATAAAACAAGTAAACCAGTGCAATCACGTTCATATTAAAAAATTAACACAACAGAAATAAGCCCCACCATTCTCCATGCGGCCGGATGAGCCTCCTCTCAGCAGGCCTCGGACCAAGCGCATTGCTCTTCTTATACCTAAGTATACAAGTAAATTAAATATGATGAAATGATTTAAAATTAATATCAATTAAACTAATATGCATAATAATACCTGAAGGATGTAGAACCATCTGACGCGTCGCCCGCGCTGCCTGCCCCCATAGGGTCACCCTCCTCATCCTGCTCACCCTCCTCATCTTGCTCACCCTCCTCATCCTGCTGAGGAGCCTCCTGCTCACCCTCCTCACCATGCACTTCATCTAGACAGTCGAGAAGTTGCTGCTGCCTCTGTCGGCTCTGTGAGGTGCCCTGAAAAAGCCCACTGCCCGAGCTGTCCTCGCTGGCCGCGCTGCCCCCACTCCTCCTCGATCTCCTATGCTTGAACATGTTCAACTGTAGATAAATTAATGTCAAACCACAGTATATGAAACAAATAATATGAAAATTAATAATGTGAAAATTGGAATACATAGCTTAATTGATTAAATAAAAGAAACATACTAATCAAAAGTCATCCGCATCCGATGATGCTTCTTCGGCTCGTTGTTTATTCATACGCTCTTGATTTCTTTGGATCCTTACTGATCTTCTAACGACGACAGGTCGTTTGCGCTTTGACCTAGGTTCTTCAATTAAGTCGCTTGAATTGTAACAGAGATTTTCAAGGCCTTCTCCATTGGTCACATGGAATCGGTGAGCTATGTCTTGATTCGACACCGCTTCTGGTTGAAAAACAGCGTCATCGTTGTCCCTGCTCGTATTCACGTAGTCAGCACTCTCTGGAGCGACGACTTGTGGGTTGACTTTGATTGCAACCCACCAAGCCCTAAGGCTTGGGTGAGGATATGGCAGGTAGTACACTTGTTTTGCCTGATTTGCAAGGACAACATCGCTCATACTGCTCGGAATCCTAGAGCTATGCTTCACCTCGACATTACCATACTTGTCGACACGAGTCCCACTATGAGCATCAAACCAGTCGCACTCGAAAAACACGACTTTAAGTTCCTTGGGGCCATCGAAAATCAACTCTACAATGTTTTGAAGAACACCGTAATAGTCCACTACTTTGTCATCGTCAACATATGAACTTGCCAACACACCACTATTGGTTGTGGCTGCCAATGGTCGACTCTTCTCCAATTTCGCGGTTCGGAAGCGATATCCATTTACATCATAGCGAGTATAGTTCCGGACGGACACAGAGGTATGTGCCATTTGCTGCAAGTCCGGGTGCACAGAGTTTTTGGAAACCTATACAAGGAATTAGTATATGCATTATATCTTCGAAGTCCAAAATTCAAAGTTTAAGTATGGACAATGAGAGAACGACAATTACTAACATAATTACGAAACCACTGCACGAAGTTTGGTCCACCTTTCAACCCATCACGTCGAAGATTTTCTAATTGGATGGCCGTAGGTTTACTAGTAGATTTCCAACATTCTTCATCAAACATGCTGGACATATTAGAAACATGGAGATTACACACTATAGAAATTATGAGATGAGAAAATGGAAGTAACTATGAGGAAAACTTACTCGAACGCCTCCTGTGTGCTGTCAATATTGCTATACATATATAGCATTAGCGTGTTCAAATCTGATCCTTCAATGTGACGTACACTCCCTTTTCCAACTGCTTTACCCGGATTCGCAAAAATTTGAAGGGTGCTTTGGGGCGATTCATTTTCGACATGAAGTCGCACTGAAGGAGCAAACACATTGTTGGCTCGAGCGAAATACCTGGTTGAGAATTGAGATATCTCCTTAAGGGCAAAAGCCTCCGCAATACACCCTTCGACTCTAGCCTTGTTGCGAACAGACGCCCTAAGCTTTTTCAACGCCCTTTCTATAGGATACATCCACCTGAATTGCACTGGTCCGCCTACCAAAGCTTCCCAAGGCAAATGCACAATTAGATGTTGCATCACATTGAAGAATCCTGGCGGGAAAACCTTTTCAAATTTACAAATAAGAATTGGAATTTCTTTCTCAAATTTCTGCATCAACCTCTTCGATACCGTCTTTGCGCATACTTCCCTATAGAAGAAACTCAGCTCTGCAAATATGCTCCAAAGCTCATCCTTAAAATAGCCTCGAAACATCACGGGCATCAGCCTCTCCATAATAATATGGTAGTCATGGCTTTTCAAACCGATCAATTTACCGGTCTTCAGATTGACTGCCCGTTTCAGATTTGCCGCATATCGATCTGGAAATTTCAGATTCTTCAACCACTTAAATATTTCTTTCCTTTCATCTGGCTTGAGGCAGTAATCAGCTCGCGGCCTACTCTCATGCCCTTTATCGCTTACTTTCAACTCGAGCATCGGTCTCTTACAAATTTCAGCCATGTCTTTTCTTGCCTTCATATTATCTTTCGTTTTATCAGTCACATCGAAACATGTGCTTATGATGCTTTCAGCAACATTACGCTCTTGGTGCATCAAGTCTATGTTGTGCGGCATGATCAAGGCTTTTGCATACGGAAGGTCCCATATTGATGAAATATGGGTCCAGTTGTGGTCCTCCCCGTAGCCTTGAAACCTATCATTTTCTCCTTGCTTCAGACAAGCATGCCATGCCATTATCTGCGGTGCAGTTTGCCTCTTTGGTGGCCCATTTCTGATTTTGGCTCCACTTCTGAATGCAGTAAGCGAATTCCTGAAATCATGCTTGAATGGAGTCCAACGTCGATGAGCATCAAAGAATGACACTTTCCCACCATGCTTCAATCTGAATGCATCCGTATCATTCATACATATGGGACAGCACAACCGACCATGAACACACCATCCAGACCAATCTCCATACGCCAGCAGATCATGCACTGACCACAAATAAGCAGCGCGCATGGTAAACTCCTTTTCAGTATGGCTGTCATAAGCCTTCACACCTCTCCACAATTGTTTCAGCTCTTCAATTAAAGGGCGAACAAACATATTCAGCTTTGGCCCTGGATGCTCGGGGCATGGGATGACTAGTGCAAGGAACATGAACTCTTCTTTATTGACCAACTCAGGAGGAAGATTATATGGCACAATGAAGACAGGCCAACACGAGTAAGGGCTTGCACTGGTATTGAAAGGTGTGAATCCGTCCGTCGATAGACCAAGCCGTACACTCCTAGGGTCGTTTGCAAATTCGGGATCAAACTCGTCAATTGCCTTCCACGCATCACCGTCCGACGGATGGACCATTATGTCTGGATCAGTGACGAGACGTACACCATTCTTTGGCCATGTCATATGCAGAGCTATTTCCTTGTTGAGGAACAACCTTGAAAGCCGAGGAATGATGGGCAACCGACGAAGTTGCTTAGCTGCGACCTTCGTAACTACCAATTCACCCTCATCATTTGTCACCTCGACATATCTAGAAGCTTCACAATGCTTACAACGGTCCAGCTTGTCATCCTCCTCAAAGAATAGCATGCAACTGTTGGGACACACGTCGATCTTCTCATATGTCATCCCAAGACCAGCCAACATCTTCTTTGCGAAGTACATATTCTTTGGCAACTTATGATTCTCCGGGAGAACCTCGCCCATCAGTTGGACGATGTCGTTGTAAGCACTGTTTGAAATGTTGTGCTTCGACTTTATCGCCATTAGTCTTGTGAGAGTCCCAAGAACTGACATCTGAGTGTGCTCGTGCAGTCTCTCTTCCCCCGCGGCGAGTAGCCTGAAGAATTCCTGAGCATCGCGTGGAAGCTGCCCCGGCTCCTCAGCGTTCATTTCAACATCCCTACCAAGATCATGCAACATGTCGTCCATCCTATCATGATCGTCATCAAGTTCCACCTCCGCGTCAACGTGTTTAATAGACTCTCCATGCCGGTACCATACAAGGTAGTTCGGCATAAACCCACTTTTGCAAAGGTGTTTCTCCATTTCTTCCTTCTTCTGAGGCCACTTGTTCTCGCAGCGATTGCAAGGACACTTCACTAGACGACCAGTTGCATCTTTGAAAGCGTGCTCAAGAAAAGCCTTTGTTACACCCATCCATTCATTCGAATGTGCCCCATCCTTTCTCCACCCGTCATACATCACCCTCCGATCACCGTCCATTTCAAAGGCTAAACAAAACACAAAGAACATCAACGATCGTCCGTGGCTTAGGTGAACTCCCTATTAGGTAAAGGCCCTAAACCCACCCAAGAGTGTAGGCCGATGCTTGTGATTTGTGACATGTATCCTACGATTGCCGCGAAATTTCGGCAGCATAACCTCGCTGCTCTCCAAGCACACGCCTGAACATGGTGTGTTGGAGAACAACTGGGTTACACAACCGAAATTCCGCGTAAATCATAAGGCACATGTCACAAATCACAAGCATCGGCCTACACTCTCAGGCTGTCCAAAATACGTGGACAATTCCGGAACGGCGAACCTCACAAGCCAATGTGACGTTCGCCGTTCCCGAACGGGTGACGCATACGGTTCGCTACGGTTAACGATCAAAACTAAACTCTAAACATTAAACTAAACTCTAAAATTAAGATAATAGAATGAGACATTGAGGATAATGAGGCACTGATCACTGATGATTACTGATCACCACTGATCTAGCATGCACTCTTCACTATACAAAACCAATTCACCACCGCCTTAACAATCTGTATAACGGTTAACGGCCGCCACGACCGCCACGGCCGCGCGCACGGCACGCCACGGCCGCCATGTGCATCAAATTAAGAAGGGAGACGGGGAGGCTCACCGCGGGGAACGAGGGCGGCGTCGACGGATGGCGAGCGCGGCGTGGACGGACGGCAGACTCCCTTCTTCGCGACGGCGGCCACGAGCTCCCTTCTTCACGGGCGGGCGGCGCGTCGAGCGCGGCGAGGGCGCGCGGGCTGCGTGCGGCAGCGTGCTCCCTTCTTCGCGGGCGGGCGGCTCGGCGAGGGCGGGCAGGCGCGCTCAGGCGGGCAGTGAGAGGCTCGGGCGAGGGCGCGCTCAGGCGGGGCGCGGGCGGCTCGGCGAGGGCGGACGGGCGCGCTCAGGCGGCGGGCGGGCGGCTCGGGCGAGGGCGCGCGCAGGCGGGGCACGGGCTGCTCGGCGAGGGCGGGCGCGCTCAGGCGGCGCGACGAGCGCGGGCCGAGGGCGGTGCGGCGAGCGCTGGCGCTCCGGCGGCGCGGCGAGCGCGGGCGCTCCGGCGAGCGCGGCGATGGCGGGCGGGCGCGGCGCGGCGAGGCGGGCGCGGTGACGGCGGGGTGAGCGCGGCGACGGCGGGCGGCGGCGGCGCTTCTAGAGACGAGTGAGCGAGAGAGAAGATGCGCGCTGAAGCCGGATGGAGGTTAACGGGCCTTTATTTTCGTCGGCCTTAATGAGGCCGACGAAAATACAGGCCGGTTAATGACTTATTTTCGTCGGCCTGGATGCGGCCGACGAAAATACGCCACTTATTTTCGTCGGCCTAGCTACGGCCGACGAAAATAGCACACAGTTTCGTCGGTCCCCGAGGCCGACGAAAATACCTTTCGTATTTTCGTGGGCCTGCCGACGAAAATCTTCGCTGGCCCACGAAAATAGGACACATTTTCGTCGGTCACTCTTGCCGACGAAAATAACATTGTATTTTCGTGGGCCAGCCGACGAAAATAGTCTGGCCCACGAAAATTTAGGCGTTTCCTGTAGTGAAAACAACCCCGAGCTCCCAAGGTTTTGTATCTGCAGACCAGGATTAAATAAATTAATATGGAAACTAGTTTTTAATATAAAAACAATCCCATAAACTTGTTTAATTCAGAAGTAATTCATTTTAACTCCTTTTTGATCCCTTCCAGTTGCATTAAGCTCATATTAATATTGTTTATCATCTAGTGACCTTGTATTACCATGAAATCTATGGTCAAAATCTGGTACCTCATTTGTTTTATAGTAGCCACTTAAACTTTCGGAAAATCATAACATTATAATCGTAACTCTGAATTTAGTGGTTGTCGAACCTAGGTTCTTGTTACGTTACGTACAACATTATTATGCAGTTTGTCACTATGTTTGGTGTGATGTTAATTTTGCCTATACCATTTTTATTTGTATTTCTACGAGTAGCAGCGAGGTTACAAGTCACTTGAAGACCAAGTTGGTACCTAGGAATCTCGAGTCTAAGGCAAGTTGTGCCCTTGGTCACTCTTCTTTACCTAATAATGTTCTTGTTAATCACTGTGACATGCTCAGGTTAATTTGATGGGACCTAATAGGTTTCCCTAGTATTGTTTATCCCACACCTTGCAAACATATGAACTATTGGGTAGATTTGCTATTGTTGTACCTGGTTTTGGGATTAATGTTACATTTGAACTATGATCATGTTCCAATTATGTTGTTGTTATTAATTATTGTTCATGACAAGATCATTGTATTAATTGGAACATGGAGCTTAACTTGAGACAATAGTGCTACCACAAGGGTGGAATGGGACGCCCTTGGCCAAGTAATTAGGAAAGCTAGGGAGAGATTACCTTACTCGAAAGGGACAAGCGGGGAGGTGTCGCTGCTAGAGTATAGGAGGTTCTCGGGTCGAACTGCAGCGATGGAACTCGGACGAGGGATTCCTATGCTTCCTTCGTCCTAAAACCGTAGTGGGTATTCTCAAACTAGTGGAACTTTAGAAAGACCTCGTAGTGCTACCCTGCCTCGCTTCCTCGGTAGACGTGTATGGGGTCCGATCAACCCTGGGGCAAATGAGTAACACAACTTGTGGGTTAAGATGTGCAACATCTGCAGAGTGTAAAACTGATATATCAGTCATGCTCATGGTCAAGAGCAACTTAGGACTCTCGCATGATTAATTTATGGAACTAAACTTAATATGTCATATGCATTGCATCGCGGGTGTTATTATCAATTGTGATTTTTTATTTAATTGGGTTGGTATCTATTTATACTTAGTAAATGCTAATAAAATTTTGACCAACTCTAAAAGCAATGATTAGCTTTAACCATCTTCTTTGGTAAGCCTTACACTTCACATGAGCTCCCACCTTTGGTGAGTTCATGCACATTATTCCCCACAACTTGTTGAGTGATGAACATATGTGAGCTCGCCCTTGATGTACTCACATCTACCCCCAGGTCAAGAACAGGTACCGCAGGATGAGGCGCGTGAAGGAAGTTGTGATGAGTTCGTGAGTGGTCTAGGCTGTCGTCTCCTAGTCAACTATGGTTGCTGGATCGTTGTCTCCGTATGATATAATTATTTAACTATTTTGTACATAACTCTGTTATATAGTAATGATGTGGCATTTGTTTTTGTACCATGAGTCGTCATATGTGTGAGACTTGATCCTGGCACACATGTGAGTCGCACCCGGGTTTCGACCCTTAAATCCGGGTGTGACATAGGTTGTCCAAAATGCACTGGACAATTCGGACTATGCACCTCACAAGTTAATATGAGATGAGTCATTCCCGAACATGTGATACATACGTTTTCCTAAGTGTGTGCTTAAAAAATGTAGGTACCACCATTTACCTTAAGCACACGTGCTTGTGCTTAAGGTAAATGGCAGTACCTACACATCACTAGCAACCAAATAAAGATATTAAATATGAAAATGATACACATAACATATACTTACCTTGTTCAAACTTAGATTCAATTTTCTTTGATCCTAAAATCCCTCACCACAATTATGGTACCTGCATAAAGAAAGAAACTTAAGAATCACGACAAAGTTGTGCTCCTTCACTTTCAACACACATTAGGTGTGCTCATAGGAAAAAATTAACATTACTAAGTGTGTGATCCTAGGAAGTGAGATCCAAACTTGTTTATATATTTTTCTCATTAGGTGCACTTTCTACATATTAGTTCTAGTTCATGGGATTCAAATAGGTTTATATTTTTTCTCAGTTCATCTAATTGTGTGACTAACACATTTCAAACTAGACCGCTTGCAATGTACCTAATTCAAGGGATCCAATGTACCATTGCAAGCATTTTCTAGAATGTCAGTAGATATCTAACATCAAGTTTGCTTAATATATTTATGGTTTGATGCCAAAAGAGCCTATTTCAAGCAATAGAAAATGTTGATAGTAAATTAGGTGTAGAAATTGATAGGGAGAGCTAATCGGTGAGGAGGCGTCCCAGACGAACATGGGGTCGTATAGGAGACGGACGGCGGTGCGGGCGTGGAACGTGTCTAGCCGGTGGCGGGCATGGCACTCTGGCGATTGCGAGGTGCCCTGGCCGATGCTGTGTCCCGGTGGCTGGCCGGTGTGACTAGCTGAGGCAGTGGCTAGCGCGTCGGGCGGAGGCACTCTGACGGTGACGCCCTAGACGGTGCCGCGTCCCGGTGCCAGGCCGGTGCGGCGGATCGGTGTTGCGGGCGGAGGCGGTGGCTGGAGTGGTGTCCGGCGCGGCGATAGAGGCATGGCCGGTGCGACGGGTGGAGGCATGGAGGGCAGCAAACAGATGCGACGGGAGAGAGAAAGAGAAAAAGGAGAAGAGGAGTCAAGGCGTGGTTCTTAAATCCAGTAAGAACGTCGGCCAGGGGAGGCCGTGGGTCGACGTACTTAACGATAAGAACGTTGGCCGATGTAAATTGACGTTCTTATCCAATTTAAGAACATATGCACCGACATTCTTAAAACGGTCGACGTTTTTCCTATTTTTTCTATAGTAGGTCCGTGCGACCTAGTCATACTGCTCGGTCTCAGGAATTTTAGTTATAAAATCCATCGGACCGCTCTGGTGTGCATCAGACCCTTCCTCCAACGGCTATTTTGAACGCACTAGAGCGCCAACGACTAGCTAACGAGGCCCACGATCTAGTGGTGCGTCGGGTCGGTGCCACTCAGCTAAGGAAAGCGCCAATCAGGATCTGTGGGTGACTATTACTATGCACGACCCAATGGCGCATCGGATCGTGCAGCCGCAGACAACCCAGATCTATAACTTTTTAAGGATGGAGGCAACAACTCCTAGGCCTCCTTGACCTATATAAGGAGCCTCTAGGTGCCTCCATTTAGCACCCAAGTATCTCAAGAGCACGCTAATACTCCGACATACTACAACAATGCATTCTCGTGGTTTTAGTGAGATTCAAGCATGTGTTTTGAGCTATTCTTGTGAATTTGTGTACAAGTGTTCTTGTCATTGTGTTTCTTGAGTGTGTTGCTGCAATTTGCTCTTGTGTGTGTACTTTCTCTCTCTCCCTTACTCTAGGTTGTAACTCTGATCTTTTGAGGCGGCAAGAGACTCTAAATTGTGGAGATTCCTTGCAAACAGGGATAATTTTGATATAAGGAAAAAGCGTGGCACTCAAGTTTAATCTACGTGATCACTTGAAAGAGGTTAGGTGCAACTGAAAGTCGCCTAGAGGGGGGGTGAATAGGGCGAAACTGAAATTCTCAAAAATAATCACAACTACAAGCCGGGTTAGCGTTAGAAATATAATTAAGTCCGCGAGAGAGGGCGCAAAACAAATCGCAAGCGAATAATGAAGTGAGACACGTGGATTTGTTTTACCGAGGTTCGGTTCTCTCAAACCTACTCCCCGTTGAGGAGGCCACAAAGGCCGGGTCTCTTTCAACCCTTCCCTCTCTCAAACGGTCCCTCGGACCGAGTGAGCTTTCTCTTCTCAAATCAACCGGGAGCAAAACCTCCCCGCAAGGACCACCACACAATTGGTGTCTCTTGCCTTGGTTACAAGCGAGTATTGATCACAAGAAAGAATGAAAGAGAGAAAGCAATCCAAGCGCAAGAGCTCAAATGAACACGGCAAATCACTCTCACTAGTCACTTAGGCTTTGTATGGAATTGGAGAGGATTTGATCTCTTTGGGTGTGTCTAGAATTGAATGCTAGAGCTCTTGTAGTAGTTGGGAAGTAGAAAACTTGGATGCAATGAATGGTGGGGTGGTTGGGGTATTTATAGCCCCAACCACCAAACATGACCGTTGGTGGAGGCCGTCTGTTCGATGGCACATCGGACAGTCCGGTGCACACCGGACAGTCCGGTGCCCCAGCCACGTCACCAGTGCCGTTGGAAATTGACCGTTGGAGTTCTGACTTCTGGGCCCGCCTTGATGTCCGGTGGCGCACCGGACATGTACTGTAGGATGTCCGGTGCGCCAGCATGGGCGTGCCTGACCTCTGCGCGCGCTGGCGCGCAATAAATGCGCTGCAGGTAGCCGTTGGCGCCTGAAGTAGCCGTTGCTCCGCAGATGCACCGGACAGTCCGGTGCACACCGGACAGTCCGGTGAATTATAGCGGAGCGGCTCGAGTGAAAACCCGAGGCTGGCGAGTTCCTGAGGACGACCTCCCTTGGAGCACCGGACACTGTCCGGTGTACACCGGACAGTCCGGTGAATTTTAGCGGAGTGGCCTCTGGAAATTCCCGAAGCCGAGCAGTTCGAAGTTGGAGTCCCCTAGTGCACCGGACATGTCCGGTGCGCCAGACCAGAGAAGCCTTCTGTTGCTCCTTTGCTCTTGTGTTGAACCCAACTTTTGGTCTTTTTATTGGCTAAGTGTGAACCTTTTGCACCTGTATAACTTATACACTAGAGCAAACTAGTTAGTCCAAAGATTTGTGTTGGGCAATTCAACCACCAAAATTATTTAGGGACTAGGTGTAAGCCTAATTCCCTTTCAGCAACCCTTGTCCATTGAGACACCACAACGTGGAGTAGACAAGCATTTTAGACTTGACCGAACCACAGAAAAAGTCTTGTGTCTTGTGTGCTTATTTGTTTGTGATTTTTCCCTTCTTAAGTCTCTCATATTCACTTGTAATATTGCTCTTAATCTATTTCATATCTTAAAAGAGCAATCAAGTGAAGAGAACTTGCTTTCTTCCTCCTACTCAAATTTGGTTTTAGTTTGTACTAACTTTAATTTTAGACCAAGTTTGTGTTTCTAGTATTTGTTTTACAGGATCACCTATTCACCCCCTCTAAGTGTTAACAGCGCCACATCAGCATTATCTCTCCCCCTTATCGCTTTCACCTGCAAAATATTTTTTCTTCCAATGGTAACATGTGAACAGGCAAAAGTGCTGATAGACCGTACGTGTCCATGCGTTTTAGCGGCGCACTAAAACTAGGGGAGAGAAGAACGCAGCAGCGAAGGGGAACTGTACATAGGGGCTTTATTGCGCTATATATCGGCATCTTGTAGCCACTTAGGGTGCATTTCGTTGCAATGCTAGGACATGATGGGATGAAACGATCCCTTAGATAAGACTATTTGGTTTAGAGTTAGGGGTTGAGATAGAACCATTCCTAGCTGTTCGTCGGAATTGGACAGATGGGAGGGGATGCTGGGGACATGACTGCCTCGATTGTCCTAGTTGTACCACAACCAAACAATTCAGCGTAGGAGGGCAGCAGGGGCCTGGGACAGTGGCGAACGTAGGACGAAAATTCATGAGGGGCCAAGAAACCACATGACAAAATTAAGCAATACCGTAAAAACTAGTGTTATATAGAATTCAAGTTTCATATCAATACACGATACAAGTTTAAAGCAAAAACTAGATGAACAAAAGGGGCGGGGTCAAGTGATATCTCCGACTAAGAACCAGGGCATGCTGGTTCGCTAAGCTCGCCAGCCGTCAAGGATATAGGTGCCCAAACGGGCGGCCCGGCCCGGGCCCGTTAGGCCCGATGGATAATCGGGTCGTGCTGGCGGTCCCGCGTGCCGCGGCCTGGTAGTCGTGCCGGGTCGGCCCGTTAACTGGCCACGTTCTCCCATTAAATCAAGAAAAATAGCAAAAAACTATGCGTGAGTGAGGTTTTGAACCCACGACCTCCTTATACAAGGCCAAAAACACTAACCAGTAGAACTCTAGTGCATTTGTTGTAAATAGCAAATATAAAATGTATATATATACTATGTTTTATAAAATAAAAATATATATAATCGAGCCGGGCCGGGCCGGCACTGCGGGCCGAGGCAGCGGCCCAAGCAAGGCACGATTCTTATGTCGGGGCCGGGCCGGCACTGCGGGCCGAGGCAACGGCCCAAGCACGGCACGGTTCTTGTGCCGGGCCCGGCCCGGCACTATTAAACAGGCCGTGCTTTGGGCCGGCCCGTCAGACATGGCCCATTTGGCCATCTATAGTCAAGGATGGGTCGCATCATTGCGACGAGCGAGATTCAGCTTGTCGGGTGGGCTGTTGTCACAACGATGATAGGGCGGGGGTAGAGGCGCTATGAAGGGACGAGTTTAGGCGATGTCACGCTAGGAAGGGTGTGGTGATAGAATTGGGCATCAAGGCTGATTGGTTTGGATGACGTCATAAAGAATAGAGCCAGTCAGCCAGACATATAGATATGAGAATTGGGCCGAGGACAAGGATGAGAGACGGGAGGACTAGACCAACCCGAGGATCATGACAAGGTTATTTTTTGTCATGTTCTCATGACAGGGTTATTTTAGACCATGTTCCAAACCTCATGAGCTAATTGTTAGCCACCTAATAAGTATTTGTTCCAAACCACTAAAACTAACAGGATTAGCTATTATAGCATCTAAATTTTAGTTGTATCCATTAAGTAGCCATTAGTAGTTAGCTGATCTAACCCAACTAAAACCAGATAACAACTTATTAGCTGTCAATAATTATCTCTAGAGATTTAGAATATAGATTAAGTTGTTGGTTGATTTTAGTTGTGTTGAGGTAGCTAATCATTAATGATTATTTAAAAGGTATAACTAACAATTAGTTGATCAATTAGTTGATCTGTTCTAATTAACTTATCTAATTTTAGCCGCTAGCTATTAGTTTTACAGGTAGAACAATGCCTTACCCTATCTGAAACTTTTATTTCTCTACACTTGTCAACAAATTAGGAACAGGTGGTGGTGGGTCTATGGACATCCATTCCCATCTTTAGTTCTGATCAGCTCAAAGGTACTTCATAAAAAAACATTAGTAAAGTCACTGAAACTTGGTTTATCCCAGTTATGTTATGGTATTTATTTATCCTTTGTCGCATAAACAACTCGAAGGCAACCAAAATACCAAAAGCAGCTAGATGTGACCAAGACCAAAAAATAAGTATTTTAGAAAACTAAGTAAATATGTTACGTCATCCTGTCCAATATAACTATGCGGATCTAATATATTCAATTAAAATCTAGGGTTAAATACGTTAGAATTTTAATCTAAATCTTTTGTACTACTTGCTACTGAAGCCCGCAGCAGCAGTCTGCTAATGTCATGCGTGCGCTGTGCGCATACTTGCATGTCAAGCAGTAGAAAAGGCAACTGATACAATTAAGCACCAAATGACAGGCACAAAACGGAGACTGAGATCTAGCCACAGAAAATGCTAGCTGCCCGGTTCGTTTGTCTGTGCATGCATGACAAGCACAAGTGGAAAATAAGCTCAGACTTAAACGGGGGAAATCAACTGCAAGCACTAGTTCATCATGCTTTAGGCCATACATCTTGGGAAACCATAACCAAAATATGAGAAGCCAAGCAACTCATCATACGAGGAAGGGATAATTAAAAACTAGTAATAATAGGACTGTCAACGAAAACCATCATCCAGCTCAGATCTTCCTTCCACGCGCAGCCATCAGTAGTTCAGCCAGAACCAAGGGACAGCTTGCCGCCAGATGCGCGTATCCATCAGTTGCCAGGACAGCTTCAAGTGTCTCAGGCGACCTGGTGATGAACTCGAGACACTTGGCTTTGAGCAGCGAGCAGTCGTGCTGTTCGGCGAGAGCCAACGTCGAAGCCGCCGTGCCGATGTCGATGCCACCAGAGAGCTTGCATTCACATATCAGCTTCAGCCTGTTCAGCCCATACCTGTCAAATTCTTAGGAGCTAGTTACAATCTAGTATACACATGTACGTAGTTACACTGTACATGTCGTTTTGAAAGTGGACAGAATCAGAAAAAATCTTAATTACATGTCAGCAGCTACCAGTAGGTGCTGAGCCATGATCGCTGCCGCCTCAGGCTCCTGGGCACCGTCGAGCTCTGGGACCATGTCGGTATAGATGAAGTGAAGCATGGAACTGAACGCAGCAGAGTCCATGTCTCTGATCTCCACATGAGCAGAGCTTCTTTCCTTCATGCCTCCGAAGAACTGAGCCATGAAAACCGGGGACCTTGCGGCGAGAATGGCCTTGTGGGCGGCGAATGACTTCCCGGAGACACGGAACGTGACGTCCGCTCCATTCTTGCTCTGCAACAGCTCATCGAAGTGCTGGTGTAGGTCGGAGGGTGGTGGCAGTGGCACTGGCAGGGACAGCACCTTAGCCGTGGCGTCCAAGTCGCGTAGCACGGTGACCGTGCATTCCACGGTCAGTGAATCGTTCACGAGGTAACCTGATGATGGTAGCTCATATTTTGGGATGAGGATAACTTCAGACGAGCATCTAGAGTCACTGGTAAATACATGGGACACGCTCTTCTCTATGGAGGCATGGAGATGCGGCTGGCTAGGGCATACAAGGCGGCATCTCAGGCTCGCCCTCAGCAGCTTGTCCTTGTCCCTCGGGGGTTCACTGACAAGGACGAGCTTCAAAGCTATGCAGCCACCGTAACGGCTGAACTGAGGATAGAAAAGGACCTCCCACTCGTGGCCAGCGAGGTTCCTTCTGGATTTGATGAAATCCAACTCGCTCATGGTAGCGGTGGCGCTGTAGCCGTCAATCTTGAGCAGCTGCACCGAGCGCACAGCCTCATTGACAGCCAGGTTCGTGCCGTCATGATCCATGATGGATTGGAGGCTAGCTGGATAAGATCCAAAACTTCTACTGCCCGATGAGAGAAAAATGCCCCTCTGGTGATCTAAAACTAAAATGTTTCGAGTTCATCGTCAGAGCCAAACCGATAACTGAAGTAGAAAGAAAAACTGGAGGGGACGGGACTTGGGATTTACCTTCACCCCGTCCAGCGCCGGCGAGGACTGCGCCGGCGGTATGCGGTATGATCGACGGACGCCCGAGGACTTGTGGCAAGCGACGAGGAGGGAGTGGGGGTGTTGAAAAGCGGGAGCGGGAAAAAGGAAAACTGACCGTCGCGCCGCTTCTTCGTCGTCTGCCGCACCGCAGGTTCCCAAGCGTCAGCCAAAACACCAAACGGCTTTTGGATCGTAGACGGTAGACCGTAGGCGCGTGCACCAAGGGTCGGTGGACGATACAGTTCAAACAATTAGCAATTTTCCACGTCCAGACGATATATTTCTATGGAAGGAATCTAAAAAAATACATTTTAGAGTTTATTTTTTATAATGGTTTTATAACTTCACAGCTATTCACTCCGTGTACGTAGTAAAGAGAACATGAAAATAGGTAAAAAAAAACAAATTGTTCGCTTTGTCTTGAGAACCCTAAACTACATCTAAATCAACCAAGTCCTTCCTGCGGTTTCTTATCTCTAGTACTTCTTTCACTCTTTATTCACATATTAAGGGGCGTTTGGGAGGGCTCCCAGACAGCTCTAGCACCGGCTCCTCACTAAAGCCCTCCCAAACGCCACCTCTCAAACCAGCTCTTGCGCAAGAGTAGGAGCCAAAAAACGGCTAAGAGCTGGAGCCAATTTTTTTTTGGCTCTACGCACCGCTCCGCGTACGGGCGCGCATCTCTCCCTTAGTCATCTCTCCACATGTCGGCGTTTCGACCCCGGGGGTCCCTGGACCGACGAGTAAATTGTCGATGCGTGCCTCAGCCCAAATGGGTTGGCGCGAGACGGAACACAAAGAGGGGAAAACCGCGGCTTCATGTTGTCCTGCGCCAGAGTGGATGCGCTTGCAGTAGGGGGTTACAAGCGTTCGCGATGGAGAGAGAGAGAGAGGAGAGAGTTCCTCCGCGGCCACCTTCCCGTACGAGGGCCCTGGACCTTCCTTTTATAGATGTAAGGAGAGGGCCCAGGTGTATAATGGGGGGTGTAGCAATATGCTAACGTGTCCGGTCGAGAGGAGCCAAAGCCCTATATACATGCCAACGTGGCTGTCGGAGAGGTGCTATAGCCCTGTGCATGCGATGTCGTGGTCGTCGGAGGAGCGCTTGAGCCCTGTAGAAGTATAGCTGTCGGGACCTTGCTGACGTCTCCTTGCTTCCGTAAGGGGCTGAGAGCCGCCGTCGTCATAGGCGCACGCGGGGAGCCATCATTACTTGTTACCGGGGCGAGCCTGGATGGGACACCGGTCTTGTTCCCCCGTAGCCTGAGCTAGCTAGGGGTAGGGCAATGATGTATCCCCTGCGGCATGGTCGGTCCGAGCCCAAGGTCGGACGAGTCGGAGACTCCTCCTGAGGCCGAGGCCGGGGTCGGGCAAGGACGTGATTCCGCCCGAGGTCGAGGTTGAGTCCAAGCCCTGGGGTCGGGCGAGGCAGAGACCGCCTTCCGAGGTCGAGGTTGAGGCCGAGCCCTGGGGTCGGGCGAGGCGGAGGCCACCTTCCGAGGCCGAGGCGGGGGCCGAGCCCAGGGGTCAGGCAAGGTGGAGCTTCCTGTGGCGCCTGAGGCTAGACTCGACTGCTGTCAGCCTCACCCTGGCGGGTGGCACAGCAGTCGGAGTGGGGCAGGCGGCGCTGTTTTCCTGTCCAGTCTGTCAGTGGAGGGGCGAAGTGACTGTGGTCACTTCGGTCCTGCCGACTGAGGGACGTGTGTCAGGATAAGGTGCCAGGCGATCCTTGCATTGAATGCTTCTACGATACGGTCGGTTGGCGAGGCGATCTGGCCAAGGTTGCTTCACTGCGAAGCCTGCCCGAGCTGGGCCTCGGGCGAGTCGAGGGAGCGCCCGTTGCTTGAGGAGGCCTTTGGGCGAGGCGTGAATCCACCTGGGTCTACTGTTCTTGCCCGAGGCTGGGCTCGGGCGAGGCGAGATCGTGTCCCTCGAGTGGACGGAGCCTTGACCTGAATTGCGCTCATCAGGCCCTGCAGCTTGTGCTGATGGTGATTACCAACCGAGTTTAGGAGTGTTGGGGGTACCCCTAATTATGGTCCCCGACATTAGCCCCCGAGCCTCAAAGGGAGTGTTGGTACTCGCTTGGAGGCTTTGTCGCACCTTTTTTTGCAAGGGGGCGGCCTTTCTCGGTTACATTTTGTTCCGGTGGGTGCGCGCGAGCGCACCCGCCGGGTGTAGCCCCCGAGGCCTCGGAGGAGTGGTTTGACTCCTTTGAGGTCTTAATGCCTTTCATGATGCCTCGGCCGGTCTGGTTGTTCCCTCATGCGATCTGATCATTGCCCGGGTGCATGGTCAGGTTTCGATTTCTCGGGCTGGTTTGTTGACGTTGTCAACGGTTTGGCCGGAGCCGGGTTTGCGAGAGCAGCCCCCGAGCCTCTGCACAGAGCGAGAGGACGATCAAGGACTGACTCGGCTTTTATCATACGCCCCTTCGTCGCCTTTCCGCAAGGAGGAGGGGGGAAAGCGCCATGTTGCCCTCGGAGGGCGCCGAACATGGTGTCGCCAGTGAGTTGCTAACGGGTGATCCGAGTGGACGTTCGTGCCCCGTTCGATAAGGGTCGGCTAGTGGCCCAGAGGCGCGCTCCAAAAGTACCTGCAGGTGATTTGCCGGACCCGGTCCCGTTTGATAGGGTCCGAGGGCTCGATGCCTCCCTCTGATGGGACTCCGTTATAGAATCGCTCCTGCCGGTCTCGGAAATGTCCTAGGGTACCTCGGGAGCGTAGCCCGAGCCTCGGCCATGTATCGGACGTACCCAGAGTCATCCCTCGCTCTGCGTGTTCTAGGGCGGCTGTCGAACCCTTCGGGGGGCCAGCCTTCGAACCCCTGATCAGTAGTGGGAGCGGAGCCCGAGTGGTCTGAGGCGGCTGTCGAACCCTTCTAAGGGGCCAGCCTTCAAACCTCTGATCAGTAATGAGCCTGAAGCCCGAGTGCTCTGGGGCGGCTGTCGAACCCTTCCGAGGGGCCAGCCTTCGAACCCCTGATCAGTAGGAGGGCTCGGGGCCCGCTTCCTTCGTGGAGAAGGATCCCTTTCAAAATATCCCCTTTCCCGGTTCCTGTAGCAAGAGAGAGAAAGGGGAAGGAGAAAAAGATACGAATTTAAACGACGTGGCGCACCTTTTTTGACGCGGTCATCATGGCAGAGGTGAAACATCGTTCGCTTCTCCTGCCAAAGGTGTCGTCTGCCCTGCCGCGAAGTTAATGCGATGGGACGGGTGGTTCGCGGGGCAGCCGTTGTGCGCGCGCGTGAGCCGTTCGAGGGACGGAACACGGGCGTGTCGTCTTCACGCCGTGGGAGAGGGCTCCCCTGATGCTCCAGGAGGGGACGTGAGCCTGCAGACGATTTGACTGCTGCTTCCGCCCGCCTGCTGCCGCCATTACTGCCGGCCCACTTTTGGCCATTTCGATCGTCGCGCCTTCTCCCGCGGCTGACTGACCCGTGACCGATGTGCTTGGTTGGCACTGTTGGGCCACGCGCGGGGTTGACTCGAGTCGCGGCACCGATTCCGCAGTCGAGAAGGCGCGGCATTGGCGCGAGTGGCGGTGCAGTTTTTCGCACGTAGTAACCGGCGCGCCGGTCACACGACGTGTGGGCCTGGGCCTCCATGCTGGATGCATCGAAGTCGAAAGGGTGCATCTCCGCGGTGCGGTCGCACGCCACCTGCATGGCGGTCCGCCCTTTCAACCGCTGGTTTCGGCGAGGATGGAGGAGTGCTTGTAACCACGGGGCGGTTACACACTCCGCGCACGGCGGTTTGGCTTCTTCTGTTCCGGGCCAGCTTGCATGACGTGTGGGGCCCAGCCCCCGTGTCGTAGGGGCAGGATCTGGAGCACGTCGGTGAAGACTTGGTCCGCGACGCCTGAGGAAGAGAGTGGGGAGATAGGGGTGGATAACGAGCCAGCTCGGCTCGGCTCGTCCGAGTTCGAGCTGGCTCGTTAAGCTAACGAGCCAGCTCGGCTCGGCTCGTTAAGGTAACGAGCCAGAGAGTCAGCTCGGCTCGGCTCGTTAACGAGCTCGAGCTGGCTCGTTAAGCTCGCGAGCCAGAGCAAAAATAAAATAAAATGTACATAATAATTATTTTTTTAGTTAATTTTAAACTAATTTAACAATAGAAAATAGTAATTATACTCATAGTTTCACAAACCACGTCAATATAACACCAAATTAGCACAATTCATCACTCATTAATTCACAATTCACATACATGTTCATCAGTTTAACCCATAATTATATTTGCATAAACCAAATTAACACATTGACATAGTTCATTAATCATTAGTTTAATTCATAGGCCATAGACACCTCACATATATATAACATGTTCATCAATTATTCTGTAAATGATATGCATATAGTTTCGTTTTGCTGGAATATATTAGCTCGTTTAGCTCACGAGCTGGCTCGTTAACGAACCGAGCTGGCTCATTAACGAACCGAGCTAGGATGTCAGCTCAGCTCGTGAAAAAATTCAAACGAGCCGATCCGAGCCGAGCCGAGCTGACCATGAACCGAGCGAGCCAGCGAGCCACGAGTATTTCGTCCAGCCCTATGGGGAGAGCCGCGTTTAAAAAGGGATCGACCCCCCGGGTGGTAGCCATGCCTTCGCACTCCCCTCATGCATTGCGTCCTTCCACCTTCCGAGCCCCTGGATGGGGAGCGCCCGCGTTGCCTTCGTCTTGTTGTTGGAGGAGCGCAACCTTACAGAGGTTGGCACCCTTCAGCCATCGCTTGGCTTCAAGGATTTTCATCAGGCAGCCCGGCTGCATTCCCTCACCAATGGTCACCCAGGACGGTGACCACCAGTTCGATGGTGGGGAGAAGCAAGTCGGGCTGCGGCCTCTGCCCCGCCCTCAGCTTCAAGGATCTTCATCATCCTTGCTGGGGCGGGGGGCGAGGTGAGCCGGAGCTCTACCTCCCGTATGGGCCGGCAGGCCACCTCTTCCTTCAGTATTCATGGGAGAGGGCTCACCGGCCTTGCGGAGGGGGCGAACTTCGACAACGCGGGGTCGGTCGGCCGCAAGCGTCGTCAGCTCCAGCATGCCTGGCTCGCTGGCTTAGCTGGCTCTAGCGCAGCTTCCGGTGCCACCTCCCACCGCTGAGGCGGAGTGTGGCTGTCTGCCCGCCGTACGGGCGGCTGTTGCGCCATGCGCACCGGGGGACCGCCCAAGACGTCGCATGCCGCTAGGGTGGCGTTCGTGTTCTTGGGTTGTCCTGCCCTTGCTTCGGCACGACGCCTCCGCGTGGAGGTCGGTGCTCGCCCGTCCGGGAGGACTTGAGTGGGGATCTGTCGGTGGGCAGGTGGCTGCCGTCGTTGGTGCTGAGGTGGTGGCAGCCGGAGAAGGTTTCTCCGCCGACGAGACCGTCAGCGCCACCCGCGGATCGACCTCTGGCTCTTTGTCTTTGATAGCTTGTCCTCGCCCCTCGAGTGGGGACGTGGGCGAGGTCCTTGTCGCAGCAGCGTCTGCCCCAAGGTCATTGCTGCTGCTGTTTAGCCGCCCAGAGCAGAGGTCGTTGTCGCTGCTGCAGGAGCGGCCGGCAGTGTGCCAACTGGAGTTTGTCGTCCCGTAGGCCATCCGATGTGGAGGTTGTTCATACCTGCGGGAGTGGAACCGGAGTTCCGTTTGTAATGGCACCTTGAGTGCCGGTGTTTGTTCATTGTGGCTTTCGAGGCCTGAACATCTAGGCATCTGAGTGCAATACTGTGTTTCTTCCTCATTTCGAGCACCAGGACTCGTGTGTCGGCTAGCTGAACCGCTTAACCAAGTGTGAGTTGCCCTGTGCGGAAGGTGACGAGTGAGGTATCCGTATCCCGGAGGCGTAGGAGTCCCTCGGCTCGGTCGGCCTTGCCACCCAAGGCTTCTCTTGCGAAGTTAAAAAAACCTCGGTTGCTCTGCGATGAGCCGGAGCCGGAGGCAGCGGTGTCAGCGTGGACGGAGGCGGAGTTGGCTCAAGAAGAAGCTTCGTTGGCCCAGGGGCACATGGGCTCCTTAGCCGAGGAGGTGTAGCAGCGGCGGCTAGAACCTAGCCAGGTCGTCCGCTAGCGGGGCCAACTTCGGAGTTACGCTGCCGAGGCCGTCAGCCGGGCTGATGTCCTCGGGGGACGGCTGGCTGAGGCTACGGAGCGGCCGGTCGAGGTGTCTGCCCGAGCCGGGACCCTTGCGGAGGCCTCGGCCATGATAGCCCGAGCATGGTGCTGGCGTCCTCTTTCGAGGTGGAGATCCTTCCGCCCGTGTTGCCGTTCGAGGCCGGGTCAGATTCCTCCGAAGGTGGAGACGGCGCTGAGGGTGCTGCTGCTCCCTCTGTTGGTGTCCGAACCTGCAGGGAGAGTTTGTCTGTAGTGTGCGTATGTTTTTTTGCGGCTGCCGAGGCCCAAACATATTATTGTCGTGTTGTAAAGCCGTGTTTCCTTTCCTCTTGTTTCGAGTATCCAAACTTGTTCGTCAGTAGCAGAATTGCTTATCCGAGTAAGAGTTGTTTTTCGCGGAAGGTGACGAGTGAGGTATCCGTATCCCGGAGGCGTAGCAGTCCCTCGGCTCGGTCGGCCTTGCTGCTTACATGCGCTCTTTATTCGTTTTGCGGGGTTCTGTTACCGATATAGTCGGGAAACACGAAAGTCATTTTGGTAAAAAAAACTTTTCTGAGGAAAATTTTCACGCAGAGGGGGTTCCCCCCTTCTAGCCCTCGAGGGAGGGTCGGCCTTTGCCGAGGCAAGGCTGACCCTTCCTTGACGGTTAGACTTTATTTGTGTATGTAAAGAGAACGAGGTATATGAATGACTTGAAAACATCTTAAGTGTAAAAGCGACGTAGTTGTCGGATGTTCCAAGCGTTGTTGTAGACCTCGCCTTGACTGTTGGCCAGCTTGTATGTTCCGGGCATCAAAATCTTGGCGATGATGAACGGCCCTTCCCAGGGAGGAGTGAGCTTGTGGCGCCCTCGGGCGTCTTGTCGCAGCCGAAGTACCAAGCCCCCCACCTGGAGGTCTCGGGACCGAACCCCTCGGTCATGGTAGCGTCGCAGAGACTGCTGATATCGTGCCGAGTGTAGTAAGGCCATGTCCCGAGCCTCTTCCAGCTGGTCCAGCGAGTCTTCTCGGCTGGTCCGGTTGCTTTGGTCGTCGTATGCCCTTGTCCTCGGGGAACCGTATTCTAAGTCTGTGGGCAAGATAGCCTCGGCCCCATAGACTAGAAAAAACGATGAGAAACCCGTGGCTCGGCTTGGCGTCGTCCTCAGACTCCAGACCACCGAGGGTAGTTCCTTCATCCATCGCTTGCCGAACTTGTTGAGGTCGTTGTAGATCCTTGGCTTTAGTCCTTGTAGGAGCATACCGTTGGCACGCTCTACCTGCCCATTCGTCATGGGGTGAGCTACAGCGGCCCAGTCCACACGGATGTGGTTGGCCTCGATGCCCCGCTCGGAGACGATGAACCCTAGGAGCATGCCTCGGGGGACTCCGAAGACACACTTCTCAGGGTTGAGTTTCACGCCCTTCGCCCTCAGACACTTGAATGTCGTTTCAAGGTCAGAGAGGAGGTCGGAGGCTTTCCTCGTCTTGACTACGATGTCATCGACGTAAGCTTCGACCGTTCGGCCGATGTGCTCTCCGAACACGTGGTTCATGCACCTTTGGTATGTCGCGCCTGCATTCCTCAAACCAAATGGCACAGTAATATAGCAGTACATGCCAAAAGGTGTGATGAAAGAGGTCGCGAGCTGGTTGGACTCTTTCATCCTGATTTGGTGATACCCTGAGTAGGCATCGAGGAATGAAAGGGTTTCGCACCCAGCAGTGGAATCCACGATTTGATCGATGCGAGGCAGAGGGTAGGGAACCTTCGGACATGCTTTGTTTAGACCAGTGTAGTCGACACACATCCTCCATTTCCCACCTTTCTTTTTCACAAGCACAGGGTTGGCTAACCATTCGGGATGGAATACCTCTTTGATGAACCCCGCAACCGTTAGCTTGTGGATCTCCTCGCCTATGACTCTGCGCTTTTCTTCGTCGAATCGGCGCAGAGGCTGCTTCACGGGCCGAGCTCCAGCTCGGATATCCAGCGAGTGCTCGGCGACATCCCTCGGTATGCCGGGCATGTCCGAGGGACTCCACGCAAAAACCTCGGCATTCGCGCGGAGAAAGGTTACGAGCACTGCTTCCTATTTGGGGTCGAGCTCGGAGCCGATCTGGACTTGCTTGGAGGTGTCGTTGCTGGGGTCAAGAGGGACGGACTTAACCGCCTCTGCTGGCTCGAAGTTGCCGGCGTGGCGCTTCGCATCTGGCACCTCCTTGGAGAGGCACTCCAGGTCGGCGATGAGGGCCTCGGATCCGGCGAGGGCTTCAGCGTACTCCACGCACTCCACGTCGCATTCGTACGCGTGTCGGTACGTGGATCCGACGGTGATGACCCCGTTGGGGCCCGACATCTTGAGCTTGAGGTAGGTGTAGTTGGGGACGTCCATGAACTTGGCGTAGCATGGTCTCCCCAGCACTGCGTGGTAGGTTCCTCGGAACCCGACCAGCTCGAACGTGAGGGTTTCCTTTCGGAAGTTGGAGGGAGTCCCGAAGCAGACGGGCAGATCGAGTCACTAGTACAATTTGGCTCTATACAAGCGGTAGGATTTTTACATCACAGGCGGTTCGGTTAGAAAACCGCCTGTGATGTCCCAGGCGGTTTAGTACGCCTGTGATGTAATAGTATCACAAGCGGTTTTTGTTTAGGACCGCCTGTGATGCTCTATCCTTTTCACAAGCGGACCCTAAGACAAAACCGCCTGTGATTGTAAAATTATGAAAATACAATTTAAATATGAAAATAATTTTAATTTTTAACAGAAATATGCAAATACAATTTAAATGAATTAATATTTAATTTTTAACAATAATATGCAAATACAATTTAAATGAATTATAATAGCACACATAGATAACTAGAGAGATTTTAAATTAATTGGCAACCACAATTCATAGTCGATCATACATGATAACAAATACAATTTGATTCATACAATTTTTCATGAACTACCATTTTTCCGCATGTATGGCTTTAAGTTCTTATCAATTTTCGTTTCCACACGCTTGATTCTATCTGGACCGTTAAAGACGAACATCTCTTCATACTTATTGTATTCCTCATCTTGGTCTCCCACATTCTCAACTCCAACAATTTTTTGCTTTCCAGAAATAACTACATGCATCTTCTCATCTGCTGGATCGAGTACATAGAACACTTGTGCAACACATTCGGCGAGAACCCACGGGTCATCTTTATATCCTACTTTCTTTAAGTCTACCAGTGTGAGTCCGTAGTTATCCACTATCACCCCCACGGGATGTTGTACCCATTGGCACTTAAACAAGGGTATTTTCATGCTTGGGCCATAATCAAGTTCCCATATTTCCTCTATGAATCCAAAATATGTGGTCTTCTGTCCATGTAGGTCAAAAGCATCGATACGAACACCGCTATTTTGTGCAACACTTTTCATGTCTTTTGATTTAGTGTAGAATGTGTACCCATTGATGTCATATGCTTGCCATGATGTCACAAAACACGATGGCCCAGAAGCCAAATTCTTCATTGTTTTCTCATCCGAAGAGTCTCCGAATGGGATGTTTTTGTCCATTAACCATTCGCTGAAACGATGTTTGTGCTCCCTCATGATCCAGTCCTCTGTGCGGTTCTGATTTTCTTTACAAAGCTCATTCAGGTGTTCCTCTATGTAAGGCTCGGCTATCGTGAGATGTTGTAGTACACTACCATGAGCACAATGTACTAGCTTGTAATCCTCAACGCGAAAAGTTTTCTTGCCCATTCTCCCTCTCCCACATAGTTTACCCTCATGTTTAGGTACAGGCACACCTATCATTGTTCCGTCACTGATGTAATCTATACAGCTCTCAATCACTTCTTCTGTAGTGTATCCCTCCATGATTGAACCCTCTGGGTGAGCGCGATTTCGCACATAACCTTTTAATACTCCCAGGTATCGCTCCAACTGAAACATATGATGTAAATATAGTGGCCCTAATATTTTTATCTGATCCACGAGATGTATGATTAGGTGTACTTGCATATCAAAAAATGATGGAGGAAAACACATTTCAAGCTTGCACATAGTCTCGATGATGTATGCCTTTAGATAGTCCAAGTCTTCTAAAGCTATTACTTTTTGTGAAACCGCATTGAAAAAGTAACACAAGCGTGTGATGACAACTTTGACATGCTCTGTTTTGAGGGCTCTTACCGCAATTGGGAGGAACACCGTCATCATCACATGGCAGTCATGAGAGTTGTAGCCAAATAGAGACAAGTCCTTCATCCTGACTAGTCTGCTGATATTGGATGAGAAACCTGTGGGCACTTTGACCCCACGCAAACATTTGCAAATCTTTGTTCTCTCCTCAACTGACAAGTTGTAGCTAACTGGGGGGAGGTAAGGCTTCCCTTTGCCACTATCCACTGGATGAAGTTCCGATCTGATTTGAAGATCTACTAGATCATTGCGTGATTTAAGTCCGTCTTTTGTCTTACTCGGCATGCCCAACAAGGTTCCAATGATGCTGTCAAAAACATTTTTTGTTACATGCATCAAATCAATGCTGTGGCAAATTTCCATATCCTTCCAGTATGGGAGGTACTTGAAAAATATTGATTGCTTCTTGAAAGTTGTGTAAGTTGAAGGGTCAGTTCTCTTTCTCTTTTCTCCTTTGTTTTTTCCCTTTCCGAATACAACATGAATGTTCTTTACAATTTCAAAAACAAGTTTCCCACTATAAGGCTTTGGTGCACCTTCACTTTCCAGTTGATTGTTAAATTCCTCTTTCATCTTTCGGTACTTATGCTGCTTCATCAAGAACCGTCTGTGTCCCATGAACACCAACTTCTTGGATGATTTAAGGTACATGGAAGCAGTTCCATCGACGCACACTACACAACCATTCTTTCCTTTAGTCTTTTGCCCTGATAGTGTGGCGCCACCGGGAGAATCATGGATGGTAACAAATATAATTGCTCTTAAGTTGAAATACTCACGGCAATACTCATCCCATATTCTAACTCCTTCATTCCAGAGCTTTGTCATATCTTCCATAAGAGGTTCTAGGAACACATCAATATCAACACCAGCTGATTTCGGACCTTGAATAAGAATAGTCAACATAATATACTTTCTTTTGTGACACAGCCATGATGGAAGGTTGTACATCGTTAAAGTCACGGGCCAGGTGCTATGTACACTTCTTTTTTCACCAAATGGATTCATTCCGTCTGTACCCAAAGCAAATCTTACATTTCTGGTTTCTTTGGCAAACTCAGGATACATAAGATCGAAATTTTTCCATTGTGATGCATCAGCAGGGTGTCGAATCTGTTTGTTATTTTGCTTGCGATTTTCAGCATGCCAACGCATAAGCTCAGCCTCCCTAGGGTTTGAGAACAAACGTTTTAAGCGATCAATTACTGGAAGATACCACATCACCAAAGCTGGGTTCTTTGACTTCTTTTTCCCATCCATGTCATCAAAAGTGTCATCGTCACTTTCAGGTCCAATAGTGGATTTCTTGTTTTTATTTTTCTTCGGGAATTTTTTTACACAGTCTTGATTGTAGCTCTTCTTGTATCGACTGACATTGCAAACTGGGCATCTTGATGCGTTCTCAAAATCGCCACGATACAGAATACAATGGTTCGGACATGCATGAATTTTTTGCACACCCAGAGCTATGGGAGATATAAGCTTCTTCGCTTTATAAGTGCTTGTTGGTAGTTTGTTGGGTTTTGGTAGTAATTGAGACAGAAAATTCAAAAGATCTGTGAAGCTAGTATCAGACCATCCGGCGCTAGCCTTCAACTTCAAAAGTTCTAGAACTGTACGCAGTGTAGTAAACTCTTTGTCACAACCCTTTGATTCATCATATAAAGGTTCTTTTGAGGCACTTTCCAGTCCCTCCATTTTAGATAGCCCTTTCTGCGATCCTACAAAACTTAACATTTCTGGTTCCATATGGCGCAACATCTCTTCACAATCAAATTCTTCAAATTCTTGATTAGCATCCACATTATCCACTTCACCATCAACTTTAAGATCTAAAATTCCGACAACTCTCTCGTCATTACCAGGCACTTCACACGGATCCAACTCACCATGTTCTGACCATATCGTGTAATTGTTTTTAAACCCTCTTTTTAGCAGATGTGATTGGATTACTCCTATATCTCTCCAAGCTATCTTATTATCACAATCGATGCACGGACATAATATCTCCTTGCTCTTTCGCAAATTCGCGTGCTTGTTGGCCGCTTCAATAAAGCTTCTCAAATTTCGAATGTACGACGGATGTGGTCTTGGCACATTGTACATCCAACCTCGGTCCGCCATTACCTATCCCTATATTGATTAGCGTCAATATCGAGATGTACCTAGTACATGAGACAAATTTTTTTAAAATATCCCTAATTAATTGAATTTAATCCCTAAATCATGAACGAATTAATGTGCATGAAAATGAAACAAGATTGCAGCAATATAGGTACCTTGAGGTGAGACAACTCTTCAAAAAAAATCTTTAAATTAGATCAACTACAAGTCTAAATCTTGGAATTCCTGAGTTTTTCTTCAATTCCGGTCTATATTACAAAATTGAGGCAAAAAATCGTATCAAAATGAGAAATAAAACAAACGGAGATCATATATATGCATAAACTCTTGAAATCAAGGCCGAAAATCAAAAACAAAACCTTCTCCCCGTAGATCAGAAAAATCCGCCGCCGCTACTGTGCAGCCTAGCGGCGTCGGGCTCCGGAAGTTAGGGTTCCTGCGCTGGAACCGAGCCTTTTATACTACATACACATCACAGGCGGATTTTAATAAAAACCGCTTGTGATGTATAACATCACAAGCGGTTTTCTATTGCGACCGCCTGTGATGTTTACATATCACAGGCGGTCGCAATAGAAAACCGCTTGTGATGTTATACATCACAAGCGGTTTTTATTAAAATCCGCCTGTGATGTGTTTACTATATAAAAGTGTCGGTACGGTGGCTTAGGGTTTAGTTTTCGACCGTAGCTGATACTACGCCGCCAGGCTGCTGCGCCGCCGTTCCCGTCCCCGTCTCCGAGCCGTGAGCGCCCGCCACGCCGTCACCGAGCCCGAGCCCAACCGCCACCGTCTCCGAGCTGGGCGCCCGTCCCCGTCCCCGAGCGCCACCGTCTCCGAGGCCAAGCGCCGCCGTCCCCGTCCCCGAGCCCGAGCGCCGCCGAGCCCATCTCCGAGTGCGCCACCGTCCCCTTCCCCGTCCCTGAGCCCGAGCGCCGCCGAGCCCATCTCCGAGTGCGCCACCGTCCCCTTCCCCGTCCCCGAGCCCGAGCGCGCCGCCGTGCCCATCTCCGAGTGCGCCACCGTCCCCTTCCCCGTCCCCGAGCCCAAGCGCCACCGTCTCCGAGGCCAAGCGCCGCCGTCCCCGTCCTCGAGCCCGAGCGCCGCCGAGCCCGAGCGCCGAGTGCGCCGCCGTGCCCATCTCCGAGCCCTCGGTGCACTCCTTGATCATGCCTTAATTACTTGTTAAAAATTCATGCCTTGATTACTTGTTTTTGCTAGTCCTGCCTTAATTATTGTTAATCTTATATTGTTAATGTTGGTCATTATGCTTATATTGTTGGTGTTTTCACTTACATATTTTGTTAAGGTCACCATTTTTGCTTTAGTAGCTTGTATCCCTTGTGATTAAATGTTGGTAATTATGCTTATGAAGAATTTTGTCATGGATAGTTGATGCAACTACTAGGACCCCTGCCTTAATTATTGTTAATCTTATATTGTTAATGTTGGTCATTATGCTTATATTGTTGGTGTTTTCACTTACATATTTTGTTAAGGTCACCATTTTTGCTTTAGTAGCTTGTATCCCTTGTGATTAAATGTTGGTAATTATGCTTATGAAGAATTTTGTCATGGATAGTTGATGCAACTACTAGGACCCCTTCTTGGTAGAAAATCTCCATAGTGATTGGGGAAACAAGTCTATTTTTAGTGTTTATGGCCACATACATCATGGAAGTACATAGCCATGGCAATGTTATTATCTCCCTATGTTATAAGACTTGTTCTTATCTCCCTTCTTAGTTTTTTGACTACCTATCTTTGCTTCCCAACCCTATGTTATAAGACTTGTTCTTATCTCCCATCTTTGACTTGTTCATAGCCAAGACAATGTTATTTGGACCCCTCTTTTTGCCCTATAAGCCACATCCTTGTTTTCCCTCTGATCCCTGCCTTTGTTGCGATCTCAATGTTGATTGTGAGGCTTGGCCATTTTCAGTTTTAGAGATGGAAAAAGAGCCACTTGACATGGTTGAGAGCTCAGTTCGAGTCATCGAGACACATGTTGACATCATTCGCAGTCTAGTGACTGATGGGGTTGTGGATACTAGTGAACCGGAATCAGTGTACACACTTAAGACCACTTTGTTTCAAATTGGAGATGTATGCGACATGCTTGAGAAGTGTGCTCTGTCCATCAAAAAGTATGCTGACTCCAAGAGGGCTAAAATTATTCAAGATGAAGCCCTGCAATATGCTGAAGATGATGAAGCTGCAGATGATTTGGAGGAACTCCCAAGCCCAGATCTCCATACTCAAGCCGACATATTGGAAAAATATTTTGGAATTGAGTATGATAGCGACCAGTCAAGGGGTTGTTGATGTTTAGTCCTAAAGAACACGATATGAGTATCGTAGGTTTCACTCTTAGAGATAATGTATTTTGTATGAACCTCTTAGAGAGTGTCAAGTCAATGAACTATCTTCGAGTACTATTGGGAAGTGTATCTCTTTGATGTATTTTTTTCTAGTGATATCGATGGTGCCGAGTAGCACCAAATTTGGACTTGTGTCCATATCTATAGATGCTAGTAGTTGAGCACTAGCTCCTACAATCTTAAGTGTGTAGACCCCAAGAAGAGATTAAGTCCTGTAGTCTACCACCTCCCGTTATTTGTGGGCTTCACCGATGGCTGGAAACATTTGGTGATAGCAAACGACCTTCGGGTTGAAGACGTCTGCGAGCTTGTTAAGGGGCCAGACGATGGTGAGCCGGTGTACTATGTCCGGATGTGTGGTCACAAAATTTAAAGCTGCCCCGGCTGCATGTGTGTGCTTCTCTTCTCTTAGGTGGGGTGCTAAGTGATCTTAGTAGCCGACATAAGAGAAGAGAAGCGCACAGATGAAGCCGGGGCGGCTTTAAATTTTGTGACCACACATCCGGACAGAGTACACCGGCTCACCATCGTCTGGCCCCTTAACAAGCTCGCAGACGTCCCCAGCCCGAAGGTCGTTTGATGTCACCAAATGTTTCCCGCCCTCGGTGAAGCCCACAAATAACAGGAGGTGGTAGTCCACAGGGCTTAATCTCTTCTTGGGGTCCTACAGGGCTTAATCTCTTCTTGGGGTCCTTCAGCATGGCTGTGATGTTATAATGCTGAAGGACCCCAAGAAGAGATTAAACCCTGTAGTCTACCACCTCCCGTTATTTGTGGGCTTCACCGATGGCTGGAAACATTTGGTGATAGCAAACGACCTTCGGGCTGAAGACGTCTGCGAGCTTGTTAAGAGGCCAGACGATGTTGAGCCGGTGTACTATGTCCGGATGTGTGGTCACAAAATTAAAAGCTGCCCCGGCTGCATGTGTGTGCTTCTCTTCTCTTAGGTGGGGTGCTAAGTGATCTTAGTAGCCGACATAAGAGAAGAGAAGCGCACAGATGAAGCCGGGGCGGCTTTAAATTTTGTGACCACACATCCGGACAGAGTACACCGGCTCACCATCGTCTGGCCCCTTAACAAGCTCGCAGACGTCCCCAGCCCGAAGGTCGTTTGATGTCACCAAATGTTTCCCGCCCTCGGTGAAGCCCACAAATAATGAGAGGTGGTAGACTATAGGGCATAATCTCTTCTTGGGGTCCTTCAGCATTATAACATCACAGCCATGCCTTCTCTATCTAACTGCATTGGAAAGTGCCTTTTCTCCAAGTTCCCTTATTGATGGAACCAGTATATCAGACTAACAGTATATCCCTTTATCGATGGAACCAGCTTGAATGGCAGACAACGAGCAGCCTAGTATGGATGTGGTCTGCACCGGTGCGTCTAACAAAGTTGATGAAGACGCGACCAAACTTGAATGGCAGACAAAGAGCAGCTCCAGTGAAGGGAGCGGGGAGGATAGTTCTAGTGACGACAATCCTTGTACTCCTATACCTCCAAGGAAGAAAAAAACATCAGATGAGCTTGATGCCGACTATATTCCCAACGATGAAGAGGTAAATAGAAATATGTCGACTATATTGTAAAATAATGTTCATATATGAAAGGCCATTAATTTTTTCACTATATAGATTTCAAATGAAGAGAAGAAAGAGGATGCATCTTCTACACGAAACACGGAGGATGCTCCGATGCCTGAATCATCCGTTTCACATAAGCGGAAACGAGGGCGACGAGGTCCAAATCAGATGAAAGAAGGTGCAGTTATGTATGTAACAAAACTAAATGCAGAGGGGTTTCCTGAAGAACCACTTGACGTGGTTACAAAGTTTCGAAATTCCTGCGGGGCTACTGTTAGAGATATAGTGCCAATCACACTTCAAAAATGGAAGGATTTAGATGAAGACACCCGCAACAAGCTATGGGCTAAGTTGTCTGAGTCATTCAAGTTCCCAAAAGGCACAGAGGATGCAGTAAGGAAGTCGATGCTCTCTGCTATGGCCAAGATGTTTCGTGGGTGGAAGGCCGAGATGAATAGGGACTTTGTTAAGAAGAATAAGGTTCCTCCGCCCAAGAAAATGGGGAAAATCACTCAAGCTCAGTGGGAGGAATTTGTTCGTCAAAAGACCAAACTGAAGGCCAAAGAACTGGGCGAAACTAATTCTTAGAGAGCGAAGATGAACAAACACCCCCATCGCCTGGGGTCAAGCGGATATCACCATAAAGTTGTGCAGTGGAACAAGATTATCGAGGAAGCTATAACTAACGGCACTTTGGACCCAATATTAAAAGATATTGATGAGAGAGCTATTCGTTGGATCTTAGGTCGAGCAGGTTTGAGTGAGGACGGCAAACTTGTGCATCCAGAATTGGTAGGCGAAGTTTCGTCAAAAATTCAAGAATATGCAGATAAGAGAAAAAAAGGAGAATTTAAGCCTCGGAGGGAGAATGACATACTAACTGCAGCCCTAGGCAATCCTGAACACACTGGACGGGCTCGGGGAATCTCTTCTAAGATTTCCTGGAGAGAGGCGTTTCCAGAGTATGCGTCGTCATATAGGAAACACGAGAAGTCGAAAAGGACCCTTGAAGAGACTATTGATGAAAGGGTACAAAAGGTTATTAATGACGTGATGAACAAAATGAAGAAAACAGAATGCATATCATTTGAACTTAAGCCTCACATGAGTCCACCTATAGTCCCTAGCAGCGTTGGATCTGTGCAAGACTTGACCAAGTACCCTGTAGACGATATTGTTGAGGACAAGCCTTGCTTTCTTCATATTCCAATCAATCGATCTGGGACAAAAACAAAGCAAGCTGCTACTGGTTTGGTAAAACCAGGACTTGTTAACTACAAGGACAATCCTGTCCCGCCACACTATGCTGTGGTCGAAGTTCTAGAAATCACAGACAATGGTTGTGAAGATTGGGAGATAGATTTTCCAGTTGAGGGGATCATAACTTTGCATGAGGCAATTAACGAGTTGGTCCTTTGGCATCGACGCGACATCAAGTTTGGTGATGAGCCGAATTCAACACCAATGCAACAAAAAGCCAGTTCGATCATTCCACACCCCATGGTGCAGGAAGATATGACACCGACCTCCAAAAAAATCGTTGAAACAATCATATCGCCTCTTGCGAAGGAACTCGACGAGGGGGACGTAGACAAAATTGTTCCTCAGAATGTCGACGTCAACATCAAAAAGGAACCAAAGGTTGGCACCAATGTTGAAGGGCCAACTATTTCAAAGAAGATTCATAAGCGAATCGCCACAGACGATGTCAAGAAACCGTCAGAATCTGTGGCACGCTACCTGCATAAATTGCAGAGAGTTATGACTAATCAATCAAAAGCAGTATCAGCATCTCATGGAGTAGGCACACGGCCGGCCCAAATAGACAATTTCGAAGTATGGGAAGAAGATGGAATGATTCATACTCGAGAATCATTACGTCTTAAAACCAATATCTCGGTATACAAGAAGGAGGATGTTCCTCCTAAATTTGTGAATGGGAGGCCGTTCTTAACGACGGTGCAACTTTCTAAGTTGTCGACTCCGGAGATTAGAATGCATGAGTGGTACATGGTGGCTAGCAACAAATACAAACTCGAGGAATTCACATTTGTTGTGCCAGAAGATGCATTTTGGAGCAATGATCATATAAATCCTGTGCGGCATTTATTCTTTGACGATCTCTGGTCGTTGTACCACCGACAAAGGATGGAAACGAACTACTTAACCCTCTTCTGCTTGTAAGTACCTCTAAACTTTCATATTTGTTAGTTTTGTACACGCACACATAAACGAGAGTCTAACGATTAACACTATTACACGTAGGATGCAATACATGGATGATAAGAAGAAACAACTTAAGACCGGGTTTCTTGACCCGTTGATGATATCCCAAGCTCGCTACAAAGTAGTTGCTCGGAGGCAAGGAGAAGAATACAAAGACTTGGACGATGCTGAATTTGAGAAAGCCGTCAAACAGAATCAGAGAAAGAAAATGAAGGTAATGGCGGCATACATTGGACGAGCCATGTATAATCATGTACAACATGGCAAGGACTTAATAATAGCTCCGCACCACTTTAAGTAAGTTATCGACATGGTTTAATTTTGAACTATAAATTATGGAAATCGTGATATTAACATGTGTTTTCGTCTATGTCTATATAGTGACCACTACATTTGTATCATGATCTGGCCAAAGGATGGTAAAGTCGTGGTCTTCGACTCACTGAGAATGGAAAAGGCTACGTATAATGACTTCTTGAAGATTTTAGAGAAGTATGATTATTATTGCACACTTGTACTTATTACAACTTAACAAATGTATTCTTAATCTCACAATGCTATTCTTATATGCAGTGCATACCGTTTTTATTGGAAAGATCTTGGCGGCGAACATCCAGAGGACAAGCCTAATTTGTCAATATCATTATTTCCATATGGTGACAAACAACCTCCGGGTACTGTCCTGTGCGGTTATTATGTATGCGAATGGTGTCGTGTCACCTTCCATTACATGGTCAATCGTGAGGATGTAAGTTCGCTATCATTGTCTATATTGCAATTTTTATGTTATATTGTTGCTCATCACATTACTCTTAGCACCGATTGCTTTTTGCTTTCATTGCAGGTTCCTAAATCTAAGATCAATGCTGAATGGTTAGAAAGAGATATGGTTTCCACCGGCGTGGCTAAGGTTGTAAGAGACTTGCTTTACTTTATGCGCCGTGAAGTTCTTCATCAACAAGGGCTATTCTACAATGTAAATGGAAATTTGCAAAAATTCCCAGAACTAAGTTTGTACACAATATCACACAGTGTTTAGGTATTTAGTTAGGAACTTTAGATGTTTAGTTGTCTATGGAACTTTGAGATGTTGAGTTGTTATGCAACTTGATGTGTATATATGATGGAACTTGATATATATGTGGATATGAATCTGTGTATGTATATGGGGATGTTTGAATCTTTGTATGATGAATCTGTTTATGGAACCTGCTATATATGTGTTTGAATCTGTGTTTGAATATATATGAATCTGCTTCTGTATATGGATCTGGTAAATACAGGCGGCTTATAATTAAAACCGCCTGTGATGTGTGTCTATCACAGGCGGTTCTTTTAAAACGGACCGCATGTGATGTGTGTCTATCACAGGCGGTTCTTTTAAACTGGACCGCCTGTGATGTGTGTCTATCACAGGCGGTTTTTGATTGACCGCCTGTGATGTTGTTTTACATCACAGGCGGTGCACCACAAGCGGTTCCTGGAACCGCCTGTGTAGAGGCTAACCGGACCGCCTGTATAGAGGATGCCTGTAGTAGTGAGTTGTCCAAGGGGTTGGACGCGCTTTCCGGGGATGATCCCATGAAAGGGCGCCGCACCGGCCTGGATCATGGACAGATCGATCTGCAAGAGCCCGAGGGTCTCGGCGTAGATGATGTTGAGGCTGCTGCCTCCATCCATGAGGACCTTGGTGAGCCTGGCGTTGCCGATGACGGGGTCGACAATGAGCGGGTACTTTCCTGGGCTTGGCACGCGGTCAGGGTGGTCGCCTTGGTCGAAGGTGATGGGCTTGTCGGACCAGTCTAGGTAGACTGGCGCCGCCACCTTCACCGAGCAGACCTCCCGACGCTCCCGCTTGTGGTGCCGAGCCGAGGCGTTCCCCACCTGCCCACCATAAATCATGAAACAGTCGTGGACCTCAGGGAACTCCTCTGCCTTGTTGCCCTCCTTCTTGTCGTTGTCGTGGCCTCTGCCACCTCCTGCCGGAGGCGCGACCTTATGGAAGTAGCGCCGAAGCATGACGCATTCCTCAAGGGTGTGCTTGACGGGACCCTGATGATTGGGGCACGACTCCTTGAGCATCTTGTCGAACAGGTTGGCCCCTCCGGGAGGCTTCCGAGGGTTCCTGTGCTCGATGGCGGCGACAAGATCTGCGTCGGTGGCGTCGCGTTTTGCTTGCGACTTCTTCTTGGCCTTTTTCTTCGTGCCGCGCTGGGCGGACGCCTCGGGGACGTCTTCCTGCTGGCGTCCCTGAGGCTGCTTGTCCTTCCGGAAGATGGCCTCGACCGCCTCCTGACCAGAGGCGAACTTGGTGGCAACATCCATCAACTCACTCGCCCTGGTGGGAGTCTTGCGACCCAGCTTGCTCACCAGGTCGCGGCAAGTGGTGCCGGCGAGGAATGCGTCGATGACATCTGAGTCGGTGATGTTGGGCAGCTCGGTGCACTGCTTCGAAAATCGTCGGATGTAGTCCCGTAGGGATTCTCCTGGCTGCTGGCGGCAACTTCGGAGATCTTAGGAGTTCCCAGGGCGCACGTGTAACATCCCAAAATCCCATCTAAGGTTTGAAACCCTAACCTCCTAATCCCCCCTTATTTTACTTCCCCCCCTTATTTTACCCTTAGAACCCCTTCTCATGTGCATACACTTGGAATAATTAGAGCCCCTCACATAGACTATATTTCTCACTCAAGATCACTTAGAAAATATTTTTGGTCTCCAAAGAAAAAGAAACAAAAAGAAACAAAAATAGAAAAAGGAGAAGAAAGGAATTAGAATTAGAAAAAGAAAAAGGAAACTTCATCCCCCTCCCTCGACTGGGCCGAATTCCGGCCCAACCCGCCCCACGCGCCCGCGCTCCCTCTCTCCCCGGCCCAGGCGGCCCAACCCCGCGCGCGGCTCCCTCCCGCGGACACCCGGGCCCCGCCCGTCAGCGCCTCATCCCCTCCCTCTCGCGCCGCTTCCTCTCGCTGGCAGCCAGGGCCCACCCGTCAGTTTCGTTCCTCTCGCCCATCCCTCACTGTCGCATCCGCCGCCGAGCCCCCCCCCCTCGCCTCGTCGCCTCGCCATTAATGCCCGCCAGCCTCCGCGACAACCCCGCCACTGTGCTTGAGTCGTCCCCTCACCCCCCGCCTGCCCGAGCCATCGCATCGGTGTTAGCGCCGTTCCCGCCATCATGGCGAGCTCGCCGGTGCTCGCCGTCTCCTCCATCCCCCTCCCTCCCCCGAGCGCCTATAAAAGGACCCGCCCGAGCCCCGTCTTCGCCACACAGCTCGGGCCACCCCCACTGCCCTCTTCCCCGAGCCGTTCGAGCTAGTGCCGCCGTGCTCCCTTCATCGCTCCGGTGAGCTCCCCTCCCCCTCTCTAGCGATCCTCTGTCCAATTAAGTTATGCCAGAAGCTCCGCCACACTCCCACAATCGCAGGGCGCCACTTCTCCCCCTCTATTGTGGCCGACAACCTCACCGGCGGCATCACCGTCGCGGGCACCCGCCACCGTGCCGCGGACCGGCCGCCATAGGCCCCCGCAGACAAAATTCGCCCCACCCTCGTGACCCCCATCAACCACCCATGCTTCGACACCGTTTCCCCACCGCAAAACCGGACCGACGGCGGAGAACCGCCGCGGGGCTCGCCGCCGACCGGACCCCGGTCGAGCTCCCGCCCCTCCTTCTGTGCCGTTAACGCCGTCCGCCCCCCCTCTCTGGCGTGCGGGCCTGCGCCGCAGCGCCGTTCCCCGCCGTCGCCCGCGCGGCTGGGCCAAGTGGGCCGAAAGCGCGCCCGCCCGCGCGCGCTTGCGCCACCTGGGCCGAAATCCCCCCCCCCGGCCCAGCTGTCTGGAAAATCCTTTCTCTTTTTCTTTTCTCTTTTCTTTTTTCCATTTTCACATATATACTTAGATGCTAATATTTTATGCACCAAAAATAGTCTAAATAAATTATAGGGCATAAAAATAATAAAGTATAAGAATTTGCACACCCCACAAAGGTCACTATGTTTGATATATTGTTATTATCTGTGTTTGATTAGCGGAAGAGGGATCCGATCCTTCGGAACTTATAGCTCCGGAAGAAGGGCAAGAACCCGACCCCTCCGAGATAAACCTCTTGTGCCAGGAAAGCTTCGACGAAGGCAAGTCCATCCTTCCCTTGATGCATTATTTACCTATTTCTCTCTACCACTACCTAAGCCTGGATTATGGGATGGGAATCGAATTGCATAGTGAGCATGAGAGAGCCCGCATTAACTATTACTTTGATTGAAAGATATGGGGCAAGTACAAAGGGTACAAGTGGCATATTTTCCAAAAGTGTGCGATGAAGGGTATTCACCCTCATCACTTGGTGAGCAGGATGATCAGGGACTCCCTGGTTTAGGGGAGGGCCTAAGGTGTTGGCTCAGCTGGTTTAGGCGTGAGCAAAAGGATTGTCCTCTCGTATAAGGACCTGTTTGTCATCTTTCATTACCTGTACTCATAAAAAGTACAACCACTCGAGGCTGTGTGGGCAGCCACTCGATCTGAACTCGTACGGTCCAACCCCAGGGTTATGAAGGCTGGGGAGCACCGGGAGGATAAGGAGGGGGAAAGTTTTGTCCGGTTTGGACATGGCGGTGGCCTGACTCCTTCTGGTATAACCGTTAAGGTTAGGACGTGCAAGGAAGGAAAGAGTTTTGGAATCGGATCTCATTGGCCATGAGATCGCAGAGCCGGACTAGTGGGTAAAGTGTACCCCTCTCCGCAGAGTCTAAACCTATTCGAATAGTCTGTGTCCACTGGTATGGACGAGTCTGGTATGGTATGACAATTAGTGTTTTTACTACAACCGGGAACAGGGAAATGTGTGTGTATGTTATGAAAATAAAGTGGTACCACGGGAGCGGGAAGCTCAGTGGTGGTCAAGCAAGTGTTAATTCTAATGTCTTGGGAAAAACCTTCAACAATGAGTACTGCCTTTCTCTGAAAAAGTATGAGTGACTTCAACTCCACCATATAAAGCATGTACAATATAGGTCACTTTCTCTTTACGGGAGCCGGGTGGGCTTGCGGAATACCTAGTGTATTCACCTAGATTTATTTATGTTTTTCAGCAGCTGAAGACTTCTTTTCTGCTATGCTTGATTGATGGGGCTATGTCTTCACCCAATTCTGCCTGTGGCCTGGGCTATTTTATCTTCCACTGCGCTTTACGATTTTTGGCTCACTCTCGAGCTTGTATCCCCCGGTATTGTAATAACATTATTCAGACTCTGTAACTATTTGAAGTAATGAATGTGGTTACTAGCCTCCTGGGACTAGTAATTGTATCACATTTGAGTCCCAAAGGATCGGGACGCTTCAGGTGGTATCAGAGCCTATAGGACTGGCCGTAGACCACAGCCCTGACCTTAAAAGTTGCCTTAACAAGAAAACACCTCTTACCCCCAGAAACACTCATTCCTATTTTCCCCGATATTAATAGACCTTTCTTTTCGTCTACCATATGGAAAACCCCTGGGTGATTAGGACATCCTATTGCTCAGAGGAGGAAGGCTTTCCTCACCTTCTTCGGAGTTGCGCGCTACGCATGGGGATCCGCAAGAAGCCCGAATATGTCTGGAAGGAATACCGCGAAAATGGAATAGAGAAGTGCTCTATGGCAGTCTACCTGGGAGAAAGCCGGAACTACCCAAACCACCCTCCCTTCCAAATTACCTTCATCAAGCACCGCTTCCCAGACACTTGCCAGGGTGTTGCCCGAAAAGCCCTTAAACAACTGTGCCAAAACTACAGCCGAGAGATCTCTGAGACCCCCCTTCGATATTTTCCACCCAAGGGGCCAAACTTCAGTAGACCAGCTGGACCCGCCCCATCACGGTTCAGCCAGCAGAGTCAGAGCTCTTTCCATTCCCCCTCAGTGGCAAGCAACCAACCCCCGGCGAATGCATGTTGGCACTGCGGTGATCCCAGTCACTTCAAGAACAACTGCCCTCAGCTGAAGCCACCAGGGCCCGCCTACTCCAACTCGGTGAATGGCCCCAAGAATACCTCGGCATCCGCCCCCAAGGCGCCCTCCTCCGTCAGCCAGCAGAACAAGGCCCCGTACCAAGGAAGGGCACGAGTGAATCACATCGATGCCCAGGAGGCTCAGCAAGCTCCGGGAGTAGTGCTCGGTGAGTTCCTTGTTGAATTTACTCCCGCTACCGTACTTTTCGATTCTGGAGCATCCCACTCTTTCATAGCCACTAGTTTTGTGGAAAAGCATGGCATTCCCTCTACTCCTCTAGAGATTCCCTTGGTCACCAGAACCCCAGGGTCCGACCTTCTATGCTAGCTCAAATGCTCCCAAGTCAGAATCCTTTTATGTGGGGTAGTATTCCTAGCAGACTTAACCGTCTTGCCATCCAAAGGAATTGATGTGATCCTAGGGATGGATTGGCTAACTAAACACAAAGGCATCATCAGTTGCGCAGACAAGACAATCCTCCTCACCGACTAGCAGGGAAAGTCGATCTCTTGTCAGGCACAACCACCCGCCAGTGACCCAATGATGTTCAATCTAGCAACAGAAAGTATATCAGTAGTAGAAGAATTCATGGATGTGTTTCCAGAAGAATTACCAGGAATGCCACCAGAAGCAGAAGTGGAGTTCTACATAGATCTGATCCCTGGAACGGCACCCATCGCGAAGAGACCATACATCATGGCTCCGACCGAGTTAGCAGAGCTAAAGCTTCAAATCGCAGATCTTCAGCAAAAGGGATACATTCATCCCAGCTCATCCCCTTGGGGAGCACCAGTCCTGTTCGTTTCTAAGAAAGATGGAAGCATGAGAATGTGTATTGATTACCGATCATTAAATGAAGTTACCATCAAGAACAAGTATCCACTTCCTCGGATTGATGACCTCTTGGATCAGCTTCAAGGAGCCAAGTACTTCTCCAAGATAGACCTAAGGTCTGGTTACCACCAATTGAGGATCAAGGAAGCAGACATCCAAAAGACTGCATTTGTCACCCGGTACGGGCAATATGAATTCACAGTGATGCCGTTCGGACTGACTAACGCACCCGCCTTTTTCATGAACCTCATGAATAAAGTGTTTATGGAAGAGCTAGATAAGTTTGTCGTAGTCTTCATTGACGACATCCTTATCTACTCCAAGAACCGCGAAGACCATAAGCGTCACCTTCAGATCGTCCTCGGAAAACTCAGAGCACACCAACTTTATGCTAAACTCAGTAAGTGTGAATTCTGGTTGGAAAAGATAGCCTTCCTTGGGCATATCTTAACCGCAGAAGGAATAGAAGTGGACCCTTCCAAGGTGGAAGCAGTATCAAAATGGAGGCAGCCGACCAACGTCAGTGAAGTTCGAAGCTTTCTGGGAATGGCAGGGTATTACCGCCGCTTCATCAAAGGATTCTCCAGCATAGCAAGACCAATGACAGAACTTCTCAAGAAAGACCATAATTTTGTGTGGACCCCAAAATGTGAAGGAAGTTTCCAGATCATAAAGGAGAAACTCACAACAGCACCTGTTCTGTCACTACCAGATATTCATCAAGATTTTGTCGTCTTCTGTGATGCCTCGAGGCAAGGCTTAGGGTGTGTGCTAATGCAAAACGAGAAAGTCATTGCTTATGCATCATGCCTACTCAAGCCACACGAACAGAATTACCCCACCCATGATTTGGAATTGGCAGCCATAGTGCACGCCTTGAAGATATGGAGGCATTACCTAATCGGGAACAAATGTCACATTTTCACCGATCACAAGAGTCTTAGGTATATATTCACTCAACCAGATCTCAACCTCCGTCAACGAAGATGGTTAGAGTTGATCAAGGATTATGACCTGGAAATTCATTATCACCCCGGGAAAGCCAATGTGGTAGCAGACGCCCTCAGTCGAAAACCATTCGGAATAAAGGGAACCAACTTTTTAGAAGATTGGAAGAAAGAATCAGCTCAACTGAATACATGTCTGGGAAACAGCGACAGTTTCGAAGTCAAACAAATGCTATAAGACCTCATATGCAAAGCTCAATGTCTAGACTCAGAGACAACAAGACTTGTGGAGAAAGCCCGTAAGGAACAACTCCCGGACCTCAGGACAGATGACCAAGGAGTCCTTTGGTTAAAAAACCGTAGGTGTGTACCAAAAGGGGAGGCCCAAGAAGTCCTACTCAAGGAAGCTCACAACTCAGCCTACTCCATCCACCGAGGAACTACCAAGATGTACCTAGACCTCAAAACCAGATACTGGTGGAAAGGGATGAAGAAAGAAATAGCTCAGTATGTGGCCCAATGTGACATCTGCCAACAAACGAAGGCCGAACACCAAAAACCTGCAGCCCTATTACAACCCCTCCCGATACCCGAATGGAAGTGGGAAGAAATAGGCATGGACTTCGTAACCGGACTGCCCCGGACGCAAAAAGGGAATGATTCCATCTGGGTAATAATAGATCGCCTCACCAAGGTAGCCCATTTCATCCCAGTGAAAACTACCTTTGGAGGAGCCACCCTTGCCCGGATTTATCTCAAGGAGATAGTCAGACTCCATGGCATCCCAAGGAAGATAGTGTCAGACAGGGGAACCCAGTTCACATCCAAATTCTGGATAGGCCTTCAGAAAGCTATGGGCACCAAGCTAGATTTTAGTACCGCTTATCACCCTCAGACAGATGGGCAGACAGAAAGAGTCAACAAAGTCCTTGAAGATCTGTTAAGAGCATGTGTGCTAGCTTTTGATAGAAGTTGGGAATCCAGTCTACCCTACGCAGAGTTCTCATACAACAATAGCTATCAGGCCAGCATCAAGATGTCACCATTCGAAGCACTGTATGGACGGAAATGCCAGACCTCTCTCATGTGGTCCAACGTGGGGGAAAAAGCACTAGAAGGACCTGCCTTCGTCAAAGAGGCGGAAGAAAAAGTTGCACTGATCCGCAGAAGGTTACTTGAAGCTCAGAGTCAGCAGAAGAGTTACGCAGACAACAGGAGGAGGGAACTCCGATTTGAGGAAGGAGACTTCGTCTACCTCAAGGTTTCTCCAATGCGTGGTGTCAGGAGGTTCCAAGTAAAAGGGAAGATAGCCCCGCGTTTTGTAGGTCCCTATCCCATCATTGGCAGGGTAGGACCCGCAGCATACCGTCTGGAATTACCGGAATCCATGTCCGACATCCACAATGTGTTTCACGTATCCCAGCTCCGCAAATGCCTGCAAGCACCAGAAAGTCACATCAAAGAAGAGACAGTACAGATTCAGAAAGACCTTCAGTACCGTGAAAAACCAGTGAAGATTCTTGATTCAGCAATCGGAAAGTGAAAGGGAAATGTGCCCTTGGGCCATTTCTAAGTATTTCGGTGATTGAGTGCCAACACAAGTGCTTAAATGTGAATCTATACCCATGGATGGACAAAGTGCAAATCAAGAGTTAAGGTATGTTTCTAAGCCTTAGTACATTGTTTTGAAGACTAATGTATTGTGTCTAAGTGCTTGAAACAGAAGAAATCGAGTCAAAGAAATGTTGGCTGTGTACAGCCAAAAGGCTGTTCGGTCTGGAGCACCGGACTGTCCGGTGGTGCACCGGACAGTGTCCGGTGCGCCAGACTAACCCGAGCGAACTGGCCGCTCTCGGGAATTTGCCGACGGCGTACGGCTAAAATTCACCGGACTGTCCGGTGTGCACCGGACTGTCCGGTGAGCCAACGGTCGGCCGGGCCAACGGTCGGCCGCGGAATCTGCGCGCGACACGTGGCCGGCCCAACGGTCGGAAGGGGGCACCGGACTGTCCGGTGTGCACCGGACTGTCCGGTGCGCCAACGGCTCCCAGATCTGCAACGGTCGGCAGCGCCATTTTAGGAAGGAAATCGGGCACCGGACAGTGTCCGGTGTGCACCGGACTGTCCGGTGCACCCGACGACAGAAGGCAAGATTGGCCTTCCAGATTTGCTCTCAACGGCTCCTAGCTGCCTTGGGGCTATAAAAGGGACCCCTAGGCGCATGGAGAACACCAAGCAACCTTAGAGCATTCTTGATCATCCTCACTCAGTCTTTGCGCATTCGTTCGTCATTCTTAGTGATTCGAGCTCCGTTCTAGTGAGAACATTGAGATAGTCTTTTGAGCTCGATTCTTGGCCGTGTGTGTGCGCATTTTGCTGTGGACTTGTGTGTGTTGCTTCTCTCCCTTACTCCGTGCTTCTTTGTGAACTTCAAGTGTAAGGGTGAGAGACTCCAAGTTGTGGAGATTCCTCGCAAACGCGATAAGAAAAGAAAAGCATAACACCGTGGTATTCAAGTTGATCATTGGATCACTTGAGAGGAGTTGAGTGCAACTCTCGTCCGTTGGGACGCCACAACGTGGAGTAGGCAAGTTTTGTACTTGGCCGAACCACGGGATAAATCACTGTGTCTTCTCTGTGTTGAACTCCTTGTGGTTATCGTATTGTGCAAGATCTTCGCTCCAGCCACTTGGCATTAACTGTGCTAACACTTAATCAAAGTTTTGTGGTTTAAGTGTTTAAGTTTTACAGGATCACCTATTCACCCCCCCTCTAGGTGCTCTCAATTGGTATCGGAGCCGTTCTCTTCAAGAAGGGACTAATCGCCCGAAGAGATGGATCCTAAGGGAAAGGGGATGGTGGTCGACAACAACGAGAAGGAGTCTATCTTCAACGAGCCGAAGAATGACAAGTCTACCGACTTGGGCTCAAGCCACAAGCGCAAAGATGGGAAGAAGAAGAAGACAAGGCGCATCAAGGAGATCGTCTACTACGACAGCGACGAATCCTCTTCTTCCCAAAGGGACGACGACAACGACTACAGGAAGACGGTCAATTCGAACTTTTCATTTGATTATTCTCGTATTCCACATAGTTCGAATTCGCATTTGCTTTCCATTCCTCTTGGCAAACCTCCACACTTTGATGGGGAGGACTACAGATTTTGGAGTCACAAAATGCGTAGTCATTTATTCTCTCTCCATCCAAGCATATGGGAGATTGTAGAGAATGGGATGAAGTTTGATAGCTCGGATAGCCCTATGTTTATTAATGAACAGATTCATAAAAATGCACAAGCTACTACTGTGTTGCTAGCCTCTTTGTGCAGGGACGAGTACAACAAGGTGAGCGGCTTGGACAATGCCAAGCAGATATGGGACACCCTCAAGATTTCTCACGAGGGGAACGACATCACCATGCTCACTAAAATGGAGTTGGTGGAGGGCAAACTTGGAAGGTTTGCGATGATAAGGGGCGAGGAGCCAACCCAAACATACAACCGGCTCAAGACCCTTATCAACAAAATAAGGAGCTATGGAAGCACGCGATGGACGGACCATGACGTCGTCCGACTATTACTAAGGTCCTTTACCATTCTTGATCCTCATTTGGTGAATAATATTCGTGAGAATCCCAGGTACACCAAAATGTCGCCCGAAGAAGTCCTAGGAAAATTCGTCAGCGGGCGAATGATGATTAAGGAAGCAAGGTACGTGGACGACGCCTTGAATGGACCGATCAACAAGCCGCAACCTCTTGCTCTCAAAGCAACAAGTAGCAAGGAGGCGCTACCTAGCAAGGTGGCACAAATTGAGGCGGCCGGACTTAATGATGAAGAGATGGCTCTCATCATCAAACGCTTCAAGTCGGTGCTAAAGGGACACAAGGGGCAGCCAAGCAAGACCAAGACAAAGGGGAAGCGCTCATGCTTCAAATGTGGTAAGATTGGTCATTTTATTGCTAACTGTCCCGAAAATGAAAGTGACCAGGAACACGGGAGCAAGAGGGAAAAGAAGAAAAATTACAAGAAGGCCAAGGGCGAGGCACATCTAGGAAAGGAGTGGGACTCGGATTGTTCCTCCTCCGACTCTGACAATGAAGGACTCACCGCCACCGCCTTCAACAAGTCATCCCTCTTCCCAAACGAGCGTCACACATGCCTCATGGCAAAGGAGAAGAAGGTATGTACTCAAGACGATACTACTTATGATTCCTCTAGTGATGATGAATCTAGCGATGAGGAAATAGACTACTCTAGCTTGTTCAAGGGATTGGATAGAAATAAAATTGATAAAATCAATGAATTGATTGATGCATTGAATGAGAAGGATAAACTCTTAGAGAAACAAGAGGATTTATTATATGAAGAGCATGATAAATTTGTAGAAGCTCAAAGATCTCATGCTCTAGAAGTTAAAAGAAATGAAATGCTTTCTTGTGAATTATCTTCTTGCCATGAGACAATTTCTAAATTAAGGAGCATTAATGATGATATGAATGCTAAGTTAGAAATAGCAAATAAATCTAATTCTTGTGTAGAACATGTTACGATTTGCACTAGGTGTAAAGATTTTGATATTGATGCTTGTAGTGAACACCTAGTTTCAATTTCCAAATTAAAAGATGAATTGGCTAGTCTTAATGCCCAACTTAAGACTAGCAAAAGTGATTTTGATAAGCTAAAATTTGCAAGGGATGCCTACACGATTGGTAGACACCCCTCAATTAAGGATGGACTTGGCTTCAAGAGAGAAGCCAAGAACTTAACAAGCCATAAGGCTCCCATCTCCGCCAAGGAGAAAGGGAAGGCCCCTATGGCAAGTAGCACTAAAAGGAATCATGCTTTTATGTATCATGATAGGAGACAAACTAGAAACGCTTATAGGAGTTATAATGCTTATGATGATTTTGACTCTCATGCCATGTTTGCTTCTAGTTCTTCCTATATGCATGGTAGAAATATGTCTAGGAGAAATGCTATTCATCATGTGCCTAGAAAGAACATTATTCATGCTCCTAGGAAAATAGTGAATGAACCTTCTACAATTTATTGTGCTTTAAATGCTTCCTTTGCTATTTGTAGAAAGGATAGGAAAATAGTTGCTAGGAAGTTAGGGGCAAAATGCAAAGGAGATAAAACTTGCATTTGGGTCCCTAAGGATATTTGCACTAACCTTGTAGGACCCAACATGAGTTGGGTACCTAAGACCCAAGCCTAAATTTGCCTTGCAGGTTTATGCATCCGGGGGTTCCAGCTGGATTATCGACAGCGGATGCACAAACCATATGACGGGGGAGAAGAAAATGTTCACCTCCTACGTCAAGAATAAGGATTCCCAAGATTCAATTATATTCGGTGATGGGAATCAAGGCAAGGTAAAAGGGTTAGGTAAAATTGCAATTTCTAATGAGCACTCTATCTCTAATGTGTTTTTAGTAGAGTCTCTTGGATATAATTTGCTATCGGTTAGTCAATTATGCAATATGGGATATAACTGTCTATTTACAAATATAGATGTGTCGGTCTTTAGAAGAAGTGATGGTTCACTAGCTTTTAAGGGTGTATTAGACGACAAACTTTATTTAGTTGATTTTGCAAAAGAAGAGGCCGGTCTAGATGCATGCTTAATAGCTAAGACTAGCATGGGCTCGCTGTGGCATCGCCGCTTAGCACATGTGGGGATGAAGAACCTTCACAAGCTTCTAAAGGGAGAACACGTGATAGGTTTGACTAACGTTCAATTCGAAAAAGATAGACCTTGCGCAGCTTGTCAAGCAGGTAAACAGGTGGGAGGAGCACATCACAACAAGAATGTGATGACCACCTCAAGACCCCTGGAGCTGCTACATATGGACCTCTTCGGACCCGTCGCCTATCTAAGCATAGGAGGAAGTAAGTATGGTCTAGTTATTGTTGATGACTTTTCCCGCTTCACTTGGGTGTTCTTTTTGCAGGATAAGTCTGAAACCCAAGGGACCCTCAAGCGCTTCCTCAGGAGAGCTCAAAATGAGTTTGAGCTCAAGGTGAAGAAGATAAGGAGCGACAACAGGTCCGAGTTCAAGAACCTTCAAGTGGAGGAGTTCCTTGAGGAGGAAGGGATCAAGCACGAATTCTCCGCTCCCTACACACCACAGCAAAATGGTGTGGTAGAGAGGAAGAACAGGACGCTAATTGACATGGCGAGGACGATGCTAGGAGAATTCAAGACCCCCGAGTGCTTTTGGTCGGAAGCCGTGAACACGGCCTGCCACGCCATCAACAGGGTCTACCTTCACCGCCTCCTCAAGAAGACGTCGTATGAGCTTCTTACCGGTAACAAACCCAATGTATCTTATTTTCGTGTATTTGGGAGCAAATGCTACATTCTAGTGAAGAAGGGTAGAAATTCTAAGTTTGCTCCCAAAGCTGTAGAAGGGTTTTTGTTAGATTATGACTCAAATACAAAAGCGTATAGAGTCTTCAACAAATCATCGGGTTTGGTTGAAGTCTCTAGCGACGTTGTATTTGATGAGACTAATGGCTCTCCAAGAGAGCAAGTTGTTGATTGTGATGATGTAGATGAAGAAGATGTTCCGACGGCCGCTATACGAACCATGGCGATTGGAGAAGTGCGGCCACAGGAACAAGATGAACGAGATCAACCTTCTTCCTCAACTATGGTGCATCCCCCAACTCAAGACGATGAACAGGTTCATCAACAGGAGGCGTATGATCAAGGGGGAGCACAAGATGATCATGTGATGGAGGAAGAAGCGCAACCGGCACCTCCTACCCAAGTTCGAGCGATGATTCAAAGGGATCATCCCGTCGACCAAATTCTGGGTGATATTAGCAAGGGAGTAACTACTCAGTCTCGATTAGTTAACTTTTGTGAGCATTACTCTTTTGTCTCTTGTATTGAGCCTTTCAGGGTAGAAGAGGCCTTGCTAGATCCGGACTGGGTGTTGGCCATGCAAGAGGAGCTCAACAACTTCAAGAGGAACGAAGTTTGGACGCTGGTGCCTCGTCCTAAGCAAAATGTTGTGGGAACCAAGTGGGTGTTCCGCAACAAACAGGACGAGCACGGGGTGGTGACGAGGAACAAGGCTCGACTTGTGGTAAAAGGTTATGCCCAAGTCGCAGGTTTGGACTTTGAGGAGACGTTTGCTCCTGTGGCTAGGCTAGAATCAATTCGTATCTTGCTAGCATATGCCGCTCACCATTCTTTCAGGTTGTTCCAAATGGATGTGAAGAGCACTTTCCTCAACGGGCCAATAAAGGAGGAGGTGTACGTGGAGCAACCCCCTGGCTTCGAGGATGAACGGTATCCCGACCACGTGTGTAAGCTCTCTAAGGCGCTCTATGGACTTAAGCAAGCCCCAAGAGCATGGTATGAATGCCTTAGAGATTTTTTAATTGCTAATGCTTTCAAGGTTGGGAAAGCCGATCCAACTCTTTTCACTAAGACATGTGATGGTGATTTGTTTGTGTGCCAAATTTATGTCGATGACATAATATTTGGTTCTACTAATAAAAAGTCTTGTGAAGAGTTTAGCAGGGTGATGACGCAGAAATTCGAGATGTCGATGATGGGCGAGTTGAACTATTTCCTTGGGTTCCAAGTGAAGCAACTCAAGGATGGCACCTTCATCTCTCAAACAAAGTACACGCAAGATTTGCTAAAGCGGTTTGGGATGAAGGACGCCAAGCCCGCAAAGACACCGATGGGAACCGACGGACACACCGACCTCAACAAAGGTGGTAAGTCCGTTGATCAAAAAGCATACCGGTCAATGATAGGGTCATTACTTTACTTATGTGCTAGTAGACCGGATATTATGCTTAGCGTATGTATGTGTGCTAGATTTCAATCCGATCCTAAGGAGTGCCACTTAGTGGCAGTGAAGCGAATCCTTAGATATTTAGTTGCTACGCCTTGCTTCGGGCTCTGGTATCCAAAGGGGTCTACCTTTGACTTGATTGGATATTCAGACTCCGACTATGCTGGATGTAAGGTCGATAGGAAGAGTACATCGGGGACGTGCCAATTCTTAGGAAGGTCCTTGGTGTCATGGAAATCTAAGAAACAAACTTCCGTTGCCCTATCCACCGCTGAGGCCGAGTATGTTGCCGCAGGACAGTGTTGCGCGCAACTACTTTGGATGAGGCAAACCCTCAGGGACTTTGGCTACAATCTGAGCAAAGTCCCACTCCTATGTGATAATGAGAGTGCTATCCGCATGGCGGAAAATCCTGTTGAGCACAGCCGCACAAAGCACATAGACATCCGGCATCACTTTTTGAGAGACCACCAGCAAAAGGGAGATATCGAAGTGTTTCATGTTAGCACCGAGAACCAGCTAGCCGATATCTTTACCAAACCTCTAGATGAGAAGACCTTTTGCAGGCTGCGTAGTGAGCTAAATGTCTTAGATTCGCGGAACTTGGATTGAATTGTAGCATACATGTGTTTATGCCTTTGATCATGTTCATTCTGCATTTTGTTGCTTATTGTGGTGCTCAAGTTGTACAAACATTCCCCGGACCTCACAAGTCTCTGTGTAAGTGATGCACATATTTAGGGGGAGTTGTGTTACAACTTGACCCTTTGAGACTAACCATATGCTTGAGTTTGCTTGATTTAGTCTCGAAGGAGAATTGAAAGGGAAAAGGTGGACTTGGACCATGAAAGACTTCCACTGCACTCCGATGAGAGGGTAACTTATTCCAAGTTCATCTCATGAACTCTTATTGCCATTTGATCTTAATTGAAGATTTTGGTGAGGCAATGGGGTTAAAGGGCCAAGATTGATCCCGTTTTGGTGCTTGATGCCAAAGGGGGAGAAAATAAAGGCCAAAGCAATAAATGGATCAGCTACCACTTGAGAGATTTGAAAATAGTAGAGTAGAGCTTTTGGTTTGTCAAAACTCTTTTATTGTCTCTCTTGTCAAAAGTTAGCTTCTTGTGGGGAGAAATGTTGATTATGGGAAAAAGGGGGAGTTTTTGAAATCTTGAATCAAATACTCTTGGAATGACTCTCTTTATGCCTTAACATGTGTGTTTGACTTAGAGATAGAAATTTGAGGTTGATTTGCAAAAACAAACCAAGTGGTGGCAAAGGATGATCCATATATGCCAAAATTGAATCAAAATAAATTTGAGTTTTATTTGAAGTGATATTGCACTTTTTCTTGTTGCTTTATGTTGTGTTGGCATAAATCACCAAAAAGGGGGAGATTGAAAGGGAAATGTGCCCTTGGGCCATTTCTAAGTATTTCGGTGATTGAGTGCCAACACAAGTGCTTAAATGTGAATCTATACCCATGGATGGACAAAGTGCAAATCAAGAGTTAAGGTATGTTTCTAAGCCTTAGTACATTGTTTTGAAGACTAATGTATTGTGTCTAAGTGCTTGAAACAGAAGATATCGAGTCAAAGAAATGTTGGCTGTGTACAGCCAAAAGGCTGTTCGGTCTGGAGCACCGGACTGTCCGGTGGTGCACCGGACAGTGTCCGGTGCGCCAGACTAACCCGGGCGAACTGGCCGCTCTCGGGAATTTGCCGACGGCGTACGGCTAAAATTCACCGGACTGTCCGGTGTGCACCGGACTGTCCGGTGAGCCAACGGTCGGTCGGGCCAACGGTCGGCCGCGGAATCTGCGCGCGACACGTGGCCGGCCCAACGGTCGGAAGGGGGCACCGGACTGTCCGGTGTGCACCGGACTGTCCGGTGCGCCAACGGCTCCCAGATCTGCAACGGTCGGCAGCGCCATTTTAGGAAGGAAATCGGGCACCGGACAGTGTCCGGTGTGCACCGGACTGTCCGGTGCACCCGACGACAGAAGGCAAGATTGGCCTTCCAGATTTGCTCTCAACGGCTCCTAGCTACCTTGGGGCTATAAAAGGGACCCCTAGGCGCATGGAGGAGAACACCAAGCAACCTTAGAGCATTCTTGATCATCCTCACTCAGTCTTTGCGCATTCGTTCGTCATTCTTAGTGATTCGAGCTCCGTTCTAGTGAGAACATTGAGATAGTCTTTTGAGCTCGATTCTTGGCCGTGTGTGTGCGCATTTTGCTGTGGACTTGTGTGTGTTGCTTCTCTCCCTTACTCCGTGCTTCTTTGTGAACTTCAAGTGTAAGGGTGAGAGACTCCAAGTTGTGGAGATTCCTCGCAAACGCGATAAGAAAAGAAAAGCATAACACCGTGGTATTCAAGTTGATCATTGGATCACTTGAGAGGAGTTGAGTGCAACTCTCGTCCGTTGGGACGCCACAACGTGGAGTAGGCAAGTTTTGTACTTGGCCGAACCACGGGATAAATCACTGTGTCTTCTCTGTGTTGAACTCCTTGTGGTTATCGTATTGTGCAAGATCTTCGCTCCAGCCACTTGGCATTAACTGTGCTAACACTTAATCAAAGTTTTGTGGTTTAAGTGTTTAAGTTTTACAGGATCACCTATTCACCCCCCCCCCTCTAGGTGCTCTCAGAAAGACCCGCACCTCAGAGGTGAAGCTCTGTAAAGTTCAGTGGAGCAGGGAAGGAGAAGAGGAAGCTACCTGGGAGAGTGAGGACTCCTTGAGGAGGGAATACCCTTATCTTTTCTCAAATCCAGTCTAAATCTCGAGGGCGAGATTCCTTTAAGTGGGGTAGGTTTGTAACATCCCAAAATCCCATCTAAGGTTTGAAACCCTAACCTCCTAATCCCCCCCTTATTTTACTTTTCCCCCTTATTTTACCCTTAGAACCCCTTCTCATGTGCATACACTTGGAATAATTAGAGCACCTCACATAGACTATATTTCTCACTCAAGATCACTTAGAAAATATTTTTGGTCTCCAAAGAAAAAGAAACAAAAAGAAACAAAAATAGAAAAAGGAGAAGAAAGGAATTAGAATTAGAAAAAGAAAAAGGAAACTTCCTCCCCCTCCCTCGGCTGGGCCGAATTCCGGCCAAACCCGCCCCACGCGCCCGTGCTCCCTCTCTCCCCGGCCCAGGTGGCCCAACCTCGCGCGCGGCGCCCTCCCGCTGACACCCGGGCCCCGCCCGTCAGCGCCTCATCCCCTCCCTCTCGCGCCGCTTCCTCTCGCTGGCAGCCAGGGCCCACCCGTCAGTTTCGTCCCTCTCGCCCATCCCTCACCGGCGCATCCGCCGCCGAGCCCCCCCCCTCGCCTCGTCGCCTCGCCATTAATGCTCGCCAGCCTCTGCGACAACCCCGCCACTGTGCTTGAGCTGTCCCCTCACCCCCCCCCCCGCGTACCCGAGCCATCGCATCGGCGTTAGCGCCATTCTCGCCATCATGGCGAGCTCGCCGGTGCTCGCCGTCTCCTCCATCCCCCTCCCTCCCCTGAGTGCCTAAAAAAGGACCCGCCCGAGCCCCGTCTTCGCCACACAGCTCCGGCCACCCCCACTGCCCTCTTCCCCGAGCCGTTTGAGCTAGCGTCGCCGTGCTCCCTTCATCGCTCCGGTGAGCTCCCCTCCCCCTCTCTAGCGATCCTCTATCCAATTAAGTTATGCCAGAAGCTCCGCCACACTCCCACGATCGCAGGGCGCCACTTCTCCCCCTCTATTGTGGCCGGCAACCTCACCGGTGGTATCACCGCCGCGGGCACCCGCCACCGTGCCGCGGACTCACTACACCAAAATACTTAACTTCCTAGGGCCTAAACCGTAGGAAGTTAGAGCTAAACTCTCGGAAGTTATATAAACCGTCGGAAGATAGATAAATCCGTCGGAAGTTTGGCTCTCGTAACATTTTTGTCGGAAGTTACGCTAACTTCCGAGAGACACTCGGAAGTTACGCTAACTTCCGAGAGCCAAAGATCCCTCTCGGAAGTTACGCTAACTTCCGAGAGCCAAGGCAGTTTTCTCGGAAGTTAAAGTTTGACGCCGTTTGTTTTGCGCTGACGCCGTGTGAAGGCTAACTTCCGACCGTTTTGGTTGTCCTCTCGGAAGTTAAAATGACCAGCACAAACAATGCAATTTAATTTTCATTATTCACCACATTAACAGCCACATATATCAAAATAACAGCCACATATATCAAAATAACAGCCACATATATCACAATGTACAAAAATGACAGCCACAATATACCACAATATATTTAAAAGCCACAATATACCACATGTCACATATAAAGTCATAAAAGTCTAGCCAGAACAGTCCACAAAGTTTCAAGTCTCACAAGACACAAGTTACATCCACATAATAGTCTCACAAGACATAAGTTTCAAGTCTCACAAAACACAGAATGGAAGTCCACTACTGTCGATCAGCATCAGGAATCAGCGAAAAGTGATGCTCGCTACCTCCACTGGCGAACAACGCATCGACAAAGTCTAAGCCATCATGTTGTTGCTGCACCGACAAGGTAGCTGGAGGGGTCTCATATACCTGAACAAATGACATTCATGAAGTTACACCATAATATAACAAGTAAATAATGAAAAATTTGCAAACCTGATGTTCGGTAGGTGGAGGTGGAGGTGATGGCCAAGGAAAATGTATGGGAGGTGGAGGTGGGGGGGCCATCGGAACCTGTATCCCTTGGGCTTGTGCTAGTTGCTATCAAATCGACGAACACATTAATGCCAGTGTTTTAAATCAATACATAACTTAAAATGAAAGATCTTTTTGAACTTACTTGTATCAGTGTTTGCTGTTGTTGAAACTGAGTAGCATAGTATTCTTGTTGCGCAGCATGTTGCCTCAAGTATTCCTCCTGAACCCTTTGCCGCTCCTGATGTTGCCTAAGCTCTTCTCGTAGTCGCTCAACTTCTGCAGTATCCTGAGTAGAGCGACGGGAGCTACGAGCAGCAGACCTCGACGAACCTCCCCTCTGAACCGTCACCTGGCTCGAGTCGATGACGTTATCGAACATCGAGTACCTTCAAACAAGTAACATCACAACAGATTCAAAATAAATGTATTGTACTTAAACCGATGAAACAAGATAAGGTATGTAGAGTCCATACCTTCCATGGGGTTTTCCACCACTCGCATACACAACCTGAGGATCAATAGGTGCGGTCCTCCAGTCATAGTCCGATCCATGCTGACTAGACATCGCCTCACCATATGCAGCCTGCATACAAAAGAACAATGCCATCTTACATACAAAATTTCATATGAACAAAATGTATCAAGCATTTCAAAACACTCACCAGACAATCTGTTGCCTTTTGGCTACACAACACATCTGGGTTTGCAGGATCTGGTCCTCTGTGCCCCCTCAGGTATACTTGAATATCACTGGGCACTACACCACTGCTAGCTTCCTGTATGTACATTTGACAAACATTATAATCAGAAATTACAGCAAGTCAACTACAATCAACAAAAATGAAATAAATTGCACTTACCATTCGTTTTGCCAAACGAAAGTGATCATCACCTCCATACTTGTGATACGACTCGGTTCCACGATTGGAACTTTGTCGCATAGACTTTGCCTTGAAATCATCAGAAGCCCAATAACGGCATAAGGCACGCCAAGCAGCATCATTGGCGGCTATCCATGGAATCGAATGCTACGGAAACACAATTCATTTACAAGTAATTGTATCATATACAAGCAACAAAAAAATTTCTAACACGAGCACAAACATCAATTACCTGAAGAAAATCTTGCTCAGTCATAGAAAGTCCATACTGTGTCGCCTCGCTCTTAGTGGCTGCACGTCGTCCTTCACTACTCAACATAGCTTGATTAATCACCTGGATTCGAACATAGTACACCCAGACTTCATAGTCAGGCATGTAGCCATATTTGCAAAGGTGTCCCGACAGAGTTCTCTTGTCTTGACATCTACAAATCCGACACATACTACATGGACAACGCACATCTGTGCCGGTTCTTGATATAGCAAAAGCACGATCAATAAAATCCTCTGTCTTTCTTATCCAATCCACCGAGGGATCATTCATACGCCAACCTTCATACATCCATCGACGGTCCTCACCCACCATATTTGATGCTAAAATAGTAAAACACATCATTCATAAATTTATTCCGTATAGAGCAACAATTTATTACGAGCAACGAGTCAGAACGAATTTTAGCAGCATAACCCCGTTGTTCTCTATTTGCATGCCCATAAATGGTGTAATAGAGAACAACAGGGTTATGTCACCGAAATCTCGTTTGGACCCGTCATCGTCATAAATCCATAGCTCTATCATCCACTAACAGGCTATCCAAAAAAGGGACAATTCCGGACTAATACAAGTCATATGTGTATCATGTGACTCTGCCCGATCCGGAATGGGCGACACATATACGACAATTTTGCAAAAATATTACTAGCACGCAACAAATAAGAGACTAACATAATTAAATTATATGCACCACCTAGCTTATTAAGTTAATTAACCCTATTAACATAACTTTCTACGGTTTAAAAACAGTTAACTCTCGGAAGTTAGTATATTTAATATAAAAAACTATAGTACAAACACTCGGAAGTTACCTGTAGCGATGCGAAGCTCGATGGCGAAGATGGTGCTGCGTGGAGGAGAGGCGGCGCTCGGCGCAGGGAGCGATGAGCCACACGGGACGGGTAGCGGCCGGCGCAGTGAGCAGCGAGCCCCGCGCAGGGCGGTGTTGCCGCGGTGGCCGGCGAGACCGTGCGAGCGGCCGGCACGGCGGGGCGGGGCTGGCGGGGCGACACGGCGGGGCAGCGGCCTGTACGGCCGGCTGGGCGGGGCGGCGAGCGCCCGGCACGGCGGGGCAGGGCGGGGCGGGGCGGTGCAGGGTGGGGCCGGGCACGGCGGTGCAGGGCGGCGGGGCAGGCAGCGGCAGCGCGGGGCGGCCGCCGGGGAACGGCGGGCAGCGCGGGGCGGCCGCCGGGGAACGGCGGGCGGCAGCGCGGGGCGAGAGGAGCAGCGAGCAACGTCAATGGCGAGAGGAGATGCGAGGCGCCTGTTGGGAAAAAACCCGACGGCGCCGTTACTTTACAAAATTAGCTTCCGAGAGCTTTGAGTCAGCCCGTCGGAAGTTAACAGGGCGGGGCCCGGTCCGTAGCCGTAAGGAACCCTACGCCCGGTCCGCAGTCTAACTTCCGAGAGCCCGGTCCGTAGCCGTCGGAAGTTAAGAGCCTTCCGAGAGCCCGTCGGAAGTTAAATAAACTTCCGAGAGGCTACAGTTACAACCGTCGGAAGTTGAATAAACTGCCGAGAGGCAACTAGGGCTTCTAGGAAGTTATTAACTTCCTACGGTTCTCGATAGAAACCGTAGGAAGTTATAAAGCCGTAGGAAGTTCAAAGTTTTGGTGTAGTGACTGGCCGCCATAGGCCCCCGCAGACAAAATTCGTCCCACCCCCGTGACCCCCATCAACCGCCCATGCTTCGCCACCGTTTACCCACCGCAAAACCGGACCGACGGCGGAGAACCGCCGCGGGGCTCGCCGCCGACCGGACCCCGGTCGAGCTCCCGCCCCTCCCTCCGTGCCGTTAACGCCGTCCGCCCCCCCCCCCTCTCTCTGGCGTGTGGGCCTGCGCCACAGCGCCGTTCCCCGCCGTCGCCCGCGCGGCTGGGCCAAGTGGGCCGAAAGCGCGCCCGCCCGCGCGCGCTTGCGCCACCTGGGCCGAAATCCCCCCCGGCCCAGCTGGCTGGAAAATCCTTTCTCTTTTTCTTTTCTCTTTTCTTTTTCCCATTTTCACATATATACTTAGATGCTAATATTTTATGCACCAAAAATAGTCTAAATAAATTATAGGGCATAAAAATAATAAAGTATAAGAATTTGCACACCCCACAAAGGTCACTATGTTTGATGTATTGTTATTATCTCTGTTTGATTAGCGAAAGAGGGATCCGATCCTCCGGAACTTATAGCTCCGGAAGAAGGGAAAGAACCCGACCCCTCCGAGGTAAACCTCTTGTGCCAGGAAAGCTTCGACGAAGGCAAGTCCATCCTTCCCTTGATGCATTATTTACCTATTTCTCTCTACCACTACCTAAGCCTGGATTATGGGATGGGAATCGAATTGCATAGTGAGCATGAGAGAGCCCGCATTAACTATTACTTTGATTGAAAGATATGGGGCAAGTACAAAGGGTACAAGTGGCATATTTTCCAAAAGTGTGCGATGAAGGGTATTCACCCTCATCACTTGGTGAGCAGGATGATCAGGGACTCCCTGGTTTAGGGGAGGGCCTAAGGTGTTGGCTCAGCTGGTTTAGGCGTGAGCAGAAGGATTGTCCTCCCGTATGAGGACCGGTTTGTCATCTTTCATTACCTGTACTCATAAAAAGTACAACCACTCGAGGCTGTGTGGGCAGCCACTCGATCTGAACTCGTACGGTCCAACCCCAGGGTTATGAAGGCTGGGGAGCACCGGGAGGATAAGGAGGGGGAAAGTTTTGTTCGGTTTGGACATGGCGGTGGCCTGACTCCTTCTGGTATAACCGTTAAGGTTAGGACGTGCAAGGAAGGAAAGAGTTTCGGAATCGGATCTCATTGGCCATGAGATCGCAGAGCCGGACTAGTGGGTAAAGTGTACCCCTCTGCGCAGAGTCTAAACCTATTCGAATAGTTCGTGTCCACTGGTATGGACGAGTCTGGTATGGTATGACAATTAGTGTTTTTACTACAACCGGGAACAGGGAAATGTGTGTGTATGTTCTGAAAAGAAAGTGGTACCACGGGAGCGGGAAGCTCAGTGGTGGTCAAGCAAGTGTTATTTCTAATGTCTTGGGAAAAACCTTCAACAATGAGTACTGCCTTTCTCTGAAAAAGTATGAGTGACTTCAACTCCACCATATAAAGCATGTACAATATAGGTCACTTTCTCTTTACGGGAGCCGGGTGGGCTTGCGGAATACCTAGTGTATTCACCCAGATTTATTTATGTTTTTCAGCAGCTGAAGACTTCTTTTCTGCTATGCTTGATTGATGGGGCTGTGTCTTCACCCAGTTCTGCCTGTGGCCTGGGCTATTTTATCTTCCACTGCGCTTTACGATTTTCGGCTCACTCTCGAGCTTGTATCCCCCGGTATTGTAATAACATTATTCAGACTCTGTAACTATTTGAAGTAATGAATGTGGTTACTAGCCTCCTGGGACTAGTAATTGTATCACATTTGAGTCCCAAAGGATCGGGACGCTTCAACACGTATGTGCCCTGGAAGTTTCCAGCGAAGGCTTTGACCAGATCGTCCCAGTTGGAGATCTGCGCATGAGGCAGATGCTCCAGCCAGGCCCGGGCGGCGTCGGAGAGGAACAGGGGGAGGTTACGGATGATGAGGTTGTCATCGTCCGTTCCACCCAGCTGGCAGGCCAGCCGGTAGTCCGCAAGCCACAGTTCCGGCCTTGTTTCCCCCGAGTACTTAGTGATAGTAGTCGGGGTTCGGAACCGGGTCGGGAATGGCGCCCGTCGTATGGCCCGGCTGAAAGCTTGCGGACCGGGAGGTTCGGGCGAGGGGCTCCGATCCTCCCCATTGTCGTAGCGTCCCCCACGCCTGGGGTGGTAGCCTCGGCGCACCTTCTCGTCGAGGTGGGCTCGACGGTCGCAGCGGTGGTGCTCGTTGCCGAGGCAACCCGGGGCTGCAGGCGTCGCGTCCCGCATGCGCCCGGTGTGGACCGAGGCTTCCCGCATGAATCGGGAAGTCGCGGCGCGATGCTCCGGGGGGTAACCTTGCCTTCGGGGGGCAGAGCTCTCGGCCCGTCGGACCGCGACATCCTCCAGGAGATTCTTGAGTTCTCCTTGGATACGCCGCCCCTCGGTGGTGGATGGTTCCGGCATCGCTCGGAGTAGTATTGCCGCTGCAGCCAGGTTCTGGCCGACCCCACTGGAAGCCGGGGGCAGCCTTACCTTGGCATCGTCGGCGATGTGGTGCTGGACGCCCTGGGCCAGATGACGCGCTTCTCCGGCTAGCGCTCGACCTGCCCACTCCTGCCCGATGTTTTGCCGGAGCTGCACAAGTTGTCCTGCTTCCTCGTCGAGCTTGGCCTACATCTCGCGGATTTGCTCGAGCTGTGTGTCCTGACCCCCCGCAGGGACTGGGACCACAGCTAGCTCCCGAAGGATGTAAACGCGAGGTGCAGGCCTAGGGGAATCGTCGTCCTCCGGCATACCAAGGTGGTTGCCTTCGTCGTGACCCCCCAGATCGATGTGGAAACATTCGCGACTTGGGCCACAACCTTCGTCGTCAAGGCTGTGGCTGTCATCGGAGCAATCGGAGAGGCAGTAGTCACATGCGGTCATGAAGTCTCTCATGGCGCTAGGATTACCGAGCCCGGAGAAATCCCAACCAGAGTCGGGCTCGTCGCCTTCCTCGGAGCCCGGGGGCCCGTAGGTCGAGACGGTCGTCAGTCAGTCCTAGGTTGATCACATATGGTACCCCGAAAGGTTAGGATATGCCTTTATGAAAGCGCTCACCGAAGCGGGATCGCTTGGTGGATCAAAGCTGAATCTAAAAGGCACAGGGTGGAAAACGGACGGTACCTCCTGATCGACGGATGGTGATGAAGTCGCGTAGAGGACGGACTGCACCATTATCTCAGGTACGAGGCTGACGTCCGGCGAATCCTCTGCAAGAGTGTTGGCGTCATCTGTTCGCTTGGGGTTGGCGTGTTGCGGGGAAACGGCGCTCGTCTTCGTCTCAGGCACGAGGTCAACGCCCGACGTGTCCCCCGCTAGGGCGCCGGCGTCGTCGACTCGCTCAACAGCCGACGAGGTGCTGCCTCCTGCTTGGCCATGGTTGCCCCGCCTCCTTCTCCTGCGGCGAGGAAGGCGACGGGACAAACCCGAATGTTGTTCTTCCGTCATGGAGGGAAGACGTCGCCGAGTCCGCCGCCGCCGGGCGGGCTGACGACCGTCGTTGTCGCTGGCGCGTGGCGGAGGAAGGAGTACCATGTCGTAGCTGCCGTCGAGGGACATGAACTCGAGACTCTCGAAACGGAGTAGCGTCCCGGGATGAAGAGGTTGCTCGAGACTACCCATCCGGAACTTGACGAGAAGTTGTTAGTCACCACGCAGTAGGCCCCTACCTGGCGCGCCAACTGTCGGCGTTTCGACCCCGGGGGGTCCCTGGACCGACGAGTAAATTGTCGCTGCGTGCCCCAGCCCAAATGGGTTGGCGCGAGACGGAACACAAAGAGGGGAAAACTGCGGCTTCGTGTTGTCCTGCGCCAGAGTGGATGCGCTTGCAGTAGGGGGTTACAAGCGTTCGCGAGGGAGAGAGAGAGAGGAGAGAGTTCCCCCACGGCCACCTTCCCGTACGAGGGCCCTGGACCTTCCTTTTATAGATGTAAGGAGAGGGCCCAGGTGTACAATGGAGGGTGTAGCAATATGCTAATGTGTCCGGTCGAGAGGAGCCAAAGCCCTATATACATGCCAACGTGGCTATCAGAGAGGTGCTAGAGCCCTGTGCATGCGATGTCGTGGCTGTCGGAGGAGCGCTTGAGCCCTGTAGAAGTACAGCTGTCGGGGCTGTCGGGGCCTTGCTCACGTATCCTTGCTTCCATAAGGGGCTGAGAGCCGCCGTCGTCATAGGCGCACGCGGGGAGCCATCATTACTTGTTACCGGGGCGAGCCTGGATGGGACGCCAGTCTTGTTCCCCCGTAGCCTGAGCTAGCTAGGGGTAGGGCAATGATGTATCCCCTGCGACGTGGTCGGTCCGAGCCCAAGGTCGGGCGAGGCGGAGACTCCTCCTGAGGCCGAGGCCGGGGTCGGGCAAGGACGCGATTCCGCCCGAGGTCGAGGTTGAGTCCGAGCCCTGGGGTCGGGCGAGGCAGAGACCGCCTTCCGAGGTCGAGGTTGAGGCCGAGCCCTGGGGTCGGGCGAGGTGGAGGTCACCTTCCGAGGCCGAGGCGGGGGCCGAGCCCTGGGGTCGGGCAAGGCAGAGCTTCCTGTGCCGCCTGAGGCTTGACTCGACTGCTGTCAGCCTCACCCTGGCGGGTGGCACAGCAGTCGGAGCGGGGCAGGCGGCGCTGTTTTCTTGTCCAGTCAGTCAGTGGAGGGGTGAAGTGACTGCGGTCACTTCGGCCCTGCCGACTGAGGGACGTGCGTCAGGATAAGGTTTTAGGCGATCCTTGCATTGAATGCTTCTGCGATACGGTCGGTTGGCGAGGCGATCTGGCCAAGGTTGCTTCACTGCGAAGCCTGCCCGAGCTGGGTCTCGGGCGAGTCGAGGGAGCGCCCGTTGCTTGAGGAGACCTTTGGGCGAGGCGTGAATCCACCTGGGTCTACTATTCTTGCCCGAGGCTGGGCTCGGGCGAGGCGAGATCGTGTCCCTCGAGTGGATGGAGCCTTGTGCTGATGGTGATTACCAGCCGAGTTTACGAGTGTTGGGGGTATCCCTAATTATGGTCCCCGACACCACATTTCCACGACGCCGCCACACGTCTCCTCACTCTGAATTCAGAGGTGTAGGTGTGTGTGTGCACTTCAATGCAGTTTTTTTGTTGAATGCAGTCTCAGATAGTTTCAAAGGTGTGGTCGAACGGTGGTCGACGTTTGGTGACTTGAATGCAATTTCAGACTATAAACACTTGAATGCGGTTTCAGCATCAGGTTTGAGAGGAAACGTTTATAGATAAGACATTTTACCAAACGATTTGTAAAAGACATTTGCTCCCGTGGAAGAGTTGCTCCTTTGAAAGAGCCAGTGCCAAAGCCATTTTTAGAGGAGCTAGAGCCCTCCCAGATGGGACCTTAGGCAAGCAGATCTCTGTCGTAACATCCTGCGACATTGTGGCAGTTGGCCGACTGGCACGTGATGCCTGCCGTGGCTAGAGCCCACCTGAGAGGATCTGGTTGCCATATTTGGACGGTATTAATTTAATATGGCTCGAGAATAAAACCCTAAGATCGTCTTCGACGGTTCACTTACCCAACGAACATGTCCTTACGGAGCGGAGCTCTTCGACGGTTCATCCAAAATAGGGTATGGTTTTACAATGTAGACTGCACATTTTACATAGTACATTTCGAATATGAATTGGCAGAGACTAACACTAGTAGAAAAAGGCTCAAAGCCTGCGGTGTGGTATATTTTTACAGGCGGATTCAGTTATCAACCGTCTGTGCTATTTTTAGTGGCGGTTTCTTAAGAAAACCGCCACTAGAAATCGTATTTTTAGACGCGGTTCTTTATGAAAACCGCCAGTAGAAATCAATTTCTAGTGGCGGTTTTCTTAAGGAACCGCCACTAGAAACCATTTTTATCCTTAATTTTTTGAGTTTTTCAAACGACTTCGTATGATGAAACCCTCAAAATAAAAGTTGTAGATCTCTAAAAGTTATAAAACTTTGTAGTTTACAACTTTTTTTTTTGAAATCATTTCGGCTCTCAAAAACTGTATCTAAATTTGTCAAATTTAAAATTCAAATTTTGCGAACAACCTCAGATGAAAAAAGTGTCAAAATGAAAGTTGTAGAACTTCAAAAATTATTCAAATTTGTAGTTGACAACTTTTTTATTTGAATTCGTTTACGGTCTCAAACAAGCAATTTACACTCAATTGGTTGTAATATGTGGGCAACAAAACTATAAATTAGACATAAAGCAAGTCATAGGTGGAATGGTAGAGGAGGGTACGCGCGAGGGGTGATGTGGTCAGGGGTTCGATTCCTAGCAAACCGCGTAGTACACAAAAAATGCTGTGACTTGTGACTTCGATAGATACAGTCAAGTGGGGTGGGTGAGCCGAGGCCTCGCCTAATAAAAAAAATATTTTTTGCTTTTTTTAAAACCCGTTTTATGTTTCCTGAAAAGGATTTTTACTGGCGGTTTATTATGCCGACCGCGAGTGAAAATCGATTTTCACTGGCGGTCCTCAGTTATCCGCCTGTAAAAATGATGATTTATACTGGCCTCTAGCACTTGCGGTTACAAAAAACGTCACTGTAAATAGGTTTACGACCGCCAGTATAGAGTTTCTCTGTACTAGTGTAAACATCTAGACAAATTTTTTAAGCCGTAATTAATTCATGATTAGCAATTGTTTGCTATAACATAACATGGGTGAATCATCGATTAATTAGGCTAAATAGATTTGTTTTGTCGTTTAGTCCTAGTAATTAAATTTATAATTAGACTATATTTATGTTGTGTTTGAATGCACTGGATCTAATAATTAACCATTAAAATTAGTTAAAGATATTGAAACAATCTAACTAATAGTACAGTTATTAGCTACTTATAACACCCGCATATGGTCGACTCTGGAAGTCAGTTAATTTTGTAATCTGCACTGGTCCTCTAGGAGTCATCGAAACCAGCAACTGAAAGAAACACAACTGAACTCCAAAAAAGTGAACCACAAAATTAGCTAGGAACTGTAGGTGGGTCTGCGGACATCCATTCCCATCTTTATTTCAGATCAACGTTAGTAAAGGTACTTCCTAAAAAACATTGCTCAAGATAATGAAACTTAGATTTATTCTGGCTATGGTGTGGTCTTTTTTTTATCCTTTGTCACATAAACAACTCGAAGGCAACGCCGGCGACAGTTGAACAGACCCAAAATCCCAAATGCAGATTGATGGGACCAAGACATTAAAAAAGTATGGCCACTTGAGCATTAACTAGATGACCTATCACTACTACTTAAGCATGCTAGTTTCTTTATTCAGCTAAACTTGTTTCTTTAAGGCATGTACTTTAGCAAATTAAGTAAATCTGTCATGTCATCAAGTCCACCCCAGTTGATCGATACGGAGTACGTCATACGTCCACGGCCGGGCAACCACTCTACTTTTTTTAGATAATGGAACCAAAATTTCCGGCTTTCACCTCCTAGCGAGGATAGGGCCAAACTTATTATTGAACTAGCAGCTCATCCGTCTGCACCAGAGGGAGGGACAAACCTCCAAGCTAAAACAAATAGAAAAACAAAGATATAGATAATTTGGTCACAACACAATTTTATTTGTAAACCTCCATCCATGATGAATAAAAATCTACATCGCCAGTGTCTCTAACTGTCGGCAAGCGGTCTTTATTTGGTCACCTTCCTCTTTACTTTTCTGTAGATTGGCCCAAAACCTGAGCCAGTATGTTCCCCTGAAGAGCACCTATAAAAAGCGTTAGCATTGGAGATTTATCAAAAATTAAATTATTCCTATTTATCTAGATAGCCCAACATAAAACTGAAAACAGTACACCAATAATAATATGTTGTTTAGTTTTTGGGTGCACGCCTATTAACCAATTCCCAAAAACATGACAAATTGAACGTGAAGGTCTCAGACCAAAACAACAATGGGTGAGCCGCTAAAGATGATAAGAAAACTGGCAGCGGAAGAATAAATATGGTATCGTTTCATCACTGTCACAAAACACACATCTTTTATTATCCGGTCAATTACGTCTTGCTAAGTTAACTTTGGTGAGTATAACACCTTTCAGTAAGTACCACACGAAAATCTTTATCTTCAGAGGTAATCTATGTTTCCAAAGAACTTTGTGGTGAAAGACATAACCATTGTTAATCAGGGTCTTATACATTGATTGAACAATAAACTGACCAAAAGTAGTTAGCTTCCATCTAAAAAAGTCCTTTTCATTACTTAATCGATAAAGTATATGTGTTTAGGTATTTCTTACGTAACACGTTTTGTCATATGCCATCCTCATTAATCAACTTAAATAGCCACTTGTTTAGCAAACACTTATTTTGCACATCAATTTTCATAATTCCTAAACCCCCTTGTTCCCTAGGTTGGCACATCATGTCCCATTCAGCAAGCTTGTATTTTTTTTCTTATGGTCATCTACTTGTCAAAAGAACCTAGATCGAAAGTGATCTGTTTTTTTTCTATAACTCCCCTGGGGACCTAAAAAAGGACAACATAAACATAGCTAAACTGGTAAGGACAAAGTTGATTAACACCGGACGACCACCCACCGACATGTTTTCCTTTCAGCTATTGAGCTTATTCTCAAACTTATCTTTAATGATTTTCCAATCACTATTGTTGAGCTTCCTAAAATGCATAGGAATCCCCAAATATTTGATAGGGTAATCTCCTATTTTGCACCCAAACAAATTAATATAATGAGACACCTCATCTCTGGCTTGGCCAAAATAGAATAACTCGCTTTTGTGATAGTTAATTCTAAGGCTCGAGACTTGTTCAAAAGCAAAGAAGAAATTTTATGTTTTCTGCCTTATCCAAATCATGATATATAAAAAAATCAGTGTATCATCCGCATATTGTAAAATAGATAGACCGCCATCAACTAGATAGGGGATGATAGTAGACGCGGCCCGATCTTCCGTGAGATACGATAATTTGATTGAGTGGAGATCTCGACGTTGATGATCCAAGGCTCCGAGCGAACGGTTCCTCGCAATCACTACACCACGGCTCCGTTGGTTATCACCCGTGACACACGAATGACCTCCCCACGAAGGCTTATCCATGCAAGCGCAATCAAGAACACAAGCAAGAACAGGAAAAGAAACGCAACCAAAATTGTATTGATTACGGGATGGGGTCTCACAAGCTGATGACGGCGACACTGTTCGATGACAGAATTGATCTAAGGAAAACCCAAACCTAAATGTGGCGGCTGCTGCTGAATAAATAGAGTATTAGGGCATGCGTGGCCCCTGGACTCGCCCCTAATGGGCTCTGACGCGATACACGGCCCAACGGCCCAACAGACGGTGTCGCAGCACCAAAACAGAATCTGAACGCTGACTTGTTTCGACGATTCCCGTTGACTCCGGATGAATTTTCGGGTGGAACCAGTTGGGTTGGTTAGATAATCTCGTTATCGTTCCAACCATATCCAGTCCGTTGCAATCGGAGTACGGATGCATCTTGGGCGTCCATTTTAGTGCAGACTGGTCCTGGAACCCGAGATGGAGTCATAGCCGACTCGGACTTGATCTCCTTCCTGTTGTGGACGCCCTTGCTGCTCCTCCTCAACACCTTGTCCTTTCCCAAGTCCTTGCTGGTCCTCTTCAAGGTACCTAATCATCAAAACATCCATGGCCCCAAGCGTAAGCTCTGAAACACAATTGACTAGGGTAGAACGTACCTGGAGATTTAGCTGTCGTGCACGAGATCGTGTTATCGGTCCATTCATTGTATGTATAGAAGTGATGTCCTCATCATCCTCCTCCTCTTGAATTGGAGTCGTCCTCGACTCGATCTCATCTTCGTCACCCATATATGGCTTCAAATCTGAAATGTTAAAGGTGGAACTAACCCGAAAATCTGGAGGCAACTCAGGTGGTAATCCAGGGGGTATCTCAGAGGGAAACACATCCATATACTCTTGCAAAAGGTTAGCAATAGCCGGTGGCAAAGCAATAGACGTATCATCAATGGAATAGAAAACATTTTTGCACACTAAGGCATAGCAAAGTCCAACAGAGGCATGTAACTCATCAAGATCAGATTTAGTGGCTAGCAAAGATGAAGTTTTTAACTTAATAGGTTGCTGATTTTCAGAGTTCAAAACACCTTTTTGCTTAGCATTAATCTTTTTCTCATGTTCTAAGTGGACCATTTCAGTGGGAGTCATAGGAAGCAACACAATTTTCTTTCCCTTATGCATAAAAGTATATTTATTAGATCTACCATGGTGAATAGCATCAATATCAAACTCCTAAGGACGTCCCAGTAAAAGAGAGCAAGCATCCATACTCACCACATCGAAATCAGCAAAGTCATGGTAAGAGCCAATAGAAAAATGCACCCTTGCTGTTTTTGTTACCTTGAACTTACCGTTGTTGTTAAACCATTGAATGTGATAAGGGTGGGGATGCTCTCGTGGGGTCAAGCCAAGCTTCTTGACCAACTCAACGTTCACCAAGTTGTTGCAGCTATCACCGTCAATGATGGTATGTACACGACAGTCCTTGACAACGAGGAACATGTTGAAGACGTTGTGGCGCTGTCTGTTGTCGTCGTCACTAGCTGTGGCACTCAAAGCTCGTTGCACAATCAAGGCCTTATAGGTCTCGGTCGCTGTTGTACCAAGAACCTCTTCATCACCATCATAACTCTCTGCAATGTTAGCTCCAACAATATCTTCATCTTCAACATCAGAAGCACTAACATACCCACCATCACCAGTAGCAATGTATGCCCGTTTGCTGGGGCAATCTCGCTGAATATGGCCAAGTCCCTGGCAGCGGTGGCACTTGATATCGGAGGAGCGGCCTGTGGAAGAGGTGGTCGTAGCAGGTTTTGCTGCAACACCCGAAGGCACCAAGGACTTGATGTTGTCGTGTTCCTATGATGCCGAAGGTGCGGTGCTGCGTGTGCCGCTGGTGGAGGAAGATGTGGACGTCCGTACGCCCGAAGAGGATGACACCTTGGCTGACACCGGTAGCTGGTGTGGCGCGAAAGTGTTGCTCCTCCGCTGTTGACAACCCTGCAATTATTTTTCTGCCAACATAGAAAGATGGAACAAGTGTTGTATAGAATGATATTCTTTATAATCAACGATATCCTGAATCTCCCGCCTCAATCCCCCATAAAACCTAACCATTTGATCCTCCGGATCCTCAACTACCCCACATCGTAGCATACCTTTCTGAAGCTCTTGGTAGTATTCCTGTACCAACATGTCTCCCTGATCTAAGTGTTGCAATTTTTTTTCGAAGATCACGTCTATAATAAGGGGGAACAAAGCGAGCTCGCATCTCCTCTTTTAACGCATTCCATGTTTGTGGTGCAGCATGTGTGTTAACTAGTTCATTCCACCAAATGATAGCAAAATCTCTAAATTCACTAGTGGCTTGTCTAACCCTATGCTGCTCAGGAACAAGATAGGAATTAAATTTTTGTTCTACCGTCATCTCCCAGTCTAAGTAAGCTTCAGCATCATAAGAACCCATGAACGGTGGAATAGAGAACTTAATCTTGGCAAATGGATCATGGTCTGGTTGAGGATTATGATGATGACGTCTACCATTACCTCCCATACCTTGTCGATTACGTGCGAAGCGTTGTGGCAGCGGTGCATAAACATCATCGTCATCGTTGTCGTTGTCCACAGGAGAGTGAGATGGGGTTGGAGTTGGTGGTGGGGGACGAGCCTCCAGTACGTCCATGCGTGTAACAAGTTCAGCAACTCGTCGATCAAGCTGCTCATAGGATGTCGAGGCAGAGTCCTGATATTTTTTAAAAGCTTCAGTCATCGCGTGCATCATCTCCTTCCATTCTATTTGAGAGACACACTCATCGTCGTTAAGTTTAGGCCCCTTGTCCTTGTCCATTTGATTCTTTGGTCCTGTCATTGTTAGCACAAAACAGAGACCAAAAAGGCAACAAACAATATGAACCCTACAACTATCTCTCAGGGTGGTGGTGGAGGTGATGGAATACAAATTATGAAGTGTCTTACCCCGCTCTTACAACGTTCTTACCAGCACTGCAGGTGGCAAACGGTGATCGGTGTGACTGTCCAACGAGCGTGGGTGTGATTGCAAAGGAGTACCTATTCTGCTCGAGAGAAAATTGGAGCTATAGGAAGGCTGACTATATATATATATATATATATATATATATATATATATATATATATGGGTTTCCGCTAATTGCAAACTCATGATTGCGTGTTGTTCTGCAGGATACAAACATACTTGATGTGTCCCCAGGGTGCGGCAAACATTTGATACAAGGGAAGAAGCCTACCTCTTTTACCTTGACTATGCAAAGTTGGCTGGTTTTAGTGTCAGGACAAAGAGGTGTAATTGCAACTGCTGGTGTGGTGTGATTGCAACCCCGCATTAGGTGTGATTGCAACTGTTGTATAATTCTACCCAAATATCTGTTAAAAATGTAAACAAAATGATTGCAACTGCTGGTGTGTTGTCATTGCAACTACTGGTGTGGTGTGGATGCAACTGCTGAGTTGCTCTGATGTGATTGCAAGTAATGAATAACTCTGGGAAATTTTGTTAAAAAATATGATTGCAACTGCTGGTCTGGTGTAATTGCAACTGCTGGTCTGGTGTGATTGCAACTTCTATATAACTAGATGCAACTGCTGGTCTGGTTCGAAAATTGTAGCATTGTGTCGGGAGCGTGCGGGAGGGACGAAGACGAAGCGTCGGTTCGGTCTGGGTGGAGCGGTTGGCTCGGACCAGGTGCTCCTGGCGCGTAGGTTCGGCCTGGGTGCATTCTCTATATTGAATGCACCCAGGTGTAATATATAAATACAGTATATATATATATATATATATATATATATATATATATATATATATATATATATATATATATATATATATATATATATATATATATATATATATATATATATATATATATATATATATATATATATATATATATATATATATATATGGCACACAAGTCAGTAACAGCTAGCAATGCTGAATAAGTGTTCCAAGTACTCGTCCTAGTTGCTAGCCTAGAAAATGTAATAGAACAGTTGGACCAAAGCACAAGAAAGGAGGTACAAGTATCTAGTGGGAATGTCAGTTCTGTAAATAGGGCAGATTTTTCAGCACTAGTAGAAATCAAAGGCGCGTTTCAAAAGGAGTACCATCAAAAGAGCTCTAAATATTCTGAATGTTTTACCACTGATCCAAAAGCACAAAGGATGGAAGCACCCAAAATTTCACTTGAAACAGAGTTGTATTCTGGCCTAGAGAAATTCACAAAGGATCTCTGAAATTCCTGAAAACAGTTAAACAATTTTTTTAATTATCTTCCCGATTTTTTTTGAATTTTTTGACCAAACCAAAGAGGCCATAGGCCAGTTTGGGTCACTCCAGAATGGAGTCAGGAATCTACTGTAAAAATTTGAGCTCAAACGGAGCACCGAGCGAAAAGTTATGTCCGTTTTATGGAAGGTATCTCAAGTTATGGTTTTTAAAGGCACAAATCGGCAGGAACCGAAGCGACGGCTATGGAGCACAGGGTCAGTTTTAGAGATAGGATTTGTTTTCTGGATATGGTCGGTTTAGATATAGAATCTGTTTTGTGGATATGGTCGGTTTTAGAGATAAGATCGATTTTGTGGATATGGTCGGTTGTAGAGATAGGATCTGTTTTGTGGATAGGGTCGGTTGTAGAGATAGGATCTGTTTTGTGGATATGGTCGGTTGTAGAGATAGGATCTGTTTTGTGGATAGGGTCGGTTGTAAAGATATGATCTGTTTTGTAGATAGGGTCGGTTTTGTAGGATAGAAGCGGATGGACACAATCAAACTGAACCAAAACAAATCTAATCCAGCAACCAAACTCAACTAGAACACGAACTCAGAACTGCGGACACTAAAACTGAATTGTGCAAAGACTAAGGCGATGGTTTTAGGTCGGAATAAACTGATCGTAATTTTTTTGGGCTTTTTGTGGACTTCGGGACAAAACAAAACTAATCTAAAGGTAGGATTATACCTCACGGGCAACCTGGAAATCTGATACCAATTGATAGTAGACGCGGCCCGATCTTCCGTGAGATACGATAATTTGATTGAGTGGAGATCTCGACGTTGATGATCCAAGGCTCCGAACGAACGGTTCCTCGCAATTACTACACCACGGCTCCGTTGGTTATCACCCGTGACACACGAATGATCTCGCCACGAAGGCTTATCCCTGCAAGCGCAATCAAGAACACAAGTAAGAATAGGAAAGAAACGCAACCAAAATTGTATTGATTACGGGATGGGGGTCTCACAAGCCGATGACGGCGACACTGTTTGATGAAAGAATTGATCTAAGCAAAACCCAAACCTAAATGTGGCGGCTGCTGCTGAATAAATAGAGTATTAGGGCGTGCGTGACCCCTAGACTCGCCCCTAATGGGCTTCGACGTGATACACGGCCCAACAGACGGTGTCGCAGCACCAAAACAGAATCTGAACGCTGACTTGTTTCGATGATTCCCGTTGATTCCAGATGAATTTTAGGGTGGAACCAGTTGGGTTGGTTAGATAATCTCGTTATATTTCCAACCATATCCAGTCTATCGCAATCGGAGTCCGGATGCATCTTGGGCGTCCATTTTAGTGCAGACTGGTCCTGGAACCTGAGATGGAGTCGCAGCCGACTCGGACTTGATCTCCTTCCTGTTGTGGATGCCCTTGCTGCTCCTCCTCAACACCTTGGCCTTTCCCAAGTCCTTGCTGGTCCTCTCCAAGGTACCTAATCATCAAAACATCCATGGCCCCAAGCGTAAGCTCTGAAACACAATTGACTAGGGTAGAACGTACCTGGAGATTTAGCTGTCGTGCACGAGATCGTGTTATCGGTCTATTCATTGTATGTATAGAAGTGATGTCCTCATCAGGGGATAAGTCCATCAATTTGGCCATCATCTTTTACCCGATTAATTAATATGGGAAGCATATCCACTACAATATCAAAGAGAATTGGAGACAGTGGGTCACCCTGTCTTAAGACTTTTTTTTGTTTGAAAATTTGTTCCCCCTAATCATTAACTTTTATACCCACATGACCTCCAGTCATGACCAAATTTATCCAAGAACACCACTTACTAGAAAAACCTTTTGTAACGTCTACTGCACAAAAGGCCATTTCACTTTGTCATATGCCTTTTCAAAATCTATCTTGAGGATGACACCACTATTTTTTTTTCAAAATCTACTTACATTAAGTAGATAAAACAGGAAAAAAATGTTTAATCGTCTCTACTTGCTTTGACTTTGGCAACAAAATAATTGTGCCAAAATTTAAACTATAAAAAGGGAAATCGCCTTTATGAAAGTCAACACTCTACTGCCTTGCTATGAGATTTGTGTCATTGGTAACTAGTGTAGTTGAAAGAGAGGGAGAGGGGTCTTCGCTCTTCAGGAGTAACTAAGGAGCTATTGCTTCAGCAATCAGCATACGGGTGGAAACACAAAACCAAGAGGGACCCCCGCGCCCCGTGTCGTGCCCCGCGTCGGCGATTGCTCCAGCCCTCCTCGCCGCAGCTAGCGAGGGCATGTCGAACCAACTGTTAGAATACATCGGCTCCGATGAAGTTCTCGAGGTACCTCAGCGGCAGGTAGGTCTTGGCCGCTGGCTCCAACATCATCACCGATTGAGTATGGCATGTTCCTATGGTTTTCGGGATTGGTCTGCTTTGAGGTGCTCTTCTGCTTCCCCTCTCTCCTCTTTATTGGTCTTCTTTGTCTCTTCTGGATGGATCTGGCAAAGTTGGATTTTCGGACGGGGACAATCTTCGAGGATGATATTCGGCGCCGTCTAGCTTCTCTAGTGTGTCCTGGGCGTCCGAATCTCCCTTCTACCTTTTGGTTGGTCATCTCTTTTGGTCGTTGCACTTTCAAGCTTGACACAGTTTCAGTTGGTTATCTTCTTCAAGCTTCTCTGGGAGGTTTTGCAAAGGGTTTCAATGTATCTGAGCTATCTGAACGGGTTTTTCGCTTCTCGGTATTCTCCAAGGCCGTCGGTTTTCATGTTTATAATTCTAAATGCATTGATCGTTCGGAATTCAGGGCTTTCTTCAATCTATGGAATCATGGTGGACCGAATTGGACTCATGAATACAGGAAATTCATTCAGGAAGAAAATGCCAATTGGTGGATTATTAGGGGCAAGGACAAAATTTCTTTTGCTAATATTGTTAAGCTTCCCCCCCCTATCTGGTGCAAATGATGTCCCGATTCATCGCAGAAAGGTTCTCACTCATCCTGTTGGGAATTTTGATGAGACAAGATTTTCTGTTTTCAAGTGATTGGGATCTTCTGCTTGTTCCTCAAGATTTCGGTGCTCTCGAAATTTCATCAATGCAAAGAACTCGGCATTTCCCATGAATGTTCCTCCTCATCGGATGTTTTCCGCGGTGAGTTACTCTAACCTTAATGGAGGCGTGATTAGCCGCGGTCGTCGCGGGCGCGCTGTTCACCAGGATTCAAATTTAAATTTACCTAGACCTCGTAATCTCCAATGGCGGCCCATTTTGAGGAATGGGCCTTTCGCGTCTGGATCTGGGCCTGCGGCCTTGGACATCTCTGTGTCTTCTGGATCGTCTGGTGGGGGCCCTTCGGCTTTCCAATGCCTCTTTTGTAAAGTCAAGGGACATTTGGAATTATTTTGTAATTTAAAGAAAACAAAATTCAGATTTCCTCTATCTTCGTTCCCTTCCTTTGAGAGACGTTCCATTTTGGAGGGGACGTTAAAATTCCTGGACTACAGCTCTTGGTTCCGCCCTCTCCCAGGGTCCCTGACTGCTGGGCCTCCTAAGTTTGGTTGCTTCGAAGAGTTCGCTAGGGCGGTTTTATTAAAAAAATCTGAACAGACACCTATCGCGTCCCTGGCGCTCTCGCTGGGTGTCACTTCACCAAAACCACAAACCGCTCCTTTGCCTCTAGTTTGCCGGCGATCTTCGAACTCTCTTGCAATGGCGTACCGGCGTGTCGACCCAGAGCCTTTCCTTCCTCCAGGCTTCAGCGCCATGGCGATTCAGCACCGTGAAATCATGTCCAGGTCAGTTTCTCGGAGACTTCCGCCAATGCATGAGGACTGGGCGATTATCAATATTCATCCTTTACCTGAGCATGAGGTCCTATTTCCCGCGGTCAGAGATGTGATTAGGGAATATTTAGTGGAGCACCGAAGGATAGGGGTGAGGGATATTCAGCGCTCCCACTTGGGTCAGGTGCTGGTGCAGTTTCACAGTGTTTTGGAGCAAGATAATCTTGTTTTGCTTGGTCCCAACAGTACCTAGATGCTACTTTCACTGCTCTTCGTCATAATGATGCTTGGAATCACCAGGCTCTTCGTCGCCGAAGGTCCTGAAGGAAGAAACACCTTCGACAAAACCTGTTTATACGTGACACCGAAACTACCGCTCATGAAGCTTCGATATTACAGCGTATCCGAAGATGAAGGTTCGAACCGACTTAAAGATGGATTGACTTTTTAGTCCATGAGGGTCTGAGTCATAGTTGTAATCTCTTGTAAGGGGTATGATTGTAATTTCTTACAGGCTGCGTCCTGTGCCTATAAATAGTGAACAGTACTCCTTTACTGTTCACGAAATCCTGTAATTACTAACACATTACTCTGGAATTATTGTTTTCTGCCAAGGCGAAGGTATAAATGTAACTAAAACATCATATTTCAATATGTCAATTTGTATTATAAATAAGTAAATGACGTTATTTATTCTTGGTATCCTTTAACGTTTTATATTTTATATTTCATTTCACATTATTTTATCTCTGAACACGAAGGTAGGACCTTCGTGATTTATCATCTATAACCTTTGTCCGAAGCTCATTAAATCCTCAAGGAAATAATGCTTCAGCGGACGAAGGGTTTTAACATTTAACATTCTATGTTGCCTTGTTCTTAATTCATAGCATTTGAGAACAAGTCCCCAACATTGGCGCCCACCTCCGGTGAACTCACTTCCACTTTTTTTGAGACGATGGCTTCGTTCAAGAATCAAGCTGGAATTGCTTCGGCTCCGAAGCTGATCCTCCCGATAACAGACGGTTCATGTTTAGAGCCGGCTAACAAGAAACAGAAGAAGGAGGCACAGAGAAGAGTACAACATGTAGGGGTACAAGGACCCTTCATCAAGTCAAAATGGTCTCACATTCCAATTACCTTCTCTCAAGAGGATCTTCAGCTCAAGGATTACCCACACAATGATGCTATGGTCATCTCTTGTGTGATCAAAGGATTTCTGGTCCACAATGTTTTGGTTGATACAGGCAATGCAGCAGATATTATATTTGCTAAGGCCTTCAGACAAATGCAAGAGCCCGAAGACAAGATTCATGATGCTACGCACCCTCTTTGTGGCTTCGGAGGAAGGCGGATTGTAGCACTTGGTAAGATTATCATGCCAGTGACCTTTGGATTCGTCAACAATACAAGGACTGAGCAAGTTGTGTTTGACATTGTTGACATGGATTATCCTTATAATGCTATCATTGGTCGCGGAACACTCAATGCTTTCGAAGCAATTCTTCATCCATCATATCTTTGCATGAAGATACCTTCAGATCAGGGACCTATTGCTATTCATGGGAGTCAGGAAGCTGCCAGAAAGGCCGAGGGGAATTGGACTGATTCAAAAGCAATCCATAATATAGATGAAGCCGAAGCTTGTGAGCAGTACAAGTACAGAAGGGAGAAGGCTGCTTCGGCCGATCAGCCGAGACCCATGCTTTTATGTGAAGATATCGCAGAGCAGAAGGTGTTGCTGGGATCTCAATTGTCTGAGCAGCAAGAGAAAACCCTGATAAAGTTTCTCTTCAACAACAAAGATGTCTTTGCATGGTCAGCTAACGATCTCTGTGGCGTCAACAGAGATGTTATTGAACACTCGCTCAATGTTGATCCATCTTTCAGACCCAGAAAGCAGAGGCTTCGGAAGATGTCTGATGACAAGGCCGAAGGTGCTCGGAATGAAGTAAAAAGACTCCTCAGTGCCGGAGTTATTAGAGAAGTGAAGTATCCAGAATGGCTGGCTAACACTGTTATGGTAAAAAAGGCCAATGGCGAATGGAGGATGTGTATTGATTTTACTGATCTCAACAAGGCATGTCCGAAGGATGAGTTTCCATTGCCAAGGATAGATTCCCTAGTTGATGCAGCAGCTTCATCAGAACTTATGAGTCTGTTGGATTGCTATTCAGGCTATCATCAAATTTGGATGAAGAAGGAGGATGAGCCAAAAACCAGCTTCATAACCCCTAGCGGAACATATTGTTACCTTCGGATGCCTGAGGGACTCAAGAATGCTGGAGGAAGCTTCAACAGAATGACAACAAAGGTTCTTCATTCTCAGATAGGCAGAAATGTGCTAACTTATGTTGATGATATCATTGTAAAAAGCACGAAGCAAGAAAATCACATTGCTGATCTGCAGGAGACTTTTGCTAATTTTAGACATGCTGGTCTAAAGCTGATCCAGAAAAGTGTGTTTTTGGAGTGAAGAAGGGGAAATTCCTTGGCTGCCTAGTTTCAACAAAAGGGATTGAGGCTAATCCAAATAAAATCGAAGCTATCCTTCGAATGGAACCACCAAGCACAAAGAAGGGGGCTCAACGATTGACAGGAAGACTGGCATCTCTCAACAGATTCATATCTAGATCAGCAGAGAGAAATTAACCATTCTTCGAAGTGCTGAAGTCAGCCGAAGTTTTTTAATGGGGACCAGTTCAGCAGAGCGCCTTCGAAGAGCTGAAGCAATATTTGATAGACCTAACGACACTAACTCCACCAACGCCAGGGGCTCCTCTATTATTATATGTGGCAGCTTCGCACTCAGCGGTAAGTGCAGCACTCGTCCAAGAGAAGCTTGAATGGCAAGTCAAAAAACAAGCCCCAATATACTTTGTATCCGAAGTTCTTAGTTTATCAAAGAAAAATTATACAGAATTGGAGAAGGTGTTGTATGCTGTTTTGATAGCCTCCAGGAAGCTTCGGCATTATTTTCAAGCATACAATATAATTGTCCCTTCTTCACAACCATTGAAGGATATTATGAGAAATAGAGAAGCTACTGGAAGGGTTGGAAAATGGGCTGCGGAACTTAATGAGTTCTGCATTGATTACGTGCATAGATCTTTGATTCAGTCCCAAGCGTTAGCAGACTTCATTGCTGACTGGACGCCAGGGGCTCAGGAAGAAGAAGCGAGTAAAGACGCCGAAGTTTGGACAGTATTCTACGATGGTTCTTGGGGAACCTTTGGGGCAGGAGCAGCCGCTGTGTTGGTCGCACCCTCCAAAATTAAAACTTGATACGCAACAAGACTTGATTTCAGTTGCACAAATAACATTGCTGAGTACGAAGCTTTGCTCTTGGGTCTTCGGAAGTTAAAAGCAATGGGAATTAGAAGGGCGGTTCTTAAAACTGATTCCCAGGTTATTTCTGGTCATATTGACAAGAGTTGTAAAGCAAGAGACCCGAAGCTTGAGAAATATTTAGACACGGTCCGAAGGATTGAGGCTTCCTTTGAAGGGTTTTCTGTCAAAAATATTCCTCGAGGAGAAAATGAACATGCTGATTTGCTAGCCAAGTCAGCAGCACAGGGGCTGCCCTTACCTTCGGAAGTATTTTTTGAAACAATAAAAGCACCTTCGGTTGAACTTCTTGAAAGAGCCGTCCTCAACATATCTCTTGTTTATAGTGAAGACTGGAGAACTGAGATCATCTCTTTCCTTCAGGGTAACTTTCTTTCAGATGACGAAGTTTATAACAAAAGGATAGAGGCAAGAGCTCGACCATATGTTATAATAGAAGGGGAGTTGTACAAGCATGGGGTCTATTCTCCACTAATCAAGTGTTTATCCAGAACCGAAGGTATAGAATTGATGAAGGAAATACACGCAGGCCTGTGTGGATCTCACATTGGATATAGGCCTTTGCCTGGAAAAAAATTTCGTCAAGGATTTTATTGGCCAAAGGCAGCTTCGGATGCAGCGGAATTAGTCCAAAAGTGCGAAGGTTGTCACAAATGTGCACGAGATCAAAAACAACCTTCGTCTCTAATCCAGTTAATACAACCCACTTGGCCATTGCAAAGGTGGGCTCTTGATTTGTTAGGTCCGTTACCACCAGCACAAGGGAACTTAAGATATGTTGTAGTGACAGTGGAATATTTTTCTAAGTGGATTGAGGCAAAGCCTTTAGCCACAATAACTTCGGTCACTATTCAAAAGTTTTTCTGGCAAAATATTGTCTGCCGCTTCGGAGTGTCGAAGGCTATTACTGTGGATAATGGAACGCAGTTTGATTCCGAAGCTTTCAGAGAATTTTGTGAACAAATTGGCACGAAGATCCATTTTGCATCAGTTCGGCATCCAGAGTCAAATGGACTTGTTGAAAGGGCTAATGGCATCATAATGACAGGAATAATGAAGCTAATCTTCAATCGGCCCAGGGGAAAGTGGCCAGACGAATTAATCAAAGTGGTGTGGAGCCACAACACAACAATATCAAGATCAACAGGTTTTACACCATTTAAATTATTGTTTGGTGACGAAGCAATAACTCCGGAAGAAGCAAAAGCAGGATCAATAAGAATAGTAGCTTCGGCAGAAGACGAAGCTGAAGTTGATTACTCTATGGAAAAAGATGCTATAGAAGGGATCAGGCTTCAAGCTGTGGAAAACATCAATAAATACCAAGTTGAAACAATAAAATGGCGTGATAGAAAGGTTCGGCTAAAGAAAATTGAACTAGGACATTTGGTGCTTCGGAGAGTAGCCAACCCAGAGACAGTAGGCAAGTTACAGCTGAAGTGGGAAGGACCTTTTCTGGTATTATCTTCGTCAAGACCCGGTTCCTACAGATTGAAGGATATGGACGGCAACGACATTCCTAGATCATGGAATGCGGATGAGCTTCGGCGATATTATGTTTAGCTTGATGTCATTTTTTCTATTCTTTTTTGTGGCACCATTTTCCTTTCCAAAGGGGGAGAAAGGTCCACAACATGTAATTTTTCCTTTTTCTTATTTCAATTCTATAAGAGCAATATCCCCCAAAGATGTAAATGTAAAAGATGAGAACGCACCATCGAGTGCAAAGGAAAAAAGAAAAGAAAACAGGGAGAAGCTCAAAAGTCGTTCCTAAGGGAATGCAGAGCTTACAGCGAAAAATAAACGTTGATTCCGCCGAAATAAAAGGCGAAGAAGCTCCTAAGGGAGGCTTACAGCGAAAAATAAACGCTGATTCCGCCGAAATAAAAGGCGAAGAAGCTCCTAAGGGAGGCTTACAGCAAAAAGTCAGCGCTGATACACCGAAAAATAAACAGTGAGGCCGAAAAATAAGCGACAAAAAAGATCTAAGTCATTCCTAAGGGAATGAAGGCTATGATTATGGCTTCGAATATATATTCGGATATTCATTTGCACGATACATTACATCATGACATTTGCATTCATAAACATTCATTTAGACATACATAGGATCATTATCATCATATCATACAGAAAAGACAAATGCTTCGGCTATGAGGATAAAGCTTCGGAGAAAGAACAAATTTTCATGCTTCGTTGTGTACGAAAAGAAGGGAAGGTGTTTTTCGCCTTTGGCTCAAAAAGAAAAATTTCGTCCACAGCAAAGCAGGTCATACACGGACAAAGGGGAAAAGATATATTACAAGGTACGCACAAATTTACATAAGTTTCTTCACAATCATATTACAAAATTTTCTCTAGAATCTTATGCAGCAAAGTATTTTGGAGCATTTGTTAAGGCTTCAGCTCGTCATTCTTCAGCTTCATTATCCTGTACATATTAAAACGGAATGAGAAAGACGCAGAGTTCAAGGAGAAGGTAAAAGTAACAAGTATAAGCTTCTCACTGGCTTAAGGTGGCTCCGAGCTTCGTCACCAGCCATTTTTCGCCCGCTGTTTATCCAAATCTGGGTCATAAACCTGTTTCCTATGCTTCGAGCTAGGCTGGGGATGTCAACCAAATCTGCTGGCGACAAGCTGAAGTTTGGCCTATTAACAATTTTCCCATGTGTACAGCCAGCCTTCAGGAAAGCAGTAGCCGTGCCTCGAGAAGCTAACAGGGCACAGAAATCGGCATGCCCAGCGATAACTTCGTCAAGTGCATCAACTTCGCCCTCAATATATTCAAAGGTGCTTGGCAGGTTGTCAGCTGAAGGTGTAAACTTATCAGAGCTGGCTCCAATTGAGTAAAACACATCCTTCAGCCGCTGCACACATCGGCTGCCGAAATCTAAGCATTTTTTCCTGAAGCTCCTTCAATGATTTCTGCAAATTTGAATTCTTCTCAATTTCGGTCTTGAGACTTGTTTCGAGATTTTTCTTTTCTTGCTCAGATTTTTCTGATTTTATGAGTAATTTGTTGTTTAATTTCTCAATTTTGGCTTGAGCTTCAGCCAGTGAAACTTCCATAGAGTAAATGACGAAGTCTTTCTTCTCCAAGGCAGCTTCGTGATATTTAACTTTGTTTTCAAGGTCTTGAATGACGAAGTCCTTTTTCTTCAAAGCAGCTTCGTAATTTTCGACTTTGTTTTCTAGATCTTTGATGGTAGCTTCGTTTTTTTCGTCTTCAAGATCTTGTTGCATCCTCAGCACTTTGCTTAGTAATATACTCTGCCAAAACAACCTTCGTCAGAAAACATCTTAATTCAAAAAACAATAAAAAGTTGACTTTGTACCTTGAAATTAGCATAGAGCAAGCTACCGGCGATATGCTGTCGCTGGTACCTGCAGAGGTCCGCTTCAATCTTCGGCAGGCCAACGCTCTTTGAGAAAGTCCTAACAACCTTGGCCTCGGTTCGATTCCGAAGGCATCTTAGTTTCCCTTCATTGACTCCGCCAAACAACAGAGACCCTGGTTTGTATTCACAGGATATAGCATATTTCTTTAGCTCTTCTTTCTCAGTTTCTGATAATTCTTGTCCAAGTATATCTTGAAAATTAAAGTTTTCTTCTTCCAAAGTGTCTTCAATTTGTTCTTTTCCTTTCTCAATTGTCGTGTCCACCACGGCCGCAGCAGCTTCTTCTTCAGCCATCTTCAGAAGCATGTTATCAATATCACCAAGTGTGGTTTCTAGATTAGGATCTTCGGTGGTCTCGGTTTCGGCTCCGGTGGCTTCGGCTTCGGTGGCTGCTCCGGTGGCTTCGGCTCCGGTGGCTGTGGTTTCGGCAGTGACAGTGCTTTCAATAAATGGTATTTTCGACGCCGATGTCGGTGGCGGTGTCTGATGAATGACATCGACCACTTGGATAATTCTCCGTTTTTTCGGCTTAGCGGAACTTTATGTTGCCGAAGGTTCTTTTTCCTTGTGAAAAAACTTCGTCAGTTCTAGCGCCAGCGGACTTAGCTTGATAGGAAAAGGTTCAATCATTATCTTTAGAATCTCTTCCACTTCAGCAGCAGAAGGTGTTGCAGGAGCTTCCTCCTCTTGGGTCGATGTCTTTGGTTTTGGGGATGCAGTTTTTCTTTTCTTAGGAGCAGCTATCTTCGGCTCAGGGCTCAGCTTTCCTTTCTCAGAAATTTCTTTGTCTTTTTTAGCCAATTTGGTGCCTTCTTTGTCAAGGATGCTGGCAATCCTTTTTCTTTTCTGGCCTTCGGCATCTCCGCCCAGCTGCTCATAATCAGGGTAATCAAAATTCAGGGCATCCAGCACCCGATTCAATCTTCGCTTCGGACGAGTGCCGAAGGCCGCAGTCATTAACTGATCTTCTTTCTTAGAGTAGTTGCCGAGGATATCGTTGCACATGACCTCAATTGTGTCCAACCACTCTTGGCAGGGTGCTTTAAAATGTTTCTTAAACTTGTAGTGATAAGGCAATCGAACAAGTTCTCCCTTCTTCTTTTCTCCCTCTAGCTTCGGCATTTCCCATTCCCTCAGTGTTGGGAACACTTTAAAAGCCAAAAATTCCTGCACTAAGTCTCTAGTGCCAATATGATCTGAAATCACTCGAAATTCAGCCAAAGCAATCTGACTCGGGCTCCCCATTATCATGTTGCATCGGGGCCTCGTCTCTCCGAAGGTTAGTTCTAGCGGACTCTGGACCAATTTATCTTCATCTTCGTCAACTTTAACATAAAACCATTCAGACTTCCATCCGGCTGGCCATTTGCTTCGGTAGCTTATCACTGGAAATTTCGTAGTCTTGCGATAAGCAAAGTTGTAGCAGCCAAAATTCTCGTGCAGACCATCTCCTCTGGCTTTAGTCTGGTAGTGTAATTCATGAACTCGGCAGAAACCCTCACCGAACGGTTCCACTCCCTGTCTACGAAGGGCCCAAATATAAACACTTAACCTAACGATAGCATTAGGGGTCAGCTGATGAAGGTAAACCCCAAACTTCTTCAGTACAATAGCAATCATCCTGTTTAGGGGGAATCTTAAACCAGCTTTAAGAAAACTTTTAAAAACTACTACCTCATCCTTTCCTGGCTTTGGGATAGTTTCTTCCCCACCAAAACGAATTAATTCCTTCTTGGCCTCACTAAAATAACCCAGCTTCACCATTTTAGGAAGATCAGCTTCAGAGATGGTGGACTTTCCAAAGTCCAGATGACTAGGTTTACTTGGCATCCCGCAGCTGTACTCATCTTCGGAACCAATTTCTTCAACATCAGCTTGCGTTGCTTCGGATGCAGGTGTGTCCTCTGATGAAACCAGCCCAGAACGCCTCATTGCTTCGGAAATCGGAATAGTTTCAGTGGCTTCGGTCTCGTCTCCATCACGCTCAACCCTGGCAGTAGAGCGTACTCTGGCCATTTGATTAAGTTTTTTTGGAAATTAATAACCTTTTTTCCGAAGCTCTTCTTGTGACGAAGCAGAATCCAAAGTGGTGCTTCGTTTGAATGCAAAAGTCAAGCTTCGGCTATGGTTAAATTTTTGGCAGCAAAACAGTGCAATAGCAATGAATGTTGTGGTAACTTCACACCTACCCGTCTGTTTATATAGTGCTGCAGGTAAGAAGGTGAATCGTCAAGTCTTTTATACCGGACAAACAGTCGCTCACACCCACTGAACGGTGGGCCACAAAACCCGAGAAGGTGAACCTGCATGGTGGGACCGCTTCGCGCTCGGAAATTGTATCGTTTCCCGGCAACGAGCTCAGGGAAGGTGTTTTTGGACCTTCGGCTTCCCGAAGCCTAAGAGACTTTTTTCACGGATCAAGCTCGTTACGAAAAACGATCTAGCACCGCGAAGGGCTACTGTTGGGACCATGCTTCGTCGCCGAAGGTCCTCAAGGAAGCAACACCTTTGGCAAAACCTGTTTATACGTGACACCGAAACTACCGCTCATGAAGCTTCGATATTACAGCGTATCCGAAGATGAAGGTTCGAACCGACTTAAAGATGGAATGACTTTTTAGTCCATGAGGGTCTGAGTCATAGTTGTAATCTCTTGTAAGGGGTATGATTGTAATTTCTTACAGGCTGCGTCCTGTGCCTATAAATAGTGAACAGTACTCCTTTACTGTTCACGAAATCCTGTAATTGCTAACGCATTACTCTGGAATTATTGTTTTCTGCCAAGGCGAAGGTATAAATGTAACTAAAACATCATATTTCAATATGTCAATTTGTATTATAAATAAGTAAATGACGTTATTTATTCTTGGTATCCTTTAACGTTTTATATTTTATATTTCATTTCGCATTATTTTATCTCTGAACACGAAGGTAGGACCTTCATGATTTATCATCTATAACCTTCGTCCGAAGCTCATTAAATCCTCAGGGAAATAATGCTTTAGCGGACGAAGGGTTTTAACATTTAACATTCTATGTTGCCTTGTTCTTAATTCATAGCATTTGAGAACAAGTCCCCAACACTTTTCAATCGTGAATGTTGGCTGATGTTATTGGGCTTCCCTTTGGACTATCGCTCTTCAGAGTACCTGCAAGCAGCTATTGGTTCTTTTGGCAGGTTGATTCTGTGGGAGGAGGATCGCCATAATGTCACCAGGACGCTGCTCCGTGTTCGTGTCACTTCTCTTGAAGAAGTCCCACAGTTCATTGTTTTTTCTGAAGCAGATGGATTCATTGGGGATTCCTAGACAGTTCAGTGTGAAATCATCCAACAAAACATGCTTGGTGGGCAAGCTCAAGATTAGGGATGAAAGTGGTAATCCAAACTGTTAGAACAAATTTATAATTTTAAAATAGATATACATAAAATTTGATGTTGATCTTTTCTTATGTTATCAAGCACATTAGTACAAATATGAATAAAATATTATATAAGTTGTTTTATGTATTATTTGCTCCCTACAACACAAAAAGTTGAAAAAATTATCGAATTTGTTTCCGAATCCATACCGAAGTTTATATCTATTATTTGAAAAAATGTAGAATGAATTTGAGGTTTACCTTTTATGAATCTTAACAAGCTGGATGTTAAAAACAAGAATACAAATTTGTATTGTATATTCTATATTCTATTTATTCGCAATTAAAGAAAAAACTGATTACCGAATAAATACCGTTTCCGACCGTTTTCATCCCTACTCAAGATGAGGACCTAGTTCTGGAAGCTCCGGAGGATGGTCAACAACTTCCTCTTGTTTTTTTGGTTTGGGTCAACCTCTGCCACCTCCTGGCCTCGACCTCAACTTCCCGCCAGTTCCTTTGGGAGGTGAAGTTCTAGCCCAACATGATGACAATGTTCAGGGGGAGTTGAAAGGGAAATGTGCCTTTGGGCCATTTCTATAATGTTTTGGTGATTAAGTGCCCAACACGTTTAATTAAGTTCTTATGTGCCAAATAAAGTGAGAAGTGCAAATCAAAGTGTAAGGTATGTTTCTAGACTTGGTATATCGTTTTGCATACTAATGTGTTTGTCTAAGTGCAAGAAACAGTGACAAAAGAAAAGGAAAAAGACTTGGCTCTGTGCCGCCAAACTTCAGCTCAGTCTGGCACACTGGACTGTCCGGTGGTGCACCGGACAGTGTTCGGTGCGCCAGGCTGATCTCCGGTGAAAAGGCCGCTCTCGGGTTTTGACGGCGGCGTACGGCTATAATTCACCGGACTATCCGGTGGTGCATCGGACTGTCCGGTGAGCCAACGGTCGCCAGCGCCAACGGTTGGCCGTGCAATCTTCGCGCGACACGTGGTCGCGCCAACGGTCGGCAGGGGGCACCGGACTGTCCGGTGTGCACCGGACAGTGTCCGGTGCGCCAATGGGCCCAAAGCTGCAACAGTTGACTGTGCCTGATTTGGAAGGAAATCACGCACCGGACAGGCTACAGTAGCTGTCCGGTGGCTCACCGGACTATCCGGTGCGCCACTCGACAGAAGGCAAGGATGGCCTTCCAAGTTTGCCTCCAACGGCTCCTAGCTCCCTTGGGGCTATAAAAGGGACCCCTAGGCGCATGGAGGAGTCACCTAAGCATTCACTAAGCATTCTAAGACTCTCACACTCCGCCTCCACGCATTTGATCGATTGTGTTAGTGATTTGAGCTCCGTTCGAGTTGTGAACTCTCTGTGCTACGTTTCGAGCTCAAGTCTTGGCTTGTGTGTGTGTGTGTATTTGTGTGTTGTGTGTGTTGCTCTCCTATCCTTACTCTTGTGCCTTCTTTGTGATCTTTATTGTAAGGGCGAGAGGCTCCAACTTGTGGAGATTCCTCGCAAACGGGAGAAAGACTATAAGTAAGAAATCCATGGTATTCTGGTTGATCATTGGATCGCTTGAAAGGGGTTGAGTGCAACCCTCGTCCATTGGGACGCCACAACGTGGAAGTAGGCAAGTGTTACTTGGCCGAACCACGGGATAAAAATCGTGTGTCTCTTGTGTTGCTCCTCTCTGTGATTATTTGTGTTCGCAAGATTTCGCCTCATAGACTTGATTAACTTGCTCTAATATCTCTTTAATCAAGCTTGTTGGAATTTAGTGTTGAATTTTACAGGATCACCTATTCACCCCCCTCTAGGTGCTCTCAATTGGTATCGGAGCCGTACTCTTCATTTAAGGGACTAACGGCTCGAAGAGATGGATCCTAAGGGAAAGGGGATGGTGGTCAATGATAAAGAGAAGGAGTCCCTCTTCAACGAGCCAAGAGACGACAAGCCCACTGACTCAGGCTTGAGTCACAAGAAGAGGGACGAGAAGAAAAAGAGATGCATCAAGAAGATCATCTACTATGACAGTGATGCATCATCTTCTTCGCCAAGAGACGACGACGACGACTCTTCGTCGAAAAAGAAAACGGTTAATCAGAACTACTCTTTTGACTATTCTCGCATGCCATACAATACAAATGCGCATTTACTATCAATTCCCCTTGGAAAACCTCCACACTTTGATGGAGAAGACTATTCATTTTGGAGCCATAAAATGCGTAGTCATCTATTTTCTCTCCATCCTAGTATTTGGGAAATTGTAGAGAATGGGATGCATTTTGATAGTACTGATAACCCTGTGACTATAAATGAACAAATTCACAAAAATGCCCAAGCCACTACTGTGTTGCTAGCATCTCTTTGCAGGGATGGATATAACAAGGTGAGCGGCTTGGACAACGCCAAGAAAATCTGGGACACCCTCAAGATATCTCATGAGGGAAACGACGCCACCATGGTTACCAAAATGGAGCTGGTGGAAGGTGAGTTGGGGAGATTCACGATGATCAGGGGAGAGTAGCCAACTCAGACCTACAACAGGCTCAAGACCCTCATCAACAAGATCCGAAGCTATGGAAGCACAAGATGGACAGATCATTGATGTTGTCCGACTCATGCTAAGGTCATTTACTGTAATTGACCCCCATCTTGTCAATCTTATTCGTGAAAACCCTAGGTACACAAAGATGACGCCCGAGGAGATCCTTGGAAAGTTTGTGAGCGGGCGCATGATGGTGAAGGAGGCTCGATACGTGGACGATGCACTCAATGGTCCACTACCCATCTACGAGCCACAGCCCGTTGCTCTCAAAGCAACCAGCAGTAGGAAGGCGCTACCAAGCAAGGTAGCACAAGTAGAGGCTGTCGGGCTCAATGAGGATGAAATAGCGCTCATCATCAAGCGCTTCAAGACCGCGCTTAAAGGACGCAAGGAGTACCCCAACAAGAACAAAACAAGGGGAAAGCGCTCCTGTTTCAAATGCGGTAAGACTGGTCATTTCATAGCACAATGCCCCGATAATGATAATGACCAGGAACAAGAGAAATACGGGAAGAGAGAGAAGAAGAAGGTCTACAAGAAGGCGAAAGGCGAGGCGCACCTTGGAACAGAATGGGACTCGGACTGCTCTTCGTCCGACTTCGACGATGAAGGATTGGCTACCTCGGCCTTCGACAAGTCTTCGCTCTTCCCCAACGAACGCCACACTTGCCTCATGGCCAAGGAGAAGTGAAAGTGCATTCATCCCTTTTGTGAGTTTTGGTGATTTGGATAACAACACATTTAAAGGTCTAACAAGTTTGCTAAGTGTTGAACAGGGAATTCAGTATGATGAACATACTTGAATAGTGTATAATGATCAATGAACAAGGTTTGACACAAGGTCAAATAACCAGTGAGACAATGCAAATGGATATAACATGGTCTCTATATTGGTTTGAATATATGGACAAGTCCTGAGAAATTACTATGCATAAATATGATCATAATAGAGGTTGACGTGATTAAGAGGATTGGTCAAGCCAAAGTGAATAAGATATGAGGAATCATGAATTGGCTTGACCATATTACTATTAGTCCATATATGAATATATGAGAATCAAACTAGAGCTCGATTGATCTTAGCAGTTATATCTAGATGACATTCAAGCAAGGTTCACAATATTGAAGAAATGATTCTCTCAATGGATGCTCAATAGGATGTGACTCAAGAATGGCTTGATAGGGTGAAGATAGCAAGGAAAGGGCTTCGAGGAACTAAGCGAAGGTGAAGGCCAAGCGACGGCTTGTAGACCGAGGTACCATGGCTAAGGTGAAGAAGAGAGTACTTGCACTAAGTCGATGAACTAATCAGCTATGAAGAGTTACAACATGTTGATGCATCACTAAGGTGACTTGAAGCCATGATTTGAACTCATATATGGTGAAATGGCACAAGTCACAGGCTCGATTTGTGTTTGCTTCAAAAGGTGAGACAAAGATGTTTGTGATCCTTATGAAGCAACACCATGGAAAATCACACTTGAGACACCAATGACGCAAGGAGTTTACTTAATTATATTTTATTTGACTTGAGTATAAGAATCGTCGTACTATCAAGGGGGGTCCATAAAGAAGGTTGGTGTTGGTACTAAAGCTCAAAATCCTTGATCTAAAACTTCCATTTTACCCTTGTTAATCCTTAGTGAAAGTATGTAGTACAACCTTTTTAAGTCTATCTTGGCCAAAATTGCTTTTTGGAAAATACAAGTTCAACCGGTTTTAAAACAGGTTCAACCGGTTTTTGCACTGTTCACCTTTTTGGAAAATACTGGTTCAGCCGAACACTCAACCGGACACTCAACCGGTTTTTGTCTGGTGGAAACAGGTTCAACCGGTTTTTTTTGCACTGTTCACCTTTTTCTGCCAGTCTGTTGTGTCAGCCAAAAAGCTGTGCGCAGCTTTTTGAAAACTGGTTCAACCGGTTTTGGGACCGGTTCAACCGGTTTTTGGGCAGTAAAGTCAAAAACGGCTAGTTTTGGAGCCCCACCTATATATACTCACTCCTACCTCTCTCTCCCACAGGAGAGCACGACCAAAACCCCATTTCTAACTTGAAGAACACCTCCCACTCTCTCTCACACATCTCTTGCCTCTCTCATTTCAAATCTTTTGAGAGAAATCATTGAGTGAGTTTGAGAGCTGCAGTTTTTGTGCTTCATCTCCAAATCTCTCTTGCGCTTCTTGCTTCGAGCTTTGGTACTACATCGAGTTCTTTGTGGATTCATTACTCTTGGAGCTTCTAGCTCCTAGACGACTAGGTGTCTCTTGTGAGTCTCCAAATCTTGTGGAAGACCACAAGAAAGTTTGTATTACCCGCTCGTTTGAGCAAAGATTATTGTGTGGGCTTGACCTTTGTGGTCGGCAAAGGGAGGATTAGGGTTGAAAGAGACCCGGCTCTTTGTGGGCGCCTCAACAAGGAAGTAGGGCACCTTGGTGGTGTGACCGAACCTCGGGATAAATATTGTGTATCTTGTGTTCTTGCTCATTGTGTTTGTTTGTGTTCTTCGTTCTCTCACCATTCCGTGAAAGATTTGTTTATATCTTTTTGGTGTGTGGATTTTGAGAAGTGCCCTTCTCAGATCTACTACCTTGAACCCTGTGGATCATTTAGAACATCTCATTTCCAAAGTTAACTGGGTGAATTTCGAGATCAATTCAGTTTTACCCAGTTTGCTTCTAGTTTTTGTTGAAAAAGTTTTAACTTGCTTATTCACCCCCCTCTAGGCAACTTTCAATTGGTATCAGAGCCTAATCCTCGTTCTAACGCTTAACCGCGTGAGGAAAGATCATGTCGGGGGGACTAAGAAACGAAAGTGCTTCTAAGCTTGAAAAATTTGAGGTTGCCTCGACTTTATCTTTTGGTGCAGATGTTGATCCTAGGGCAATAGATCTTGCCATGAGAATCGCCGAAAGGATGTTCCTCAAAATGAAGGAAGATGAGGCGAAGAACAAGTTTGAAGAAGAAGAAAATGATCGATAGAGACCAAATGACGAATCCACCTCTTCACAAGGTTCGTCTTTCAAATCCACTTCTCATATGTGCTTTGTCGCTAATGGGAGTGACAGTGAAAGCGAAAGTGAGGATGAGGAGGAGCATGAAAGTGATAGTGAAGATGAGGGTGATCTCCAACAATTCTTCGCTCAACTAAGCAAGAAAAATTGGATGAGCCTGCTCAAACTCATGAAAAGAGCAGAAGAACAAAAAGAAATGCTTCATAAGCAAGAAGATTTCCTCATCAGAAAAATTGAAGATTTAGAAAAGTTGACCAAAGAGCATGAGAAGCTAAAGTGCTCTCATGATGATTTGGTCCAAAGGTATGAAGACATTTCAATTGAGCAAATTAAAGTTGTTAATCATTCATCATATATTGCTCAATTAGAAAGTAAAAATGCTATGTTCAAGAACACGATAGAAAGGCTAAATATTAAAAATCTAGTTTTGCAAGAAAAACATGATATGCTTGTGTGCTCTCATAATAAATTTATGGATTCACATATCATGTTAGAAATGGCTCATGAGGTTGTGTTAACTAATTTGAAATCATACCAACCTCACATATGTACATGTACTCAAGTATAAACCATATTATCATGTGCTAACAAATGTTGCTCTCAAGAAAGCCAATCTTTCATTGAGCTAGAAATTTCAGGAATTAGTGATATTTCTATCACACAAGAAAATAAAGAGCTCAAGGAAGAAGTTGGAAGGCTAAGAAGGAGCTTAACTCTTTTGAAGGGAAAGTGTCATGCTCAACCTTCTCAAGATAATCGTGATAATATGGTGAAAAAGCTTGAGAAGGGGACAACCGTAGCATGCACAAAACCCCTTCAAAAGAATACCAAGCTTTCCAAGAAGGGCATGAGCAAAATCCATGGTGAGAAAATTAATGATCATATGATTTGCTCTAATAATGTACCTATGTGCTTCAACAAAGAAAGATCAAAGAGAAGCGATAGGAGGTGCTATGGATGCAAGGAGAAGGGCCATGAAATTGATTCATGCCCCCACATGAAGAATCAAGACCTTGCACGATCAAGAAAGATGACCATAAAAAAGGATGAAAGCAAAAGGCAAATGCATTGCAAGGACAAGCATCGCTATTGCTACAATTGTCGTGAAAAAGGTCATCTATTCAAGGTTTGTTCAAAGGGTAAAACTCCTAAGCCTAACTTGTCAATACATTCAAATATGCTTAGGAGACCCAAATTTGACTCTTGTGCTAGAAAGGTGATGAGTTCACCACATTCTAGGACCAAGGCTATTTGGGTGCCTAAGTCCTTATTGGCTAACCTTGATGGACCTATCATGAGATGGGTACCAAAATGTACTTAATAAGTTTTGCAGGTACTTAGAGATGATATGAAGCTTTTGGGTGCTTAAGCGGTTTAAACCAATTCTTATCTCAAGCTATCAATCTTACATTGTCTATCCTTTAAGATTGACCCAAAGATGAATTGAGTTGTTATATCACTAACTTCATATTCATCTCTAGCAAGAACTTGTGTTGTAGGGAATAAGGATTAACCTTTGTGGGAATCAAGCAAAAGGCCTACAACCAAGTGATATACAAAGGATGGTAACAATTAATTCTTAAGTGCATATTGCTTTTAATTAGTATATTCCTTTGTGTCTTTTGTAGCCACATAGGAAAAATGAAGTACTTGAGAATGAACTTAAAAGATTTTACCTTGCCTTGGAAAAGATCTAATTATATGGTAGATTGCAAGTTCATATTTTTATATTATGACAATCTACATGCTTTAAAATGATTGTATGTATCTTGTGGCATATTTCAAGTTAATCATCATATTATTGCCATGACCTAGACATAAAGAGTATTATCCCATGTTCGTAAATGAATAGAGTGCTAAGTAAGAAATTCAAATTCTTAAAGCACTTATCAAAAGGGGAATTCTCTATATGACTAGAGTTGTGAGACTAATGTTTCTATCTAAGTGTTTATGTAGTCTCACAACATGAGAATGTGTTTCCCAAATAGAGTGTGCCATTCAACATTCAAAGAAGATGGAACCAATACTATGTGATGTATTCATTCTTGTTTAAATTGGTTTTGAGTCTTCTCCATTAATCACTCACCATGCTATGAATTAAACTTGCCATGTAAACTTAATTAAATAATCATGCTACTTTCATCTTTTTTTACAATTGATGTTATGCATGATGCTTGTAAGGGTAATTTAGTTCATATCATGAGGTTTCCTTATTTTAGTAACCTTCTTGTCATTCATATACTAGAGGTTGCTAAATAGGAAACTATTGCTTGTGTTACTAATACAGTCTCTTTTAAGATATTTCATGGAAATTCATAAGTAGAGATTGTGCTCTTTCAATTGGTAAAATCATAAACTTTAAAGGTTAATCTTCACCTAAAAGAAAGATTAGGAATGCTCAAAGCAAAGGTATGGAACAAATTGCTTCAATTGGTAGTTGATCAATAGTAGTTCCTTCCAAGTGGCATTCTTTCAATTGGTAATAATATATTCTATGGAAAGGAATGTCAATATGAAGGTTAAATTCCTTTGGCTTAAATTTGTAAATTAGTGCATATTGTGAATTCACTGTTCCATGTGCATTAACTTAAAAGGAATTTAATTTATGCCTTTACGCCTCATAAATGATGATTTGTTTGCCATTCATATATAGATATCATCATTCATTAAATACTTCCTTGTACTACTAATACCTCTTTTCAAAGTGTTTTATCGACTAGTTTTAAAAGGAAAAGAGATAACAAAGGAAGTCTCCACAAATGATGAAAAGAAGAATACTAAGGTGACACCACCACAGATAGTAAGATCTGTCAAATTGGTATAACAAATGGTACATTCTATATGTTGGTAAGTATTCTTAGGCATAAGTTAATTCATTGCAAATTTGTCATGCCTTGACCAATATATGTAATGTACTCCTCATGAGACTCTTAACTGAATTGAAAGTGCATTTGGCAAGTCATTCAAATACTTGATGCACATATGTAGTGGGAGCACATTATATATATCTTGTGTCATAGAGAATAAGTTTCCCTTGAGTAAGCTATACTAAGATAATCCAAAATGGTAAATTTGTATCTCATTCATATGGATTGTAATCTTTGTTTTCTAAATAGCTACTCTTGATGCAGTTTAAAATTCCCTTATCGTTAAATCTAAAAGTGCATAAGAATCTTTTTTGTTGATATTCATCACATACATACGCACTAACATGGATATGATTTTAAACTGTAAAAGGTACAATTAGTGATCCATAATCTATAAATTTTGGAAACCTACAAATTGATATCTTAGGAATATACTTCAATCGGTATCCATATGCTTCACACTAGGATTGGATCACTAAGTTGTAAATTCCATGCATAACTTGTCTTTATGATATGAATGCTTGTGCGACTAACCTTGATAAGCTAGGTGCACCCAAAGTCAAGGTAGGTTCATCATCAAGAAGGAAACACAACGATGTATTAATAAAAGGAGAAAAGGCTCCTATTCTTAACTCTAGTTTTTATCTATGTGATTAAATATTGACTTGAAACCATGTAATATGGTTGTCAAGTATATGTGGGTGCCTACACAAAGAGAAAGGCCATAATAAAGATTGTGTGGGTACTCAAGGATCTTACCACTAATCTCAAAGGACCCAATTCAAATTGGGTACCAAGATATGAAGCTTAAACTTGTTTTGCAGGATCACTCCTTTAATGGATCAAGTTGGGTGCTCGATAATAAATGTATAAATCATCTTTGGAGATAGTAGCTACGGTGGTAACAACTGAATCTCAAGTGCATATTATTTTCAAAATCTTATCTTTTTGTGACTTGTGTAGCCACTAAGGAAAAAGAAGCACTTGAGGATATACATCAGTTGTTGATTATGAAATAAAGGTCTAATTGGAAGTTGAATGAATATTATCATATGGTGAACAATCCAAAATTATGTGATGTATTCTCTATCTAGTTAATTTGGATTTGATTCTTCTATATTAGACACTCACCATAATATGGATTAAGTCATCCTTTTAGACTTCATTGAATAACCATGCATATTACCCATGTCATTCAAAATATATTGTGCATGAGGGCTCAAGGGAAATTTAGTCCATATTATGAGGTTTCTATATTTTAGCAACTCGCTTGCCTTCCACATATAAAGGGTTGCAAAATAAGAAACTAGTGCTTGTACTACTAATGCCATCTCTTGTGTTGAGTTTATCCATAGAAAATCTATGTTAAGAGATGGTGCTTGTTTTAAATTGGATAAATCACAAGCTTAAAGGATACTATTCAACTAAAGTAAGATGAAGTTGATAAGAGGCCAAGGTATGAAAACTTCCTCTCCTTCAGTTGTTTTAGTATTCTATCCTTAGTGGGATGTACCATAGTATAGGTTAATTTCCTTGCAATATAAAATGTTCAATAGTGCATATAACTTTGACATCAACTATATGTGTGCACTAATTTAAAGGAATTTAATCTATCCTTTTGGGTTTCAAGAATGATGATTCATTCTCCATCCACATATAAGGATTATCATTTGTGAAACCCTCCCTTGTGTTTCTAATGCTCTCTTTTCTAAGTGTTTCAATAAGGTCTTTCCAAGTGCTTTCAAGATGGATTCAAAATCTACGGATATAAGAGTCTTGGTTGTTTCAATCATTGAGTTTCAATGGGTCTCATATCAAGTATGATTGAACCAAGCCAAGATGAATGAAGTTCAAGATCGCCTGGTTGGATGAAATCATAAAGAGAAAAGAAATCACAGTGATTCAAGAAGGGAGTTACACTTTTTGTCAACCAAATAATGAAGATGTAGTGACATATTTATATGATATCCTTCATTATGAGGTTTGAGGTTCATATTAGCATGCTTTACCCTTCAGAATTTCAATTGATATACTTTCAGTTTTTAAACTTTCAATTGGTTTAATTTTCATCATCTATGTAAAGCATGTTATGTTAAACCAAGATATAGTGCAAACATCTCCTTTAACCTCGTATTGTTGATGTGCATAAGTGTACTTTGTGTACTCTTGCATGCACAAATTGATGGAGAGTTTAGCCTATATCTTGTGAGACTAATGATTTCTTTCAAGTTCATGTTGTGTAGTCTCACACCTTGGAGAACATCAAATGAGGATGAGTGGTTCCAAGGAAATGATCAAATATTTACCACATGTCACCCCATGGATTAGTTCTATTGGGGAACGATGTGTTCTCTAGCATAAATTCAATTGTTTCAAATATATTATGCCTTCACCAAGATATATGATGAACTCCTCTAAGAATCTTAATTGAATCAAGTGCATGTTACAAGTAATTCGAGTACTTGATGCATACATTTAGGGGGAGCTCATTCTATATCTTGTGTCCTTAAAGACTAACATTTTCTTTTAGGCCCCGTTTGTTTCCTTTCATTTCGAGGAATTGGAATCTTACTAATGGAATAAGCTATTTTTTCTAGAATATGACATTCCACCACTTTCCAAAGTTATCATATAAGCCTACCTCAAATTCATAGGGTGAGAGATGGAAATTGATTCTATAGATTTACATGCTATTTTTCCGATGTACAACTTATAGCATATTCTTCTACTTGCGCCTATATAACATAAATGTAGTATATAACTATCTCTGTCATATGATTTAAGATAATATATAAATATATTATATATATAAATATATAAACTTAATTAGTTTTGTCTAAATTATAATTATTAAAATTAAATTCAATTCCAACGAAACAAACGGGCCCTTAGTGAATTTGTGTAGTTCTTTGAAGAGAATGAGTTTCTCTTGATCGTTTAAAGAGGATAAGTTTCTCTTTGAAATGTCAATCCTATCAAAAGCTAAGATAGAAATTCATGATTATAATGAAGACCATATGGCATGGAACAAAGGTGTGTCACTCCATGAACTATTGTATTATATGTGTGTATCTAGGCTCTTACAAGTTAGTGTATGCATGTAAATGCAATATCTTAAGTCACATCATAAGGTTTCACTTGAATCTTGGCTTAAAATATTGCATATCATGTCTATTAGTATACCTTTTGATTATGAGTAATTCCTTAAATTGGTGCAATTTCATATTTTCATACTTTATTTGTACCAAGGTTCAAATTGTAGAACTTAATCCCCTGGCCTCACAAGTCCAAGTGCATAAGCTAAACAAGTATTCATCACATGTATGCATACATTTAGGGGGATAATGGTCTATAATTTGAATCTTTGAGACTAACTTCATTTTCAAGTCTATTATGTGTGTAGTCTCAAATTAGAAAGGAATCTTCAAGCAAAGACAATCGCTTCCACTGCAAAATTTGATGGGTATCGAAGATTCTTTGCTCCAATAAATGTATCTTCTATACATTTCATAAGAGAATGAGTTTCTCTTGTATATGCTACTCCAACGTCATCTAAAATTGGTAAATATGTATCACATCCTTTTGGATTGCAAATGTCTGAAGTAGCATAGCTTATAAATTCTCTTGTCTAGAACTTAATTGATTAAATAGTGCACATGTTCCTTATGTTGCATGATTATGTTCAATTGATACTCCTTGTATGCCAATGGTACTTTAAGTTGCAAATAAGTACTTTCAAAAGGTATCAATTGAATTCATATATATGTGTGCACTAAAACTTGAGGAGAACTTAGTGTACTATCAAATTGTATCAATTGGTGGTTTTCAATTGATATTTTTCGAACATGATCACTAGTTGTATAATCCATACTTGTGCAATTTTCATGCTGCCTCTTGTTATGATAAGAAAATGCTAGGTGACATCTAGACTCTAGGTATCAAGATTTATCTTTCAATTAGTATGACAATAATCAGTTGATATCTTGGACCTATGTCACAACTATACCAACAAGAGCTTGCAAATGAATTGTAAATCCAACACAAGCTTGGAACTCCCCTTGAAAAGGTAAAATGCAAAGGTACATCACTTTATGTCACTTCTCCATTACCTTTGTGCCATCTAAGGACCCTTTTCATAATAGTGTGTTCCCATCTTGCTTTTTCTACCCTTTCTATTCTTTGTATCCTTTTTGGAGATTTATGACAAAGGGGGAGAAATTTTGCATTAAAGCTTACCTTTAGTCTTATGTAACTAAGTGTTAGAAGACTTTAAAAAGGGGAGAAATAATGAAAAAAAGGGGAAGTCATAAGAAAAACATAAGATGTAGAAAGTTGATGAGTGCATACTATGTCATGAGCATCACATTTATTTTATGACGCACTGCACCCTATGAATAGTATGATATAAGTTGTATCCATACTTTGTCTCCATACTTTGACCCAAATATGTGCTTTTGGCATTTGAGTACAAAATTGGTATTTTCTGAAATGCACATATTTAGGGGGAGGAAACTATATCATAGGATTCAAAATCTTATTTATAAAATCTTTTATAAGCTTTAAATGTGTTGTCATCAATCACCAAAAAGGGGGAGATTGAAAGTGCATTCATCCCTTTTGTGAGTTTTGGTGATTTGGATAACAACACATTTAAAGGTCTAACAAGTTTGCTAAGTGTTGAACAGGGAATTCAGTATGATGAACATACTTGAATAGTGTATAATGATCAATGAACAAGGTTCAACACAAGGTCAAATAACCAGTGAGACAATGCAAATGGATATAACATGGTCTCTATATTGGTTTGAATATATGGACAAGTCCTGAGAAATCACTATGCATAAATATGATCATAATAGAGGTTGAAGTGATTAAGAGGATTGGTCAAGCCAAAGTGAATAAGATATGAGGAATCGTGAATTGGCTTGACCATATTACTATTAGTCCATATATGAATATATGAGAATCAAACTAGAGCTCGATTGATCTTAGCAGTTATATCTAGATGACATTCAAGCAAGGTTCACAATATTGAAGAAATGATTCTCTCAATGGATGCTCAATAGGATGTGACTCAAGAATGGCTTGATAGGGTGAAGATAGCAAGGAAAGGGCTTCGAGGAACTAAGCGAAGGTGAAGGCCAAGCGACGGCTTGTAGACCGAGGTACCATGGCTAAGGTGAAGAAGAGAGTACTTGCACTAAGTCGATGAACTAATCAACTATGAAGAGTTACAACATGTTGATGCATCAGTAAGGTGACTTGAAGCCATGATTTGAACTCATATATGGTGAAATGGCACAAGTCACAGGCTCGATTTGTGTTTGCTTCAAAAGGTGAGACAAAGATGTTTGTGATCCTTATCAAGCAACACCATGGAGAAATCACACTTGAGACACCAATGACTCAAGGAGTTTACTTAATTATATTTTATTTGACTTGAGTATAGGAATCGTCGTACTATCAAGGGGATCCATAAAGAAGGTTGGTGTTGGTACTAAAGCTCAAAATCCTTGATCTAAAACTTCCATTTTACCCTTGTTAATCCTTAGTGAAAGTATGTAGTACAACCTTTTTAAGTCCATCTTGGCCAAAATTGCTTTTTGGAAAATACAGGTTCAACCGGTTTTAAAACAGGTTCAACCGGTTTTTGCACTGTTCACCTTTTTGGAAAATACTGGTTCAGTCGGACACTCAACCGGTTTTTGTCTGGTGGAAACAGGTTCAACCGGTTTTAAAACAGGTTCAACCGGTTTTTTGCACTGTTCACCTTTTTCTGCCAGTCTGTTGTGTCAGCCAAAAAGCTGTGCGCGGCTTTTTGAAAACCGGTTCAACCGGTTTTGGGACCGGTTCAACCGGTTTTTGGGCAGAAAAGTCAAAAACGGCTAGTTTTGGAGCCCCACCTATATATACTCACTCCTACCTCTCTCTCCCACAGGAGAGCATGACCAAAACCCCATTTCTAACTTGAAGAACACCTCCCACTCTCTCTCACACATCTCTTGCCTCTCCCATTTCAAATCTTTTGAGAGAAATCATTGAGTTTGAGAGCTGCAGTTTTTGTGCTTCATCTCCAAATCTCTCTTGCTCTTCTTGATTCGAGCTTTGGTACTACAACGAGTTCTTTGTGGATTCATTACTCTTGGAGCTTCTAGCTCCTAGACGACTAGGTGTCTCTTGTGAGTCTCTAAATCTTGTGGAAGACCACAAGAAAGTTTGTATTACCCGCTCGTTTGAGCAAAGATTATTGTGTGGGCTTGACCTTTGTGGTCGGCAAAGGGAGGATTAGGATTGAAAGAGGCCTGGCTCTTTGTGGGCGCCTCAATGAGGAAGTAGGGCACCTTGGTGGTGTGACCAAACCTCGGGATGAATCTTGTGTATCTTGTGTTCTTGCTCATTGTGTTTGTTTGTGTTCTTCGTTCTCTCACCATTCAGTGAAAGATTTGTTTATATCTTTTTGGTGTGTGGATTTTGAGAAGTGCCCTTGTCAGATCTACTACCTTGAACCCTGTGGATCATTTAGAACATCTCATTTCCAAAGTTATCTGGGTGAATTTCGAGATCAATTCAGTTTTACCTAGTTTGCTTCTAGTTTTTGTTGAAAAAGTTTTAACTTGCCTATTCACCCCCCTCTAGGCAACTTTCAAGAAGGTATGTATTCGAGATTCCCCTAAGTACTCTTCTTCTAGTGATGAGGAATCTGATGATGAAGTAGATTACTCTAGTTTATTTAAAGGTTTAGATAGAGCAAAAGTAGAGAAAATTAATGAATTGATTGATGCTCTAAATGAAAAAGATGGACTGCTAGAAAAGCGAGAGGACATATTGTATGAGGAACATGACAAATTTGTTAGTGTACAAAAATCCCTTGCTTTAGAAACTAAGAGAAATGAAATGCTATCTTCTGAGTTATCTGCATGCCATGAATCTATCTCTAGTTTAAAGAGTTTAAATGATGAATTAAATGCTAAGCTAAAGAAAGCAAATGAAACTAGTTCATGTGTAGAGCATGTTGTTATTTGTAATAGATGCAAGAATTTTGATGTTGATGTCTGTAATGAACATCTTATTGTTATTACTAAATTGAATGATGAGGTGGTAAGTCTTAATGCTCAACTTAAGACTTGCAAAAGTGATTTTGATAAAATTGAAATTTGCTAGGGATGCCTACACTATTGGTAGACACCCCTCAATTAAGGATGGACTTGGTTTTCGAAAGGAAACCAAGAACTTAACAAGCCAAAAGGCTCCCATTCTCAACAAGGAGAAAGGGAAGGCCCCTATGGCTAGTAGTTCTCAAAGGAACCATGCTTTTATTTATGATAGGAAAATTGCTAGTCATAATAAGAGTTATGCTCATACTGCTTACAATGATTCACATGCTATGTTTGCCTCTAGCTCTACTTATGTGCATGGTAGAAGTAGGCCTAGGAAAAATCATGTTGTGCATCATGTGCCTAGGAAAATGTGTAATATACATACTACTGTTTTCCATACTTGCAACACTTTGTTTGTACTTTCATGTAAGAATGAAAGAGTGGTTGCTAGGAAGTTGGGAGCCAAATGCAAGGGAGACAAGACTTGTATTTGGGTTCCAAAAATTATTGTGACTAACCTTGTAGGATCCAACAAGAGTTGGGTACCTAAAACCCAAGCTTAAATTCCTTGCAGGTTTATGCATCTGAGGGCTCAAGCTGAATTATCGACAGCGGATGCACAAACCACATGACGGGGAAGAAGAAGATGTTCACCTCCTACGTCAAGAACAAGGATTCCTAGGATACGATCATCTTTGGAGATGGGAACCAAGGCAAGGTCAAAGGCTTGGGCAAGATAGCCATCACCAACGAGCACTCCATATCGAATGTATTTCTAGTAGAGTCGCTTGGTTACAACCTTCTGTCTGTAAGTCAATTGTGTCACATGGGTTACAATTGTCTTTTTACAAATGTTGATGTATCTGTCTTTAGAAGGAGTGATGGTTCATTAGCCTTTAAGGGTGTATTAGACGGCAAACTCTACTTAGTTGATTTTTTGAAAGAGGAGGTCGATCTAGATGCATGCTTAATAGCTAAGACTAGTATGGGCTGGCTGTGGCATCACCGTCTAGCACATGTTGGGATGAAGAACCTTCATAAACTTCTAAAGGGAGAACATGTGTTAGGACTAACCAATGTTTGTTTCGAGAAAGATATGCCTTGTGCAGCATGTCATGTAGGGAAACAGGTGGGAAGCACTCATCATAGCAAGAATGTGATGACAACATCAAGACCACTGGAGATTCTTCACATGGACCTCTTTGGACCCGTTGCCTACCTTAGCATCGGGGGAAGTAAGTATGGTCTTTGTAATTGTTGATGATTTTTCCCGCTTCACTTGGGTGTTCTTTTTGCAGGATAAATCAGAAACCCAAGGGACCCTAAAGCGCTTTCTAAGGAGGGCTCAAAACGAATTTGAGCTAAAGGTGAAAAAGATAAGGAGCCACAACGGGTCCGAGTTCAAGAATCTGCAAGTTGAGGAGTATCTTGAGGAGGAAGGCGTCAAGCACGAGTTCTTCGCTCCCTACACACCACAACAAAGCGGTGTGGTAGAGAGGAAGAACAGGACGCTTATCGACATGGCGAGCACGATGCTTGGAGAGTTCAAGACGCCCGAGCGGTTTTGGTCAGAAGCTGTGAACATAGCTTGCCACGCCATAAACCGGCTCTATCTGCATCGCCTTCTCAAGAAGACCTCTTACAAACTCCTTACCGGTAACAAACCCAATGTCTCCTACTTTCGTGTATTTGGGAGCAAATGTTACATTCTGGTGAAGAAAGGTAGACATTCTAAATTTGCTCCCAAGGCAGTAGAAGGGTTTTTACTAGGGTATGACTCAAATACAAAGGCGTATAGAGTCTTCAACAAATCATCAGGTTTGGTTGAAGTCTCTAGCGACGTTGTATTTGATGAGACTAATGGCTCTCCAAGAGAGCAAGTTTATCTTGATGACATAGATGAAGATGATGTTCCAACGGCCGCAATGCGCACGATGGCGATTGGTGACTTACGACCACAGGAACAACAGGAGCAAGATCAGCCATCTTCCTCCACAACGGTGCATCCTCCAACTCAAGACGGTGAACAGGTACCTCAAGAAGAGGGACAGGATCAAGGGGGGCACAGGAAAAACAAGTGATGGAGGAAGAAGCACCACGTGCCCCTCCAACTCAAGTCCGAGCAACGATCCAACGACATCACCCCGTTGACCAGATTCTGGGTGACATAAGCAAGGGAGTAACTACTCGTTCAAGATTAGCTAACTTTTGTGAGAATTACTCATTTGTCTCTTCTATTGAGCCTTTCAGGGTAGAAGAGGCCTTGCAGGATCCAGACTGGATGTTGGCCATACAGGAAGAGCTCAACAACTTCAAGAGAAATGAAGTTTGAAGCCTGGTGCCATGTCCAAAGCAAAATGTTGTGGGAACCAAGTGGGTGTTCCGCAACAAGCAAGATGAGCACGGGGTGGTGACAAGAAACAAGGCTCGACTTGTGGCAAAAGGTTATGCCCAAGTCGCAGGTTTGGATTTCGAGGAGACTTTTGCTCCTGTGGCTAGGCTAGAGTCTATTCGAATTCTATTAGCCTATGCCGCTCACCACTCTTTTAGGCTATTTCAAATGGATGTGAAGAGCGCTTTCCTCAATGGGCCAATAAAGGAGGAGGTATACGTGGAACAACCCGCTGGCTTTGAGGATGACAGGTACCCCGACCATGTGTTCAAGCTCTCTAAGGCGCTCTATGTACTTAAGCAAGCCCCAAGAGCATGGTATGAATGCCTTAGAGATTTCTTAATTGTTAATGCCTTCAAGGTTGGGAAAGCCGATCCCACTCTTTTTACAAAGACTTGTGATGGTGATCTTTCTGTGTGCCAAATTTATGTCGATGACTGTGTTCTACTAATCATAAGTCTTGTGAGGAGTTTAGTAGGGTGATGACACAAAAGTTCAAGATGTCAATGATGGGAGAGTTGACCTACTTCCTTGGGTTCCAAGTGAAGCAACTCAAGGACGGCACCTTCATCTCCCAAACAAAGTACACACAAGATCTTCTCAAGCGGTTTGGGATGAAGGACGCCAAGCCCGCGAAGACACCGATGGGAACCGACGGGCATGTTGACCTCAACAAAGGAGGTAAGTCTGTTGATCAAAAGGCATACCGGTCTATGATAGGGTCATTACTTTATTTATGTGCAAGTAGACCGAACGTTATGCTAAGTATATGCATGTGTGCTAGATATCAATCTGACCCCAAGGAATGTCACCTTGTGGCCGTTAAGCGAATTCTTAGATATTTAGTTTCAACGCCTTGCTTCGGGATCTGGTATCCAAAGGGGTCTACCTTTGACTTGATTGGATACTCAGACTCTGATTATGCCAGGTGCAAGGTTGATAGGAAGAGCACATTGGGGATGTGCCAATTTCTAGGAAGGTCCCTGGTGTCCTGGAGTTCTAAGAAACAAACATCCATTGCCCTATCCACCACTGAGGCCGAGTATGTTGTCGCAGGATAGTGTTGCTCGCAACTACTTTGGATGAGGCAAACCCTCCGGGACTTTGGCTACAATCTGACCAAAGTCCCACTCCTATGTGACAATGAGAGTGCTATCCGCATGGCGGATAATCCTGTTGAACACAGCCGCACTAAGCACACATACATCTGGCATCACTTCCTGAGAGACCACCAGCAAAAGGGAGATATCGAGGTGTACCATATTAGCACCGAGAACTAGCTAGCTGATATCTTTACCAAGCCATTGGATGAGAAAACATTTTGCAGGTTGTGTAGTGAGCTAAATGTCTTAGATTCGCGTAACTTGGATTGATCTATAGCATACATGTGTTCTATGACTTTGATCATGTTACTTTATGTATTTAAATCCATTATTGTTTATTTGTGGTGTTCAAGTTGTACATGTGATCCCCGGACCTCACAAGTCCATATGCAAGTGATGCACATATTAAGGGGGAGATGTGATACAACTTGACCTTTTGAGACTAACCTGGTTGTTTGAGTATACTTGAGGTAGTCTAAAAGGTGCATTGAAAGGGAAATGTGGACTTGGACAATGCAAAGACTTCCATTGCACTCCGGTATTAGTATAATTACTTCCAAGTTCATTCTTATGCTCTAATTGCCTTTTTCTCTAAATTGACATTTTTGGTGAGGCAATGGGGTTATAGGGCCAAAAATGATCACGTTTTGGTGCTTAATGCCAAAGGGGGAGAAATTAAGGCCAAAGCAAATGGATCAGCCAACCACTTGTGAATTTTGAAAATACTAGAGTTAGAATTTTTTTGATTTGTCCAAAATACTCTTATTGCAAAATTTGGTCTCTTGTGGGGGAGAATATTGATTATGGGAAAAAGGGGGAGTTTTTGGCACTTGATCAATTTTACTCTTGGGATAACTCTCTATGTGCCCAAACAAGTGTGTTTGACTTAGAGATAGGAAAATAAATTTGATTTGCAAAAACAAACCAAGTGGTGGCAAAGAGCGATCCAAATATGCCAAATTATAGTAAAAAACAATTTGGTCCTCAATTGCATTGATGTTGCACTTCTTTTGGTTGCTTTTGGTTGTGTTGGCATAAATCACCAAAAAGGGGGAGATTGAAAGGGAAATGTGCCTTTGGGCCATTTCTATAATGTTTTGGTGATTAAGTGCCCAACACGTTTAATTAAGTTCTTATGTGCCAAATAAAGTGAGAAGTGCAAATCAAAGTGTAAGGTATGTTTCTAGACTTGGTATATTGTTTTGCATACTAATGTGTTTGTCTAAGTGCAAGAAACCATGACAAAAGAAAAGGAAAAAGACTTGGCTCTGTGCAGCCAAACTTCAGCTCAGTCTGGCACACCGGACTGTTCGGTGGTGCACCGGACAGTGTCCGGTGCGCCAGGCTGGTCTCCAGTGAAAAGGCCGCTCTCGGGTTTCTACGGTGGCGTACGACTATAATTCACCGGACTGTCCGGTGGTGCACCGGACTGTCCGATGAGCCAACGGTCGGCCGTGCAATCTTCGCGCGACACGTGGTCGCGCCAACGGTCGACAGGGGGCACCGGACTATCCGGTGTGCACAGGACAGTGTTAGGTGCGCCAACGGGCCCGAAGCTGCAATGGTCGACTGTGCCCGATTTGGAAGGAAATCACGCACTGGACAGGCTACAGTAGCTGTCCGGTGCGCCACTCGACAGAAGGCAAGGATGGCCTTCCAAGTTTGCCTCCAACGGCTTACGGCTCCTAGCTACCTTGGGGCTATAAAAGGGACCCCTAGGCGCATGGAGGAGTCACCTAAGCATTCACTAAGCATTCTAAGACTCTCACACTCTGCCTCCGCGCATTTGATCGATTGTGTTAGTGATTTGAGCTCCGTTCGAGTTGTGAACTCTTTGTGCTACGTTTCGAGCTCAAGTCTTGGCTTGTGTGCGTGTGTGTGTTGTGGATTTGTGTGTTGTGTGTGTTGCTCTCCTAGCCTTACTCTTGTGCCTTCTTTGTGATCTTTATTGTAAGGGCGAGAGGCTCCAACTTGTGTTGATTCCTCGCAAACGGGAGAGATACTATAAGTTAGAAAGTCGTGGTATTCAAGTTGATCATTGGATCGCTTGAAAGGGGTTGAGTGCAACCCTCGTCCATTGGGACGCCACAACGTGGAAGTAGGCAAGTGTTACTTGGCCGAACCACGGGATAAAAATCGTGTGTCTCTTGTTTTGCTCCTCTCTGTGATTATTTGTGTTCGCAAGAGCTTGCCTCATAGACTTGATTAACTTGCGCTAATATCTCTTTAATCAAGCTTGTTGGAATTTAGTGTTGAATTTTACAGGATCACCTATTCACCCCCCCCCCCCCCTCTAGGTGCTCTCAGGAGTGGGACCAATGGATCGAAAATATACAACCTGAACAGCAGATTCCTCAGCCCATTCAACCAGATGAGCAACAGATCAGTAACCGGCACTCTGGTTTATCGTTGAACAACTCCATTGGTCTCAACTAGGGCGCGCCTCTTCAGATTGGCCACATTTTAGAGGATCATCCTATGGTTGGGCCTGTTGTGCCAGGGAATGTGCCTGTTGTCCTTGCCTTAAATGATGCTCCTATTAATGGGCCACAAGAAGTTGATGGCCCAGTTATTCAGTTGGATCCTCTTGCTGTGAATGATGGTCAGCCACCAGAAGCCCAGGAGGGGGCATAATAATAACCATTTCTTTCACAATGTGGAAATGAACTTCATGTTCGCTCAGGAGTGGCAACCAGATCCAGTGTTTTAGATGCACATGGAGAGGATTTGGGCCAATTATTTTGCACCCGTGGGGAACCCAAATATTTCAGTGAAGATTCCCGAAAAATGGTCGCCCTTTTTCCTTTCGAATTTGCTTCAGCCAGAATCATTTAACTGGTCCAAGTCCTTCTTGTCGTTAGAGTTTCCCTCAACATTGCTGGAGTCGGAGCTTGAGTCCTTGTCTTTTGCCATTCCCAACAGTTGCACAAAGGATAAATTCCTAGATGATGTTCTCTCGGAGGATCCACAGCCAACAAACTCCGAGCAGGAAGAGAACAATTCTAGTGTCCCTGGTCCGACCATTGTGGAATTAGAGCTCAGAAGGAGTAAGCGCCTGAAAGACTCCAGAGCTGGGTTCAGACAGGGTTCTTGCCCAAAAAGGAACTGTCTGATGTGCCATCATAACTTTGATGGTCCACCATCTCTGTCTTCAAAGGTGATCCGGAACCTGGGGGCCAAATTCTGTAACATGTCAGACGAAGACTTATCTGACAACAACTTGAAGAAGAAGAAGTTTTCATCAGGATCTATCGGTCCAAAGAAGACAAGCAAAAAGGACAAAAATGATAAGAATGAAGATTCTAATGAAGAAGACAAAAAGTAGGCCGAAGAAGTGTTGGTTGGGGATTTATTATTATCTTTTGAATTACTGGGATTTTTGGCTGGTTAATCCCAGGATATTATGTTTCTCGGTTGGCACTTGGGTGTGCCTGTATTCTGCCTTTGATACTCTTTCGTTTGTTGATCGGCACATGTTTACCCACCTAGTGTTTGGGTTTGGGTCTCTTTTTGGCAAAAAACCTTCAAGTTTACTTAATGAATAACTTTAGTGCTGCTAATTATTCTGAGTGGTCTGTCCTGAGCCACAACGTCAGAAGAATTAATTCTAGTGTTAAATGGAATGGCATTCGTTGTGCAATTCGGGAATCTGGTTGTGATGTTATTTGCTTACAAGAAACCAAAAAGGAACTTTTCGATGCGACCTATCTAAAAAACTTCTGTCCTAATCACTTTGATTCTTTTGCTTTTGTTCCTTCGGTGGGGAACTCAGGTGGTTCAATTATCATTTGGAAAAGTTCAAAATTGCAGGCAATGTTATTTTTCAAAATGATTATGCTCAATCAGTGGAATTCATATCCAATCTATCAACATGCTCCTGGATTATTACGAACATTTATGCACCATATACTCCGCAAGGGAAAATTGATTTCCTCAACTGGCTCTATAATATTAATATGCCCTCGGATAAACTTTGGCTTATTGTTGGTGATTTCAATTTAATCCAGCGACAGGAAGATAGGAATAAAGCTGGGGGCGATATTAATTTAATGTTGAAGTTCAATGAAGCAATAAGTAACCTAGATTTGGTTGAAATCCCCCTACACGGTCTATCCTACACCTGGTCGAATAGACAGAGGGAACCTCTCCTTCAGAGGTTAGACTGGTTTTTCATCTCACAAGAATGGTCGATCGTTTATCCGGATACTCGTGCAAAAACGATGCCATGTGACATCTCCGATCATGTGTCTTGTCTGGTTTCATTTAATTCCAAGGTTCCTAAACCTAATATTTTTAGGTTTGAAAATTTTTGGCTAGAATATGAAGGATTCATGAATATCTTTCAAAGTACATGGCTTGGCCTTCCAAGTCTGCCTGATAAAGCAAAAAACTTAACAGCCAAGTTTAAGATTGCAAGGAAGGTTCTCAAGGATTGGCAGAGATCATTACCAAAAATTGATAAAACAGTGAGTGATATCAAGCTGCTAATTGAGTTTATAGACAATATTGAAGAGCACCGTGATCTTTCTATTGAGGAATGGAACTTCAGAGATATTTTGCAGAACAAAGTGGCCGAATTGCTAAACATTCAAAAACAATATTGGAAGCAACGGGCGTCTATCAAATGGATCACTGACGAAGATATTTGCTCGCGTTTTTTTCATGCACATGCCACGGTAAAACACAGAAGAAATGCAATTGCTTCATTGACTGACGATAATGGGATAATTCACTTGGAGCATGATCACAAATCAAATCTTCTTTGGGATGCTTTCAAGAGCAGACTGGGATCTTCTGATTTCTTAGGCATTGATTTTAACCTAACAGATCTTTTAACCAGAAATGAGGGTCTCCAATGGTTAGATTCTCCATTCACTAAGCAGGAGATTGACAACATTATAAAATCCCTTCCTTCTGACAAATCCCCTAGTCCTGATGGGTTCAATACCAATTTTGTTAAAAAATGCTGGCATATCATTGCTCAAGACTTTTATGACCTATGTGAAAAGTTTTATCAAGAAGAGGTTTGCTTGAGAAGCATCAATGGATCCTTCATTGTTTTGATTCCGAAGAAGGATAATCCGCAAAAAGTGGGAGATTATAGGCCAATATCGCTGCTAAACAATAGTATGAAAATTATCACGAAGCTTCTGGCAAATCGACTGCAGGCAATGATGACACGGTTAGTTCACAAGAACCAATATGGTTTCATAAAAGGAAGAACAATTCAAGATTGCTTGGCTTGGGCCTACGAATACATTCATTTATGCCATTCCTCAAAAAAAGAAATAATTGTGCTTAAGCTTGATTTCGAAAAGGCTTTTGATACTTTAGAGCATGAACTGATTCTACAGGTTCTGATTCATAAAGGATTTGGTCCAAAGTGGATTAACTGGGTTGGAAATATCCTTCATTCTGGCACTTCTTCGGTGTTACTCAATGGAGTCCTAGGGAAAACCTTTCATTGCAAGCGGGGAGTCAGACAAGGAGATCCTCTCTCACCACTGTTGTTTGTCTTGGTGGCTGACCTCCTTCAGAGTATTATCAATAAGGCCAGACATCTGAATTTGCTTTAGCTTCCTCTGCCAGATAGTTGTGAACAAGATTTTCCTATTGTACAATATGCTGATTATACTCTCTTGATAATGGAGGACTGCCCAAAGCAGTTATTCTTTCTTAAGGCAATTCTCAATTCCTTTGCAACCTCAACTGGTTTAAGGGTCAATTATAATAAATCAAGTATGTATCCGATAAACGTTAACCCTGGGAAAATGCAGATCCTATCAAGAACTCTCAATTGTCAGACAAGTGCAATGCCTTTCACCTACCTTGGATTGCCTTTGGGTCTTTCAAAGCCTAGACTTCAGTAGTTCCTACCTTTAATCCAAAAATTGAAAAGCGATTGTCATGTACTTCTAATTTTCTATCTCAGGCTGGGCGTTTGGAGTTGGTAAACTCGGTTTTTTCAGCCTTACCAACTTTTTTTATGTGCACGCTCAAAATCTCGAGTTCTATCACTAAACAGATAGACATTTACAGGAGGCAATGCCTTTGGAGGGGGAATGACACAAGCTCAGAAAAGTCGTCGCTGGTTGCATGGTCTACGATTACTAAACAAAAAGTCAGTGGAGGCCTTGGGCCGGGTGATACGGTTAGAAACTCAAAATGATGCTCTTCTCCTAAAATTCTTCCACAAGTTCTTCAATAGTCATGATTTACCATGGGTAAATATCATTTGGAATAGTTATTATTCGTCTGACAGACTCCCTGGTCATAGACGAATTGACTCTTTTTCATGGAAAAGTATGTTGAAACTTCTATATAATTTCAAGGGATTGGCGTACCCAATCATTGGCAATGGTAGATCAATTCTTTTCTGGAAAGATCAGTGGAATAAGAGTGTTCCAAGTCAGCAATATCCCGAATTATTCTCTTTTGCAAACAACACAAAACTTTCTATCGCGGAGGCTAAAGAGCAAGATCATTTCTTTCATATTTTTCAATTGCCTATTTCTGAACAAGCCTATGAACAGTGTTTGGAGTTACATGTAGTTTGGGAGCAAATTGACCTAAATACTTTAAAGGACAGATGGAGATATATATGGGATTCAGACAGTTATTCAACAAAAAAGGCCTACAGACACCTAATGGGGCAGACACAGGTTTATTCTATTTACAAGTGTCTATGAAAAAACAAATGTCAACCAAAACATAAAGTTTTCTACTGGTTATGGCTTAAAACAGACTCAACACTAGGAATATGCTGAGAAGGAAAAACATGACACTAGAGTCATATTCATGTGAGAACTCTTTATGGCAAAGGGAGGAGACTCTTTATCACCTGTTTCTCATATGCAATTTTGCAAAAGCCTGTTGGAATTCAATTGGCATAATTCCCCCTAGAATTGCTCAACCAGAGGAGGCCTCGACAAACCTTAAGCACCAACTTAATGTTCCTTTTTCTATGGAGATCATTATACTCATGACATGAAGCATATGAAATGTCGAAATGAATGGTTATTTAAAAATAAAGACCCTTCAGTACATCACTGTAAGAATGAATTCAGCAAGAAATTACGGATGGTTGTACACAGAGTGAGAGGGAAATATGACAACTTAATTCCGAACTGACTGGATCAGTGGCAGGCATAACTTTCGTATTGCTTTGATCCCTCTTTTTAGCTCCCTTACTAGAACTTATCATCTAACCTCTAACTCTTGTAATCACGTCGAATTGTAATTCTACATTATTAATAAAATTTAACAGTAGGGGTTTCCCCCTGCTGATCTTTCTAAAAAAACACTCTACTGCCTTCGGTCTGCTAGCACCGGACGACCGGACGTTCTGTTACCACAGCTGCCTTCGAGTTTGGATGACGGTGTTCTCCAGCCTGCGCACCTGTGTTCTTTCAGAATTCCAAATTTCCAAATAGCGGCGGCGGCCGCGCCAGATATTTAACTGGGCTACAAATCCACACTGCAGTTGACAATTTGACATCTGTGATAGAGTTTTGGAGCTGCCTCTTCATTCTCCCCCAAACTGACTGCTCTAATAAAAAACGGGTTTTCTGAATCTTTTTGCACTAGCTGCAACTTGCAACTGAAGCAGCAGCAGTCTGCTCATGTCATGCGTGCGCATATTATATATGCATGTCAAGCACGAGAAAAGGCAGCTGATACAATTAAGCACCAAATGATAATAAGCACAAAACAGAGACGAGATCTTAGCCACAGAAAATGAATGCTAGCTGCCCATCTCATGTGCATGACAAGCACAGGTGGCTAACAAGGGCTGAATTAAGCAGCTCAGATTGAAAGTGGGGAGGGAATCAACTGCAAAGACTAGTTCATCATGCTTAGGGAAACCATAACCATAACTCCAGGTTCATTACATCTTAGGGAAACCATAACCATACCATAGCATGCATGTGAAGCCAAGCAACTCAATCATTATATGAGGAAGATACTAGTAATACTAGGACTGTCAATGAAAACCATCATCGCGAGCTCAGATCTTCCTTCCACGCGCAGCCCTCACTAGTTCAGTCAGCACCAGAGGGCAGCTTTCCACCAGATGCGCGTAGCCGTCAGTCGCCAGGACAGCATCAAGAGTCTCAGGCGACTTAGTGACGAACTCAAGACACTTGGCTTTGAGCAGCGGGCAGTTGCGCTGCTCGGCGAGAGCCAACGTCGCAGCCGCTGTGCCGATGTTGATGCCACCAGAGAGCTTGCATTCACATATCAGCTTCAGCCCGTTCAGCCCATACCTGTCAAAATTCTCAGGAGCTAACAATTACAATCTACTAGTATACACGCACACGGTGTTACGCTCTACATGTTTCTAAGACCAGCCATGACAATACCAAGCGCAGTTTTGACCAACTCTAAAAAAAATTACGGAACATTGTTTAGATACAACATTATTGTAAACTATAGTATTAAGCAAAAGTTAGACGTGTCATAAAAACTTTGGATTGGAGCTGAGTTTTGAATACCAAAAATACCAGGATTACAACCAAGTGACATAAAATACCACGGCCATACTAAGGTGGTGTTTGAATGCACTAGAACTAATAATTAATTGACTAAAAACTGTTAATGAAATTAGCTAGCTAACAAACAACTACATTAACTAATTTACCAAAAATAACTAATAGCTGAACTATTAGCCATGTTATTTGAATGTCTCAATTAATTTTAGTCACTAACTATTAGTTTTAGTCATTCAAATACCCCTAAAAACTATAGTATCTACAAAAATAAATGTTTTACTTCCAAACAGACCCATATGCAACGAAATAGTACATGATAACCCGTTCTGAAAGTGGACAAAGGTTCAAAAGAAAGAAACCTTACCTGTCAGCAGCTACGAGTAGGTGCTGAGCCATGGCCGCCGCCCGCCGCCGCCTCAGGCTCCTGGTCCTGGGCACCGTCGAGCTCTGGGACCATGTCGGTATAGATGAAGTGAAGCATGGACCTGAACACAGCAGCGTCCATGTCTCTGATCTCCACATAAGCAGAGCTTCTTTCCTTCATGCCTCCGAAGAACTCGGCCTTGAAAACCGGGGACCTCGCGGCGAGAATGACCCTGTGTGCGGCGAAGGACTCCCCGGAGACACGGAACGTGACGTCCGCTCCGTCCTTGCTCTGCAGGAGCTCGCCGAGGTGCTGGTGTAGGTCCGAGCGCAGTGGCTGTGGCTGTGGCACTGGCAGGGGCGGATCCTTCACAGAGGCGTCGAAGCCACGTAGCTCGGTGAGCGTGCATTCCACGGTCAGCGAATCCTCCACGAGGTAATCTGATGATCCTAGCTCAGCCCTTGACATGAGGAGAAGTACAGGCGAGCATTTGGAGTCACTGGGAAATATATGGGACAAACTCTGCTCATAAGAGGCACCGAGATCCCGCTGGAAGTTGTTGGGTCTCATCCGGCAGCTCAGGCTCACCCTCAGCTTGTCCCTCAGAGGTTCACTGATAAGTATGAGCTTCACCGCTACCCACCGCCCGTTCCACTTGTAAGTAGGATGGAAACGGACCTCCCACTCGTGGCCATTGGTGCACCATCTGGATTTGATGAACTCCAGCTCGCTCATGGTAGCGGTGGCGCAGTAGCCGTCAATCTTGAGCAGCTGTACCGAGCGCAGAACCTCATTGACAGCCAGCAGGTTCGTGCCGTCATGTTCCATGATGGAGGCCAGGTAAGATCCAGAAGCCTGATGAAGAAAAAAAAAATGCCTCCGGTGATGTAAAAATAAAACTCTTTACCCGTCCGGCGCCGATGAGGACTGGGCCGGCGGTATGCGGTCTGGCAACTGACAATTGGGGGTGGGGAGGAGAGGGGGGGAGTTTAAATAGCGGGAGGTTACCAAGAGGAGAGTTCGCCGCCGTACATGGCTTCCAGAGCAAGGAGAGGTGTGTGAAAGCTTCTCCGAGAAGGCAAGGGTCCGACGGATGTGGCCTGCCGCTGGGCCTGCTTTGTGCTTTGACAGACTTGAGTCGGACGCCGTCCCACGCCACGACGCTGGTTGGTTCGTCATGGCGAGAACCACGGTTTGTACTAGTCAGAAAGTCCATTAATCTGGGCCTCTGAGAGTCATCGAAATCAGCAATCGAACGTCCAACTCCAAAAGAAAACACCTCAACTCCAAAATTTTGAAGTCATAACCATAACCACAAAATTAGCACGAACAGTAGGTGGTGGGTGGTCTATGGACATCCATTCCCATGTTTAGTTCGGAGCAGCATTAGTAAAGGTGCCTTATAAAAAAACACTAGTAAAGTCACTGAAACTTGGATTTGTTGTCTTGGCTATGTCATGGTCTTTATTTAGCTTGATGTGACCAAGACATGGAAAAAGGTATGGTCACTTGAGCATTAACTATAGATAACCTATTAGTACTACTACTTAGGGGGTGTTTGGTTTCTAGGGACTAATGTTTAGTCCCTACATTTTATTCCATTTTAGTTCCAAAATTGCCAAATATAGAAACTAAAACTTTAGTTTAGTTTCTATATTTAGCAATTTATAGACAAAAAAGGAATAAAATGAAGGGACTAAACATTAGTCCCTAGAAACCAAACACCCCCTTAAGCATGCTACTTCCTTTCTTTAACTAACTTGTTTGTTTTAGTTATGTACTTTAGCAAACTAAGTAAATCTGTCATGTCATCAAGTCCACCCAGCTGATCGACACACGTCCATGGCCGGCCAGGCGGGGCAACCAGTCTACTGTGCCTTCGATCTGCATTCTGCAAGAAGAAATTACCGTTCAGTTTTTTTTTTCAGCATAAAGGGTTAAGCTAGTCTGCTAAGCTTCGGACGTACGCGTACACGTTCTGTTACCACAGGTGTAGATCGCGTGGGCTGGAGCTCCCGCCGCCGTCGGCGTCCTCGTCCGTCGGCGGCCACAGACGCAGCATTGTGCTCGCCGCGGACTTCTCCTCCAGGGCCAGGAGGTACGCGAACGACGGCGACTGTGGCAGCGGCGGCTCCGCCACTGTCGCCTCCACGCCCGCGGCGGCTGGTGGGCCGTCGTGGCGCCCGTGCTCTTCGGTCTGCGTGCGTCACATCACAGCGGCAGCGGCACGATCACTTCACACAGCTGCTTTTACGACGACGTGCTACAACTACTGCTCACGCGAAGCCGGCCGGCCGTCACAGTTTACCTTGACCTGAAGCTCCTCGGTCAGGTTGACGAGCAGCTCATCCTGCCAAGGAAAAAAAACAAGGCACGCAATAAAAACCGCCTCGACATGCAGAGGAACCAGGATCACCTAGCAGCAGGGAAAAAAATTTGTTGCAGCCGGGCTGCAAACCAGGCCGTTTGCAGTCCCTCACAAAAATGAGGATAGGCCCCACCTGCAAGTTCACCAGATAACATTTTTGTTGTATTATTGACCTGCAGGTGGGGTCTATCCTCATTTTTGTGAGGGGCTGCAAACGGCCTGGTTTGCAGCCTGGCTGCAACAAATTTTTTTTCGAGCAGTAGATACCTATACCTTCCTTGCACGGACTTTGCCGATGGCCGACTCCAGCCGCTGCTCGAGCTCGAGGAGCTCGACCACCGAAGTCACGGACGACAGGTCTTCTCCCGTGTACGCATTCAGGCTGGCCTCCAGCTGCTCGCACTCACTCCGCAGCTGGCTGATCTCAGCGGCCATCTGCTGCTGCTGCTGCAGCAGCATTGGAGAGAGAGAGAGAGAGAAAAACGAGGCAAGAATAGAGATGGCGCATGAACAGGCTGACGAAGATACTGAAGCTGCTGCGTTGGGTCTGGACGTCGATCTGGTAGATGCGTACCTGATGATCAGACTGGTGATCGGTGCAGCAGCGTGCGTCCTGATGCAAGAGTCGCGTGCTGGTGGCCGCCTCGTACCGGCGAATCAGATCCACCAAGCTTCGCAAAAATGGTAACGGTGGAGAGTGTTGGTGTTAGGGATCTGCAGATTGCAAGACTCTGGAATATTCCTATCTTTCGCTAATCGATCATGGGCTACTTCTTATGCAAACTTGGAAGAACTGATCGGCGTGTGCTGACTCCCAAGCCAACATTTGAGAGGGAGTGAAAGGCTGCGCAAGGCGGAACACATAGTCACGCACGCGTGTGTCGAAGAAAATCAACTCGATAGTGAACTCCAATCCAGCAGCAACTTGATAGGGACCCGAAATAAAGGTTTCCGCGATCACGCATACTTAACCAAACCCCAAAAAAACCAACACACAACCAAAACCCACACCGATCGATTTTGATCACCCGCGGACCTGGTCGGCGAGGAGTACTCGAACAGCTTGCCGCGCTCGGAGAAGACGACGACGCCGACGTCCACGCCGCAGAGCACGGCGAGCTCGTCGGCCTTCTTCAGCAGCCCCTTGCGGCGCTTGGAGAAGGTCACCTGGCGGCTCACCCGGTTCTCGACCCTCCTCATCTCCACCTTCCCACGCCCCATTGCGTTGCGCGCCGCCTGAGCTGAGCCTGCCCTAGCTAGCTCAAACCCACCCGCTTTTGCTTTTCGGCCCCAGATTGCCAGCGCGACAACAATGCAGTGCACAACTTACAGAGGAGGGCGGGCGAGGGCGCAACGCAAGAGGGGAGTTCCTTGCAGGCTAAGGGTGGGTTGCGATCTGCGAGGCGAGCGAGAGCAGCTGAGCTGAAGCGATCAGAGAGCGTGAACGAGGAGCCGTGCCAGAGAGCTTATATAAAAAGCCAAAGAGCGGTGCGGAAATGGAGAGGAAAATGCCCGGAAGCTACTGTACCCACCTGAGAATGTTAAGTCGGAAACGTGAGTTGCCGATAAGAAAATTAAAAAAAATCTTCCCCATGCCTAAAATTGGCGTGGTCTTTTTGTTTACGCACATCGATCTAAAACATGAAAAAGATGTGAGCACAAATACCCTAATCAAAAGATCGAATAGCCAAGTCAAAAGTAGTGGTCCCCATCTACTTATGTCCTGTTTAGGTCCATCTTAACTGAACTTTGGTCAGTTAATTGCCTAATCTGGCTAGCTAAAATTTAGCTGGGACTATTTGGATTCTAGCTAAACGTATATATTTTAGCTAGGCTGAAACGGCCAAAGAGATGGTATATATTTTGGTTAAAGTTTCGCTGTGTTTTAGCTAGGATCATCTGAATCCCTAGTGGCTAAACTTGGATCAAACCGAGACTTCGAAAAGGGAGATAGCTTGTCACGAAGACAAGCACCTTCCCGGTCCCGGAAGATTGACAGGCCCCTGGTTTGTCCTGACCATCTCTCTTCAGCGAACTGTTTCATGCAGTGCCGTGTACACGCGCCCGCCCGCGAAGACACGAGTAGAAAGCCTCAGCAGCAAGGAACAGTCCTTAATTGCAAACATTTCCAACTCCAGCCAAATCTGGGCGACGACATGACGCGCTGTGCCATGAGAGTAGTTACCTGTTGTATTCAGAAATGCAGTTAAGGGCACACCCAGCTTCTTCAAGAATTTGACTGGTTTGGTCTTGGGAGGTGAATGGCCATGGCCCAGCTCTACTGGGTCCCAGAATTCAACTAGACACAAGTCTGGAACAGAATTTCCATGAATTAACAGAACACCTTCCACGCTACGAATCAAGAGCAATGGAGAAAAGAGAGAAGCATGAACTGCACAACACAAGCAGAGCATAGAAGCATTAACACCCAGCATTTTTCATATCAGAGGCCTCATGAAGGCGAACTTTTGGAACGAAAGGAAACGGTATGGGTAACTTTAATCCACTAGCCGCTAATCATTATCCCTCCAACTAACACCACAGCAGAAATCAAACTACCATGATGCTACACCCTACCTGTTTCAGTTTGATACCCAACGATATTAGCCAACGAAAACCTGCAGTTTAGAGAACCTAAAATGAGAGCTCTGAAAAATCAGGTGATAGCTTGAGCGACATCCTCAGTCCCTTTCATGCAGAGACTGCTGCTCTTCAGGAGCTTGCTCCTGCTGTTCCTGAGGATCCTGCCACAGATACGTCACCGGGTGGCCTTGCTGGGCGCCATAAACCATCCCAGGACCAGGCACCTGCTGCTGTGGCATGTAGTAGTATGGATATGCGTCAGCTGGGGCTCCCATGGGTGGCAGCCCGGGCCTAGGAAGCCCGATTCCGTCGTCCTTCATCTCATCCCTGGGAACAATGTCGACCAAGAAGTCGTAAATGTCGGTCCTGGTGATGGCTGCGGCAATGTCGTTCTTCTGCAAGGTGCGGCGCTTGTTCTCCTCGGTGTGCATCCACGACCTCAGCGTCAGCTCCAGTATGAATATCTCGCAAGCTTTTGCGAAGACCACGGGAGCTTCGGCTGAGATCATGCGGACATCTTCGTCGGCCTTCATGATCTTCTTTATCCTCGCAAGTGGCAAGTTGTGGTTCCTGAAATCAGCTGTTGCCTCGATTTCAGTCATGCGTTCGACCCAGAACTGCTGAAGCTGCTGCTGTTGCTGCTGCTGGAGCTGTTGGTGGAACTGTTGAGCTTGTTGGTAGACAATCTGGTGCTGAGCACTCATATGGGCAGGGTTGGCTGGGAATGGTTGCACTGACTGTAAACCAGCAGATGCAACAGCAGGAGGAGCTACTGTTGCTGCAGGCGGGTAGGCAGACGCAGGATACACTTGTGACCCACCGGCGGCGACACCCATCGCAGGCTGAGGCTGAGAGGATGGTTCCATGTCCACTTGCTATTGCCCAAAAATCTATGATCTTTCCAGAGCTGCAAAAGAAGAAACAGATTAATAGACCAGTTCAAATTTAACTAGGGAAATTAGAAACAGTCCTGAACTTCTATGTAATTTAAGGAAGTAAAACAAGGTTGTTTCTGTTTCGTCTGCACGAACATAATTCTTTTGTGTACATGAACTTGAATACTTGATCTATTGCAATTGTATTTAAATTAATTTTCATTCTTGGATAACCCTGGCAAGTCCAGTTTCTGTCTCTGTCCAAACTCCAAACAACCATCATTTAACTATCTCCACCAGATAAAGACAACGGATGCAGAGGGATAAAATGTAGCCAGATAGCGACAAACCATAATCATACATCTCAATTCAAAAGCATGATCATATATGGTCACACACTCGTATTTGAACAAAAAAAAATACAAATTGGTAGAAACATCCAACTCACAGGTATTAGAAAATGAATTTAGGATCGTTGACTTGTTCATTTGGCCAGACCACTATCAGCTCGAAAATAGACCTATGATGACCTATCTAAGATAACAGTTCTGACAAACCTTCCTGTGGCATACTATAATCAAAATGACCTTAATCTCAGATTGGAATGCTGGAAGATAGGATGCAATGCACAACCAGTTCCATAATAGTGGTTAGAAAATGAATTTAGGATCGTTGACTTGTTCATTTGGCCAGACCACTATCAGCTCGAAAATAGACCTACAATGACCTATCTAAGATAACAGTTCTGACAAACCTTCCTGTGGCATACTATAATCACAATGACCTTAATCTCAGATTGGAACGCTGGAAGACAGGATGCAATGCACAACCAGTCAACCAGTTCCATAATAGTGGTTAGACCAGAAAATGTAGCCATGAGTATGACTTCTTAATTAGAAATGGGATGACAACTAAATGGATGCCGAGATTTGTGTCCAAATTGAAGAAAATCATGAATTGCAGAAACAAAAATCAGATCCGAAAAATTTCAGACTCGACCAGATGAAGAGACTTTATTAATTCCAAATATTTCCATCAACACATAACAGAAAGATGGCAGTAACCTTGTACTTACCTATGCAAAACCAACTCCACTGGAGAACTTATCTTTTCAACTTCCACAAGTATCATGTATTTTATTGATTTGCACGATATATACCATTATGTCCTCCAGAAGGATATGACTATTGGATAAGGATGATGTGCTACTAATACAGCAAGCAGTGAATTCTACGCAGTCACCTTCTTGTTCCACTGGAGAACTTATCTTTTCACTCGCCACAAGTATCATGTGTTTCTTTATTTGCACAAGTGTCATGTAGTGAATGGGCATATATATACCAACAGGAAGAGTACGGCTGTGCGATGACGTCCTACTGATACATCAAACAGTGAATGCTATGCAATCACCTTCTCATTTTACACCATTCCGGAATGAATAGCCATTTAATATATGTGCACCAAGGATAGGTGCAACATATTAACTCTTTTGTCACAAAATAGAATGACAATCCATGGTTTCGAACTTTCAAGGTCGTCATCCATTTGGCATTTTCCCATGACAACCTTCAAACAATGAGCCAATGAGAACTAATGGTATTTGTCGGATTATGTGAAACAGAAATAGTATTTGTCGGATTGTGTAAAACTGAAATATGACGATCAGTGGTTTCGAACTTTAAAGGTCGTCATCCATTTGGCATTTTTCCATGACAACCTTGAAACAATGAGCCAATGAGAACTTATGCTATTTGTCGTATTATGTGAAACTGAAATAGTACTTGTCGGATTGTGTGAAACTGAAACAGTGCGCCAATGAGAACTTGAGGATAACTTAGACTAATCAATCATATTCTGGCTTAAGGCTTCATGTGAGAATATGATGTAGCCAACAATGTAGGACCTCTTGGGATGAATTAGTGGTGGTTGTAAGGCCATTGACACATGTCCTCTTTGGCTTAGCCCTAGCCACCTTCAAGTGAAACAAAGAGGGTGTTTGGTCCTTCCATTTTATTCTACTTTAGTCCCTAAATTACTAAATATAGAAATTTTAGTTTCCATATTTGGCAATTTATGGACTAAAATGGAATAAAATGGAGGGAATAAAAATTAATCCCTAGAAACCAAACACCCCCAAAGTGAACCATGTGGTTTGACTGAGTGAGAATCTGCTGGGTCACGAAATCTTGGATTATTGATATAGTTAAGTTATAGAGACCTAAACTATAATTGATCATCATTTAAGTGTATTATAGATAATTAGATATAAAGGTTGTCAGGTTCCAGGTCTTAAATAGAATCGACGATGCTCAAATCAATAATTTAACATGTTGCATGATTCTAAAAGATACCTTACAGTCATGAATACATGGCATTTTTGGGAGAAAAAACAAACACTAGTACCACTAAGATTACATAATAATGATTTACATGAATAAAAAATCAAAATATGATTAAAAAATTAAAAATAGCACAAATGAAGGACATTATATCTTTATATAATAGAAATTGTATGCCAAACAGTTATTTACAAGCGATTACAGTAGGGGAGAGGGTAGCATGTAAATCATGATCCTACAAGTTGCTTTTGGTTACAACTATAACAATATCTAGATACTGTGCCTAGAGCAATATTCCACGCAACCTGGGATCGTAGAAAACTAGAAACGTAGGAATATAAGGCTCAAAAGGAGACTATGGAACCTTTGTATTTGTATACATGGAATGATGGAAACTATTTCTCTGATTGATTTATGCAAACATTGATATGACTTATGGACAGGATTTCTCTTGACAGAACAGCTGAAGGGTACCATCAGAGTCACACATACAAACACAAAACTGGACACCTCAAGTACTTTGCTTTTACCTAAAAGAAGATGGACACCAATTCCCAAAAATGGCGGCTGTCCATTCATGTGAAACATAGCTGTTGGCAAAGCTAAACAAATCGCGGGAAAAAGGAGTAACCGTTCCCGGATCGATGGGATGGAGGAACAGAAACATGGTACGTTACTAAAACAAGGTTTTAATACTACGGGAACGAGATTGTTCCCATATTCCCGGAACGGAACAAACGTTCCTTGAACGAGCAACGTGGCCAAGTTCTACTTTGCCGGTTTGTAGGTGGCCAAGTTCTAAGGAAAAACACCAGATCTATGATGGTGCCACTGAGAGGAGCAGCACTTCCTTTTACTAGAATCTGACATTGCAAGTTTCTTTTCATCGTGCCCTTTGGCAGGGCCATGCCTCGACCCTTTTCTACTTTCTACTAGTTTGGAACTGGAAAAAAAAACAAATTGTTGTTTGATGGTTAGGTACGGTACCCAAAGGTGAACAGATTATCCAAATCACAAAAAATGGAGTAGAAGCGAGTCAAGCGTGGAGGAATCGGGATTCGCCGACAGAAGGTTTGAAACAAGCCGGACTCCGACCGGATTTGACCACGGACGGAATACACATTGTTTTCAGGAGAGCGCTATTTTTAGTAGTCAATCTATCGTCAGACTAAATTAAACGTGCTTTTTAGTTGCAAATGTGGAAAGTAACATATCCACCAGTACAGCGCGCATAGAACATTAGAACTACGCTACAGCTAATCGGACTAAACAAACAGATGAGAAAGCTAGATCGACGAGGGCAGGTGAAAACTTTCCTAACAACTTCGCCGAAGCGAAATCTACCGCAGCCGCAGCGGCAACAGCAAGAACCGAAGCACAGGTTCGTTCTTTCCTCGGCGGAATTTTCTGCAACGCGCCACAGCTTTAGAGCGAGCGATCACGGTCCCCAAAATCCGCATCGAAAACCGAGACGCGCAAAGGATGGACACGAGAGGTCCAAGAAAACACCGGATCATACAGATAACGAAATCGAGGACAGCGTATTCTGGCACTCACTTCGAAGGTGCAGCAGAAGGTCGGCCGACGGGCGGGCGCTAGGCGAGACGCCTCCTTCCTCGCGGCTGGCTCGACTAGGGCACGGATTGGAGAATGGGGGGAGAGGAAGCCTCTTCTTGGCCTTCCCCCTCTCTCTCTCCCCTAGTCCCCTCCTAGCCTTCCCTGTCTGCCTACTCGGTTCTTAAATTCTCCTCGGAGCGAAAGCGTGCGTCCCATTGGCAGCACCACCTGGTGCTTCCGGGTCCAGGCCAGGCCTCAATCCGGTCCGTACTGGGGCCCAAGCCGTCCAGGTGGTGTTTGGGCCGCGGGCCCGGGCGTCGGTGGCAGAGAGCGGGTCGCCATGGAAACGGACCGTGGTTGTGCAAATGACTGCCTTGCAACCTAAAAAGTGAGTTTAAAATCTAGGGGCAGCTCTACTAAGGCTGGCTCCAACAAGACCCTCTAAAGGATCCTGTACCCTAAATTTAGAGGACGAGGACGTCCTTTACTCCCTCCAGCAACGTCCTCTAAACGGTCCTCTAAATTTAGAGAACGTTGCTGAATCCTCTATATGTAGAGTTTCTCTAAACGGTTCTCTATCTATTTGAATACTTTAAACAACCGGTTTAATAAAACTAAAATATGTAAAATACATTTGAGAGTATGACAAATACGTATGTACAAAAATTAAAAAAATTAAAAATGTCTTTAATATAGGTATTTACATATAGAGGACGTGATTTAGAGGACGTTGTTGAAGAGAAAGTAGATATAGGAGATGAAATCTTTTAGAGGAGACTGTAAAAGACGGATATAGATAATGTATATAGAGGACGTTGCTGGAGATAGTCTAAGACTTGTTTGGATACATCTAGTTTCTTGAAAACTGGTTTTTAAAAGCCGGAAGATCTCTAAATATGTCAATTTTTTTATTCAATTTCTAAAAACTGATTTCTCGGTTCCTTAAAAACCAAGAATCAGTCATCTTCCAAATAGAGCCTAGCGCTAACGTCACCGTGCATACGAGGGTTGGTCTTGGAAGGAGGATAAGGACGAAGCAAGCAAATGCTCCTCCGAGTAATCGAGCACAGCAAATGCACACATGACGCAGCCCATGAGGCCGGGCTTCAATTTCACCTTGCGACCATGTCATCGCCCTTGTCGCGGACGTACGCGTGGTTGTCGTCCGACTCCGATGACACTGACCGAAACTGTAGCCTGTCGTCACTCCTGCTCATTCAGTAAAAGAGAAATTTGCTATTTTGCCACTCTCAATTTTGGCTGTTTGTTATTATGCCATCCCGTGTCTATGACTGGTGGGACCGTCTGTGTCTATGATTTGTGGGTCCGATGGCATACTGGCGAAGCCCACAAATGATAATGGCAAAATTGCCAATGGCTCTTCAGTAAAAAGAACAGGCTGAAAAGTCAGTGAGCTATATCAACTCTAAGGGTTTGTTTGGTTGGACCGTGTGAAAAAAGTTGTTTTGGCTATGAACCGTAAAAAGCTGTTGTATACTGTAAGCTATTAAAAAGCTAAAAACCGTTTGAAAGAAACCACTAAAAGTTATTCGATATATATTTTCACAGTTCTATCCGAAAGCCACTAAAAGTAGATTCAGAAGTGCTTTTAGTTTTGCACAGCGACAAAGTCAGCTTTTAGAAAAAACTTTTTCCTGGATCTAACTGTTTAGTTTGCTTTTGGCTTTTAGAGTGCAAAAGCCAAAGCCAAACTAAACACACCCTAAATAAAAACAGACATCACAATCGTGTGAAGATCAGGACACTCCGAACCTGGATCTACAAATAATAGTTTGCTGTTTAAGACCGTCTCTGCAAGAAACCACGCGGCACAACGCACAGAGTTCACTCGCGTGGGCCATCACATCATCGTCTATCGATCGAAGACCTGACTAGAGATGGCAATGGGGACACGATCTCCGATTCCCCGTGGGGAATTCTCCTATTAGAGAATGGGTATGAGACTAATTTAATCCCTGTAGGGATCTAAATAGAGGAAATTTAATCACGTCGGGGACAGGGAACCATCCCCGTCCCCGTTCCCCGTATACCTGTCTGAAAGTCGCCTAGAGGGGGGTGAATAGGGCGAAACTGAAATTTACAAACTTAAACACAAACTACAAGCTGGGTTAGCGTTAGAAATATAATCGAGTCCGAGAGAGAGGGTGCAAAACAAACCGCAAGCAAATAAAGAGTGTGACACGCGGATTTGTTTTACCGAGGTTCGGTTCTTGCAAACCTACTAACCGTTGAGGTGGTCACAAAGACCGGGTCTCTTTCAACCCTTTCCCTCTTTCAAACGGTCACCTAGACCGAGTGAGCTTCTTTTCTCAATCAATTGGAACACGAAGTTCCCGCAAGGACCACCACACGATTGGTGTCTCTTGCCTCAATTACAAGTGAGTTTGATCTCAAGAAAGAATGAGAAAGAAGAAGCAATCCAAGCGCAAGAGCTCAAATGAACACGACAAATCACTCTCTCTAATCACTAAAGCTTTGTGTGGAGTTGGGAGAGGATTTGATCACTTGGGTGTGTCTAGAATTGAATGCTAGAGCTCTTGTAAGTAGTTGGAAGGTGGAAAACTTGGATGACTTGAAAGTGGGGGTGGTTGGGGTATTTATAGCCCCAACCACCAAACTAGCCGTTTGGTGAAGGCTGCTGTCGCATGGCGCACCGGACAGTCCGGTGCGCCAGCCACGTCACCAGGCCGTTGGGTTCCGACCGTTGGAGCTCTGACTTGTGGGCCCGCCTGGCTGTCCGGTGGCGCACCGGACAAGTCCTGTAGACTGTCCGGTGTGCCACCCGCGCGTGCTCTGTCCTCTGCGTGCGCAGGCGCGCATTTAATACGTTGCAGTCGACCGTTGCGCGCGAAGTAGCCGTTGCTCCGCTGGCTCACCGGACATGTCCGGTGAATTATAGCGGAGTGGATTCCCGAAGCTAGCGAGTTCAGAGCCGCTCTTCCTTGGGGCACCGGACACTGTCCGGTGAATTATAGCGAAGTGCCTCTGAGAATTCCCGAAGGTGATGAGTTCAGCTTGGAGTTCCCTGGTGCACCGGACACTGTCCGGTGGTGCACCGGACAGTCCGGTGCGCCAGACCAGGGCACACTTCTGTTATCCCTTGCTCTCTTTGTTGAACCTTTTTCTTGGTCTTTTTATTGGTCTTTTGTGAACCTTTGACACCTGTAGAACTTATAGACTAGAGCAAACTAGTTAGTCCAATTATTTGTGTTGGGCAATTCAACCACCAAAATCATTTAGGAAATAGGTGTAAGCCTAATTCCCTTTCAATCTCCCCCTTTTTGGTGATTGATGCCAACACAAACCAAAGCAAATATAGAAGTGCATAATTGAACTAGTTTGCATAATTGTAAGTGCAAAAGGTTACTTAGAATTGAGCCAATATAAATTCTTATAGGAAATGCATGGATTGTTTCTTTCTTTAACATTTTGGACCATGCTTGCACCACATGTTTTGTTTTTGCAAATTCTTTTGTAAATCCTTTTCAAAGTCCTTTTGCAATATAGTCAAAGGTAAATGAATAAGGTTTTGCGAAGCATTTTTAAGATTTAAAATTTTCTCCCCCTGTTTCAAATGCTTTTCCTTTGACTAAACAAAACTCTCTCTCAATGAAATCCTCCTCTTAGTGTTCAAGAGGGTTTTAAGATATCAATTTTGAAAACACTACTTTCTCCCCCTTTTGAACACAATGAGATACCAATTTGAGAATCATACTAATTGAGAAATTCTTTTTAAAATTAGTGGTGGTGCGGTCCTTTTGCTTTGGGCTCATGCTCTCTCCCCCTTTGGCATAAATCGCCAAAAACAGAATCATTAGAGCCCTTTCCTAACTACTTTCTCCCCTTTGGCAAATAAAACATGAGTGAAGATTATACCAAAGACGGAGAGATGCTCGGAGCGACGGCGAAGGATGAGTTACGGAGTGGAAGCCTTTGTCTTCGCCGAAGACTTTAATTCCCTTTCAATACACCTATGACTTGGTTTGAAATATACTTGAAAACACATTAGTCATAGCATATGAAAGAGATATGATCAAAGGTATATTTATGAGCTATGTATGCAAGACATCAAAAGAAATTCCTATAATCAAGAATATTTAGCTTATGCCTAAGTTTGTTAAAGGATTGTTCATCAAGTGGCTTGGTTAAGATATCGGCTAATTGATCTTTAGTATTAATGTATGCAATCTCGATATCTCTCTTTTGTTGGTGATCCCTTAAGAAATGATACCGAATGGCTATGTGTTTAGTGCGGCTATGCTCAACGGGATTATCCGCCATGCGGATTGCACTCTCATTATCACATAGAAGAGGAACTTTGGTTAATTTGTAACCATAGTCCCTAAGGGTTTGCCTCATCCAAAGTAGTTGCGCGCAACAATGGCCTGCGGTAATGTACTCGGCTTCGGCGGTAGAAAGAGCTACGGAATTTTGCTTCTTTGAAGCCCAAGACACCAAGGATCTTTCCAAGAACTGGCAAGTCCCCGATGTGCTCTTTATATTAATTTTACACCCCGCCCAATCGGCATCCGAATAACCAATTAAATCAAAGGTGGATCCCCTAGGATACCAAAGCCCAAACTTAGGAGTATAAACTAAATATCTCAAGATTCGTTTTACGGCCGTAAGGTGAGCTTCCTTAGGGTCGGCTTGGAATCTTGCACACATGCATACGGAAAGCATAATATCCGGTCGAGATGCACATAAATAGAGTAAAGAACCTATCATCGACCGGTATACCTTTTGATCGACGGATTTACCTTCCGTGTCGAGGTCGAGATGCCCATTGGTTCCCATGGGTGTCTTGATGGGTTTGGCATCCTTCATCCCAAACTTGCTTAGAATATCTTGAGTATACTTCGTTTGGCTTAGGAAGGTGCCCTCTTGGAGTTGCTTCACTTGAAATCCCAAGAAGTACTTCAACTCCCCCATCATCGACATCTCAAATTTCTGTGTCATGATCCTACTAAACTCTTCACATGTAGATTCGTTAGTAGACCCAAATATAATATCATCAACATAAATTTGACATAGAAACAAATCATTTTCAAGTGTTTTGGTAAAGAGTGTAGGATCGGCCTTTCCGACTTTGAATCCATTAGTGATAAGGAAATCTCTTAGGCATTCATACCATGCTCTTGGGGCTTGCTTGAGCCCATAAAGCGCCTTAGAGAGTTTATAGACGTGGTTAGGGTACTCACTATCTTCAAAGCCGGGAGGTTGCTCAATATAGACCTCTTCCTTGATTGGTCCATTGAGGAAGGCACTCTTCACGTCCATTTGATAAAGCTTGAAGCCATGGTAAGTAGCATAGGCTAATAATATGCGAATTGACTCAAGCCTAGCTACGGGTGCATAGGTTTCACCGAAATCCAAACCTTCGACTTGGGAGTATCCCTTGGCCACAAGTCGAGCGTTGTTCCTTGTCACCACACCATGCTCATCTTGCTTGTTGCGGAAGACCCACTTGGTTCCTACAACATTTTGATTAGGACGTGGAACCAAATGCCATACCTCGTTCCTAGTGAAGTTGTTGAGCTCCTCTTGCATCGCCACCACCCAATCCAAATCTTGGAGTGCTTCCTCTACCCTGTGTGGCTCAATAGAGGAAACAAAAGAGTAATGCTCACAAAAATGTGCAACACGAGATCTAGTGGTTACCCCCTTATGAATGTCGCCGAGGATGGTGTCGACGGGGTGATCTCGTTGGATTGCTTGGTGGACTCTTGGGTGTGGCGGCCTTGGTTCTTCATCCTCCTTATCTTGATCATTTGCATCTCCCCCTTGATCATTGCCGTCATCTTGAGGTGGCTCATTTGCTTGATCTTCTCCTTTATCAACTTGAGCCTCATCCTCATTTTGAGTTGGTGGAGATGCTTGCGTGGAGGAGGATGGTTGATCTTGTGCATTTGGAGGCTCTTCGGATTCCCTAGGACACACATCCCCAATGGACATGTTCCTTAGCGCGATGCACGGAGCCTCTTCATCACCTATCTCATCAAGATCAACTTGCTCTACTTGAGAGTCGTTAGTTTCATCAAACACAACGTCACAAGAAACTTCAACTTGTCCAGAGGACTTGTTAAAGACTCTATATGCCCTTGTGTTTGAATCATATCCTAGTAAAAAGCCTTCTACAGTCTTAGGAGCAAATTTAGATTTTCTACCTCTTTTGACAAGTATAAAGCATTTGCTACCAAAGACTCTAAAATATGAAATATTGGGCTTTTTACCGGTTAGGAGTTTGTATGATGTCTTCTTGAGGATTCGGTGTAGATACAACCAGTTGATGGCGTAGCAAGCGGTGTTGACCGCCTCGGCCCAAAACCGATCCGAAGTCTTGTACTCATCAAGCATGGTTCTTGCCATGTCCAATAGAGTTCTATTCTTCCTCTCCACTACACCATTTTGTTGTGGCGTGTAAGGAGAAGAGAATTCATGCTTGATGCCCTCCTCCTCAAGGAAGCCTTCAATTTGAGAGTTCTTGAACTTCGTCCCGTTATCGCTTCTAATTTTCTTGATCCTTAAGCCAAACTCGTTTTGAGCTCGTCTCAAGAATCCCTTTAAAGTATCTTGGGTATGAGATTTTTCCTGCAAAAAGAACACCCAAGTGAAGCGAGAACAATCATCCACAATAACTAGACAGTACTTACTCCCACCGATGCTTATGTAAGCTATCGGGCCGAATAGGTCCATGTGTAGGAGCTCCAGTGGCCTGTCAGTCGTCATGATGTTCTTGTGTGGATGATGAACACCAACTTGCTTCCCTGCTTGGCATGCGCTAAAATCCTGTCTTTCTCAAAATGAACATTTGTTAATTCTAAAATGTGCTCTCCCTTTAGAAGCTTATGAAGATTCTTCATCCCAACATGGGTCAGTCGGCGGTGCCAGAGCCAACCCATGTTAGTCTTAGCAATTAAGCAAGTGTCGAGTTCAGCTCTATCAAAATCTACCAAGTATAGCTGACCCTCTAACACTCCCTTAAATGCTACTGAATCATCACTTCTTCTAAAGACAGTGACACCTACATCAGTAAATAGACAGTTGTAGCCCATTTTGCATAATTGAGAAACGGAAAGCAAATTTTAATCTAATGAATCTACAAGAAAAACATTAGAAATAGAATGGTCAGGAGATATAGCAATTTTACCCAATTCTTTGACCAAACCTTGATTTCCATCTCCGAATGTGATAGCTCGTTGGGGATCTTGGTTTTTCTCGTAGGAGGAGAACATCTTCTTCTCCCCTGTCATGTGGTTTGTGCACCCGCTATCGATGATCCAACTTGAGCCCTCGGATGCATAAACCTACAAAACAAGTTTAGTTCTTGACTTTAGGTACCCAAATGGTTTTGGGTCCTTTGGCATTAGATACAAGAACTTTGGGTACCCAAACACAAGTCTTTGACCCCTTGTGCCTGCCCCCAACATATTTGGCAACTACCTTGCCGGATTTGTTAGTCAACACATAAGATGCATCAAAAGTTTTAAATGAAATGCTATGTTCATTTGATGCACTAGGAGTTTTCTTTTTAGGCAATTTAGCATGGGTTGATTGCCTAAAACTAGATGTCTCACCCTTATACATAAAAGCATGGTTAGGGCCAGAGTGCGACTTCCTAGAATGAATTCTCCTAATTTTGCTCTCAGGATAACCGGCAGGGTACAAAATGTAACCCTCGTTATCCTGAGGCATGGGAGCCTTGCCCTTGACAAAGTTAGACAATTTCTTAGGAGGGGCATTAAGTTTGACATTGCCTCCCTGTTGGAAGCCAATGTCATCCTTAATGCCAGGGCGTCTCCCACTATAAAGCATACTACGAGCAAATTTAAATTTTTCATTTTCAAGTTCATGCTCGGCAATTTTAGCATCTAATTTTGCTATATGATCATTTTGTTGTTTAATCATGGAAAGGTGATCATGTATAGCATTAACATCAACATCTCTACATCTAGTGCAAATAGTGACATGCTCAGTGGTAGATGTAGAGGGTTTGCAAGAATTAAGTTCAACAATCTTAGCACGCAATATATCATTTTTATCTCTAAGATCGGAAATTGTAACATTGCAAACATCTAGTTCTTTAGCCTTAGCAAGCAATTTTTCATTTTCATCCCTAAGGCTAGCAAGAGAAATGTTCAATTCTTTAATCTTAGCAAGCAAATCAACATTATCATTTCTAAGATTTGGAATTGAAACATCACAAACTTTTGAATCAACCTTAGCTAACAAATTAGCATTCTCATTTCTAAGGTTGTCAATAGTCTCATGGCAAGTGCTTAGCTTACTAGATAGTTTTTCACATTTTTCTACTTCTAGAGCGTAAGCATTTTTAACCTTGACATGCTTCTTATTTTCTTTAATAAGGAAGTCCTATTGGGTGTCCAAGAGATCATCCTTCTCATGAATAGCACTAATCAATTCATTTATTTTTTCCTTTTGTTGCATGTTAAGGTTTGCAAAAAGGGTACGCAAATTATCCTCCTCATCACTAGCATTATCATCACTAGAGGACTCATATTTAGTGGAGGATTTGGATTTAACCTTCTTCTTTTTGTCGTCCTTTGCCATGAGGCACTTGTGGCCGACATTGGGGAAGAGAAGTCTCTTGGTGATGGCGATGTTGGCGGCGTCCTCGTCGGAGGAGGAGTCGCTAGAGCTTTCGTCGGAGTCCCACTCGTGACAAACATGGGCATCGCCGCCCTTCTTCTTGTAGTATCTCTTCTCCTTTCTTCTCCCCTTCTTGTCGTCACCCCTGTCATTGTCACTAGATAGTGGACATTTTGCAATAAAATGACCGGGCTTACCACATTTGTAGCAAACTTTCTTGGAGTGGGGCTTGTAATCTTTCTCCCTCCTTTGCTTGAGGATTTGGCGGAAGCTCTTGATGATGAGCGCCATTTCCTCGTTGTCGAGCTTGGAGGCGTCGATGGGTGTTCTACTCGATGTAGACTCCTCCTTCTTCTCCTCCGTCGCCTTAAATGCGACCGGTTGTGCTTCGGACGTGGAGGGACCATCAAGCTCGTTGATCTTCTTTGAGCCTTTGATCATTAATTCAAAGCTCACAAAATTCCCGATTACTTCCTCGGGAGTCATTAGTGTATATCTAGGATTGCCACGAATTAATTGAACTTGAGTAGGGTTAAGGAAAACAAGTGATCTTAGAATAACCTTAACCATTTCGTGGTCATCCCATTTTTTGCTCTCGAGGTTGCGCACTTGGTTCACCAAGGTTTTGAGCCGGTTGTACATGTCTTGTGGCTCCTCCCCTTGGCGAAGTCGGAAGCGACCGAGCTCCCCCTCGATCGTTTCCCGCTTGGTGATTTTGGTCACCTCGTCTCCTTCGTGCGCGGTCTTTAGCGTGTCCCAAATCTCCTTAGCATTTTTCAACCCTTGCACCTTATTATACTCCTCTCGACTTAGAGAGGCAAGGAGTATAGTTGAGGCTTGGGAGTTGAAGTGTTGGATTTGGGCCACTTCGTCCTCATCATAATCTTCATCCCCTACGGATGGTACCTGTACACCAAACTCAACAACATCCCATATACTTTTGTGGAGTGAGGTTAGATGAAATCGCATCAAATCACTCCACCTAGCATAATCTTCACCATCAAATGTTGGTGGTTTGCCTAATGGGACAGAAAGTAAAGGCGTATGTTTAGGAATGCGAAGGTAGCGTAGGGGGATCTTACTAAACTTCTTGCGCTCATGGCGCTTAGAAGTAATGGATGGCGCGTCGGAGCCGGAGGTGGAAGGTGATGAAGTATCGGTCTCGTAGTAGACCACCTTCCTCATCTTTTTCTTGTCCCCACTCCTATGCGACTTGTGGGAAGAGGATTTCTTCTCCTTCCCCTTCCCCTTGTTACGGGACTCTTCCGATGAAGCTTTCCCGTGGCTTGTAGTGGGCTTGTCGCCGGTCTCCATCTCCCTCTTGGCGTGATCTCCCGACATCACTTCGAGCGGTTAGGCTCTAATGAAGCACCAGCCTCTAATACCAATTGAAAGTCGCCTAGAGGGGGGTGAATAGGGCGAAACTGAAATTTACAAACTTAAACATAAACTACAAGCCGGGTTAGCGTTAGAAATATAATCGAGTCCGAGAGAGAGGGTGCAAAACAAATCACAAGCAAATAAAGAGTGTGACACGCGGATTTGTTTTACCGAGGTTTGGTTCTTGCAAACCTACTCCCCATTGAGGTGGTCACAAAGATCGGGTCTCTTTCAACCCTTTCCCTCTCTCAAACGGTCACGTAGACCGAGTGAGCTTCTTTTCTCAATCAATTGGAACACGAAGTTCCCGCAAGGACCACCACACGATTGGTGTCTCTTGCCTCAATTACAAGTGAGTTTGATCTCAAGAAAGAATGAGAAAGAAGAAGCAATCCAAGCGCAAGAGCTCAAATGAACACGATAAATCACTCTCTCTAATCACTAAAGCTTTGTGTGGAGTTGGGAGAGGATTTGATCACTTGGGTGTGTCTAGAATTGAATGCTAGAGCTCTTGTAAGTAGTTGGAAGGTGGAAAACTTGGATGACTTGAATGTGGGGGTGGTTGGGGTATTTATAGCCCCAACCACCAAACTAGCCGTTTGGTGAAGGCTGCTGTCGCATGGCGCACCGGACAGTCCGGTGCGCCAGCCACGTCACCAGGCCGTTGGGTTCCGACCGTTGGAGCTCTGACTTGTGGGCCCGCCTGGCTGTCCGGTGGCGCACCGGACAAGTCCTGTAGACTGTCCGGTGTGCCACCCGCGCGTGCTCTGTCCTCTGCGCACGCAGACGCGCATTTAATGTGTTGCAGTCGACCGTTGCGCGCGAAGTAGTCGTTGCTCCGCTCGCTCACCGGATAGTCCGGTGTGCACCGGACATGTCCGGTGAATTATAGCGGAGTGGATTCCCGAAGCTGGCGAGTTCGGAGCCACTCTTCCTTGGGGCACCGGATAGTCCGGTGAATTATAGCGAAGCGCCTCTGAGAATTCCCGAAGGTGATGAGTTCAGCCTGGAGTTCCCTGGTACACCGGACACTGTCCGGTGGTGCACCGGACAGTCCGGTGCGCCAGACCAGGACACACTTCGGTTATCCCTTGCTCTCTTTGTTGAACCCTTTTCTTGGTCTTTTTATTGGCCTTTTGTGAACCTTTGGCACCTGTAGAACTCATAGACTAGAGCAAACTAGTTAATCCAATTATTTGTGTTGGGCAATTCAATCACCAAAATCATTTAGGAAATAGGTGTAAGCCTAATTCTCTTTCACTGTCCCACGAAACTTTTTTTTATCCAAGTTAGTCAATTTACTTGTTGAAATTATAGTAAAAACTCAGTGCATGGCATGTTATAAAATAACAAACTGAACTCTAAGGTAGATGTCTCTTGTAATTTTCAATCTTATTTGTTAAATTTGTATTAATTTGATACAATCAATTTAAATTTATCTTACGCCCCGTTTGGATCACCGGAATTGAATTCCATTTTAATAATAGTAATTTAGGCATATATCAATTAAGCTAATTCGCTTTTATATAAAATATATTTGTATACTATTATTAGTAAGATGTCCTAGATATTTATATGCTACATTTTTACTATAGAGGAGTGGAACGAAGAGTGTCATGTAAGTTACTGAATAGAAACAAATTCTACTCATGCATAAAATCATTTCCTATCCTCCACCCTATGAATTTGAGATAGGCTTATATCTGAACTTTAGAAAGTGGTGGAATGTTAAATTCCAAACTAAATAAGTTACTTTATTGAGTGAATTCCAATTCCTTTAAAATGAAGGGATCCAAACGCCCCTTAAAATATTGTACTTTTAGGGGGACAGATTCCCGGGGAGTTCCCCACTGGGATAAATTCCCCGATGGGGACGAGGATGGGAGAAAATGCTACCCCGTGAGCGTTTGTGGGGGGCGGGGCGGGGAATTTTTCTCCCCGTGGGAACATGGATAGGAAGCTATTCCCCGATGGGGAAATCCTCATTGACATCCCTAGACCTGACCTGAATCATGCGTTTCCTGCTTCATTGGTGCCCGATCCGGAATGGCTTCTCCTTTCTTGTGTGAGAAACCATTTCACTCTCTTTGCTGACGCGGAGAGTGGAGTCAATGCTAATGGAAACGGTGTGCCTGGTCGCGTCGTATATGAAATGTTTTGAATCGACAACCTTTTACCCTACACCGCAAAACAAGGCTAAGCTCCTATTTGGTTCGGTTTTTTTTTCTAACCAGCTTTTTCTGAGATTCTGGCTGTGGAAGAATCTGGATGTGAAGATAATCTAAGTATCGTTGGGATTACATACGGAGGAAGATGAAGGTGTCCATAGGATTTAGAATCTAGAAAGTGGCGGATTCCGACTATTGCAACGACTCAACCGATTATGTGTTTATGTTGATTTTGAATGGTTTTTACTAAATCGTTTTTTTTCTAAAAATTGAGCATTTGGCAGTCCACGATAACTTTTGATGGTCAAAAGCTGAAACAAACAGGGCCTAAGGCTAAGCTTAACTTTATCTCTTTTCACCGTCAATGACACATGCACATCTTTGCACTCCCCTTTCAGCAACTACTCGTTTTGGTCATTTAGTTTCTTCACAAATTAAATATATTTTTAAAACTTGGAATGAGAATTTGATGAAAAAGATTTCGATGCTAAACTAAATAATCCCTCTATGTGAAATTAAAATTCGTTTTAATTAATTAATTAATAGGTTTATATAATACTTGATGTATATGTTTTATATATGTGTCTAGATTTATTTTTATTCATTCGAATAACAAGAGCTAAAACGACTGCTATTTTAGAATAGATGGAGTATAATGTTTGGAATTGAGGGAGTAAAGAAACTTGCACGAAGAAAAACCGAGGTAAAGAAACTTGATTGATTAGATAAAAACAAGAATACTTTTGCAATGTCCAGCAGGCCTACTATTCATCCATGTGGTAAGCCCCTTGGACCCAACAAGCAACCACAAAGCCCACCGGGAAGAAGTAGCCCATGCGTGAAAATTTGACATCGCGCCCATCTAGACCAAACCCAGTTAACAGGATTTTAATTGTACAACCTCTCAGCATATATATGTTGAGAACTACGTCACCACGGATCACCAGATTCGCTCCCTTCTCTCCCGTCAGCAGTAGAGGCGCGAGAAGCTGTAGATAACCCGTCTCCCTTCCCAGAAACACGACAGAGTAATACACGAGACACATGATATAGGGTTGGGCCTCTGGTCTCTTTCTCTTCTCTATATTATGGGGGTGTACATGTTTCTTATATAGAGATGTGAGACCTCTAAAGGGCAAAACAGATACTTGCCCACATAACCCTAACTAGGGTTACTTAACACTCCCCCTTGGACGAATACCGCGACCAACACATTTCTCGTTAAAACTCCGAAAAACCCAGTGGGAAAAAATGTGGAGAAAGAGTGCATGGTGATACAAATTGCATTTGCACTTTGTTGCCTCGTTAAAAACCTCATGTGAGAAACTTCAAGAAAACTCACCAATGGAAAAAGAGTACAACAACTGTCATCGGGACAGATTTTGATCCTCTGTGATCTAGATTCTATCGAATCTTCTACAAGGGCTAACTTTAGAAATATGCTCCCCCTGATCCTTGCAAAACCGTATCAATAAGGCAAAACATCTTCTTCTGGAAGTATATGCACATAAAGATTTAGCAAACAGATTGCATATCTTACAAGGACTATTTCAGGAACTTTACCGCTACTCACTTCTAGGATATACGAGATAAGTGCACGTATCAATATAAATAAGCCACTTTGACTGATGGTGTTCGATCGACTAGATCTATATATTTGATAGAAAGTTTCATAAAGGTTCACATATTGATCATCAAGCTCACGCCTTCAGGGCATAAAATATGACATTTATTGTCTCACGATTGTGATCAATATAAGCATTCACTCCCCCTGACGATGACATCTGTCAAAGTCGTTATCCCTCATAAATCAAGCATATTCTTCAAGATATATGTCTCATTGTTCATCTGGAATAACGAGAATGGATGAGGTTGGGGTGCTATCATTTTCTATCTTACACCACAATTTATACATAGTTGTGCAAAGAAAATAACATATCATTCAATAGGACTTAGGGGATAATATAGTTGCAATAGTACATATTCTAAATATGACACATCGCTCCAGGCGTTCATCCTTTGCAACATCTATGATGGTGTAACAAAAGTCCATCAAAGATCATAATCTATCAGAGATTTTTCATCGATCAGATATATCGTTATAGTCTGTCATTCTGACACAATGAGAATATTTTGCCAGTAACACCTAAACCTTATAGGTTTCTGCCATCGTGGCTTTATAGGATACCGTAATTCCACATCTAGTGGAAAATATCATGAGTAAAGATCGTGGAATGCACATGTGCTTATTCGGTGAACTTCAAGTCCTTTGGTACCTCATCTCATTCCTTTTCGGGTATGTATGGGTCTTTATCCCTTTATAGGGATTATCAAACTTTGGTGTTTAACACAGACTTTATTTCTTCTGGAAAGGTTCCATTAAGGAACTATAATCTCATCTAGGAGATATTCTCTCTACATAGGAGAGTGTTCATTCGTCAGGAATGTATTATTCGGTATGAGATTTATATGTTGCACATTTATAAATCAAAGATATGAATCCTCATAGGATCTCATGATGGATCTTCATAATCCTATTAACTGCATATTTTAATTCATGCCATTTGCCAGATATATTACATAGCGGAACAGTCAACATATATGTGGGATGGATCTCTCACAAGACCACTTGAACCATCGCATTCACCACACATTATTTCAATAGTGCCCATAAATGTCCGAACTTCAAGCTCGCGACTTTCATTTTGCGATTATTGGTTCATCCTCGATTGCATTTATCAATGACCCGATAAGAGAGTTTAAAGCACTCATGCCTAGGATTTTGTTTTGGACCCCTTTGCAATATATAGAGGCAAGATAGGTGTCGACACATTTGTCTCCCACATTTAATAATGATCTCCGTCATTTCCCAAAACGAAAGATTCATTGTTTTGTATTCCCAGCACAATGATATTGCGCGCTGAACGGGAATTAGGCTTACACCTAGTTCCTAATTGATTTTGGTGGTTGAATTGCCCAACACAAATAATTGGACTAACTAGTTTGCTCTAGTGTATAAGTTATACAGGTGTCAAAGGTTCATACTTAGCCAATAAAAAGACCAAGAATTGGGTTCAACAAAGAGAGCAAGGGATAACCGAAGTGTGCCCTGGTCTGGCGCACCGGACTGTCCAGTGTGCCACCGGACAGTGTCCGGTGCACCAGGGGACTTCACGCTGAACTCCTCACCTTCGGGAAAATCCAGAGGCGCTCCGCTATAATTCACCGGACTGTCCGGTGTACACCGGACAGTGTCCGGTGCCCTAGGGAAGAGCGACTCTGGAACTCGCCAGCTTCGGGAATTCTCTCCGCTATAATTCACCGGACGTGTCCGATGTGCACCGGACTGTCCGGTGAGCCAGCGGAGCAACGGCTACTTCGCGCCAACGGTCACCTGCAAAGGCATTAAATGCGCGCCAGAGCGCGCAGAAGTCAGGCACGCGAGATGTGGCACACCGGACACTCTATAGTACATGTCTGGTGTGCCACCGGACATCCAGGCGGGCCCAGAAGACAGAGCTCCAACGGTCGGAATCCAACGGCCTTGGTGACGTGGCTGGCGCACCGGACTGTCCGGTGCACCATGCGACAGACAGCCCCACCAAATGGCTAGTTTGGTGGTTGGGGCTATAAATACCCCCAACCACCCCACATTCAAGTTATCCAAGTTTTCCCACTTCAACTACTTACAAGAGCTCTAGCATTCAATTCTAGAGACACCTAAGTGATCAAATCCTCTCCAAATTCTGCACAACACCTTAGTGATTAGTGAGAGAGATTTGCTTGTGTTCTTTTGAGCTCTTGCGCTTGGATTGCTTCTTTTCTTTCTCAATCTTTCTTGAGATCAAACTCACTTGTAATTGAGGCAAGAGACACCAATTGTGTGGTGGTCCTTGCGGGAACTTTGTGTTCCAAGTGTTTGAGAAGAAGAAGCTCACTCGGTCCGAGGGACCGTTTGAGAGAGGGAAAGGGTTGAAAGAGACCCGGTCTTTGTGACCACCTCAACAGGGAGTAGGTTTGCCAAAACCGAACCTCGGTAAAACAAATCCGCGTGTCATACTCTTTATTCGCTTGCGATTTGTTTTACACCCTCTCTCGCGGACTTGATTATATTTCTAATGCTAACCCGACTTGTAGTTGTGATTAACTTTGTAAATTTCAGTTTCGCCCTATTCACCCCCCTCTAGGCGACTTTCAATTGGTATCAGAGCCCGGTACTTCATTAGAGCCTAACCGCTCAAAGTGATGTCGGGAGAACACGCCAAGAAGGAGATGGAGACCGGCGACAAGCCCGCTACAAGCCACGGGAAGACTTCATCGGAAGAGTCCCGCAACAAAAAGAAAGGAAAGGAGAAGAAAGCCTCCTCCCACAAGTCGCATCGGAGTGGCGACAAGAAAAAGAAAATGAGGAAGGTGGTCTACTACGAGACCGACACTTCATCACCTTCCACCTCCGGCTCCGACGCGCCCTCCATAACTTCTAAGCGCCATGAGCACAAGAAGTTTAGTAAGATCCCCCTACGCTACCCTCACATTCCTAAACATACACCTTTACTTTCCGTCCCGTTAGGCAAACCACCAACTTTTGATGGTGAAGATTATGCTAGGTGGAGTGATTTAATGCGATTTCATCTAACCTCACTCCACAAAAGTAAATGGGATGTCGTTGAGTTTAGTGTGCAGGTACCATCCGTAGGGGATGAAGATTATGATATTGATGAAGTGGCCCAAATCGAGCACTTCAACTCCCAAGCCACAACAATACTCCTCGCCTCTCTAAGTAGCGAGGAGTACAACAAGGTGCAAGGATTAAAGAGCGCCAAGGAAGTTTGGGACGTGCTCAAGACCGCGCACAAGGGTGATGAACTCACCAAGATCACCAAGCGGGAAACGATCGAGGGGGAGCTCGGTCGATTCCGTCTTCGCCAAGGGGAGGAGCCACAAGATATGTACAACCGGCTCAAAACCTTGGTGAACCAAGTGCGCAACCTCGGGACCAAGAAATGGGATGACCACGAGGTGGTTAAGGTTATTCTAAGATCACTTATTATCCTTAACCCCACTCAAGTACAATTAATTCGTGGCAACCCAAGATATACACTAATGACCCCCGAAAAAGTAATCGGGAATTTTGTGAGCTTTGAATTTATGATCAAGGGCTCACGAAAGATCAACGAGCTTGACGGCCCCTCCACATCCAAAGCACAACCGGTCGCATTCAAGGCGACGGAGGAGAAGAAGGAGGAGTCTACACCGAGTAGAACACCCATCGACGCCTCCAAGCTCGACAACGAGGAAATGGCGCTCGTCATCAAGAGCTTCCGCCAAATCCTCAAACAAAGGAGGGGGAAAGATTACAAGCCCCGCTCCAAGAAGGTTTGCTACAAATGTGGTAAGCCCGGTCACTTTATAGCTAAATGTCCTATTTCTAGTGACAGTGACAGGGGTGACGACAAGAAGGGGAGAAGAAAGGAGAAGAAGAGATACTACAAGAAGAAGGGCGGCGATGCCCATGTTTGTCGCGAGTGGGACTCCGATGAAAGCTCTAGCGACTCCTCCGACGACGAGGACACCGCCAACATCACCGTCACCAAGGGACTTCGCTTCCCCAACGTCGGCCACAAGTGCCTCATGGCAAAGGACGACAAAAAGAAGAAGGTTAAATCTAAATCCTCCACTAGATATGAATCCTCTAGTGATGAAAATGCTAGTGATGAGGAAGATAACTTGCGCACTCTTTTTGCCAACTTAAACATGCAACAAAAAGAGAAATTAAATGAATTAATTAGTGCCATCCATGAGAAGGACGACCTCTTGGACTCCCAAGAGGACTTCCTAATCAAGGAAAACAAAAAGCATGTTAAAGTTAAAAATGCTTATTCTCTAGAAGTTGAAAAATGTGAAAAATTATCTAGTGAACTAAGCACTTGCCATGAGACTATAGACAACCTTAGAAATGAGAATACTAATTTGTTAGCTAAGGTTGATTCTATTGCTTGTAATGTTTCAATTCCCAATCTTAGAAATGATAATGATGATTTACTTGCTAAGATTGAAGAATTAAACATGTCTCTTGCTAGCCTTAGGATTGAAAATGAAAACTTGCTTGCTAAGGCTAAAGAATTAGATGTTTGCAATGTTACAATTTCGGACCTTAGAACTAAAAATGATATATTACATGCTAAGGTTGTAGAATTGAAATCTTGCAAACCCTCTACATCTACCGTTGAGCACACTTCTATTTGTACTAGATGTAGAGATGTTGATATTAATGCTATACATGATCACATGGCTTTAATTAAACAACAAAATGATCATATACTCAAATTAGATGCTAAAATTGCCGAGCATGAACTTGAAAATGAAAAATTTAAATTTGCTCGAAGTATGCTTTATAGTGGGAGACACCCTGGCATTAAGGATGGCATTGGCTTCCAACAGGGAGACAATGTCAAGCTTAATGCCCCTCCTAAGAAATTGTCCAACTTTGTTAAGGGCAAGGCTCCCATGCCTCAGGATAACGAGGGTTACATTTTGTACCCTGTCGGTTATCCTGAGAGCAAAATTAGGAGAATTCACTCTAGGAAGTCTCACTCTGGCCCTAACCATGCTTTTATGTATAAGGGTGAGACATCTAGCTCTAGGCAACCAACCCGTGCTAAGTTGCCTAAGAAGAATACTCCTAATGCATCAAATGATCATGACATTTCATTTAAAACTTTTGATGCTTCTTATGTGTTAACTAACAAATCCGGCAAGGTAGTTGCCAAATATGTTGGGGGCAAGCACAAGGGGTCAAAGACTTGTGTTTGGGTACCCAAAGTTCTTGTGTCTAATGCCAAAGGACCCAAAACCATTTGGGTACCTAAAGTCAAGAACTAAAAATGTTTTGTAGGTTTATGCATCCGGGGGCTCAAGTTGGATCATCGACAGCGGGTGCACAAACCACATGACAGGGGAGAAGAAGATGTTCTCCTCCTACGAGAAAAACCAAGATCCCCAACGAGCTATCACATTCGGGGATGGAAATCAAGGTTTGGTCAAAGGATTGGGTAAAATTGCTATATCTCCTGACCACTCTATTTCCAATGTTTTTCTTGTATATTCTTTAGACTACAATTTGCTTTCTGTTTCTCAATTATGTCAAATGGGCTACAACTGTCTTTTTACTGATATAGGTGTCACTGTCTTTAGAAGAAGTGATGATTCAATAGCATTTAAGGGAGTGTTAGAGGGTTAGCTATACTTGGTAGATTTTGATAGAGCTGAACTCGACACTTGCTTAATTGCTAAGACTAACATGGGCTGGCTCTGGCATCACCGACTAGCACATGTTGGGATGAAGAATCTTCACAAGCTTCTAAAGGGAGAGCACATTTTAGGATTAACAAATGTTCATTTTGAGAAAGACAGGATCTGTAGCGCATGCCAAGCAGGGAAGCAAGTTGGTGCCCATCATCCACATAAGAACATCATGACGACCGACAGGCCACTGGAGCTCCTACACATGGATCTATTCGGCCCGATTGCTTACATAAGCATCGGCGGGAGTAAGTACTGTCTAGTTATCGTGGATGATTATTCTCGCTTCACTTGGGTATTCTTTTTGCAGGAAAAATCTCATACCCCAGGAACATTAAAGGGATTCTTAAGACGGGCTCAAAATGAGTTCGGCTTAAGGATCAAGAAAATCAGAAGCGACAACGGGACGGAGTTCAAGAACTCTCAAATTGAAGGCTTCCTTGAGGAGGAGGGCATCAAGCATGAGTTCTCTTCTCCCTACACCCCACAACAAAATGGTGTAGTGGAAAGGAAGAATAGAACTCTATTGGACATGGCAAGAACCATGCTTGATGAATACAAGACTTCGGATCGGTTTTGGGCCGAGGCGGTCAACATCGCCTGCTACACCATCAACCGGTTGTATCTACACCGAATCCTCAAGAAGACATCTTATGAACTCGTAACCGGTAAAAAGCCCAACATTTCATATTTTAGAGTCTTTGGTAGCAAATGCTTTATTCTTATTAAAAGAGGTAGAAGATCTAAATTTGCTCCTAAGACTGTAGAAGGCTTTTTACTAGGATATGATTCAAACACAAGGGTATATAGAGTCTTTAACAAGTCCTCTGGACAAGTTGAAGTTTCTTGTGACGTTGTGTTTGATGAGACTAACGGCTCTCAAGTAGAGCAAGTTGATCTTGATGAGATAGGTGATGAAGAGGCTCCGTGCATCGCGCTAAGGAACATGTCCATTGGGGATGTGTGTCCTAAAGAATCCGAAGAGCCTCCAAATGCGCAAGATCAACCATCCTCCTCCACGCAAGCATCTCCACCAACTCAAAATGAGGATGAGGCTCAAGTTGATGAAGGAGAAGATCAATCAGATGAGCCACCTCAAGATGACGACAATGATCAAGGGGGAGATGCAAATAATCAAGACAAGGAGGATGAAGAACAAAGGCCACCACACCCAAGAGTCCACCAAGCAATCCAACGAGATCACCCCGTCAACACCATCCTCGGCGACATTCATAAGGGGGTAACCACTAGATCTCGTGTTGCACATTTTTGTGAGCATTACTCTTTTGTTTCCTCTATTGAGCCTCACAGGATAGAGGAAGCACTTCAAGATTTGGATTGGGTGGTGGCGATGCAAGAGGAGCTCAACAACTTCACTAGGAATGAGGTATGGCACTTAGTTCCACGTCTTAATCAAAATGTTGTAGGAACCAAATGGGTCTTCCGCAACAAGCAAGACGAGCATGGTGTGGTGACAAGGAACAAAGCTCGACTTGTGGCCAAGGGATACTCCCAAGTCGAAGGTTTGGATTTCGGTGAAACCTATGCACCCGTAGCTAGGCTTGAGTCAATTCGTATATTATTGGCCTATGCTACTTACCATGGTTTCAAGCTTTATCAAATGGACGTGAAGAGTGCCTTCCTCAATGGACCGATCAAAGAAGAGGTCTATGTTGAGCAACCTCCCGGCTTTGAAGACAGTGAGTATCCTAACCATGTCTATAAGCTCTCTAAGGCGCTTTATGGGCTCAAGCAAGCCCTAAGAGCATGGTATGAATGCCTTAGAGATTTCCTTATCGCTAATGGCTTCAAAGTCGGAAAGGCCGATCCTACACTCTTTACTAAAACACTTGAAAATGACTTGTTTGTATGCCAAATTTATGTTGATGATATTATATTTGGGTCTACTAACGAGTCTACATGTGAAGAATTTAGTAGGATCATGACACAAAAATTCGAGATGTCGATGATGGGGGAGTTATAGTATTTCTTAGGATTTCAAGTGAAGCAACTCCAAGAAGGCACCTTCCTAAGCCAAACGAAGTATACTCAAGATATTCTAACCAAGTTTAGAATGAAGGATGCCAAACCCATCAAGACACCCATGGGAACCAATGGGCATCTCGACCTCGACGAAGGAGGTAAATCCGTCGATCAAAAGGTATATCGGTCGATGATAGGATCTTTACTCTATTTATGTGCATCTCGACCGGATATTATGCTTTCCGTATGCATGTGTGCAAGATTCCAAGCCGACCCTAAGGAAGCTCACCTTAAGGCCGTAAAACGAATCTTGAGATATTTAGTTTATACTCCTAAGTTTGGGCTTTGGTATCCTACGGGATCCACCTTTGATTTGATTGGTTATTTGGATGCCGATTGGGCGGGGTGTAAAATCAATAGAAAGAGCACATCGGGGACTTGCCAGTTCTTGGGAAGATCCTTGGTGTCTTGGGCTTCAAAGAAGCAAAATTCCGTAGCTCTTTCTACCGCCGAAGCTGAGTACATTGCCGCAGGCCATTGTTGCGCGCAACTACTTTGGATGAGGCAAACCCTTAGGGACTATGGTTACAAATTAACCAAAGTTCCTCTTCTATGTGATAATGAGAGTGCAATCAAAATGGCGGATAATCCCGTCGAACATAGCCGCACTAAACACATAGCCATTCGGTATCACTTTTTAAGGGATCACCAACAAAAGGGAGATATCGAGATTTCTTACATTAACACTAAAGATCAACTAGCCGATATCTTTACCAAGCCTCTTGATGAGCAAACTTTTAACAAACTTAGGCATGAGCTAAATATTCTTGATTCTAGGAACTTCTTTTGTTGATTTGCACACATAGCTCTTTTATATACCTTTGATCATGTCTCTTTCATATGCTATGACTAATGTGTTTTCAAGTCTATTTCAAACCAAGTCATAGGTATATTGAAAGGAAATTGGAGTCTTCGGCGAAGACTAAGACTTCCACTCCGTAACTCATCCTTCGTTGTCGCTCCGAGCAACTCTCCATCTTTGGAGAGAAAAGGACTCCGTCTTTGGTATAATCCTCACTCATTTATTTATGACCAAAGGGGGAGAAAGTGATTCTAAGGGCTCTAATGACTCCGTTTTTGGCGATTCATGCCAAAGGGGGAGAAAGTATTAGCCCAAAGCAAAAGGACCGCACCACCACCTTATTTTAAAAGAGTTTTTTTCAATTGATATGATTCTCAATTGATAAATTTAAAATTGGTATCATATTGTGTTCAAAAGGGGGAGAAAGTAGCATTTCAAAATTGATATATCAAAACCCTCTTGAACACTAAGAGGAGGATTTCATTTAGAGGGAGTTTTGTTTAGTCAAAGGAAAAGCATTTGAAACAGGGGGAGAAAATTTCAAATCTTGAAAATGCTTTGCAAAATCTTATTCATTTGCCTTTGACTATTTGCAAAAGAACTTTGAAAAAGATTCACAAAAGAATTTGCAAAAACAAAACATGTGGTGCAAGAGTGGTCCAAAATGTTAGAAATAAAGAAACAATCCATGCATATCTTATAAGTATTTATATTGGCTCAATTCCAAGCAACCTTTGCACTTACATTATGCAAGCTAGTTCAATTATATACTTCTATACTTGCTTTGGTTTGTGTTGGCATCAATCACCAAAAAGGGGAGATTGAAAGGGAATTATGCTTACACCTAGTTCCTAATTGATTTTGGTGGTTGAATTGCCCAACACAAATAATTGGACTAACTAGTTTGCTCTAGTGTATAAGTTATACAGGTGTCAAAGGTTCACACTTAGCCAATAAAAGACCAAGAATTGGGTTCAACAAAGAGAGCAAGAGATAACCGAAGTGTGCCCTGGTCTGGCGCACCGGACTGTCCGGTGCACCAGGGGACTTCACGCTGAACTCCTCACCTTCGGGAAAATCCAGAGGCGCTCCGCTATAATTCACCGGACTGTCCGGTGTACACTGGACAGTGTCCAGTGCCCTAGGGAAGAGCGACTCTGGAACTCGCCAGCTTCGGGAATTCTCTCCGCTATAATTCACCGGACGTGTCCGATGTGCACCGGACTGTCCGGTGATCCAGCGGAGCAACGACTACTTCGCGCCAACGGTCTCCTGCAGAGGCATTAAATGCGCGCCAGAGCGCGCAAAAGTCAGGCACGCGAGATGTGGCGCACCGGACACTCTACAATACATGTCCGGTGTGCCACCGGACATCCAGGCGGGCCCAGAAGACAGAGCTCCAACGGTCGGAACCCAACGGCCTTGGTGACGTGGCTGGCGCACCGGACATGTCCTGTGTGCACCGGACTGTCCGGTGCACCATGCGACAGACAGCCCCACCAAACGGCTAGTTTGGTGGTTGGGGCTATAAATACCCCCAACCACCCCACATTCAAGTTATCCAAGTTTTCCCACTTCAACTACTTACAAGAGCTCTAGCATTCAATTCTAGACACACCCAAGTGATCAAATCCTCTCCAAATTCCGCACAACGCCTTAGTGATTAGTGAGAGAGATTTGCTTGTGTTCTTTTGAGCTCTTGCGCTTGGATTGCTTCTTTTCTTTCTCAATCTTTCTTGAGATCAAACTCACTTGTAATTGAGGCAAGAGACACCAATTGTGTGGTGGTCCTTGCGGGAACTTTGTGTTCCAAGTGTTTGAGAAGAAGAAGCTCACTCGGTCCGAGGGACCGTTTGAGAGAGGGAAAGGGTTGAAAGAGACCCGGTCTTTGTGACCACCTCAACGGGGAGTAGGTTTGCCAAAACCGAACCTCGGTAAAACAAATCCGCATGTCATACTCTTTATTCGCTTGCGATTTGTTTTGCACCCTCTCTCGCGGACTTGATTATATTTCTAACGCTAACCCGGCTTGTAGTTGTGATTAACTTTGTAAATTTCAGTTTCGCCCTATTGACCCCCCCCCTCTAGGCGACTTTCACGCGCATTGCTAGGAACTTCATCATCAAGATGAACCTCTTCGTGAGGTAAATCACTAGCAGATCGAGTTTATCGGAGGAGAGTTATTACAGACCACGTGAATATGCAATCAGAACATATGCTTTGACTAAGGCCGATGGATCATATTCGCAAGCGTCCCCGAGAATAGATCAAATGCCAATAACTCAAATATGGATATTATATTAATCCTGGGTACATCCACTGGTTACTCCTCAACGATTTCTAGCAAACTCCATATACATAGGAGTACACACCGAACGACAGGTTCAGTTTGGCTTTTGTGCGTTTAATAGAATATTGAGGCATTACACTATATGGCATTCCTCCCCCTAATGCCGAGATGTTCTAAAAGCATACAAATAAAATCCCCAACCACAAACATCCAGTTGTGACCAATGTATGCTATTGTGGTGATTTATTTGGGAAATATTACGCACATTACAAATAGGGGTTTTATGCAGTGAGCTTTGGACTTAGATTAATGTAGCGGCATGAATACTACATATTTGTCCTTCAACATGAAGGGTTAGTCTCAACATCCAGCGAGACACGCAACAACAAGTTGCTTCGTGGTTACAATTCTGCAAACTTATTGTTATTATTACCAAATGCACAGTCAATCATTAAGATTTAGACTAACATGCACACACTATTTTATCCATAAGGGTCCTTCAGGGGCTCGTGATTCGTTGTTTGGAGCCATTAGTTGACTTCAGATCAACAGGTAAAATGACCATCAGGGTCTAATGCTCACAAAGACATTCGCTGGTTGCATTGTGCTTTTAAGCACATAGGAAAATGTGTGTGTAGATAATGGTAGTAAAGTGCACGGCATCAGGCCAATGGTGCCAAGCAAATATTTTTATATGCAGAGATGTATAGTCCAGCTCGTTTTATCACTGCCCATGGTTTACCCAATTACTCATACTGCTCTGAAATTGGGTATCGATTTATGTAACATTTTTAGGTATAATAATTTTGAGAGAGAACTTATAATAATAGTTAATTATTTGTGGTGTTGCCAGCAGGGCAAACATTTCTCCTCATATTATATACCAAATTGTTCTATATAGCATTATTTTGATCTCTTCATTGTTCAGCAAAAAGATAAGCTTTGAAATAGAACAGACAAGGCCAAGAATTCATTTTTTCTGGGAAAAATCACCATATAACTAGCTTTTGATGAAGCAAATGATGATAACTGCTTGGCAAGAACAAAACAATACTGGTATCCGCCTAGGATCCATCTTCAACAACAGATATTACTGCTCTCATACGAAGAAATCATCAGGAGTAGAGAGGATACAACAGGTCTCTACAAGATCTTCACATTTCTATAACAAATTATCATCACTAGTAGTCTAGTGGTCAAGACATATGACTCTTCTGGCTCCGAGGACCAAGGACAGAATAATGCCCAATTTAGCTTCATGCTCTGCGGTGATGTGGGATTTCATGTCTATTTTTCTACTCTTCTTACTTCTGGTATATCTGAGATAGATTGTGGTAAGCATACTAAGAGATAGAATACAATGTAGTTCCGCTACATAACCTTTAGTTATATGTCCATTAAGGACTGGCCTTTACCATTTAGCTTACAGTGTATAACATACTCGACAAAGCACTATCTCGAGTCAATTCAGCGACTATGAGTATTTACAATTCTGGGATATGTATGCAACACAAGCATATATGTCCAAATAGGATGAGCAAAGTGGTTTGACGGGAACATACGATGATTTTTCACACCAACATAGTGAATTTTTCTTAGAGTAACCTTTCGATGTACTCGCAACTTTATGTTGCTAGAGGTTATATGTTCTTTTATCTCAGAGTTTGCTTCATGTCGTTCAGCGATAAAAAACAATGTGCCAACATCTGGTTGAGCAATGTATAACTGAGATTTATAGTCTTAAATCATTTGGTAAAGCCTTTTGCTTACTAATCGAATCCCAATTTGTGATGTTTTTTATGCCAAAAAGGCTTTAATGCATTATATTATATACATCTTCGAGTTACTTCAGGTAAATCTTTATGCATGAGATGGGAGCAAATAATTAACTTATCTATGTTTCATTGTATTTCAATTTAATTTCCCAGATTTTCTAAGCACTATAGAGCTTGATATAGTTGTTATGGACACTTGGCGATATATATAAATATTTGATGCCACACAACACAATCAAATAAAATATAGAGTTAAACAAAATTGTTTACGAAGGTTGTGCTATGTTGTGACTTCAGGGGCTCGAATAATCCACCACATTCCACACGAGTACAAACTCCGACGTATCTGGCGTCAACACGTGTGCGACCATCAGGGCTACGACAACAAATAAGCCTCTGTAACAAGCGCAACAGGCGCAATTATGGCTCGTTAGTCGGGGTACAGGATAAGTCCACGCAACGTGCGCAACAGGCACAACTATGGCTCGCTGATCACGGCAGACGAACCGTGCCTACAAGACATGCGAAAAATACACGACTCGGCGATGGCGGTCCGACTCAACGGGAGTGGTCCTACTATGCAAGAGTGCGACATAGCAATCATATGACGCAACCAAGTTCGTACGACACAAATACTGCGTCGTGTTGCCATGGCGCAGCTGTAGCATCCCAAAAATTCAAATCTTGGAATTTTCTCAAACTCGCTCTAATTCAAAATGAATTTCAAATTTCATTTCAAAATGTTTGTTTGCGAGTTGATATCAGCAAATAAAATATAGTGGTCTATATTCTCTCCAAAATCCTCCTCAAAATATCCTACAAATATTTCCCCCAGTGACCCCCCTCAAATTCTTCCCAGAAATACTGCCCAGATATTTCCCTAGTGATCCCCTCTGATTCATTCCAAAAATACTGTCCAAATATTCCACTGATAATTCTCCAGGTATTTTCCTCCTGAGAAATACCTTCAGAATCATTTTTCAAGTCCCTACAAATATTTTCTTCATAACTTTCCTCATGCTCATACGTATACGTATGCCTCCGGTGTCATACGGCAAGCTCTACAAGCTAATTACACTCATATAAGACAAATCCATGCTAATCTCCCACTAATCCTCTCATCCTCCCACTAATCCTCTCATCCCTCCCCCTAATCCCCCACCATGGCTATAAATAGAGGGGCAAGGGCCTCCTCTCATCCCACCCCAAGCCATTTCATGGCAACTCTCTCCACTCCCCCCACACACGCCCACTCCACCTCCCACACAAGCACACACTAGCACAAGGATCGTTCGGTCGTTCTTCGATCGTTCGTCCCCTGTTCTTAGTTTGTTCGTTCATTCGTCCGATCGTTCGATCGTCCGTCCGTTCGTTCGTCCAAATAATCTTTTTCCTGCCGTTATGCTGCCGAAATTCTGATCGTTCGTTCGTTCGATCATTCGATCGTTCATCGTTCGTTCATAGTTCCTATTCATCATTCATTGTTCGTTCATAGTCCCTATTCATCGTTCTTACAGATAATCTTTGTCCTGTCGTTATGCTGCCTGTCGGGGACCATAATTAGGGGTACCCTCAAGGCTCCTAATTCTCAGCTGGTAACCCCCATCAACACAAAGCTGCAAAGGCCTGATGGGTGCGACTAAGCCAGGGATCGGTCCATTCGAGGGACTCGATCACGCCTCGCCCGAGCCCAGCCTCGGGCAAGGGCAGCCGACCCCGGAGGATCTCCGTCTCGCCCGAGGCCCGCCTCCAGCGATGAACAAACTCCCGGCTCGCCCGAGGCCCAGTCTTCGGCAAGAAGCAACCCTGGCCAAATCGCCACGCCAACCGACCAAATCGCAGGGGCATTTAATGCAAAGGTGGCCTGACACCTTTATCCTGACACGCGTCCTCCAGTCGATAGGGCCGAAGTGACCGCAGTCACTTCGCTGCTCCACTTACCGTCCTGACAGAAGGACAGCGCCGCCTGTGCCGCTCCGACTGCTGTGCCACTCGAAAAAGTGAGGCTGACAGGCAGTCAGGCCCGGCCTCAGGCACCATAGGAAACTCCGCTCCGCCCGACCCAGGGCTCGGACTTGGGCTCAGCCCCGGAAGACGGCGAACTCCGATCCGCCCGACCCCAGGGCTCGGACTTGGGTTAGCCCCGGAAGACGGCGAACTCCGCTCCGCCCGACCCAGGGCTCGGACTTGGGCTCAGCCCCGAAAGACGGTGAACTCCGCTCCGCCCGACCCAGGGCTCGGACTTGGGCTCAGCCCCGGAAGACGGCGAACTCCGATCCGCCCGACCCCAGGGCTCGGACTTGGGCTCAGCCCCGGAAGACGGCGAACTCTGATCCGCCCGACCCCACGGCTCGGACTCGGGCTCAGCCCCGGAAGACGACGAACTCCGCTTCGCTTGACCCCAGGGCTCGGACTCAGCCCTGGCTTCAGCCGACGGTCTCCGCCTCGCCCGACCCAGGGGCTCGGACTCGACCTCGACCATGGAAGATAGACTCGACCTCGACCTCGGAGGAGCCTCCACATCGCCCAACCTAGGGCACGGACCGACCACGTCAACAGGAGGCGCCATCATTACCCTACCCCAAGCTGACTCAGGCTACGGGGAACAAGACCGGCGACCCATCTGGCTCGCTCCGCTAGACAAGTAATGATGGCACCCCGCACGCTCTATGACGACGGTGGCTCTCAGCCCCCTTACGGAAGCAAGAGGACGTCAACAAGGACTCAACAGCCCCGATAGCTGTCCTTCCGCCAGGCTCCAGCGCTCCTTCGACGGCCACGACACCACACGAACTAGGTGCCAAAACCTCTCCGGCTGCCACGATGGCATGTACTTAGGGCGCTAGCTCTCCTCCGCTAGACATGTTAGCACTCTGCTACACCCCCATTGTACACCTGGATCCTCTCCTTGCGCCTATAAAAGGAAGGACCAGGGCCCTCTTACAGAAGGTTGGCCGCGTGGGGAAGAGGACGGGACAGGCGCTCGCGTGAGGCCGCTCGCTCCCCCTCCCGCGTGGACGCTTGTAACCCCCTACTGCAAGCGCTCCCGACCTGGGCGCGGGACAAACACGAAGGCCGCGGGATTTCAACCTCTCTCTCTCGCTCCGGCTGCCTTTTCCCCCCCCTTCGCGCTCCGTCTCGCGCCGACCCATCTAGGCTGGGGCACGCGGCGACATTTCACTCGTCGGCCCAGGGACCCCCCGGTCTCGAAACACCGACAATTGGCGCGCCAGGTAGGGGCCTGCTGCGTGTTGACGAACAGCTTCCCGTCAAGCTCCAGATGGGCAGTCTCCAGCAACCTTTCCAGCCCGGGACGATGCTCCGTTTTGGGAGTCTTGAGTTCATGTCCCTCGACGGCAGCTACGACATGGTACTCCTTCCCCCGCCGTGCGACAGCGACAATGGCGGCCGACATCCCGCCCGCCAGCGGCGGAATCGACGACGTCTTCCCCGCGTGGTGGAAGAACAACATTCGAGCTCACCCCACCCTCTCCCCCGCCGATGGAGGAGGAGGCGGGGCAACCAAGGCCAAGCAGGAGGCGGCACCTCGTCGGCTGTCGAGCGAGTCGACGGCGCCGGCGCCCCAACGGGGGGCACGTCGGGCATCGACCTCGTGTTTGAGACGAAGACGAGCGTCGTCTCCCCGCAACACGCCAATTCCAAGCAAACGGACGACGCCAGCACGCTCGTGAAAGGCTTGCTGGGCGTCACCCTCGTACCTGAGATGACGGTGCAGTCAGTCCCTAACGTGACTTCCTCACCGCCCGTCGACCAAGAGGTACCGACCGATTTCCATCTCAAGCCCCTTGGATTCAGCCTCGACCCGCCAAGCGGCTTCGCTTTGGCGGACGCTCTCGTAGAGGCGAGTCCGAACCCTCTGGGGTATCGTATGCGGTCACCCTGGGACCGGCTGACGGATGTCTCGACCTATGGGCCCTCGGGGTCCGAGGAAGATGATGAGCCCGACTTCTGTTGGGATTTCTCTAGACTTGGTAACCCCAGTGCCATGCGGGACTTCATGACCGCATGCGACTACTGCCTTTCCAACTGTTCCGACGGTAGCCGCAGCCTCGGCGACGAGGACTGCGGCCCAAGTCGTGAATGTTTCCACGTCGATCTAGGGGGTCCCTCCGAAGGCAACCATCTCGGTATGCCGGAGAACAGTGATCTCCCTAGGCCTGTGCCTCGCGTTGACATCCTACGGGAGCTAGCTGTGGTCCCCGTTCTGGCGGGGGGTCATGACCCACAGCTCGAGCAAATCCACGGGGTGCCGGCCAGGCTCGACGAGGGAGCAGGAGCACTTGAGCCGATTCGCCGGGACGTCGGGCAGGAATGGGCGGGCCAACCTCCGGCCGGAGAAATGCGTCATCTACCCCAGGGTATCCAGCACCGCATCGTCGACGATGTCAGGGCAAGGCCGCCACCCGCTTCCAGTGGAGTCGGCCAGAACCTGGCTGCAGCAGCAATGCTTCTCCGCGCGATGCCAGAGCCATCAACCACCGAGGGGCGGCGAATCCAGGGAGAGCTCAAGAATCTCCTGGAGGGCGCTGCGGTCCGATGGGCCGAAAGCTCCGCCTCCCGAAGGCAGGGGTACCCCTCGGAACATCGCGCTGCGACTTCCCGATTCATGTGGGAAGCCTCGGTCCACACCAGGCGCACGCGCAACACAGCGCCTGCGGCCCCGGGTCGCCTCGGCAACGAGCACCATCACCGCGACCGTCGGGCCCACCTCGACGAGAGGGTGCTCCGAGGCTACCACCCCAGGCGTGGGGGATGCTACGACAGCGGGGAGGATCGGAGTCCCTCGCCCGAACCACCCGGTCCGCAGGCTTTCAGCCACGCCATACGACGGGCGCCGTTCCCGACCCGGTTCCGACCCCCGACTACTATCACAAAGTACTCGGGGGAGACGAGACCGGAACTATGGCTCGCGGACTACCGGCTGGCCTGCCAACTGGGTGGGACGGACGATGACAACCTCATCATCCGCAACCTCCCCCTGTTTCTCTCCGACACCGCTCACGCCTGGTTGGAGCACCTGCCTCTGGGGCAGATCTCCAACTGGGACGACCTGGTCCAAGCCTTCGCCGACAATTTCCAGAGCACGTACGTGCGCCCTAGAAACTCCTGGGACCTCCGAAGCTGCCGGCAGCAGCCGGGAGAGTCTCTCCGGGACTGCATCCGGCGATTCTCGAAGCAGCGCACCGAGCTGCCCAACATCACCGATTCAGATGTCATCGGCGCGTTCCTCGCCGGCACCACTTGCCGCGACCTGGTTAGCAAGCTGGGTCGAAAGACCCCCACCAGGGCGAGCGAGCTGATGGACATCGCCACCAAGTTCGCCTCTAGCCAGGAGGCGGTTGAGGCTATCTTCCGGAAGGACAAGCAGCCCCAGGGCCACCCACCGGAAGATGCCCCCGAGGCGTCAACTCAGTGCGGCGCCAAGAAGAAGGGCAAGAAGAAGTCGCAAGCGAAACGCGACGCCGCCGACGTGGACCTTGTCGCCGCCGCCGAGTACAAGAACCCTCGGAACCCCCCCGGAGGTGCCAACCTCTTCGACAAGATGCTCAAGGAGCCGTGCCCCTATCATCAGGGGCCCATCAAGCACACCCTTGAGGAGTGCGCTATGCTTCGGCGCCACTTCCACAGGGCCGGGCCACCCGCGGAGGATGGCGGGGCTCGCGACGACGACAAGAAGGAAGATCACCAGGCAGGAGAGTTCCCTGAGGTCCGCGACTACCTCATGATCTACGGTGGGCAAGCGGCGAACGCCTCGGCTCGGCACCGCAAGCAAGAGCGTCGGGAGGTCTGTTCGGTGAAGGTGGCGGCGCCAGTCTACCTAGACTGGTCCGACAAGCCCATCACCTTCGACCAAACCGACCACCTCGACCACGTGCCGAGCCCGGGGAAATACCCGCTTGTTGTTGACCCCGTCATCGGCGACGTCAGGCTCACCAAGGTCCTCATGGACGGAGGCAGCAGCCTCAACATCATCTACGCCGAGACCCTCGGGCTCCTGCGTGTTGATCTGTCCTCGGTCCGGGCAGGCGCTGTGCCTTTCCACGGGATCATCCCTGGGAAGCGCATCCAGCCCCTCGGACAACTCGACCTTCCCGTCTGCTTCGGGGCACCCTCCAACTTCCGAAGGGAGACCCTCACGTTCGAGGTGGTCGGGTTCCGAGGAACCTACCACGCAGTACTAGGGAGGCCATGCTACGCGAAGTTCATGGCCGTCCCCAACTACACCTACCTCAAGCTCAAGATGTCGGGCCCCATCGGGGTCATCACCGTCGGCCCCACGTACCGACACGCGTTCGAATGCGACGTCGAGTGCGTGGAGTACACCGAGGCCCTCGCCGAATCCGAGGCCCTCACCACCGACCTGGAGAGCCTCTCTAAGGAGGTGCCAGACGTGAAGCGTCACGCCGGCAACTTCGAGCCAGCGGAGACGGTTAAGTCCGCCCCCTCGACCCCAGCAGCGATGCTTCCAAGCAGATCCGGATCGGCTCCGAGCTCGATCCCAAATAGGAAGCAGTGCTCGTCGACTTTCTCCGCGCGAATGCCGATGTTTTCTCGTGTTGTCCCTCGGACATGCCTGGCATACCGAGGGATGTCGCCGAGCACTCACTGGATATCCGAGCCGGAGCCCGACCCGTCAAGCAGCCTCTGCGCCGATTCGACGAACAAAAGCGCAGAGCCATAGGCGAGGAGATCCACAAGCTAATGGCGACAGGGTTCATCAAAGAGGTATTCCATCCTGAATGGCTTGCCAACCCTGTGCTTGTGAGAAAGAAAGGAGGGAAATGGCGGATGTGTGTAGACTACACTGGTCTAAACAAAGCATGTCCGAAGGTTCCCTACCCTCTGCCTCGCATCGATCAAATCGTGGATTCCACTGCTGGGTGCGAAACCCTGTCTTTCCTCGATGCCTACTTAGGGTATCACCAAATCAGGATAAAGGAGTCCGACCAGCTCGCGACTTCTTTCATCACACCCTTCAGCATGTACTGTTATGTCACCATGCCGTTCGGCTTGAGGAATGCGGGTGCGATGTACCAGCAGTGCATGAACCATGTGTTCGGCGAACACATTGGCCGGACGGTCGGGGCCTACGTCGATGACATCGTAGTCAAGACGAGGAAAGCCTCCGACCTCCTTTCCAACCTTGAAGTGACATTCCGATGTCTCAAGGTGAAAGGCGTGAAGCTTAATCCCGAGAAATGTGTCTTTGGGGTTCCTCGAGGCATGCTCTTGGGGTTCATCGTCTCCGAGCAGGGCATCGAAGCCAACCCGGAGAAGATTGCGGCCATCACCAGCATGGGGCCCATCAAGGACTTGAAAGGCGTACAGAGAGTCATGGGATGTCTTGCGGCTCTGAGCCGTTTCATCTCACGCCTCGGCGAAAGAGGCCTGCCTCTGTACCGCCTCTTAAGGATGGCCGAGTGCTTCACTTGGACCCCTGAGGCCGAGGAAGCCCTCGGGAACATGAAGGCGCTCCTCACCAATGCGCCCGTCTTGGTGCCTCCCGCTGCCGGAGAAGCCCTCTTGATCTACGTCGCCGCGACCACTCAGGTGGTTAGCGCCGCGATTGTGGTCGAGAGACGAGAAGAGGGGCATGCATTGCCCGTCCAGAGGCCAGTCTACTTCATCAGCGAGGTACTGTCCGAGACCAAAATCCGCTACCCACAAGTTCAGAAGCTGCTGTACGCGGTGATCCTGACGCGGCAGAAGTTGCGACACTACTTCGAGTCTCACCCGGTAACTGTGGTGTCATCCTTCCCCCTGGGGGAGATCATCCAGTGCCGAGAGGCCTCGGGTAGAATCGCGAAGTGGGCGGTGGAAATCATGGGCGAAACAATCTCGTTCGCCCCTCGGAAGGCCATCAAGTCCCAGGTCTTGGCGGACTTCGTGGCTGAATGGGTCGACACCCAGCTCCCAACAGTTCCGATCCAGCCGGAACTCTGGACCATGTTCTTCGACGGGTCGCTGATGAAGACAGGAGCCGGCGCAGGCCTACTCTTCATCTCGCCCCTCGGAAAGCATCTACGCTACGTGCTACGCCTCCACTTCCCGGCGTCCAACAATGTGGCTGAGTACGAGGCTCTGGTCAACGGGTTGCGGATCGCCATCGAGCTAGGGGTCCGATGCCTCGACGCTCGCGGTGACTCGCAGCTCGTCATCGACCAAGTCATCGGACGAGCTGGCTAAAATAGCCTCGGGGCGAACAACGGTTCCCCCGGACGTCTTCTCCCGAGACCTGCATCAACCCTCCGTCAAGATCGACGACACGTCCGAGCCCGAGGTACCCTCGGCTCAGTCCGAGGTACCCTCGGCTCAGTCCGAGGCACCCTCGGCTCAACCCGAGGCACCCTCAGCTCGGCCCGAGGCACCCTCGGTTTAGCCCGAGGTACCCTCGGCCCCCGAGGGTGAGGCACTGCGCGTCGAGGAGGAGCGAAGCGGGGTCACGCCTAATCGAAACTGGCAGACCCCGTACCTGCAATATCTCCACCGAGGAGAGCTACCCCTCGACCGAGCCGAAGCTCGGCGGTTGGCGCGGCGCGCCAAGTCGTTCGTCTTGCTGGGAGATGGGAAGGAGCTCTACCACCGCAGCCCCTCAGGCATCCTCCAGCGATGCATTTCCATCGCCGAAGGTCAGGAGCTCCTATAAGAGATACACTCGGGGGCTTGCGGCCATCACGCAGCGCCTCGAGCCCTCGTTGGAAACGCCTTCCGACAAGGTTTCTACTGGCCGACGGCGGTGGCCGACACCACTAGAATTGTCCGCACCTGCGAAGGGTGTCAGTTTTACGCGAGGCAGACCCACCTGCCCGCTCAGGCTCTGCAGACGATACCCATCACCTGGCCTTTTGCTGTGTGGGGTCTGGACCTCGTCGGCCCCTTGCAGAAGGCACCTGGGGGCTACACGCACCTGTTGGTCGCCATCGACAAATTCTCCAAGTGGATCGAGGTCCGACCCCTAAACAGCATCAGGTCCGAACAGGCGGTGGCGTTCTTCACCAACATCATCCATCGTTTTTGGGTCCCGAACTCCATCATCACCGACAACGGCACCCAGTTCACCGGCAGAAAGTTCCTGGACTTCTGCGAGGATCACCACATCCGGGTGGACTGGGCAACCGTGGCTCACCCCAAGACGAATGGGCAAGTAGAGCGTGCCAACGGCATGATTCTACAAGGACTCAAGCCTCGGATCTACAACGACCTCAACAAGTTCAGCAAGCGGTGGATGAAGGAACTCCCCTCGGTGGTCTGGAGTCTGAGGACAACGCCGAGCCATGGGCTTCACGCCGTTCTTTCTAGTCTATGGGGCCGAGGCCATCTTGCCCACAGACTTAGAATACGGTTCCCCGAGGACGAGGGCCTACGCCGACCAAAGCAACCAAGCTAGTCGAGAAGACTCGCTGGACCAGTTGGAAGAGGCTCGGGACATGACCTTACTACACTCGGCACGGTACCAGCAGTCCCTGCGACGCTACCACGCCCGAGGGGTCCGGTCCCGAGACCTCCAGGTGGGCGACCTGGTGCTTCGGCTGCGACAGGACGCCCGAGGGCGGCACAAGCTCACGCCTCCCTGGGAAGGGCCGTTCGTCATCGCCAAAGTTCTGAAGCCTGGAACATACAAGCTGGCCAACAGTCAAGGCGAGGTCTACAGCAACGCTTGGAACATCCAACAGCTACGTCGCTTCTACCCTTAAGATGCTTTCAAGTTGTTCATATACCTTGCTCCCACGCAAAGTTTAGTCATCAAGGAAGGGTCAGCCTTGCCTCGGCAAAACCCAACCCTCCCTCGGGGGCTAAAAGGGGGGAACCCCCTCTGCGTCGAAATTTTCCTCGAAAAAAGATCTTTTCTGCCAGAATGTCTTTCGTGCTTTTCGACTGCTTCGAAAGTGGATCCTGAAAACGACGGAGTACACGTAAGCAGCCAAGGCTGACCGAGCCGAGGGACTCCTACGCCTCTGGGATACAGATACCTCACTCATCACCTTCTGCGATAAGTAACTCGCGTTCGGATAAGTGATTCCGCGGACCGAACAAGTCTTCATGTTCGAAAGCTCTTCTGCCGAAGCGATTCTTCGGGCTTTCTCGACCACGCCGGTGACAGAACCCCATGGACGGGCAAGAGCGCGCGTAAGCGGCAAGGCCGACCGAGCCGAGGGATTCCTATGCCTTCGGGATACGGATACCTCACTCATCACCTTCCGTGAAAAGCAACTCTCGCTCGCACAGACAATTCTGTTACCGACGAAAAAGTCCAGAGACTCAAAACAAGAGGAAAAGAAGCGCAGCTTTACAACACGGCGAGGGTGTGTTTGGGCCTCGGCGGCCGCAGAAAACGCACACTACAAGATAATCCGATCCTGCAGGCTCGGATCTTGACAGTTGAAGGGAGCAGCAGCACCCTCGGCGTCGACTACACCTTCGGCGAGGTCCGACCTAGCCTCGGACGGCGACGCGGTCCGAGGATCTCCACTCTGAAGGACGACTTCATCATCACGCCCGGGCCATCGCCGCCAGGGTCTCCTCCAAGAATCCGGCTCGAGCAGGCGGCTCGGCTGGTCACCCCGAGGCCTCGACCACCTGTCCCCCGAAGACATCAGCCTGGCCCGAGGCCTCGGCAGATCAACTCCGGCGTTGGTCCCACTAACGGACGACCCGGCCAGGCTCCGGCCGACCAAGTCTTCTTTTCGAGCCAACTCTGCCTCTGTCCATGCTGACACTGCTACCCCTGGCTTCGACTCATCGAAGAGCGGCCGAGGGGTTCCTTTAACTAAGCAAGAGAAGCCTCGGACAGCAAGGCCGACCGAGCCGAGGGACTCCTACGCCTCCGGGATACAGATACCTCACTCGTCACCTTTGTACGGGGCGACTCACGCTTGGTGAAGCGGTTCAGACAACCAACAGGCGAGTCTTAGTGCTCGAAAATGAGGAAAAAACACGGCTCCGCGCCAAAAATACATACACGTTCAGGCCCCGACAGTCACAATGAACAGAACACCGGCATCCAAGGTGCCATTACAAACGGAACTCCGGTTCCACCTCCGCAGGTACGAACAACCCCACTCGATTGGGGGGCCTGCGGAGCAACGGAAGACCGACGAATGGCTCGCCGTCGCCCGCTCCAGCAGCGGCGACGACGGCGACTTCTGCTCCGAGGGGCCGAACAGCAGCAGCGATGACCTCAGGGCGGATGCTGCTGCCATGAGGCCCTCGCCCGTGCCCAAACTCATGAGGCAAGGACGGGCAGAAGGCCGTAGAGTTGGAGGTCAGTCCGTGGGCGGTGTAGGATTACGGGGATGCTACACTAGCGCAAAACAAAATTTTCAACCCCATAATACCAAGAACTACTGCAGTTATAGGTCATGGAATTACCACTAGACGCGCAGAGCAGCGGAAGACGTCTCGATGTAGACGAACGCGTCGAGCAGTGCCGTGCAGTCGCCGGCGTCCTTCACGTCCTCGCACGGTTCGTCCAAGTGCTCCAGATGCAGCACCTCCGAGGTATCCACACGTACAGGGAGGAAGCGCCGCGTACCGAACTGCTAGGTTCGCGACGGCGGCTTGGCGAGGGCGAGAGGCGAGCGGCGGCTGCTGGTTTGCCGGTGGCGAATTAGGTTATCTCTTAACCGCGCCCCCGCCCCTCATTATATAGGCGTTATGGTGGGCTTCTGACGCCGAGGCCCATCATTAACCCTAAAGCCCAGTCTAATTTCGGATCTAATCCGAATTAGGCTTCCTTCCCCTTAAGTGTGTGACCCTATAGGTTCACGTACAAATAGACATAGCCCGAGTACTCTTACTTGGCCCAATAATTGACAGAGGCCTCTAGCAAGACATGTCAACTCCTATGTGTACGTAAAGATCATATCAGACGAACCATTGCGACATTACGTACATGCTGTTCCCTTTGTCTCACGATATTTGGTCTGGCTCTAAGCTGACCTCTCTTTCTCGATACTGTGAATTGGAATCCTTTCAATGGTTAACTCTTAACCCTAGCACGGCCATGCATTTCTTGATCCAATCACTCGAGGGGCCCAGAGATATCTCTCTCACAAAGAGAGGGACAAATTCCATCATGACTGACCATGCCTCATAGCATGCTTCCTGACAAACCCAAAACTACCTTTATAACTACCCAGTTACGAGATAGGGTTTGATAGTCCCTAAGTAAGTCAATTCACATCTTGAGAACATGCGACAATCTCAGGTCTAAGGATACAATATTCATGTTGCAAGAAGAGAACTATATTACAATATCTCACGTTGGGTCGGTCCAGCCTCATGTCATACATGCGCCCACATTATTAATTTAACATCTCCATGTTCATGACTTGTGAAATGTAGTCATCAACTAATACATGTGCTAGTCATCGACTCTGACTAGGGACATCATTTAGAATAACCATATAAGTAAAGAATCTCACAAACAATTCACATAATTGCTAATCAATACAAGGTGCCTTCCATGGATATTCAATTAAGCAATATATATATCATGGATACAAAGAAATATGCTCATCTCTATGATTATCTCTAGGGCATATTTCTAACAGTCTCCCACTTGCACTAGAGTTAATCTAGAAGATATCTAATACCCATAGATCTCACGTGTGCCTCATGCTTAGGTTGTGGAAGAGGTTTTGTCAAAGGATCAGCAACATTCAAATCCGTATGTATTTTGCATATCTTTATCTCACCCCGCCTAATGAATTCCCGTATGAGGTGAAACTTCCGCAGTACGTGTTTGTTTTTCTGGTGGTTCCTTGGCTCCTTAGCTTGCGCAATAGCCCCATTGTTGTCACAGTAGAGGTTCAATGGGCTAGATGCATTAGGAAACACACCAAGCTCGATGAGGAACTTTCTTATCCAAACACCTTCCTTCGCAGATTCAGAAGCTGCAATGTACTCGGCTTCTGTTGTAGAATCAGTCACAGTCTCCTGTTTGGAACTCTTCCAACTAACAACACCACCATTTATTGTGAACACAAAACCTGATTGCGCTTTTAACTCGTCTGGGTCAGTTTGGAAGCTAGCATCGGTGTAACCAGTTACAACGAGCTCCTCCTTACCCCCATATACCAGGAACATATCTTTAGTCCTTCTTAAGTACTTAAGAATGCCTTTTACCGCTGTCCAGTGATCCTCACCTGGATCAGCCTGGTATCTACTCGTAGCACTTATAGCGTATGAAACATCTGGGCGTGTACTTATCATGGCATACATGATTGAACCAATTGCTGAGGCGTATGGTACCTTACTCATGCGCTCCCGCTCATTAGCCATTGCAGGACATTGCATCTGGCTAAGGTGTTTACCATGTGACATAGGTATGAACCCTTTCTTGGACTGTTCCATGTTGAACCGTTTCAAAACCTTGTCAATGTACGTATCTTGACTTAATCCTATAAGCCTCTTCGACCTATCTCTATAGATCCTTATGCCCAAAATATATGCTGCTTCCCCTAAGTCCTTCATAGAAAAACTCTTTTTCAGTGAAGCCTTGACGGACTCCAGCATAGGAATGTCATTCCCAATCAATAATATGTCATCCACATACAAGATCAGAAATACAACAGCGCTCCCACTTTCCTTCTTGTAAACACAAGCTTCTTCTTCATTCTGATGAAAACCAAGCCCTTTGATCACTTCATCAAAACGAATGTTCCAACTCCGAGATGCTTGCTTCAACCCATAAATGGATTTCTGAAGTTTGCATATCTTTCCAGCATTGATCGGATCGACAAAACCCTCGGGCTGTATCATATACACGTCCTCATCTAGGTTTCCATTAAGGAAAGCTGTTTTGACATCCATCTGCCAAATCTCATAATCGAAATATGCGGCAATAGCTAGAATGATCCGAATAGATTTAAGCATCGCTACTGGCGAGAATGTCTCGTCATAGTCAACTCCTTGAACTTGTCGAAAACCCTTTGCAACAAGTCGAGCCTTATAGATGTGAACATTTCCATCCATGTCTTTCTTCTTCTTATAGATCCATTTGCATTCTATAGGTCTAACACCATCAGGCGGGTCAACCAAGTTCCAAACTTGATTTTCTCCCATGGAATCTATCTCGGATCTCATGGCGACATGCCATTTCTCGGAATCTGGGTCCATCATCGCTTCTGAATATGTTGCAGGTTCGTCGTTGTCTAACAACAACACTTCCCCATTGCCCAACAATAGCACTTCTCCTCGTGCCTCGCGAAGCCTTGCTGACCTTCGTGGTTGTGGTGGTGTTTCTTTTGCCATAGACGTCTCAACTTGTTCTGCTACATTAGCATCACTTGTTGAATCTTGTCCCATTGGCTCATCTTGAACTTCTTCAAGATACACCTTTTGTTTACTTTTCTCTCTTTTGAGAAACTCTTTCTCTAAGAACACACCGTTCCGGGCGTCAAACACTTTGCCCTCTAACCGGTGGTAAAAGTAATATCCTAAAGTTTCCTTTGGATATCCCATGAACATGCACTTGTCCGATTTTGGAGTGAGTTTATCCGACTGTAGTCGCTTGACGTAAACCTCACAACCCCAAATCTTCAGAAAAGACAAGCTGGGAGTCTTCCCAGTCCACATCTCATATGGTGTCTTAACTACGGACTTAGACGGTACCCTATTTAGTGTGAAAGCTGCTGTTTCTAGAGCGTATCCCCAAAACGACAAAGGTAGGTCCGACTGGCTCATCATTGATCGAACCATATCCAATAAAGTCCGATTACGTCGCTCAGACACGCCATTCCTCTAAGGCGTTCCAGGCGGCGTAAGCTGTGGAACAATTCCACAACTCTTTAGATGATTGCTAAACTCATGACTCAAATATTCACCACCACGATCTGATCGCAGTGCTTTAATTTTCTTGCCACGCTGATTTTCTACTTCATTCTGAAACTCTTTGAACTTTTCTAAGGATTCAGACTTGTGTTTCATTAAGTAGACATACCCATATCTACTAAAATCATCAGTGAAGGTTATGAAGTATTGGAATCCTCCCCTAGCTGTCGTACTCATTGGTCCGCACACATCAGTATGTATGAGTTCCAATAAATCTAACGTCCTCTCCGGTAAACCCGTGAAGGGCGCCTTGGTCATCTTACCAAGTAAGCAAGCTTCACATGTCTCGTATGATTCAAAATCAAACGAAGTTAAAAGCCCATCAGAATGAAGCTTCTTCATGCGATTCTCACTTATATGACCCAAACGACAGTGCCACATAAAGGTAGGACTTAAATCATTAGGCCGAGGCCTTTTAGCACTAATATTACAGATAGGTGCATCATCAAGATTTAAAATGAATAACCCATTCATAATGGATGCAAAAGCCACAAACATGCCATTCTTAGAGATCACACAACCATTGTTTTTACTCACAAATGAATAACCATCCTTCATCAAACATGAAGGAGACATAATGTTTCGACTCATACTAGGAACTAGATAACAATTATTTAACTCCAAAATAAATCCTGATGGGAGGTGGAGTTGCATCGTCCCGACGGTCAACGCAACAACTCTTGCATTATTGCCTACCCGGAAATCAACTTCTCCTCTTTTCACGCTTCTACTTCTTATCATTCCCTGCATCGAATTGCAAATATGGGCAACCGATCCGGTATCAAATACCCAAGAATTAATATAAGAATCAGTAAGAAAAATTTCTGTAATGTGAATAGCAAGTGTACCTGCTGCGGCTGTACCCTTACCGCCGCGATCCTTAATAGAGGCCAAGTACTGCTTGCAATTCCTTTTCCAGTGACCAAGTTCTTTGCAATAAAAGCACTCTGCATCTGCAGCTGGTCCAGCCTTGGGCTTTTGATTTGGCTTGGATACTGTATCCTTTGCCTTGCCCTTCTTCTTTTGAGATTTACCCTTCTTCTTAAAGTTGGGTTTGTTTTGGACTGCCATCACATGGCCGCTGCTGCCAGCGCTTTTCTTTATGTCCCCCTCTGCTGTTTTCAGCATGCCACATAGTTCATTGAGGCCCCTCTCCGCCCCATGCATATGGTAGTTCGTGATGAAGTTTCCATAGCTGGGCGGAAGAGATGCCAAAATGAAGTCAGTGGCCAACTCTTGGCTTATTGGGAAGCCTAGCTTCTCCAACCTCTGACTGTAACCAACCATTTTGATTACGTGTGGCCCAACTGCTGCGCCTTCTGCTAGCTTGCATTCCAGAAAGGCTTTGGACACATTGAACCTTTCAGTCCTAGCCTGAGTCTGGAACATATCCTTGAGCGCCACGATCATATCGTGTACCTCATGGTTTGTCTCAAACTGCATCTACAGCTCAGGCTCCATGCAAGCAAGCATTAGGCAACTCACTTCAAGATTAGTATCCATTGCTTTCTTGTAAGCGGTTTTAGCTGCAGCAGTTGCATTTTCACCAGGAACCTCTGGTAGTGGGGTGTCTAGAACGTCTTCCTTTTTTCAGCCCTGAGAACAATTCTCAGGTTACGGATCCAATCCGTATAGTTTGTTCCATTTAACTTATCCTTTTCAAGAATTGATCGCAAAGTAAATGTTGGTGTGCTAGGTGCCATTTATCTACAACAAAATAATGCAAAATACTAAGACAAAAATATCCATGACAGAGTAAATCATATTAAACATTTAATAGTCTACTCCCACTAAAATCAATATCCCTCGATTGATACTTAGTGATTCAGAACCCACAACTAACAAGTCTACTAGTGAGCTTTAGCATCACCGCTAGAAGACAAGGTAGATCGGTAAGCAACTCCTTGCTAATCATATCATATATATGACTCCTGTTGTTGGGTGACATCTCTATGTCTCGGCTCCCAACCTTATGCCTCAAAGTCCTTAACCATTAAGCTGACTTTGTTTAAGTTAACCAACCCTTTCTGCAGTTCGTATCCGATACAAACCTATCTAGTCAAGAAAAACTGGTGGCACCCTAATTTCATAGACCCACCACCAATTGTACAAGACTTATGATAGTGCAAGGTTTGGTGAGGCATTAAAGCTTAAACATTTATGAGGGATCGTCCTACTTATAACATCGCACGCAAGGACATATATGCAATATAAACAAGTAGAACAATAAGAATGGCATTCACACAACAGTTGTGATTCGGTATGGCTTGCTGTCACATGGTGATCCCCATCTCCAATAATCTGTCCATCACGATGATCTCCATCTCCATGATATAGGTATGCCATCCTCCAGGTGATGAGTCCTTCAAGACCTATCTAACGTATGCTGGTAAACAAATTACATATACGCTTTGGATCATCACATGTTGACACGCAGGTCATTACATTAAATTTGGACAATACATGTGGCTCCAGCCGTATTGCCCTGGTCACGACACGCAGGTCATGAATAATTTATTAACATGCATCATATACACAATAGCCATACCGATCACAAGATGTCCTGCAAAAACAGGTTAGACAAACACGTTTCTATACGTTCGCCACCTCACAGGATTCCATGCATCGTATGTGTGGAAATTCCACTGGAAATCTCATGCGGTTGATCAAATCAACCCAAATCCGAGACTTTCGACCCGAAGAAGATTACACTCATGACGTTGATCTGTTACGTCAATCTGCTGGTTGTGTACGCAGTTAGCCCCGATGGTGATTCCAGCCGGTAGGGGCAAGTCGCGCATACAACAGAGAAGGACGAACTGATCTCTCCAGTCATATCCGATGTAATCTACTTCAACCCTTTATTACCAATTGATCTAATCAAATCGTGCATCAAGTAGATCCATCTCATGAACCTAGATCCAGACCTAAAACTACGCAGAACCTGCTCTGATACCACTGTAGGATTACGGGGATGCTACACTAGCGCAAAACAAAATTTTCAACCCCATAATACCAAGAACTACTGTGGTTATAGGTCATGGAATTACCACTAGACGCGCAGAGCAGCGAAAGACGTCTCGATGTAGACGAACGCGTCGAGCAGTGCCGTGCAGTCGCCGGCGTCCTTCACGTCCTCGCACGGTTCGTCCAAGTGCTCCAGATGCAGCACCTCCGAGGTATCCACACGTACAGGGAGGAAGCGCCGCGTACCGAACTGCTAGGTTCGCGACGGTGGCTTGGCGAGGGCGAGAGGCGAGCGGCGGCTGCTGGTTTGCCGGTGGCGAATTAGGTTATCTCTTAACCGTGCCCCCGCCCCTCATTATATAGGCGTTATGGTGGGCTTCTGACGCCGAGGCCCATCATTAACCCTAAAGCCCAGTCTAATTTCGGATCTAATCCGAATTAGGCTTCCTTCCCCTTAAGTGTGTGACCCTATAGGTTCACGTACAAATAGACATAGCCCGAGTACTCTTACTTGGCCCAATAATTGACAGCGGCCTCTAGCAAGACATGTCAACTCCTATGTGTACGTAAAGATCATATCAGACGAACCATTGCGACATTACGTACATGTTGTTCCCTTTGTCTCACGATATTTGGTCTGGCTCTAAGCTGACCTCTCTTTCTCGATACTGTGAATTGGAATCCTTTCAATGGTTAACTCTTAACCCTAGCACGGCCATGCATTTCTTGATCCAATCACTCGAGGGGCCCAGAGATATCTCTCTCACAAAGAGAGGGACAAATTCCATCTTGACTGACCATGCCTCATAGCATGCTTCCTGACAAACCCAAAACTACCTTTATAACTACCCAGTTACGAGATAGCGTTTGATAGTCCCTAAGTAAGTCAATTCACATCTTGAGAACATGCGACAATCTCAGGTCTAAGGATACAGTATTCATGTTGCAAGAAGAGAACTATATTACAATATCTCACGTTGGGTCGGTCCAGCCTCATGTCATACATGCGCCCACATTATTAATTTAACATCTCCATGTTCATGACTTGTGAAATGTAGTCATCAACTAATACATGTGCTAGTCATCGACTCTGACTAGGGACATCATTTAGAATAACCATATAAGTAAAGAATCTCACAAACAATTCACATAATTGCTAATCAATACAAGGTGCCTTCCATGGATATTCAATTAAGCAATATATATATCATGGATACAAAGAAATATGCTCATCTCTATGATTATCTCTAGGGCATATTTCTAACAGGCGGCCCCGCCTATCTCGTCGGCGGAAGAACCTCTTCCAGCTGCCGTAGTGGAAGGCGGCGCCGGGAGCGGCTCCGAAGCCACTCGGGTCCGAGAGCCAGGCACGCGGCAGCTGCCAGCGCCACGAACGGCGAACGCCCTTCCCCCCGATCACTGAGGGAAGGAGCGGGCCACCGCCCACGCAGGGGCCGACCCCAACTCGGCACACTCCCCTCCCCACCACTGATGATGAAAATCCTTGAGGCTGAGGGAGGGGCAGAGGTCGCAGCCCGGTTTGCTTTCCCCCGCCATCGAACTGGAGGTCACCGTCCTGGGTGACCGCCGACGGAGGGGTGCAGCCAGGCTGCATGATGAAAATCCTTGAAGCCGAACGATGGCTGAAAGGTACCAACTCCCACGGAGTTGCGTTCCTCCAACGACGAGGCGGAAGGATTGCGGGTGTCCCCCATTCGGGGGCTCGGAAGGTGGAAAGACACGATGCATAAGGGAGCGCGAAGACATGGTCGCCTTTCAAGGGGGTCACCCTCCTTTTAAAGGCGACTTTCCCTACCTGCGGCCCCAGCGGTCGTGGGCTGAGTCTTCTCCAACACGCTCTAAGGTCCTCCCCCTACGGCGCGGGGGCTGGGTCCCACGCGTCATGCAAGCTGGCCCAGAGCAGAAGAAGCCAAACCGTCGCGCACGGTGCATGCAACCGCCCAGCGGTTACGAGCATTCCTCCGCTTTCGCCCAGACCAGCGGGCGAAAGGGCGGGCAGCCATGCAGGCGGCATGCAACCGCGCCAAGTGGGCGTGCCCCTCCGACTTTCAACGCACCCAGCATGGGGGCCCACGCCCACACGTCATGCAACCGGCGCGCCGGTCGCTACGTGCAAGCAACTGCACCGCCACTCGCACCACTGCCATGCCTCCTCGACTGCAGAACCAATACCACGACTCGAGGCAACCCTGCGTACGACCCAGCAGTGCTAGCCAGGCGCGACGGTCAATACGACCAAAAATGGGCCGACAGTAATGGCGGTGGCAGGCGGGCTGGAGCCGCGGTCACGTCGTCAGCCAAGCTTACGTCCCATCCTGGGGCAGTGAGAGAACCCTCTCTCACGGCGTGAAGACGACGCGCCCGTGTTCCGCTCCTCGAACGGCTCGCGCACGCGCAACGGCCACCCCACGAACCGCTCGCTCCATCGCATTAACTCCGCGGCGGGACAGGCGGCGCCTCAGGCAAGAGAAGTGAAAGGGAATTAGGCTTACACCTAGTTCCTAATTGATTTTGGTGGTTGAATTGCCCAACACAAATAATTGGACTAACTAGTTTGCTCTAGATTATATGTTCTACAGGTGCCTAAGGTTCATCTACAACTATACTAAATCGACTGTCCGGAATACCGTAGATTATTCCGGACAGGAGAAGCTTTTTTTTTGGAAAAACAAGCCAAGCGCGGACCGTCCGGGCCCTTGCGGCGGACCGTCCGCAACACCAGGATGACCCTCGGACAGAACCAATACAAAAATCCAAGTCTGCACTATGGACCGTCCGGAGGATAAGCGCGGACCGTCTGCGACCTCGCTCGGACCGTCCGGCCTCAGGCACGGACCGTCCGGTAGGCAAGGATCCGAAAAACCCGAAGGTGACGGGTTCAGAAGAATGAATTATAGCGGCCGCGCGGACCGTCTGGGGTGCACGACCGGACCGTCCGCGACTGGGTCAGTCTGACATCTGACGACGCATTAAATGCAATATAGCCGTTGATATAGCCGTTACTGCTGACCGTTGCATTTTCAGCCGTTGATCTACAGGGGTGGACCGTCCGAACCTGGCGGGCGGACCGTCCGCGCTCAGCAGAATGGAGTAACGGCTAGGAAGTAGTTGGTGGCTATAAATACAACCCCAACCACCTCCATTGATAACACCCAAGCATTCCAACCTTCAACATTCAATACAAGAGCTAGCAATTCATTCCAAGACACATTCAAAGCTTCCAATCTCTCCAAGTTTCACAATTGAGAAAAGAGATCATTAGTGATTAGTGACTTAAGAGAGAAAGTGATCCGTGTGTTATTTGTCGCTCTTGTCGCTTGGCTTTTGCAATCGTGCTTTCTTTCTTGATTCTTTCATTGCGATCAAACTCACTTGTAATTGAGACAAGAGACACCAAACTTGTGGTGGTCCTTGTGGGAACTTTGTGTTCCAAGTGATTGAGAAGAGAAAGCTCACTTGGTCTGAGGGACCGTTTGAGAGAGGGAAGGGTTGAAAGAGACCCGACCTTTGTGGCCTCCTCAACGGGGAGTAGGTTTGCGAGAACCGAACCTCGGTAAAACAAATCCGTGTGTCACATTCTTCATTTACTTGCGATTTGTTTTTGCACCCTCTCTCGCGGACTCTATTATATTTCTAACGCTAACCCGGCTTGTAGTTGTGATTATTTTTGAGAAATTCAGTTTCGCCCTATTCACCCCCCCTCTAGGCGACTTTCAATTGGTATCAGAGCCCGGTGCTTCATTAGAGCCTAACCGCTCGAAGTGATGTCGGGAGATCACGCCAAGAAGAATATGGAGACCGGCGAAAAGCCCACTACAAGCCACGGGAGCACTTCATCGGAAGAGTCCCGCACCAAGAGGAAGGAGAAGAAGAAGAGCTCCTCCAACAAAGGGAAGGAGAAGAAATCTTCTTCTCACCACAAAGAGAAGAAGGAGAGATCTTCCTCTCACAAGCCTCATCGGAGTGGGGACAAGCACAAGAGAATGAGGAAAGTGGTCTACTACGAGACCGACACTTCATCAACATCGACCTCCGGCTCCGATGCGCCCTCCGTAACTTCTAAACGCCAAGAGCGTAAGAAGTTTAGTAAGATCCCCTTACACTATCCTCGTACATCTAGACATACTCCATTACTTTCCGTTCCATTAGGCAAACCGCCAACCTTTGACGGTGAAGATTACGCTAGGTGGAGTGATTTAATGAAATTTCATCTAACCTCACTCCACAAAAGTATATGGAATGTTGTTGAGTTTGGAGCACAGGTACCATCCGTAGGGGATGAGGATTATGATGAGGACGAGGTGGCCCAAATCGAGCACTTCAACTCCCAAGCCACAACCATACTCTTGGCCTCTCTAAATAGAGAGGAATACAACAAGGTGCAAGGGTTGAAGAATGCAAAGGAAATTTGGGACCTCCTCAAGACCGCGCACGAGGGTGATGAACTAACAAAGATCACCAAGCGGGAAACGATCGAGGGGGAGCTCGGTCGCTTTCGACTTCGCCAAGGGGAAGAGCCACAAGACATGTACAACCGGCTCAACACTTTGGTAAACCAAGTGCGCAACCTCGGGAGCAAGAAGTGGGATGACCACGAGGTGGTTAAGGTTATTCTTAGATCACTCATTTTCCTTAACCCCACTCAAGTTCAATTAATTCGTGGAAATCCTAGATATACTCAAATGACCCCCGAGGAAGTTATCGGGAATTTTGTGAGCTTTGAATGTATGATCAAGGGCTCCAAGAAGATCAACGAGCTTGATGAACCCTCCACGTCCGAAGCACAACCGGTGGCATTTAAGGCGACGGAGGAGAAGAAGGAGGAGTCTACACCGAGTAGACAACCAATTGACGCCTCCAAGCTCGACAATGAGGAGATGGCTTTAATCATCAAAAGCTTTCGCCAAATCCTCAAGCAACGGAAGGGGAAGGATTACAAATCCCGTTCCAAGAAGGTTTGCTACAAGTGTGGTAAGCCCGGTCACTTTATCGCTAAATGTCCATTATCAAGTGACAGTGACAGGGATAACGACAAGAAGGGAAAGAGGAAAGAAAAGAAGAGGTACCACAAGAAGAGGGGCGGCGATGCCCACGTGTGCCGCGAGTGGGACTCCGACGAGAGCTCCACCGACTCCTCCTCCGACGAGGACGCCGCCAACATCGCCGTCACCAAGGGACTCCTCTTCCCCAACGTCGGCCACAAGTGCCTCATGGCAAAAGATGGCAAAAGGAAGAAGGTAAAATCAAGATCCTCCACTAAATATGAAACCTCTAGTGATGAGGATGATGCTAGCAATGAGGAGGATAACTTGCGCGTTATTTTTGCCAACCTTAACATGGAACAAAAGGAAAAACTAAATGAGCTAATTAGTGCCATCCATGAAAAGGATGACCTCTTGGACTCCCAAGAGGACTTCCTAATCAAGGAAAATAAAAAGCATGTTAAGGTTAAAAATGCTTATGCTCTAGAGGTAGAAAAATGTAACAAATTATCTAGTGAGCTAAGCACATGCCATGACACTATTGACAACCTTAGAAATGAAAATGCTAGATTAACTGCTAAGGTTGATTCTCATGTTTGTGATACTTCAATTCCCGATCTTAGAAATGATAATGATGATTTGCTTGCTAAGATTAAGGAATTGAATGATTCTCTTGCTAGCCTTAGAGTAGAAAATGAAAATTTGATTGCTAAGGCTAAAGATTTTGATGTTTGCAATACTATTATTTCCGACCTTAGAACTAAGAATGATATGTTGCATGCTAAGGTTGTAGAATTAAAATCTTGCAAACCCTCTACATCTACCGTTGAGCACACTTCTATTTGCACTAGATGTAGAGATGTTGATATCAATGCTGTTCATGATCACATGGCTTTAATTAAACAACAAAATGATCATATAGCAATATTAGATGCTAAAATTGCCGAGCATAACTTAGAAAATGAAAATTTTAAATTTGCTAGAAGTATGCTCTATAATGGGAGACGCCCTGGCATCAAGGATGGCATTGGCTTCCAAAGGGGAGACAATGCCAAACTTAATGCCCCTCCTAAGAACTTATCTAACTTTGTTAAGGGCAAGGCTCCCATGCATCAAGATAACGAGGGTTACATTTTATACCCTGTCGGTTATCCTGAGAGCAAAATTAGGAAAATTCATTCTAGGAAGTCTCACTCTGGCCCTAACTATGCTTTTATGTATAAGGGTGAGACATCTAGCTCTAGGCAACCAACCCGTGCCAAGTTGCCTAGAAAGAAAACTCCTAATGCATCAAATGATCATGCTATTTCATTTAAAACTTTTGATGCATCTTATGTATTAACTAACAAATCCGGCAAGGTAGTTGCCAAGTTTGTTGGGGGCAAACACAAGGGCTCCAAGACTTGTGTTTGGGCACCCAAAGTTCTTGTTTCTAATGCCAAAGGACCCAAAACCGTTTGGGTACCTAAAGTCAAGAACTAAAATTGTTTTGTAGGTTTATGCATCCGAGGGCTCAAGTTGGATACTCGACAGCGGGTGCACAAACCACATGACAGGGGAGAAGAAGATGTTCTCCTCATATGAGAAAAACCAAGATCCCCAACGAGCTATCACATTCGGGGATGGAAACCAAGGTTTGGTCAAAGGTTTGGGTAAAATAGCTATATCTCCTGACCATTCCATTTCAAATGTTTTTCTTGTAGATTCTTTAGACTACAATTTGCTTTCCGTATCCCAGTTATGTCAAATGGGCTACAACTGTCTCTTTACTGATGTAGGTGTCACTGTCTTTAGAAGAAGTGATGATTCAATAGCATTTAAGGGAGTGTTAGAGGGTCAGCTATACTTGGTAGATTTTGATAGAGCTGAACTCGACACTTGTTTGATTGCTAAGACTAACATGTGTTGGCTCTGGCACCGCCGACTAGCCCATGTTGGAATGAAGAATCTTCATAAGCTTCTAAAGGGAGAGCACATTTTAGGACTAACAAATGTTCATTTTGAGAAAGACAGGATTTGTAGCGCATGCCAAGCAGGAAAGCAAGTTGGGTCCCATCATCCACACAAGAACATCATGACAAGTGACAGGCCACTAGAGCTCCTACACATGGATTTATTCGGCCCGATCGCTTACATAAGCATCGGCGGGAGTAAGTACTGTCTAGTTATTGTGGATGATTATTCTCGCTTCACTTGGGTGTTCTTTTTGCAGGAAAAAGCTCATACCCAAGAGACCTTAAAGGGATTCTTGAGACAAGCTCAAAATGAGTTCGACTTGAGGATCAAGAAAATTAGAAGCGACAACGGGAAGGAGTTCAAAAACTCTCAAATTGAAGGCTTTCTTGAGGAGGAGGGCATCAAGCATGAGTTCTCTTCTCCCTACACGCCACAACAAAATGGTGTAGTGGAGAGGAAGAATCGAACTCTATTGGACATGGCAAGAACCATGCTTGATGAGTACAAGACTTCGGATCGGTTTTGGGCCGAGGCGGTCAACACCGCTTGCTACGCCATCAACCAGTTATATCTACACCGAATCCTCAAGAAGACATCATACGAACTCCTAACCGGTAAAAAGCCCAATATTTCATATTTTAGAGTCTTTGGTAGCAAATGCTTTATACTTGTTAAAAGAGGTAGAAGATCTAAATTTGCTCCTAAGACTGTAGAAGGCTTTTTACTAGGATATGATTCAAACACAAGGGCATATAGAGTCTTTAACAAGTCCACTGGACAAGTTGAAGTTTCTTGTGATGTTGTGTTTGATGAGACTAATGGCTCTCAAGTAGAGCAAGTTGATCTTGATGAGATAGGTGATGAAGAGGCTCCATGCATTGCGCTAAGGAACATGTCCATTGGGGATGTGTGTCCTAAGGAATCCGAAGAGCCTCCAAATACACAAGATCAACCATCCTCCTCCACGCAAGCATCTCCACCAACTCAAAATGAGGATGAAACTCAAGTTGATAAAATAGAGGATCAAGCAAATGAGCCACCTCAAGATGACGGCAATGATCAAGGGGGAGATGCAAATGATCAAGACAAGGAGGATGAAGAGCAAAGGCCGCCACACCCAAGAGTCCACCAAGCAATCCAACGAGATCACCCCGTCGACACCATCCTCGGCGACATTCATAAGGGGGTAACTACTAGATCTCGTGTTGCACATTTTTGTGAGCATTACTCTTTTGTTTCCTCTATTGAGCCACACAGGGTAGAGGAAGCACTTCAAGATTCGGATTGGGTGGTAGCGATGCAAGAGGAGCTCAACAACTTCACTAGGAATGAGGTATGGCATTTAGTTCCACGTCCTAATCAAAATGTTGTAGGAACCAAATGGGTCTTCCGCAACAAGCAGGATGAGCATGGTGTGGTGACAAGGAACAAAGCTCGACTTGTGGCCAAAGGATACTCCCAAGTCGAAGGTTTGGATTTCGGTGAAACCTATGCACCCGTAGCTAGGCTTGAGTCAATTCGAATATTATTAGCCTATGCTACTTACCATGGCTTTAAGCTTTATCAAATGGACGTGAAAAGTGCCTTCCTCAATGGACCAATCAAGGAAGAGGTCTATGTTGAGCAACCTCCCGGCTTTGAAGACAGTGAGTATCCTAATCATGTCTATAGGCTCTCTAAGGCGCTTTATGGGCTCAAGCAAGCCCCAAGAGCATGGTATGAATGCCTTAGAGATTTCCTTATTGCAAATGGCTTCAAAGTCGGCAAGGCCGATCCTACCTTATTCACTAAAACTCTTGACAATGATTTGTTTGTATGCCAAATTTATGTTGATGATATCATATTTGGGTCTACTAACGAATCTACTTGCGAAGAATTTAGTAGGATCATGACACAGAAATTCGAGATGTCAATGATGGGGGAGTTGAAGTATTTTCTAGGATTCCAAGTCAAGCAACTCCAAGAGGGCACCTTCATTAGCCAAACGAAGTACACTCAAGATATTCTAACCAAGTTTGGAATGAAGGATGCCAAACCCATCAAGACACCCATGGGAACAAATGGGCATCTCGACCTCGACACGGGAGGTAAGTCCGTAGATCAAAAGGTATATCGGTCGATGATTGGTTCATTACTCTATTTATGTGCATCTCGACCGGACATTATGCTTTCCGTTTGCATGTGTGCAAGATTCCAAGCCGACCCTAAGGAATCACACATTACGGCCGTAAAACGAATCTTGAGATATTTGGCTTATACTCCTAAGTTTGGGCTTTGGTACCCTCGGGGATCCACATTTGGTTTGATTGGTTATTCGGATGCTGATTGGGCGGGGTGTAAGATTAATAGGAAGAGCACATCGGGGACTTGCCAGTTCTTGGGAAGATCCTTGGTGTCTTGGGCTTCAAAGAAGCAAAATTCGGTCGCTCTTTCTACCGCCGAAGCCGAGTACATTGCCGCAGGCCATTGTTGCGCGCAATTGCTTTGGATGAGGCAAACTCTGCGGGACTACGGTTACAAATTAACCAAAGTCCCTTTGCTATGTGATAATGAGAGTGCAATCAAAATGGCCGACAATCCCGTCGAGCATAGCCGCACTAAGCACATAGCCATTCGGTATCATTTTCTTAGGGATCACCAACAAAAGGGGGATATCGAGATTGCATACATTAATACTAAAGATCAATTAGCCGATATCTTTACCAAGCCTCTTGATGAACAAACTTTTAACAAACTTAGGCATGAGCTAAATATTCTTGATTCTAGGAACTTCTTCTGTTAATTTGCACACATAGCTCATTTATATACCTTTGATCATGTCTCTTTCACATACTATGACTAATGTGTTTTTCAAGTTTATTTCAAACCAAGTCATAGGTGTATTGAAAGGGAATTGGAGTCTTCGGTGAAGACAAAGGCTTCCACTCCGTAACTCATCCTTCGCCGTCACTCCAAGCAACTCTCCATCTTTGGGGGAGAAAAGGACTCCGCTTTTGGTATAATCTTCACTCGTTTATTTATGACCAAAGGGGGAGAGAGAAATTCTAAGAGCTCTACTGACTCCGTTTTTGGCGATTCATGCCAAAGGGGGAGAAAGTATTAGCCCAAAGCAAAAGGACCGCACCACCACCTTAATTTTTTTTAAAAAAAGGGTTTTTCAATTGGTTGTGTTCAAAAGGGGGAGAAAATAGTATTTCAAAATTGATACATCAAAACCCTCTTGAACACTAAGAGGAGAATCTCATTTAGGGGGAGTTTTTGTTTAGTCAAAAGAAAAGCATTTGAAACAGGGGGAGAAAATTTCAAATCTTGAAAATGCTTTGCAAAATCTTATTCATTTACCTTTGACTGTTTGCAAAAGACCTTTGAAAAGGATTTACAAAAGAATTTGCAAAAACAAAACAAGTGGTGCAAGCGTGGTCCAAAATGTTAAAATTAAAGAAACAACCCATACATACTTTATGGGTATTTATATTGGCTCAATTCCAAGCAACCTTTGCACCGACATTATGCAAACTAGTTCAATTATGCACTTCTACACTTGCTTTGGTTTGTGTTGGCATCAATCACCAAATAGGGGGAGATTGAAAGGGAATTAGGCTTACACCTAGTTCCTAATTGATTTTGGTGGTTGAATTGCCCAACACAAATAATTGGACTAACTAGTTTGCTCTAGATTATATGTTCTACAGGTGCCTAAGGTTCATCTACAACTATACTAAATCGACTGTCCAGAATACCGTAGATTATTCCAGACAGGAGAAGCTTTTTTTTGAAAAACAGGCCAAGCGCGGACCGTCCGGGCCCTTGCGGCGGACCGTCCGCAACACCAGGATGACCATCGGACAGAACCAATACAAAAATCCGAGTCTGCACTATGGACCGTCCAGAGGATAAGCGCGGACCGTCTGCGACCTCGCTCGGACCGTCCGGCCTCAGGCACGGACCGTCCGGTAGGCAAGGATCCGAAAAACCCGAAGGTGACGGGTTCGGAAGAATGAATTATAGCGGCCTCGCGGACCGTCCGGGGTGCACGACCGGACCGTCCGCGACTGGGTCAGTCTGACATCTGACGACGCATTAAATGCAATATAGCCGTTGATATAGCCGTTACTGCTGACCGTTGCATTTTCAGCCGTTGATCTACAGGGGCGGACCGTCCGGACCTGGCGGGCGGACCGTCCGCGCTCAGCAGAATGGAGTAACGGCTAGGAAGTAGTTGGTGGCTATAAATACAACCCCAACCACCTCCATTGATAACACCCAAGCATTCCAACCTTCAACATTCAATACAAGAGCTAGCAATTCATTCCAAGACACATTCAAAGCTTCCAATCTCTCCAAGTTTCACAATTGAGAAAAGAGATCATTAGTGATTAGTGACTTAAGAGAGAAAGTGATCCGTGTGTTATTTGTCGCTCTTGTCGCTTGGCTTTTGCAATCGTGCTTTCTTTCTTGATTCTTTCATTACGATCAAACTCACTTGTAATTGAGACAAGAGACACCAAACTTGTGGTGGTCCTTGTGGGAACTTTGTGTTCCAAGTGATTGAAAAGAGAAAGCTCACTCGGTCCGAGGGACCGTTTGAGAGAGGGAAGGGTTGAAAGAGACCCGGCCTTTGTGGCCTCCTCAACGGGGAGTAGGTTTGCAAGAACCGAACCTCGGTAAAACAAATCCGTGTGTCACATTCTTCATTTACTTGCGATTTGTTTTTGCACCCTCCCTCGTGGACTCTATTATATTTCTAACGCTAACCCGGCTTGTAGTTGTGATTATTTTTGAGAATTTCAGTTTCGCCCTATTCACCCCCCTCTAGGCGACTTTCAAGAAGCAAGTGACGCTCTGCCTTCGCCATAACGACCGCGTCCAAAAAGGTACGCCGCGTCATTCGATTTCGTATCCTTTTCCTTTTCCTCTTTCTCTCTCTTACAACAGGGACCGGGAAAGGGGGATACCCCGAAAAGGATCCTTCTCCATGAAGGAAACAGGCTCCGAGCCTCCCTACTGATAAGGGGTTCGAAGGCTGGCCCCTCGGAGGGGTTCAACAGCCGCCTCAAAGCGCGTGGGCTCCATACCCACTACTGGTCAGAGGTTCGAAGGCCGGCCCCTCGGAAGGGTTCAACGGCTGCCTCAGGCCACTCGGGCTCCGCGCCCACTACTGATCAGGGGTTCGTAGGCTGGCCCTCGAAGGGTTCACAGTCGCCTCAGACACAGAGCGAGGGATGACCATGGGTACGTTCGATACATAACCAAGGCTCAGACTACGCTCCTGAGGTACCCTAGGACATTTTCGAGACTAGCGGGAACAATCTTGTAATGGAATCCCATCAGAGGGAGGCATCGAGCCCTCGGACCCCGTCGACAGGGGACAACCTTATCGGCCCTCTTCATCTCTGGTAAGGAAGCACACACGAACCGCCCTACCCTTTGCTGCGTGTAGAGCCATTTAGGCCGTTGGTATGGCTGGAGGGGGGCCTCGTCGGTGATGCTCCGTCGGGCGGGCGTGTAGAGTTGAAAAAAATCAGAAAATAAATATAGAAATAGATTTTTAAGGTAGAAATAAATACTAGAATTGGTTTAATTCATAGAAAATTCATGTGAAGTCCAAATTAATCCATTCTAATTCCTATAATTTTGTAATATTATTGTTTATCATTTAGGACCACTGTTTTGACATAAATGTCACAATAAAATTTATATCCTATTTAATCTTGTACAAAACACATAAAGCCTTTAGAGATTCGTAACTTAAAATCTATAACTCCAAAATTAATGATTTATGTTCCTAGAATCTGATTTTAATGTGTAGATTATTATTATGTATTTTGTTTACATGTTTGGTGTGATGTTAATTTTGCCTGCACCATGTTTGTGTGTATTGCTACGTTTAGCAGTGAGGTCACGAGAATCTGAAGATCATCCTAGTACCTGGAATCTCAAGTCCCAGACAAGTTGTGCCCTTGATCACTTCTTTTACCCACTCATGTTCTAATTAATCATAATGATCTGCATAGGTTAATTTTGATGGGACCTAATAGGTTACCCTAGTTTGTCTATCTTTATGCCTTGTTTACCACTGAACTTTTTGGGTAGTACTTGCTAGTGCTATATGTGGTTTTGGGCATTGAGATAAACATTATTCATGATTATACTTTTGTTATCAGTTGTTATTTACTGGAAAACAGTGCTACCACAAGGGTTAATTGGAATATGGAGCGACCACCCGGGAAAACAGTGCTACCACAAGGGTTTAATGGGACGCCCTTGGCTGATTAATTAGGAAAGCTAGTGGAAGACTACCTCACCTAAAAGGGGCAAGGGCAGTAGGGGAGTGGTCAGTGCGGGGAGGTCCTTGGTTGATTTTGCTGCGATGGCGGTCAGGCGAGGAATCCCTGCATTGGAGCTTCCTATAAACTGTAGCGGGTTTTCTGAAGCTAGTGGAACTTTGTAAAGGCCTCGTAGTGTTACCCTGCCTCGCTTCCTTGGTAGAGGTGTATGGGGCTCGTACAGCCCCATGGCAAATGGGTAACATGACTTGTGGGTAAAGATGTGCAACCTCTGCAGAGTGTAAAACTGGTATACTAGCCGTGCTCACGGTCATGAGCAGCTCGGACCCTCACATGATTAATTTATAGAACTAAATTCAATATGTCATATGCATTGCATTGCAGGTGATGTTGTTACTGTTGTTCTACTACTTAATTGAGTTTGGTATTTACTTATACATAGTAATTGCTAATAAAATTTTGACCAACTTTAAAAGCAATGCTCAGCTCCAACCATCCTCTTTGGTAAGCCTTACACATCACGTGAGCTCCCATCTTTGGCGAGTTCATACACATTATTCCCCACAACTTGTTGAGCTATGAACGTATGTGAGCTCACTCTTGCTGTCTCACCCCCCCACAGGTCAAGAACATGTACCACAGGATGAGGCGCATGGAGGATGCTGTGATGTGTTCGTGAGAGGTCTAGGTCGTCGTCTCCCAGTCAACTTTGGGTTGCTGGACCGTTGTCTCCTTATATGTAATTGTTTATTTATTTTGTATAGAACTCCTGTTATGTAGTAAAGATGTGACATTCGATCCTGTGCCATGATTCATCATATGTGTGAGACTTGGTCCCAGCACACCTGGTGATTATTTCGCGCCCGGGTTTTGGACCCCTAAAACCCGGGTGTGACAACAGGAATGGATAAGTCTGGTGTGGTATGGCAATTAGTGTTTTGTTTTTTTAAAAAAGTGGTGCGTTTGAGAAAAGTGGTTTTTAAAAGGTCCGGCGGTTGAGCCGTGAGCTATGGTGGATGGGAAGTCCTTTGGCTGTTGTTGAAAATGAAAACCAGTGGGAAACTGCTGAGATACCTGGATGGTTTAGTCCAGAGGATTTTGCTCTATATTGAAAAACTTCCTGCTCCTTTGGGAGAGGATGCGCTTTGCAAAATACAAAATGTTTTACAAAACAACTCTGCATAAAATATTGTTGTTTCTGCAAAATATCCTGAGCTCCACATATTCCATGCATTATATCTGATTTCCCCATTCCGCGGGTGAAGGTGGGCTGCTGAGTACGTTTGTACTCACCCTTGCTTATTTGTTATTTTTCAGAAAAATGAGATCGGGTACGACTGTTCCCAACCTTGCCTGTGGCTGTTGGACCACTGATTTGCTTCGCTGTGTATATCGGGCTGCTTCAGCCCCACTCTGATGATATACCCCGAGTTGTAGACCAACTCTTAAAGTTGATCGCCACCTTTATAGGTTTGTCTCGTTTAAGCAGATCTGGAATCATCTGATTTATAAATGTGTTTACTAGCCTTCTGGGACTAGTAATTGTATCACATTTGAGTCCCAGAGGATCTGGGGCGCTTCAGCAGCCAATGCCATAACTCAATCGATTAATAATGTATCCTGATCGGCGTGTCCTATTACCCACTATACAATTTAATCGCTCAATGTGTTTCCGAAAGTTCAACACAACACAAATATTTAGAGCGATTTAAGTATACACAATATATACTCCACATGCATTTAATAATTTTCTACTATTTACTTCAGAAAATAAAGCAGAAAAAATAATACCAATATTAATGCATAACCGTAACACATCGGGTGTAAAAATATTTTTTCCAATATTTAAGCATGCATTTTTTCTATTATTTATTTACAACAGAAAATAATTAATCGAGGTAGAAGCCGTAGCATAAAACATGTTTTATTCTATTTGTTATTTTCAACAGGAAATAAATAGAATAAATATGATATGTATTCATGTAAAATATGGGAAACCACATAAAAAATGGAAGTTGTTTTGCTTTTTTCATCTGATCGTGCCGCCTCATCCGCGTAGCAAATGGATCCACCTGACCACATCTTGCATGTCGTAGTAGCAGGTAGTCAAATACGACCATGCAAAAGGAGTGGGAGCGTGCATTGCTTGCATGATCGGTGGGGTCAAGAAGGGTAGGGCCCGGTCGGAGACCGGAGCGAAGCAGGGTGTAGAGTGTAAAGATACTTTTCTTTTCCTTATGCATGCAGCGGGTTGCAAGATCCGTTTTTGCTGCGCTTCACGCAAGACGACATGCGGTCTGCGCTACGGAAGCCTTGGCGGCGATCTTCCATGAGATAGTAACCCCTTATTGGTTGCTGGTTTTTTTAGGTACACGAAATAGTATTTAACTAGCCAAGAGAACGAGATTGCATGTATCCATGCACATAACTGCACAAGCGACCAGTCCGCCCACACTGCCGCTCCTGGGACCCACTCATAAATACCAGTCGCTTTGTACGTCTGCTAGCTCTTGTTTGTTACCCCATCCGCAAGAAGTGGACTCGGCAGACACTAGCCAGTAGCCACTAGCAGCAATCAACGAGTCATGTGAAGCAGTGTGCGGCTTTCGGCGTTCGCATGACCTCCGGCGTGCGGTAGCCCCGGCGTGCAGAGCGGCTGTCAACGCGCAGCGCGTGGGAACGACCTCCGGTCTTCGGAGTGCAGAGCGGCTGCCGGCGCGCGGCGGTCCCGGCACTGGCGTGACTCCCAGCGCATGGCGCGACACCGGCACGTGCGCACGCGCACGACCTCTACCAGTGCGGGAGTCCGAGTCGAGCCTTACATGAGATGGTGGGGCAGCAGCGAGATCCCCACCAGGACAAGCAGGAGAGCGGGGAGACGAGCGTTCGGCTAGGCGATATCCCCATGAATAGTAGATAAAAGAAAATCATATTGTTCGATTGTGTAAAGGGAGAATCGAAGCCTATCGCGTAGGACAGTTCGGCTAGGCCGAGGACCTGCCGGCGTGGTGGAGAGTCGATGCAGATCGGGTCCGCAGCAACATCGAGGTAGAGCGTGCTGATAACGTGTTGAGAACTACGTCACCACAGATCACCAGATCCGCTCCCTTCCCTCCCGTCAGCAGTAGAGGCGCAAGAAGTTGTAGATAACCCGTCTCCCTTCCCAGAAGCACGACATAGTAACACACGAGACACATGATATAGGTTTGGGCCTCTGGCCTCTTTCTCTTCTCTATATTATGAGGGGGTGTACAGGTTTCTTATATAGAGATGTGAGACCCCTCAAGGGCAAAGCAGGTATTTACCCACATAACCCTAACTAGGGTTACTTAACAATATAAACACATTCACCAGCTACAAGTGAACACAGGATGGTCAGACGAAGAACGACCTTGGAAAGGGATGCCACTGTCGGTCGATGACTATACCGACGCGTTGACTGCAAGGATAGGCTCCGGGAACACACTTCCCCGCATAACAAAAGAAGAAGAAAAATAGAACTGTGGCTGATGCTCTATCCTAGTGCTAGCAATTAGGTCGGGCCATTCCGAGTCCATCGTATTTTATGCTAAACAGATTTGACGTGCCAGTTCGAAGTGAAAAACAGTGGCTCCAGCCTGACCTTAAACCATGATGTGTCTTCGTTGGATCATGTCGGCCCAAGCGTTGCACATATATTTGACCATATAAAATCAAAATATTACAACCACATAAAGTCCACATTTTACTAAATTAATGATATTAAACAACCATATCATCATTTGATCATGTAAACTCCAAATATCACAACAATATAAAGTTGGTAGCTTACTAAATTAAAGAAATTAAATTACTTGAGTTCCATTGGGCCATGCGGGGGGGGGGGGGGGGGCGACATGCTGGAATTTGAGGCCCGGCCTAGGCTCACCCTCGGGTCGTGCTAGTCCGACCCATATTATTTCATGTTGGGCCGTGCTTTGGAGTCCTGTTTTCGGGTCGTGCTCATGCTAGCCCAAAAATCCTGGCTCATATTCCCAACACTTCTATCCGATGAAAAAGAAGAAGAATTCGTGCAACTTCATTCTGCTACAAGTAGGGGTGGTAATAGATCACGGTCCAAATATTTCTTCACAATTCGTTAGAACCCTAAAAATATTTTAGTTCAAAAATGAATAAAAATAGAGTCCGATCTTAATCTGATCTGATCCTTAAAATTTAGAGCCTATTGTCATCCCTAGCTACAAGACAACTATGTTGTCCAATACCTACCGACAACATACCACTTGTTTATTGAATGAACACGCTAAAAGGGAAATAGGCTTACACCTTTTCCTAATTAATTTTGGTGGTTGAATTGTCCAACACAAATAATTGGACTAACTAGTTTGCTCTAGATTATGAGTTGTACAGGTGCCAAAGGTTCACAACAAACCAATAAAAAGACCAAGAAAGGATTCAAACAAAAAGAGCAAAAGACAACCGAAGTGTGCCCTGGTCTGGCGCACCGGACAGTGTCCGGTGCACCAGGGGATTCAGACTCCGAACTTGCCACCTTCGGGAATTCTGGGAGCCACTCCGCTATAATTCACCGGACTGTCTGGTGTAGCACCAGACTGTCCGGTGTGCCAGCGGAGTAATGGCTACTCAGCGCCAACTGTTGTCTGCAACAGTAGTTAATGCGCTATAGTGCGCGCAGAAGTCAGAGCAGAGCTAGAAGGCGCACTGGACAGTAAACAGTGACTGTCCGGTGCCCAGATGTCAGAAGCTCCAACGGTCAGAATCCAACGGCCGGGTGACGTGGCTGGCGCACCGGACAGTGTCCGGTGGCGCACCGGACTGTCCGGTGCGCCATACGACAGCAGCCTCCACCAACGGCTCTTTTGGTGGTTGGGGCTATAAATACCCCCAACCACCCACCATTCATTGCATCCAAGTTTTTAGACTTCAAACCTCATACAAGAGCTATAACATTCAATACAAGACACATACAAGAGATCAAATCCTCTCCCAAGTCCAAAGATCACTCCAACCAAATTAGTGACTAGAGAGAGAGAGAGTTTTGTGTTCATTTGAGCTCTTGCGCTTGGATTGCTTTTCTTCTTCATTCTTTCTTGTGATCAACTCAATTGTAACCAAGACAAGAGACACCAATTGTGTGGTGGTCCTTGTGGGGACTTAGTGTCCCATTTGATTGAGAAGAGAAGCTCACTCGGTCTAGGTGACCGTTTGAGAGAGGGAAAGGGTTGAAAGAGACCCGGTCTTTGTGACCACCTCAACGGGGAGGAGGTTTACAAGAACCGAACCTCAGTAAAACAAATCACCGTGTCTCACTCCTCATTTGCTCGTGATTTGTTTTTCGCCCTCTCTTTTCGGACTCGTTTATATTTCTAACGCTAACCCCGACTTGTAGTTGTGCTTAAGTTTGTAAATTTCAGATTCGCCCTATTCACCCCCCCTCTAGGCGACTTTCACGCGCCTTGTCAAAACAAATTTTGCCAGCAACAACGAGCTGGGCTGGCACAAGGTGTCTTTTTTTATAACGAAAACAAAAATGTTCTAGCCTTTTGCAGTCTCTTACATACAACTTTGCAAATATGAAAATAACAAACACTACACCAAAATAGTTAACTTCCTAGAACCTAAACTCTAGGAAGTTAGTGAAACCCTCAGAAGTAAAGCAATCCTGTCGGAAGTTTGGATCTCAGAATTTTTTGTCGGAAGTTAGCTTAACTTCCTAGAGCCCTCTAAGAAGTTAGCTAACTTCCTACAGCCAGCGGTGCCACTCGGAAGTTAGTAGGTTCATGGCATCAATTGACTAACTTTCTACGGCTTACTGTAGCCCGTAGGAAGTTAGGTGGCTAACTTACTACGACTGTACTGTAGCCCCTAGGAAGTTAGCTGGCTAACTCCTACGGCCCAGTTGGCCTCTAGGAAGTTAATTTGACCAGCATTACAAATATTGTTTATTTTTATTTTACACTACATTCCACAACATAACAAATATATCAACAACTATAGCACAACATATTTTCACATAAAACATCTCACACACAATCACATAACAATATTTAAATCCATAGTCTCATCAATTTTATCACAAAAGTCTCATCCATAGTCATAAGACACATCTCATCCAGTCATAATAAGAGACAATATCTCATACATAGTCATAATAAAAGTCTCAAGTATCACAACACATAACATGGAAGCTCACAATCGTTGATCACCATCGGGATACAGTGATGAGTGATGGTCGATACCTCCACTAGTGAAGAGGGTTTCGACAAAGTCTAACCCGTCTTCTCATTCCTGCGTCGGCAAGGTAGCTGGAGGGTCTAATATACATGTACAAATGATATTTGCTGAATTACACCATAATATAACTAACAACAAGTAAATGACGATGAATTTGCATACCTGATGTTCGGTAGGTGGAGATGTAGGTGGAGGTGAAGACCAAGGATAATGTACGGGAGGTGGGGGGCACCGGGACGTGTATCCCTTGGGCCTGTGCTAGTTGCTACAAAATGCCAAACTCATCTAGTTGTCTAAACTTTCTAATTCTCAACAGTGAGCACTTGGCATCAAGTTTGCAGTGAGATCTCTTGATAACATAGTTCCAAAATATGACTACCTATGTAGCCCCTATTTTGCATGGGAAGGAGGCAGAGTCACAAATAGAACGGATAGACACCAGAGGACAATGAAATTTACCTGATGCACAGTTGCCAACAAGCAAGGTATGACAGGAAACGACATCTCAACGACCAAAAGATCAAAATGTGCCCACCCATCTACTACCCAGTAGAAATAGATAACAAACATGTGGACCACTCAAGAGACTGGCCAGTCCTAAGATGAAGAGCTAGTAAACTCCCACAAAATGAAGTGCTAGTAAACTCCCACAAAATCAGCATATAGGGAAATCACCTCTAGATCACCAATCGTGGCAACTGCCAAAATAGCCCTACAAAATTTAGCTCCCTAAACAAGCAAGAGAGATAGTAAATAAGTGACCATGACCAAACAGTAAGGCAACCTCGCAAGATCAAGCAAAGGAGGCTCCCAAGAATAAGATAACATTTTGCCCGCACTTGGTGGTGCGCACGAGAAAGTAGGGAGCAAATCTACAGCAATGCATCACGGACGCGAAGCGAGCACGTTCGGAGCAGATTAGAGGGTACCTCTCCTGGCCGGTGGTGTCCCAAATCTGGGCCTTGATGACCTTGCCATTGACCTGGAGACTGCTGGTGGCGAACTCAATGCCGATGGAGGACTTAGACTCGAGGATAAACTCGTTCTTGGTGAAGCGAGAGAGGAGGTTGGACTGGCGTTGGAGAAGAAAGGATGAATGATGGAAAGATAAGGGTAGATTCGCGAATTAAGATAAAAAATATTACTTCCTAGAGTAAAGCCGTAGGAAGTTACTTAACTTCCTAGAGGCTGTACTTGTACTCTAGAAAGTTACTTAACTTCCTAGAGAAGGTCGTAGGAAGTTAGCGGCTCGTTTGACTGGTCAAAAGCGGAAAGCTAACTTCGTAGAGGAGGCCGTAAGAAGTTAGCAGGGACGACTAACTTCCTAGAGTAGGTCGTAGGAAGTTAGCAGGGGAAGCTAACTTCCTAGAGGAGGCTGTAGGAAGTTAGCGGCTCATTTAACCGCATGTGCGGGTCAGCAGCTGAAAGCTAACTTACTAGGGGCCTGTTTGGTTCAGCTTTTTTCTGACCAGCTTTTCTGAAAATCTAGCTGTGGGGAGAATCTGGCTGTGTAGAGAATCTGAGTATCATTAGGATTACGTGCAGAGGAAGATAAAATTATCCATGGGGCTCAGGATCTATAAAGTGACGGATTACTACTATTGAGACGACTCAACCGATTATATGTTTATGTTAATTTTGAATGTTTTTTACCCACACGAATTTTATAGAAGCTGGCTGAAAAGCTGAGTGTTTGGCAGTCCGCAGCAGCTTTTGGTGGCCAAAAGCTGCAAAAAGCCGAAACAAACAGGCACTAGAGCAGGTCGTAGGAAGTTAGCAGGGGCAACTAACTTTCTAGAGTAGGTCGTAGGAAGTTAGCAGGAGCGGCTAACTTCCTAGAGCAGACTGTAGGAAGTTAGGAGCTCGTTTGACTACACGTGTTGGTTAGCATGTGAAAGCTAACTTTCTACAGCTTTTATAAAAAACCATAGGAAGTTATGTTTATTTCCTAGAGCTACGAGTTACCTCTCGTTCCTACGGTTTGTTATAAAAACTGTAGGAAGTTAAAAACCGTAGGAAGTTTATGTTTTTGGTGTGGTGAAACTGTAACGCCCTGAATTTGGGGGTAGAATTTTTTCTCCTTTTTACTCACCAAATTCAGGTGTTACTCTCTTTCCTTTTCCCGTTTCGCTCCTTCTTCCCAATTTCAAAGCAATATAGCGATTGTGTCTATCTCGTGTGTAAACAAAACCTAAATGTCATGGGTGTTACATCATGCTGAAGCACATTTCTTTGTCTGATGTCGTGGTTAGTCGCGTGTTCGTCTCGTCCCGTTTCGGATTTCGGTCTGCGATCGAATTCCGATTGGTGGTCGTGCACGTCGTGGGTTTTGATCCGCGGTGTGGCCTAGCTCGGCCCAGCTCGGCCCGGTCCGGCCTGGTCCAGCCCGCGAGCCCCTGGCGCCCCCTGCCCCCCCCTCCCCCTGATCCCTTTGTCTCATTTGATTTCTCCCGCGCAGCAACCTCCCTCTCCCTCTTCCACCTCTCTCTCTCCCCCCGTGGTGCCCTAGGGTTTGGAGACGGTGATCGTCGGAGTTTGGATCCCCGAGGTGAGTTTCCCCTCCCCTCCCCTTCTCTCTCTCTCCTCCCCTCCCCTTCTTCTTCCCAGCGCAGCCTCCCTACCCACGCCCTCCCCTGCCCCGGCCCCGGCGAGCCACCCCCCCCCCCCCGTCGCGGCCCCTCCCCGGCGGCCTCCCCGCGCGCCCTCCCCTGCTCCCCGGCAAGCCCCGCCCCCGTCGTTGTGCCCCTCCCCGGCGCTCCCCTGGCGAGCCCCCTCCCCGGCGGCCGCGCCCCGCGCCCTGTGCCCTCACCGCGCGCGCCGGTGGCCGCGCCTGGCCTCGCGCCCCATGCCCTCGCCGCACCGGCGGCCGCGCCCTTCCCCCGTGCCCCGCGCCCCGCCGTGCCTCAGCCGCGCGCTCCCGGCCATGCCCCTGGCCGCGTCCTCGCGCGCCCCTACCCGAGCCCGTGCCCTGGCGGCCTCGCGCCACACGCGCCTGCATGGTTCGCGTGCCCACGGCACGCGCAGCGTGCTCTCGCGCGTGTGACGTAGTCGTGCTGCGTTCAACCCTCGTTTAATCCATTTTAATTCTAGTTTAGTTGATGTGTTGTGTCGCGTGCTTCGTCGCGTGACGATTCTTTTTAATTTTTTATTTATTAAAGTGTTGCGTCGCGCGTTTCGTCGCGCGATGATTCGTTTTAAATGCAGTTCTGTTGACGTAAGCCGTCGTGCGTTTCGTCGCGCAATGCTTAACATTTATCTATAATTAATGCAAGAATCTCGTTGTGCGCTCTGTCGCGCGATGAGTCGTTTATTTCTTAATTCAATTTAAATGATGTGTCGCGCGTCTCACGTGCGACCACTCCCTTTAATTCACCTTCATCTGATTAAAATGATTAAATATGGAACATGACCTTACTTTATGCTAAACGCAGTGGCCAAATTAATGCCCTTCTGTTAAACGAGTGATTTAATTTATAAAGCTTCTCGACCGTGGACTCGACCGTCATTTCCTCTTTCTCGCTTAACCATAATTGCGAGCCCCGCGTTGAACATCTATTTATTTATTGTATTCTATTGTATGGTGTACTGTTCTTTTGTATTAAATATATGGGTGTATATATGTTTGCGCTTGTATAGAGAACGATCTGGTTGAAGAGCACGAGGAACTCACAGGAGAAGCCCCTGAGCAGCAGCTAGTTGGTGGAGGCAAGTGTCCCTTAACACACTTATGTCTTATACATTCCTTAATTCACTTTCCGCATTTACACAGTTATACCCAAGGATTGACTAGTTTTTGTTATCCATGTCCTTATTTACCTATTTGGGTTGGATTATTATTGTTTAGCTTTATGCTAGTGCTTAACATTAATCAATGAACATGATGAGATCTATCAATGATACGTTGTTTCCCTCCTTTATTATGATGTTATACTTGTGGCATTTAAGGGGGCTCGAGCGGTTTCTCGAGTGCCTCTCCGTAAGGACCTGTTTGTTGGATGATCGCCCGGGAAAACAGTGCAACCATGAGGGTGGAGTGGGACACCCTTAGCTGAATAATTAGAGGAACCTGGGTGTAATTCGCTTAGCCATTGTGCTGTTAATTGGGCTTGGTGTATACGGCTCGCTCCGCCAAGTTTGGTTCGCCCCTTGGGGAGGAGTGCGGTGCATTTAGGAAAATGAACGAGCGGCTACAACCCCGAGAAATCTTTGTAAAGGCTACATAGTGATACCCTGCTGGGTCACCTTGGTAGTGATCAATGGAGAGTCATGATCTCCGGGCAGAAAAGGGAATCATGGCTTGTGGGTAAAGTGCGCAACCTCTGCAGTGTGTTTGAAAACTGATATATCAGCCGTGCTCACGATTATGAGCGGCCAAGGGAGCTCCATTGATTAGTGGTACTTGATCAGAGATGTTCGGATTACAGATGGCAATGAGAATGATGGTTTTGGTATTGACTCTGGTGATGGTAAGTGGTACTCTTTCCGTTTGGAAAGGAGTACGTTTGGGTTAATAACGTGGGTTAATTCTAAAACCTGGCTTTCTCTACTAGTAATAATAATCTGACCAACTAAAAGCAACTGCTTGACTTACCCCCACATAAAGCTAGTCCACTACAGCCAAACATGACACTTGCTGAGTATGTTGATGTGTACTCACCCTTGCTCTACACACCAACCCCCCCCATCCCCAGGTTGTCAGCATTGCAACCACTGCTCAGGAGAAGATGAAGCCGTGGAAGGAGACCTCCAGGAGTTCCAAGATTACGACGAGTTCTAGCCGTGGGTTAGCGGCAACCCCCAGTCGGCTGCCTGTGAAGGCCGCGTGTATCTACGCTTATTTTCCGCACTTTGATTATTGTAAAGACTATGTGGATGTCTCAGACATATGATGTAATCGACTATTATTCCCCTTTTTTATATTATTTGAGCACTGTGTGATGATGTCCAGTTATGTAACTGTTGTGTACGTGAATTGCTGATCCTGGCACGTACATGGTTCGCATTCGGTTTGCCTTCTAAAACCGGGTGTGACATAGGTGGTATCAAAGCCGTGTTGACTGTAGGACCGCTAACCTAGAGTAGAATGGTCGTTCTAAGGATTATAGATCCCTATTCTCACCTTGACTTTGGTATCCCTTCAAAAGTTGGTCATATCGACCAAACCAATGTTCTACTATATATTATACCTTGCTAAAAATCTTGTTGTTTACTCTAATTCCTCATTTTATTTATGGTTTATTACTTGCTGGTCATATTAGTTCCATTCTCACTCTTATGCTTGCGGTGTCTTTTGTAGATGGCTTGTCTTAGACACACTGCACGGAAGTCTGTCATCCCCTTCTTACCCTCTCGTCTCGCGGAGCGTCCGCTTCGTCGTTCAGTGACCGGTTAGTCCAGCCACTTGGAGAGGCTGCACCACCGCCTGCATGAGGAGCAGGAGCAGCATGGCTCCTCTTTCTCGCTCCAGCAGGAGATAGAGTCTGTGAGGAGCTGCTCCCCTGTGCTCCCACTAGAGGCGCCCCCTGCACCACCACTGATCGCCCCAGCCCTAGAGTAGCTGCTGGAGGAGACCTAGACGTCGGAGGTGGCGACAGCAGCTCGAGCCACGACACCGACCTTTCCGCCGACCAGGAGTTGGAAGGATGGGTTGCTCGACCCATCACTCGCGACGCTGCTCGCGGGTGTCACTTCCACGATGCGCTCGACACCCTGCTACGTCGGGCACTTGACCGGCGTACTTGGTCTATCAAGTATCGATGTGTGGTCTTCCAGCATAGTCGCGGGGTCTACCCGGACCGCTGGGAGGCGACCTGCTTGGTGCGCCGTCCGGAGAACAGTCTCCGGGGTGCGGAGATCTGCTCAGAGCACTATTCCATCTCTGAGCGGGACTCAGCTGAGGCGGCCATGCAAGATGCCACACGGCGTGCGCTTTCGCACTACTGTTCAGTGCTCGGTGGGGTAGCTGATGGTCTCAACCTGAAGTATTATCCTCGCCATCCATCTGGCAGCACAGGAGGCGTGATTGTCTCACCTGTTGGTGAGGACAATCCTAGGTTGAGCAGCATAGTCAACCAAGCTGCCGTGCTAAACACGGAGCTGGACCATGCACTAGACGAGCTGAGTAGGGCTCGTGCTGAGATCGCCCAGCTGCGGGCTGAGCGCGTGGAGCATCATCACCTAGATGATGGCTCCCCCGCTCTCGTCGTGACTCAGCACCCGTACCGCTCACCTCGGCGTGGACACCGGTCCTATGGCAACCCCGACTGCAGGACCAAGATAAATTTAGAACCATAGATCGTCAGAGTCGGATCTTGTAATTAATACGAAAATATATACATAGAAGCTATAGTCTTAGCGTTAGTCCTGCTTTTAGTTAGTCTTAGTTAGACAGGGTAGTTTGCTTATCCTGTGCATTTATGTTTGTCATGATGAACTATGTTGGATTTGGATCTTTGTAATGACTGTCACTAGAGTGTGGGTATCCCTTGCATTTTGGCTTATCTGTTATATGTTAATGAAGTTAGTTATCTAGTTGGGAAGCCTTTCGTTCCACTTTCCTCTTTATCTGAGAAGCTGTGTTGGTCTGTGTTGGAGATCAGTGAAGATGTTCATCTGTTCAGTGTTGTGGAAGAATTCTATACTCTTTTCTTATCCTGCAAGATTTACAAGATCAGTTTTGATGTGTGATTGCATTCTATAGATGTCAGAAAACAGGCACAGAGGAGGAAGGCGTGCTCAGCAGGAGCAGGCAGCCCCGCAGGATGAGGCACCCCAGCAACAGCATTTGCCACCCCCGCCCCCGATGTCCATCGAGCAGATGTTCCTGATGCAGACTCAGGCAATCCAAGCCATCGGTCAGACTCTGGCCGCCATTCAGCAGCAGCAGCAGCAGCCACCACCTCAGCCTCAGATACCTCAAATGCCCAGGGACAAGCGTGTTGAATTCATGAGAGGTCATCCCCCAACGTTCGCTCACTCTTCTGACCCCCATGGATGCTGAAGACTAGCTGCGTACAGTGGAGCGGGAGTTGCATACCGCTCAGTGTGATGACAGGGAGAAAGTTCTGTATGGTCCCCGTTTGTTGAGAGGAGCCGCTCAATCTTGGTGGGAGTCTTATCTCGCCACCCATGCCAACCCCGACACCATCACCTGGGAAGAATTCAGAAACAATTTCCGTCAGTACCATGTTCCTGCAGGTCTGATGACAGTGAAGAAGGAGGAGTTCCTGGCACTCAAGCAAGGGTCAATGTCTATCAGTGAGTACCGGGACAGGTTTCTGCAATTGTCTCGCTATGCTCCTGAAGATGTCAACACCGACGCCAAGAGACAATATCGTTCCTTGAGAGGCTTGGTCGACCCTCTGCAGTATCAACTGATGAATCATACCTTCCCGACATTCCAGCACCTGATTGACAGAGCAATCATGATAGAGAGGAAGCATAAAGAGATGGAGGATCGCAAGCGCAAGATCAGTGGACCCCAGCCTGGAAGCAGCAATCGCCCTCGTTTCTCGGGCAATCCACCTCAGCAGTTCAGGCAGAACCAGTGTCCACCTCAGCAGCAGCAGTTCCAAAGGCAATATCCTTAGCACCAGCATCAGAATCGTCAGAACAATCAGTCAGGAGGAGGTCAGTTCCAGAGGCAGAATCAGCAGGCACCTCGTCTTCCTGCCCCAGCGAACCAGCAGAACAGTCAAGCAGCACCAGTTCAGGGTGGAAATAGAGCATGTTTCCACTGTGGAGAGCAAGGCCATTGGGTGATGCAATGTCCGAAGAAAGCAGCCCAGCAGCAGTCAGGCCCCAATGCCCCAGCAAAGCAGAATGTGTCTCAGCCCGGAGCAGGCAACCGTTCTCAGCCACGCTATAACCATGGGAGACTGAACCACTTGGAGGCTGAAGCAGTTCAGGAAACCCCCGGCATGATAGTAGGTATGCTTCCAGTCGACTCCCATATTGCAGAAGTGTTATTTGATACTGGAGCAACGCATTCATTCATTACTGCATCATGGGTAGAAGCACATAATCTTCCAATAACTACCATGTCAACCCCCATTCAAATTGACTCAGCCAGTGGTAGAATTCGAGCCGATAGCATTTGCTTGAATGTAAGTGTGGAAATAAGGGGGATAGCGTTTCCCGCTAACCTCATAGTAATGGGTACTCAGGGAATAGATGTCATCCTAGGGATGAATTGGTTAGACAAGTATCAGGCAGTTATCAGTTGTGATAAGAGGACAATCAAGTTGATGTCTCCACTAGGAGAGGAAGTGGTGACCGAGTTAGTTCCGCCTGAGCCGAAGAAAGGAAGTTGTTATCAGATGGCTGTTGATAGCAGTGAAGCAGACCCACTAGAGATCATCAAGGTTGTGTCCGAGTTCCCAGATGTGTTCCCGAAGGACCTACCAGGTATGCTACCAGAGCGGAAAGTTGAGTTTGCCATAAAGCTTCTTCCTGGCACCGCACCCATCTTTAAGAGAGCTTACAGAGTATCTAGACCAGAGTTGGTTGAGCTCAAGAAGCAGATTGATGAGCTGTCAGAGAAAGGCTACATCCGGCCAAGCACCTCGCCTTGGGTCGCCCTTGTCCTATTCGTGGAGAAGAAAGATGGCACCAGAAGGATGTGTATCGATTATCGAGCTCTGAATGAGGTCACGATCAAGAACAAGTACCCCTTACCCAGAATAGAAGATATGTTCGACCAGTTAAGAGGAGCCAGCGTGTTCTCAAAGATAGATCTGAGATCAGGTTACCATCAGCTCAGGATCCGGCCCTCAGACATTCCGAAGATGGCATTCATTACCAAGTATGGGTTGTATGAGTTCACTGTGATGTCTTTCGGTCTAACAAATGCACCAGCCTTCTTCATGAATCTGATGAACAGTGTATTCATGGATTATCTTGACAAGTTTGTGGTGATATTCATTGATGATATTCTGATATATTCTCAAAGCGAAGTAGAGCATGCAGAGCATTTGAGGATGGTATTGCAGAGATTGCGAGAGCACCAGCTGTATGCAAAGTTGAGCAAGTGCGAGTTCTAGATCAGTGAAGTCCTATTCTTGGGTCACATAATCAACAAAGAAGTATTGGCTGTGGATCCGAAAAAAGTGGCAGACATTCTAAACTGGAAAGCTCCAACAGATGCTCGAGGAATCAAGAGCTTCATTGGAATGGCCGGATATTATCAGCGATTCATTGAAGGGTTTTCGAAGATTGCGAAACCAATGACAGCTTTGCTAGGCAACAAAGTTGAGTTCAAGTGGACCCAGAAATGTCAAGAGGCCTTTGAAGCGCTGAAAGAGAAGTTGACTACAGCGCCTGTCTTAGTCTTACCTGATGTGCACAAGCCCTTCTCGGTGTATTGCGATGCTTGTTACACTGGTTTGGGATGTGTGTTGATGCAAGAGGGAAGAGTTGTGGCTTACTCGTCCCGATAGCTGAAGGTTCATGAGAAGAATTATCCAATCCATGACCTAGAGTTGGCAGTAGTGGTTCACGCACTGAAAACATGGAGGCACTATCTGTATGGGCAGAAATGTGATGTTTACACAGACCACAAGAGTCTGAAGTACATATTCACTCAGTTAGAGCTGAATATGAGGCAGCGAAGATGGTTAGAGTTGATCAAAGACTATGAATTGGAGATTCATTACCATCCAGGCAAAGCGAACGTTGTGGTAGATGCTTTGAGCAGGAAGAGTCAGGTCAATCTGATGGTCGCTCATCCGATGCCTTATGAGTTGGCCAAAGAGTTTGACAGGCTGAGTCTCGGATTTTTGAACAATATGCGAGGAGTAACAGTTGAGTTAAAACCCACCTTAGAGCAGGACATCAAAGAAGCATAGAAGAATGATGAGAAGATCAGTGAAATCCGGTGACTGATTCTAGACGGCAGAGACAAAGATTTTCGGGAAGATGCAGAAGGCGTGATATGGTTCAAAGACCGCTTGTGTGTTCCCAATGTCCAGTCTATTCGGGAATTGATCCTCAAGGAAGCTCATGAGATAGCTTATTCTATACACCCTTGAAGTGAGAAGATGTATCAAGATCTAAAAAAGAAATTCTGGTGGTACGGAATGAAGAGAGAAATCGTAGAGCATGTGGCTATGTGTGATAGTTGTCGAAGGATCAAGGCAGAGCATCAAAGGCCAGCCGGATTGTTGCAACCATTGCAAATTCCTCAGTGGAAATGGGATGAAATCGGTATGGACTTCATAGTCGGATTGCCTCGCACTCGATCCGGCTACGACTCCATTTGGGTAGTGGTGGACGCTTGACCAAGTCAGCCCACTTCATACCTGTCAAGACCAACTACAGCAGTGTAGTATTGGCAGAATTGTACATGTCTCGGATCGTTTGTCTTCATGGTGTGCCAAAGAAGATAGTGTCAGATAGAGGAACACAGTTCACCTCTCATTTCTGGCAGCAATTGCATGAAGCCTTGGGCACGCATCTAAATTTCAGTTCAGCTTATCATCCGTAGATAGATGGTCAGACCGAAAGAGCTAATCAAATCCTCGAAGACATGTTGAGAGCCTGTGCGTTGCAAGATCAGTTCGGATGGGACAAGAGGTTGCCTTATGCAGAGTTCTCCTATAACAACAATTACCAGGCCAGCTTGAAGATGTCACCATTTCAGGCGCTTTATGGGAGGAGTTGTAGAACTCCATTGCAATGGGATCAGCCTGGAGAAAAGCAAGTGTTCGGGCCAGACATTCTGCTTGAAGCTGAAGAGAACATCAAGATGGTTCGGGAGAACCTGAAGATAGCGCAATCAAGGCAGCGAAGCTATGCAGACACAAGAAGAAGAGAGTTGAGTTTCGAAGTTGGAGAATTTGTCTATCTGAAAGTGTCATCTATCAGAGGAGTCAGAAGATTCGGAGTCAAAGGCAAGCTAGCACCCCGCTACATTGGTCCGTATCAGATTCTCGCAAGGCGTGGAGAAGTGGCCTATCAACTCAGTTTGCTAGAAGGCTTGTCCGCAGTGCATGATGTCTTTCATGTGTCTCAGTTGCAGAAGTGTCTGCGTGTGCCAGAAGAGCAGTTGCCAGTTGAAGGTCTGGAGGTCCAGGAGGACTTGACCTATATTGAAAAGCCAACATAGATTCTTGAGACTGCAGACAGAGTCACCCGGAGGAAGACTATCAGAATGTGCAAAGTCAGATGGAGTCACCACTCTTAGGAAGAAGCAACATGGGAGCGTGAAGATGATCTGATGGCCAAGTACCCTGAACTCTTTGCTGGCCAACCTTGAATCTCGAGGGCGAGATTCTTTTAAGGGGGATAGGTTTGTAACGCCCTGAATTTGGGGGTAGATTTTTTTTCTCCTTTTTACTCACCAAATTCAGACGTTACTCTCTTTCCTTTTCCCATTTCACTCCTTCTTCCCAATTTCAAAGCAATATAGCGACTGTGTCTATATCGTGTGTAAACAAAACCTAAATGTCATGGGTGTTGCATCATGCTGAAGCACATTTCTTTGTCTGATGTCGTGGTTAGTCGCGTGTTCGTCTCGTCCCGTTTCGGATTTCGGTCCGCGATCGGATTCCGATTGGTGGTCGTGCGCGTCGTGGGTTTTGATCCGCGGTGTGGCCCAGCTCGGCCCAGCCCGGCCCGGTCCGGCCCGGTCTGGCCCGCGCGCCCCTGGCGCCCCCTGCCCTCCCCATACGCGCGCCCCCTCCCTCTAATCCCTTTGTCTCATTTGATTTCTCCCGTGCAGCAACCTCCCTCTCCCTCTTCCACCTCTCTCTCTCTCCCCGTGGTGCCCTAGGGTTTGGAGACGGTGATCGCCGGAGTTTGGATCGCCGAGGTGAGTTTCCCCTCCCCTCCCCTTCTCTCTCTCTCTCCTCCCCTCCCCTTCTTCTTCCCCGCGCGGCCTCCCTGCCCGCGCCCGTGCCGCCCCTGCCCGCGCCCTCCCCTGCCCCGGCGAGCCCCCCCCCCCCCCCGTCGCGGCCCCTCCACGGCGAGCCTGCCCCCGTCGCGGCCCCTCCCCGGCGGCCTCCCCGCGCGCCCTCCCCTGCTCCCCGACGAGCCCCGCCCCCGTCGTGGCACACCCCGCCCCCGCCGTGGCACGCCCCGCCGCGAGCCCCTCCCGGCGGCCTCCCCCGCCGTGGCCCGCCCCGTCGCGCCCCTCCCCAGCGCTCCCCCTAGTGAGCCCCTCCCCGGCAGCCGCGCCCCGCGCCCTGGCCGCGCCCAACCGTGCCTCAGCCGCGCGCCCCCGGCCATGCCCCTGGCCGCGCCCTCGCGCACCCCTGCCCGTGCCCTGGCGGCTTCGCGCCACGCGCGCCTACACGGTTCGCGTGCTCTCGCGCGTGTGACGTAGTCGCGCTGCGTTCAACCCTCGTTTTAATCCATTTTAATTCTAGTTTAGTTGATGTGTTGCGGCACGTGCTTCGCCACGCGACGGTTCATTCTAAACTCGTCTTTATTAATGTGCTGCGTCGCGCGACGATTCTTTTTAATTTTTTATTTATTAAAGTGCTGCGTCGCGCGCTTCGTCGCGCGACGATTCGTTTTAAATGCAGTTCTGTTGACGTAAGCCGTCGTGCATTTCGTCGCGCAACGCTTAACATTTATCTATAATTAATGCATGAATCTCGTTGCGCGCTCTGTCGCGCAGCGAGTCGTTTGTTTCTTAATTCAATTTAAATGTTGCGTCGCACGTCTCGCCGTACGACCACTCCCTTTAATTCACCTTAATCTGATTATAATGATTAAATGTGGAACATGACCTTACTTTATGATAAACGCAGTGGCCAAATTAATGCCCTTCTGTTTAACGAGTGGTTTAATTTATAATTATGTAACACGATCGCTTCTCGACCGTGGACTCGATCGTCATTTCCTCTTTCTCGCTTAATCGTAATTGCGAGCCCCGCGTTGAACATCTGTTTATTTATTGCATTCTATTGTATGGTGTACTGTTATTTTGTATTAAATGTGTGGGTGTATGTATGTTTGCGCTCGTATAGAGAACGATCTGGTTGAAGAGCCCGAGGAACTCACAGGAGAAGCCCCTGAGTAGCAGCTAGTTGGTGGAGGCAAGTGTCCCTTGACCCACTTATGTCCTATACATTCCTTAATTCACTTTCCGCATTTACACAGTTATACTCAAGGATTGACTAGTTTTTGTTATACATGTCCTTGTTTACCTATTTGGGTTGGATTATTATTGTTTAGCTTTATGATAGTGCTTAACATTAATCAATGAACATGGTGAGATCTATCAATGATACATTGTTTCCCTCCTTTATTATGATGTTATACTTGTGGCATTTAAGGGGGCTCGAGCGGTTTCTCGAGTGCCTCTCCGTAAGGACCTGTTCGTTGGATGACCGCCCGGGAAAATAGTGCAACCATGAGGGTGGAGTGGGACGCCCTTAGCTGAATAATTAGAGGAACCAGGGTGTAGTTCGCTTAGCCGTCGTGCCGTTAGTGGGGCTCGGTGTATGCGGCTCACTCCGCCAAGTTTGGTTCGCCCCTTGGGGAGGAGTGCGGTGCATTTAGGAAACCTAACGGGCGACTACAGCCCCGGGGAATCTTTGTAAAGGCTACAGAGTGATACCCTGCTGGGTCACCTTGGTAGTGATCAATGGAGAGTCATGATCTCTGAGCAGAAAGGGAATCACGGCTTGTGGGTAAAGTGCGCAACCTCTGCAGAGTGTTTGAAAACTGATATATCAGTCGTGCTCACGGTTATGAGCGGCCAAGGGAGCTCCATTGATTAGTGGTACTTGATCAGAGATGTTCGGATTACAGGTGGCAATGAGAATGATGGTTTTGGTATTGACTTTGGTGATGGTAAGTGGTACTCTTTCCGTTTGGAAAGGAGTACGTTTGGGTTAATAACGTGGGTTAATTCTAAAACCTGGCTTTCTCTACTAGTAATAATAATCTGACCAACTAAAAGCAACTGCTTGACTTACCCCCACATAAAGCTAGTCCACTACAGCCAAACAGGACACTTGCTGAGTATGTTGATGTGTACTCACCCTTGCTCTACACACCAAACCCCCCATCCCCAGGTTGTCAGCATTGCAACCACTGCTCAGGAGAAGATGAAGCCGTGGAAGGAGACCTCCAGGAGTTCCAAGATTACGACGAGTTCTAGGCGTGGGTTAGCGGCAACCCCCAGTCGGCTGCCTGTGAAGGCCGCGTGTATCTACGTTTCTTTTTCGCACTTTGATTATTGTAAAGACTATGTGGATGTCTCAGACATATGATGTAATCGACTATTATTCCCTTTTTTAATATTATTTGAGCACTGCGCGATGATGTCCAGTTATGTAACTGTTGTGTACGTGAATTGCTGATCCTGACACGTACATGGTTCGCATTCGGTTTGCCTTCTAAAACCGGGTGTGACAGAAACATTGACCCTATAACAAAAGAAAACACCCTAAGGCCTCGTTTGGGAGCAGGTACCGGGCCACACCAGCCAGCCACAACCGGCTGGGGCAATACCTGCACCGTTGTTCCCACGTGTGGTACAGTCCCCGGGGGCACATGTGCCCTATGTCTGTTTGGCATACATTACTGTGGGTAATAAATAAGCAAGCAGTGCAGGTAACAAAAATCATCCAATAGCAATATCAAAAATACTATGTAGCAAATATCTCAAATTTTCAATAGCAAATAATTCTGATCGCAAATGTTGGACCGTGCAACAAAATATCTCTGTCCTCAACACACAATGAGATACTTGTTGCTATTGGCTTTTCGAAAAATTCAAACAAAATAGCAGCAGAAACCTCCGGTAGACCTTGGTGAGCTTCAGTTGTACGATAGTAGCAACTTCTTCCAAAAGGAACAAACACTCCACGAAACTGCAAATTATAAGTTTCAAACTGTTAGATCCTGCTGATGCTAATGAGCAAACTTGAAAATCATGAAACATTAACTTCTTCCACAAGAGAATGAAATGGATATATAATTAAGAAAATGCATATATGAATTTTAACAGAATCAACCAAAATCAACTTAGAGCACTTGAATAAGACAATAACTAAATACTCAGAAAATAACTTCATTGCACGGCTCGGCTCTGGAGCTTGAGCTCCGAGTCAGAGAGGTCTGGCTTCTCCAACCAGTGTTGGACGACAGCTCGCCCCAGCAGAGTTCAAGAAATCTGTGGCGGTTAAAAAAAACCCTGTTGTGCTACACATGGACGGAAGGAGAATCATAGATGCGATCAAGCCATACTAGTGGAGCTGCGAACTACAAATTTCTCCCAGTATGTGTTTCTCTCTTTGTTTTCTTCTGCTCAACAAGCCAGGCCTTCCCCACTGTTTGTGCCCAGTAGAAGCTAGGCGACAGTGACCCGGCTGAGGTTTCTGCAGCCTGCAACGGGAATTCTGTTCACAGCTGAATAATTGTCATTCCAATCCAATTGCCTCTTTTTTTCCTAACAAAGAAAGAACTCCCAAAGAACATTAACAGCTCTGGCAGCATAAACTTGGTTTTTCTCCTATGCATATTATCACACTTGAACAAGAGATCTTGTTGGAAAAACATTGCAGAGACCATATTGAGACTTTCCTATGGGTTTAGAAAGATGAGAGGCATACCTATGTTTGCACCAAAGCCATCACTCACACCTTCTCCATCTATCAGGTAGATGTAATCCTACTGAAATTAGAAAGGAAGTAAATACACAAGTTTTTTAGACTTTACGATTGTTTTCAAAGAGGAAGGAAGGGCATATATATACACACATACCTTATCTTCCTCCGAAGCCAAATCAGCCGCACGTTGTGAATTGTTAGCTTCAGAAACATCTCCCGATACAATTCATTTTCGAACACCTCTGCTGCAATGGCCTTCTCCTCATCTGTCAAGTCCTCCATAGCTTCAAATATGTGGATACACCTATCCATAGACTCCTCTCCACGAGTCTTCTTCTCAAGGAACGCCTCCACAGTCTTATCTGTTTGGTTCTTCTTGTGCTCCAAATAGTCATCCAAAACACTTGCAACTTGACTTTTCTTCCTCTTTTTCCCGCTTCCATGTACTAACGTACCAGAAGGTGGTGACTGAACTTCACAAGCCTCTCGATCCAAAGTTAGTCCAGCAACATTAGTCTCACTGCCCACACTTGGTCCAGCAACATTGATCTCGCTGCCCGCTCGTGGTACATGTAGCACTGGTTCATCAACAGATGCTACATGTAGCACCGGTTCAGTAGAAGTGAAACTCATGTCACCTCTAGCAATGCTCCCTATAAAAAAGTCAAAGTGTTTCTTCAGAAAAACTCATATATGTTTAGTAGAAGTCAGAAAGATATATGACTACCTTCATACAAGGCCTCACAGCTCCTAAACAGAGGAAACCCATTCTTGCGATGCTTCTTTAATTTGGGGAATTTCTGTTGAATACAACATATATTTAGTACGAAGGCATGTTTTGGAATGATACTACTTTATCAAAAGAGAGAGAATAACTTACACGTGCACACTTCTCCCACAAATCTGGTTCAGCTAATATCATCCCCATAGTCTCATTCCATCCTATACCACTCTCTTTCTTTGCGTTGCTTATGGCCTTGTAGCTTGCTTTCAAATCTTTCTCCTTGTCTTGAAGTTTTTGCTTTGTGAAATGTGCTGAGGGGAATTTCTCATTGAACTTACAAGTGATGCTTCTCCAACCATCTGAGTTCCAACCATTCTGTCCCTTAAATCTGGTATCAACCTTGTGCTCAGTTAATACTTCAATTAAACCCTTCTCATATAAGAAGTTCCAATTCGCCCTAGATGCTTCATCTGCCATTACTATTTTAAATTACACATAAAAATTAAATTGTGTGCAAGAAGTACTTAAATAAGATACAAATATTAGGTGCATCAAGTACATAAATAACGATACAAGTGCTATCACATCAACTAAACATTGTGTGCAACCCACATCTGCATCGCAATGTCATCCCTTAAAATGTTTCCATCAATAGACTCCGAGCCGGTAGGGTAGTTGACTTCGCCCTCTGGGACATCGACATATTGAGACGATTCAATGTTGCTTGGGAGGTGATCTAGCCACCCTTCCTGGCCATTATGTTGTTTAATTACATTATGAAAGACAGCTGCTGCCGCTGGAATCTTAACCTGAGACTGAATAGGATAGAAAGTTCCGACTTTTAGAATAGGAAACCTCTTCTTCAAGACACCTATAGCCCTCTCTATATGGTTCCGAAGGATTGCGTGGCGATGGTTAAAGAGCTCTTTGTAGTTGGCGTAGGAACGTCGACTCCTAAACTCGCTTAAGTGGTACTGAACTCCTCGATAAGGGGCAATGAATGATGGTGTATTTGCATATCCACCATCGACAAGATAAAACTTTCCTTCTGGCACATGGAATCCTCTGTCAAGTGCTGAACAAAGAACCCCGGCATCTGCTGCGGATCCTTCCCATCCACACGAAATGAAGGTAAAGTTTAGATTAAAATCGCAAGCTACCATAACATTATGGGATAAAGACCCTTTCCTATTTCTGTATGGAGCAGCCTTGTATTCTGAGATAGTGATAGGAATATGAGTACCGTCTATGGCACCAATGCAATTCTGCATGTTAGGAAAGAGACAATTAGAGGCATAAAAACCTAAGAAGGAATTAGAAATTCTTGGGTTTTATGTCTACCTGGAAAAAAGGCATGAAACGGGAGTCGGTTACAATTTTGATGTGAGTCTGTACTGAACTTGGAAGCTTTACAAACCTACTTGTCAAGGCTGGAATTATATCAAAGACTTCATTTATCTTCCTGTGAATGGTTTCACCACTGTGTTGAAACCATTTTTGCATATCTTGATTAGTAGCATTATGCGAGATCATGTACATAAACATGCCAAACTGTTCTTCAACAGTAACACCTCGTGTGTCATGTAGAAGATCCTCAGCTCTAAGAAAAGCTACTATCGCTCTGAAAATATTTGGCTCCATCCTAAACTCAACTTTGCTCCAAATTTCGTGCCCTTCTAGAACTTCCTTAATCTTCATAGCGCCAGTAAGAGAAGAAGTATGGACTGCCCTTTTCTCTTCTTGCATGGCCGCGAGAACAGCAGGGACAATTACTAAGAAGAGTTCATCATCATCTTCTTCCTGGTCTAAAAGAAATTGTCTAGCATCCTCCTCCCAGGAACTCATTATCTATTATGTATAGAGAGATATAATTATCACGACTAGCTTGGCATTCAGATATATAATTCAAACACAAGAAACGCTAACTGATGACCTCAGCATAGTATGTACGACATATAGTTGGATAAGCAATACTAACTAACACCAGTTTAGTATATACGATAGTAGAAATGAAAATCTAACTTTAGGAGATAGTTAATCAGTTGAATACCTTCAGATTTTGAGAAGATGTCTTAGCTGTTATACCCTGTTCCTTCAGCCTCTGAATCGATAAATGCAGACTACACATAAATAAAAAAACAAGGGCAAGGCCAATAAGAAAATGTATTAAATAAGAAAATCAAATTAACATACACAAGAACAGAAACAAACATAAATTTAACATACACAAGTCTCAGATTCTCAGTACTTGATAGGGGTCAGTGCTAGTGATAAACAAACAAACATACTAATGACATAAGCATGGACATGGATGATAGTACTTGATAGCTGTCATTGGCAAGAATAGGGCTGTTCGACTGCCCAACTTTGGCTGCAGCCGTACAAGCAGTAGCAGCCATAGGAGCTATCATCTGCTTCGGCTGTTAGGCTATAGATGCAGCTGTAGCCAAGCAGCAGCCAGCCAAACGAGTCGACGCATAGGATGTGTGCAGTGTGCTACCGAGGAGATGCAGGCGGGATGAGCAGGCGATGGACCAACAGAGGAGGGAGGTCCGCGCGCCAGCGATGGACAGAAGCCAAAAAGGGTGGAAGCTCACCAGATCTGCGTCTTCTTCCTCAGATCCGTGGGTGAGGCGGCGGCGGCGGCTGGATCTAGAAGAGGAGGCGAGACAGGGAGTAGCGTCTTCTTCCTCAGCGGCCAACCCTCGAATCCATGTCTTCTTCCTCAGAGGCGGTGGGCGAGGCAGGTGGCGACGGCGACGGCGGTGGCTGAGGGCTGCGGCGGCTGAATCGAAAGGAGGAGACGAGACGGGGAGTGGAGCTGGAGCCTCGGCGATTGTTGCGTGCCCGACCTTTGAAGGCGTGTTTTCTCCACCGTGAAAACCGGTCCCAACACGGGTGATACTTTTCCCTCCCGTGGGCTTCCAAACGCCACATAGCTCATACGGTATTTTCCCACACGGGTACTGGGCGACATGGGTTTAGACCGGTAAACCGGCCGGTTATGAGGCTCCCAAACGAGCCCTAAGAGAGAACACATGAACGAATCAAACACTCCTCTAATATAGTATTGGATCTCCAACCATGGCTTGCAAAAGATTTCCATAGCCACTGTCTTTAAGGATCGACATACTGCAAGGACCTCTTGTTGAGCTTCTTCTTTCTACATCAGTCTCCAAAATCTTAGTCAGTATGTTCCCCTAAAAAGAACCTGCATAATAGATGGTTTTGATTTAAAATTAAAAATATCATCATTGTGACAAAGCCAAATAGACTAAACCAATACCGCCACTCCAATTAGGAGTTTTTTTTTTCTGTACTGACATTCTTGTTAGCAACCCAATTGCCATTATATGTGGGTCTCTCTATATTTAGAGCAAAGTAAATAATTCTTCAAATATTTGTAACAATGTAACAATAAAAATCATGTTGAATACTCTCATTATGGTTTGTCCGCAATGTAGATTGTCCAAGACATTAAAGAATGTTTTTGTGCGCCTGGATGCTGCTGAATAGCCATGCACCTATTGTTAAGGGTCCGTTTGGATCGACTTCTGGCCAGATTTTGGTCGTCATAATCGACTTCTGGTATCAAATGTTTCGCTTCTCAGACCACTTATGTGAGAATCGTATCTATGAAAGTTATCCAAATTAACGTTAATGCAGAATCCGTCAAATCGTCGATGCGTGAAGAATTCACCGCTTTTTGGATCCTAAACCCAATGGAGCCTTCTTTCTTCTACACACACAACCTCCCATAATATCTAGATTTTTGTGATAGGCTGACAACTAGATTACCCATGAATCCATATTCCAAAAAAACTCTATAGAAAAAAAAACGGTAGCAAACAGTTAGATGGTTTTCTTATTTCTAAAGATAGGATCTTCCGTGAACATTTTTGTAGATAATAAAAAGTAACAAGTGATCCGGCTTTCCACTCTTGCAAGGTTAGGGGCCAACAGTTTACATCAGTAGAAAAAAACCATCCCAACAAGCAGGAAGGAGACAACCTCAAGCTAAATCTTAGAAACAAACTAATTTAACCGTCTCTAACCGGCAACAAGCATTCTTCAACAAAGACGTCATCAACTTCACTTTTTTTTAGCTGAGGCCAAGCTCGGAGCCAGTATCTTTCCTGCACGTATTGTTAATTGATCAGTTTAATATGGAACTGTTGTCCAAGCATGTCACACGCATATATTGGCGTACTGTAGCTGCAAAATGATAGAAGATACAAGTCATTTGTACTTGATGTCCATTGGGATAAGGCAACGACTACACACATTGGTTGCAAAATTTTAACCCCAAGGTTTCCTACCTTTCTCTGCGATATGGTGGCATATATACTTCTCTTGTGACCAGCGCTTTGTCCCCATCGTGCACCAACAGGAAACAGTCAAGCATGAAGCATCATCACAACTCGTGCACCAACGCTTTGTCCCCCGTCTCCAGCGCCCCCACCCGGCCGCCCGCATGCGCTTGCTACACTGTTCAAACCACGACCACCATGGCCGTATCTCAGGAGAGGTATTCCAATCCCGATGACGACGACGACGAGCAATCCGTCAGGGCAAATTCCGGAGCGGCTGCCGGCGCGGCAGCGTCTCGCCTTCCTCGTCATGTCCCATTCCCGAATCCCGACTCCAGTCCAGGCCCATCAAGTGGTCCGTGTAGTGGCCGGGGGAGCATGAGAACATAACACATGAACTTGCTTGTAGATCGTAGTCAGCACTACTACGCTACTGACGCTGGTAATCGATGAAGACTACCAGAACCAGGCGTGGCTCAGAAGCAATAAGCAAGGGGGATGGAATCATAGCGGAAGAGCAGCTTGCGGGACAGGCATCTGTTCTTCCTCCTCGTGCAAAAAGGAGGGGAATCGACTTGACTCGACTGATCATAACGAGGTCACGCCGCCTGATCAGCAGATCAATGGCCGACACAGCCGTGGGATCACAGCTCTTTCAAGCCGCGTTGCTGAAGACGGAACATGCGCAGAGTTGGAAGAACGGAACGCATCTGAGGATAGTGGCACCTAGCTACAGGGAGAGGATGGAAAAGCAGGGAAAGCAACATGAACCAAAATTGCAAAAGAACCGGAATTGGCACTGGCTTTAGCATCTCCAGCAGTATACTATGTAGTTTGGATTCGTAAGCTGGCTCTCTAAAAGTATATTGTTTGTTTTGAACTATTCTGTACTATAGACTATTCGTAGAGTATAGTTTGAATATAAATACGTGTAACCTGCTGAAGAGCACTGGCTGACTGGCACTGCATCGATCCAGCGCTGCCAGCCTAAAAAACAAGGGACGAGTGTTGCAACCAAAACTGTTTATTTTTAAAAGTTGCCAAAATGTAAGAATGAACCTCACCATCATCGCGTTTATATATGTCGTTGATGTGGTGAAAAACTTTCCTTTTTTTTTTGCTCTTGTTTCACCATGAAGGATTATTGGCACTATGCTCTCTGAGTCTTTGTCTGTGACGACAGGATCAAGCTAGCGGCTAGCCCTAGTTTGCATAACAGCGGTGCTTGTCTTGCTGTTAGTACGTAATAGTAGATCTAGATCAGATAAGAGTTCAAACTCTTCCAATTCCAGAATTCAGAACTATGCCACGTACCAGCAGTAGCGTACATATATGTCCCGATTGGTTTGTTGTACCCACACATCCAGTCTCACGCGAGCCTGCCCAACCAGGTACGGTCATTTCGTCAAATGTATGTGCAAATGCAGTTAAATAACCTCAGAATGACTTATTTTGCATCCACTTATATCACCACCATTCCTCACACGTACAGACAATCAAACAGACGTTCAGCTAAAATCAACACATACGATGATTTAGGATGGGATGTTGCATACGATGATTTAGGATGGGATGTTGCGGGTAACCAATCATCTAGATAAACTCTTAGCATGACATCTCTGACCCTGACCTGGCTCGGGTCAGCAACACGTCACGCTTGCAAGGTGCATTGCACCTCGGCTCACGCGGGCCCACCCCTCGGTCCCACCGACCGGGCAACGGATTTAAACCGGCGAAAGCAACATGCGTGGCCCACGGCCCACCTGGGCTGGCCCTGGGCGGGCGGCCGCCGCCACGACCTTTGCTTCCGCAACCGGGCAACCGGGCGCAATCAAAACGAGATAATGTTCGCCGCCACCGAATACGATCGAAAGCTATGCAAATCTCGGATGAGCTAGTACGTGTACAGAGACTACTGCATCTTTTAAAAACAAGATAAAGATATTTACATCGCTGCAGCTAGCGGAGAAACAAATGAAGCTGCGCGCGCGGATAAGAAAACTAATCAAACGCAACCAGGGAAACTTGTGATTACCCCTTCTTCTTCTTCTTCTTTGCTACTGCTAGGCTGCTAATCCTCACTCCATCTCCCCCATGTTCTCTAGCTTCCATGCATGTGGCATACTGGCATGGATGACGCCGTCGTAGTACCTTGGTCAGCTACTTACTTATTCAAGCAAAGAAGCCATGAGAGCTGGTGTTAGCGCCGGACACCGGCGGCATGTGCGGCATCTGGGCGGCCAGAATGCTCTGCAGGAGCATCCTGTCCTCCGCCGACGCGGGGAAGACGTCGCTTGCGCCGCCGCCTTGCACCAGGCCGCTGCTGTAGCCGCCGAACGGCGACGCGCCGGCGTACTGCTGCTGCTGCCTGTGGACCGGCGGCGCTGCAGGGTGTTGTTGGCTCCGGTGGAGCTGGTGGTCGAAGAAGGACACGTTGACGGCCGAGGAAGAAGAAGCGGGCGGGAAGCCGTAGTCGGCGGCGAAGCTGATGACCGGGGCCCCGTCCCCGACCCTGAACGCGCCGGCGAGGGGCGCGGGGACGCCCGTGAACTGCTGCACCATGGCGCGGAAGTTGGCGGCGTCCGTGTTGAGCAGCGTCACGGGCGCCCGCCGCGACGCGCGGGACCGCCGCCGCGCCGCCGCCGGCTTCCCGGCGACCCGGGGCCCCTCCACCCCGTGAAGCAGATGCTGCTGCCCCCACGCTGCCTTGGTGGTGGGGCTCCCGCCGCTGGACCCTCCCGACGTCGGGCTCGCGGCGGTGGCGGTGCCGCTGCCGATGCCGTTGCCAGCGTCCGCCGCGTCGTCGTCGGGCAGGACCGGGCCGCCGGCGGGGTCGTGGTGGTGGTAGAGCGCGGCCCACTGCGCGAAGCTCGAGCCGGTGTCACTCATCGCCATCGATGCGCGCGGATCGTAGTCGTAGCCGAGCGTGAGCTGTGCTGCTCGTTGTTATGTGTGTGTGTCGGAAGAGGAATTGGACACGGCCGCGGGGCTCAGTCATTTATAGTGACCCAGCCAGCGGGCCACCAGACGCTGCCATCCGTTGGATCGGCGTGCTCCTCCAGTCAACGCCCAAGATTCGATAACGTGTCACGGTCGCTCCCCCACCTTCCGAGAAGCGTCGTTGGCCCGCTCGCCCGCGTGCGGAATAGGTGGCGCCGTGGCGGCGGCGGCCCAGGCCCACACAGCAGCGGCACGTGGCCCGCGCCACTGCGCTGCGGGCTGCGGCCTTCCGGGGCCGCCACGTCGTCGTCGCCCGCCGGGTGCAGCCGGGGTTGGCAGCCGGCCCGCGGCTACCTCGGGGCGGGGCGGGGCGGGGCGGCGGGCTGTCCCGTCGCTGCGGCAGCACGGCGAGGCGTCTTTAATTCCGGATGGGGATTTCAGCTGCCGCATGCATCCCACGGCCAGTACGTCCGTCCACTTCGCAGGCGGCCGTGCGCACGCTGGTCCCTTCTCTCTCGCGGAGCATGTGGCGGCGGCAGCAGGTCGACCCGGCGCAGGGAAGCTTCGTCGGAAGCCGCGGACAAGATGGATCGAGGACCACGCAACGCACCGACGGAGATGGAGGCGGGCGCCGGCGATTCCGTTCCATCGATCGGTGTCTGTCTGCACTGCGTGGTTGGAACTTGGAAGAGTCCACGACGTCGACGTTGAATTCAGCACATGCCATTTCTGGGGAGACCGATGTCGCTCTCAGGATCCACCTCGAAGATCGTGTTTACACTACCCGGTCTCCGATCGACGGGTTTCCGGCCACTACTAGTACTAGTATCTTTCTTCTCCGTTCTGCTGCGCTTCGTTGGAGGTGGGCGCTCGTGACGTTGAACTTTCTACTTCGAGGATCGCTCAGCTGTCGTAGCGATGCTGACCCCGTTTGTATCCACATTGACCAACTCCAGCAGACTCCCTCTCCGTATCCCTAAAACGCACGGCCAACAGTTTTTCTCTCCTCTCCGTATCTGTCTCCGTTTCCAGCAGACTCCGTATTTGCACTCCGCATGCAGTCTATGACACCTGGGGCCCGCGAGCAGCCGCGCGCGCATGCAGTGAGCTGCGGAGAGGAGAGAGAAAGCGTGGAAAAAGGGAATGCAGGTACAGGCCGTGCGTTTTAGGGAGACGGATGCGGAGACTGCTGGACTGATGAATAGTGTGCTTCGCTGCGCAAAATAGGGATACGGAGCCGCATGCAGAGTGCTGCCGGAGTTGGTCTTAGGGCATGTACTGAGACACCGACTCCTAAGATACAGTATATAGAGCCTGTCTCTCATATTTTTATTTCCACTTAGACACTTAGATACCACATATTAAATATGGTTGTACATACTTTTAGGATGAAAATAGGTTGATAGACCTAGAGCCTATTTAGAAACAACCTAGTTTGTTTAGAAGCGACCTATCTTTTTAAAAAACCAGTTTCTATCTGTATTTTATAAAAACTGATTTATGAACTAGGCCAAGTTGTTTGTAATCTGGTTTCTAAGAAACCAGCATGTTCTAGTTTTTTATACACAATAACTAGTTTATTCTTCTTTTTTTAGAAGTGGTGGCAATAGTTATAAATTCCGTAAAATCAATAAAGACATGATAGATATAATTAAATGGACAAAACTGGTTTCAATTACCCACAAAGGAATTGCTGAACAGATCTAAAAGAGACCTAGTTAATAGATCTCGGCATTTTGTTACAAACTATCTTAGGGTTACTGTCAGTTTGGTTCACCTTTCTGAGTAAAAAAACTAAAATTCCAATAAAAAGGAGTTCAAGAGCTGAATAAATTCGTGAAAACTATAGATATATATTGCCGACGGCGCGCGAGCAAGGGAGGGAGGTGGAAGTTTTTTTTTATTGAATTACTAATGTCGTTAAATATGAGATGGAGGTTCTAGATTACAATATTGTCATAGCTCATAGTTAGAATAAGATTTTCAGGAATGTACAGCTGAATGAAACACACACTTAGTATTTCTTTTGCCAAACTCAATACAAATGTAGATGGCTCATCCACATGAGAATATACCTGCATCTATAAACACACACTCACAATAGGAAATGAACGGACTTCGTACAGCCAAAATAACTTTCGACGATCCTAGAGATAGCCATCAGAATTTTAGTTAACTTCGGACGGTCTCGAAGTTAGAGCATCTCCAATACTTATGTAAACAAGTCCCTAAATATAAATTTAACAAGTTTTCAAAAAAACTCATCTCCAACAGTTATATAAATCAGTTTTCTAAATTTACAAACTCACTACAGAACCCAATTTCATCCCTACATTTATCAATCTTGTTGGGACTCCCTAAATCAACGTTGGTACTAAACCCATCGTGAAAATCACACTTTTGCCATTGTTTTGCGTTGTCCCACCGTCCTGTTGACCATAAATCCATCTCCAGCACTCAGATGTCTTGATATCGCCACTGCTAGACAACCTCTTATGCCGAGGCGTCGTCAGAGCACATTCTGTGATGTCTTCACACCATCACCGTGACCGTCTAGTCTTTTATCAATAACTTCGACCTCTTAAGACATCAAGGAATGTTGTTGATGTTGATTTCTACCGTTAGCTCAATTAAAAATAGAAAGCATTCTCGTTTATTTTATGTTGACGTAGACAACTTTCAAAATTAGCAACCAATAAATAGGGAACTGTTGGAGCACATATATTTTTCTACTCTTTAAAGTGTTTTAGCAACTTCTTAAATCTATAATTTAGTGTGCTAAATTTACATAACTATTGGAGATGCTCTTAGCCATCAAAAGTTACTTTTGACAATTAACCCTTAGACCGTAAAAAATAACTTAACTTTTGACTGCTAAATCTAGAAACGTGGGAAGTTATATTTTGGCCATAGAAAGTCAGTCTATTTTCTATCGTGTTACCTATATAAATGCAAACACCTACCTCCTACGAATGCATATACGAACTCAATGACTTCAATCTATACAGGTAGATTCCACCGTATCAAAGAACGTAATACATTATCCATCACTGAGTTTAAACCCGGCCACATCCAACGGTAGAAAATGTGACCAATATTTTTGTTATGGCTAATTTGGCAACTTCAATTTCTCATAAAATTCTTATTTTCCCCAAAAAAATAAACTAATTTTTCGTAATTGCTAGTTTGGAAACCTTATTTTTTCAAGGATTTTCATGTTCACAAAGGAAAATAGGAATACCTTAAAAAAACGTAGTTCCCAAAACTAACTTTAAAAAAAATAGAAATCCCTTGAAAAAATAGCGTTGTCAAACTAGCTCTAGTTTTGTTCCTTTGATTATGGAAACCTTCCTTTTAGCGTGAATGTTAAATGAAAATGAACCCTAGCTCTATCCACAATGGCGCAACGTTAAGACTACCTAATGGCTAGTTTTGGAATCATAATTTCTTAAATGATTTCTATTTTATTAACGGCTAGTTTAGGAACTCAATTTTCCCAAGAGATTTCTAATTTTTCAAGGGAAAATGAACTAATTTTCATTGAAAAAATAAAAATTTCTTGGAAAATGTGGACCCTAGGAAAAGATAGTTCATTTTCGAAAATATGAATCTCATGTGAAAATAAAGTTATTAAAGTAGCCCTAAATAAAAAATGACTCGAGAAAACAATTTTCTGGTCAACATGCCAAATAATTGGCGAGCCGACCTATGCTAGCCAGGACAAGAGTCTATAGATAGCTAGGGTCTTGCATCATGCATGTCCACCTACAAAGGTGCATGTTTTTGCTTGAAGAAGCACGCCTCCTTGCTTGACCACCAGCTACAAGTCAAGTTGATCGAGATGAGATCGCGATTAGTCTGGATGTATGGAGGCCTCTCAACGCTAGCAAGGAGGCGTGAACTCAGGGTGTGTTTGGTTTGACTTTTGGCTTTGGCTTTTGTCCCCTAAAAGCCAAAAGCCAACCAAAGGGCTGGATCCAGAAAGCAGCTTTTTCTAAAAGTCGACTTTCTCGTAGTGCAAATCTGAAAGCACCCCTGGATCTGCTTTTAGTGGCTTTTCGGATGGAACTGTGAAAACATATATCGAAGAATTTTTAATGACTTTTAGTGATTTCCACCAAACGGTTTTTAGCTTTTTAACAGCTTATAGCCTACAACAGCTTTTTCCACAGCTCACAGCCCACAGCAACTTTTTTCACAGCCACAGCCCAACCAAACAGACCCTCAATCTGGTCAGCAATAAGCACTCAACGCTTGTCAATATCAGCAATAAGCACTCAATCTGGTCAGCTTGCCGCATGTATATATATATCTACTACTATTAAGGCCGCAAGAGTAGCCGGTCATTCCCGTGTTCTGCCACCGCTGCAGCCCACGTTTAGCTAAAATTAAAAAAAACAGATGTCTTCAAAGGGATTTGAACCTATGACCTTTCAAGCAAAGGCCAAAAGTAGCTACCGCTACACCACATATGTGTCTATTAGGGCTGGGCATTCGGTCTATTAGGGTAATTCGGTTCGGTCTATTCGGGTTTGTGAAATTTCGGGTTCTAAAAAATGAGAACCGAAATTTCCAAAAATATTTTAGGAACCGAACCCGAATAGACTCACAATTTCGGTTCGGTCTATTCGGTCCACCGAATAGACCCGAATTGTAGAGAGACTAGTATATTTTGTTAAAATATATACAATGAATAATTAATTGAAAGTACTATTACTACAACAAGTGACTATAAAAATTAGCATACAAAGATATATATACTATTGTTAAGATGATATCATTATTTCTAGCTAATAAGTTCATAAATCATATAATAATACCATCACATATTAAGAGTTTTTTTATATTTCGGGTTATTAGGTCTATTCGGGTTTTAAAGGTTAGGAACCGAACCCGAACCCAGAACCCGAAATATAGCACATATAGGAACCGAACCCGAACCCGAAAACCCGAATAGACTCACAATTCGGTCTATTCGGGTTCGGTTCGAGTTCGGGTTCGGTTTTCGGTTTTAAAATGCCCACCCCTAGTGTCTATGTCTATATCTATGACAGGAAACACATCTACTACATCTCTCACCAAGCTCACTTGCTACCCTTGCACAATGCGTAGTAGTAGATAAGTATCACCGAGATTCTTGAATTAGATTTTTGGATGGAGGTAATATTATTTAAATAAGAGCTTTGCATGCAATTTCTTTTATTTGAATATGTATTATACTTAAATTCTCTTTTTTGCATGTGTGACATTTTTCTTTGTAATATTTTTTCCATAGATCAGACTTGTGAGTCATTTTCATAAACCAACGGCAAACATGAATCCATGTTTCTTACTTGAAACCCCGAACAAACACCATGAGCAGAAGGCACTCACATTGGCATCGCTCATCGATGACGAGAAGAAGCTTGGCGACTGTCAGTTTGACCTCTAGAAGCAGTCCTACGTGGTCGCATGCGCCGCTGTGTACGACAAGCTCCCGCGAAGCCACCACTTGGACGTGGTCCAGAGCAGCTGCACCGCGTTGTCCATCGTTAAGCAGGAGGGCCTCATGGTTGTCGCCAACATCGATAACTCTCGGGTTGTTCTGGACACCGCATCCGACGACGACGCCATCACGTCGTCTAGCTCATCGTCCACCTGAAGCCCAACCTACCACGTAAGTCGCTACTGACCGGACATAAATTCTTGTGCGCTGGGACAATGGACGTTGCTGACGTTGTGTGAGTATCCTCGAACATGATGTATATAGTGGAGTAGCATCTGGTGGTGCAACGGCCAGGGGTACTACCTCGCTAATGAGCCCGAGGTGCACTTCGTTTGGTAGCCCAACCAAGAGTCATCGGTACTCATCATGTCGCGCGCGTTCGACGACTACTATATCGAGGATTGTGGCGTCATCTTAGCGTCAGAGGTGACGCAGAGGAGGATCGACAACAGTGACCAATTCGTCATCCTCGCCACCGTTAGGGTAGCTTTTGTGCCGATCTGCCTTTAATTCTCTTCATAAACACACACTTACCTTTTTGTTTAAGCAAGAGCGTATGGTGGTGCGTGTCTGATGACTAACGATGTACGAGGAAATTTCTTCCAGCATGTGTGGAACGTGCTCTCCATTGATGAGACCATATAAATCGTGGCATATATCGAAGTCTGCATGATACTGATGGTTGCAATGTAGTGGTGAAACAACTAGATTAAAATAACAAAATTTATGTATGGCTAGGATCACAAATTTATTATGAAACATTTTCTCATAACAATATAACACACATTTTGTATATATGTTATCGTAGTATACTGGTATTATATATTACCGTTGCAACGCACGGGCACTCAGCTAGTGTATATATATATATATATATATATATATATATATATATATATATATATATATATATATATATATATATATATATATATATATATATATATATATATATATATATATATAGCCATGAGCTTCCAATAACCAGAGAAAGCCCAGGCCGGACGGTGTAATCCGGTCGAGCCGAACCAGGTCCAGACGTCTATAAAATAAGACCCGGAGTGCTGGAGTTCAGTTTTTCACGCCTTATCCCGATTTATTAGCGACGGCGCGTGCGACGACGATGGTTGCCTGAGAGCGTACGCAGCGGTGGAACCCCAGCCGGTGGTCACGGCTCCCTGACCTCGACGTGCGGTGGCGACGGTTCCTTGATTCGGAGTTGTGGCAGCGGTTCCCAGGTCGGTGGCGGCGGCTCTTCGATCCAAAGGGTGAGCGACAGCGGGCCCTTGCGGGCAAGCGACGGCGTCCCTGGGGCCCCGAGGCGGCGGCACTTCTAAGGTCGGCGAGCAAGCGACGCCTCTCGGCGTGCGAGCAGCGACAGCGACGGCGACGCACGAGGCACGAGGTTTGAGCGGCATCACGGAAGGCACGAGATGCGCACAATGATGATCGTGCGTGACATCCTCCGATTCGGCGTAGTTCGGGCGCCCCGAGTGACAACCTACATTTGTGCTTGTGTCGTTGACGACGTCCTCCGACGACTATCTCCTTCGTTTCGTGTTTTCTTTTCGATTATTGTGTTTTATGCGTACCACATTTATTATTTACGCTAAAAACTATACGATTTTATGCTTAAATACGGAGTTTGTATATCAGTTTACTGCATGCATATTTTTTGCTTGCACATTGGAAAGACAATTCCTTAATTTATATTGTTCGTAATTACCATAAAAAAATCAAATCATTTATGTTCGTAAATGACAGATTTGTAGGTCTACCATAAAACTATCCCTAATTTCCCGCATGTTCGTAATTATCATAAAAAATCAAATCAAATCACTTGTGTTCATAAATTTCAGATTTTTATGTCTGCCATAAAATCATCCCTAATTTCCGCTGGCGTTCTTAGTTGGACCGATATATTATGCTACACGGTGTAAGTATTTATGCGACGCTGTATAAAATTTATGCTCTATGTGACTCATGTCATCCAATTTTTTGCGCGCGTGAACTGGAAAGGAAAATATAATCCAATGTTTGAGCGCATGCAATGGAAACTCCAACAATTTGCCATAATTTTTGGATCTGTATAAAAATAGAAACCGCATGCATATGACTGCCATGTTTTTCGAATCTGCCATAAAAATTGGATCGTAATAACAACCTACTAGAGTTATCAATCTCTCACATTGGCTCGGTATTTACGCTTATAACTGAGGGGTTTTATGCTCAAAATTTAAGGTTTTTACGCTCGAACCTGGAGATGCGTCCACTAGTGAACAACATGCCAAATTTTTTATGCAGTGTACCGCATTGTATAAATACTTACATTGTGTAGCATAATTTGTATAAGTATATATCATAAACTGGTCTAACAAGCCTATTTGCATGGTTGTTAGAGCGATCCTATATTTATGGAGGAAATAAAGCATTTAAATAAGTTTTTTGTTTCCATGCATGCCAATCGATTTCCTTTTATCGCAAATCTTGTCATACTAAATTTATGCGCATGCAACAGGAAACATATTTTTACGCGTACCGAATTGTATAAATACCTACACCGTGTAGTATAATTAGTATGATTATATATCATAAACTAGTTCTAACGAGTTTAGCTGCATGGCTGTTGGAGGGATCCTATATTTATGAAGGAAATAAAACATTTAAATACGGTTGTGTGGCTCCTCTTTGTGTAAATAAAATATAAATATAAAACGAACTAAAGTCCATCCTTGGCACCATAAAGTCAACTGGGAGACGCCATCTAGATCAAGTCAAACTCCTTGTTGTGTGGCTCCTCTTGAACCACCTGTTCTTCTCCTATGGGGGGTGTGAGACAGCAAGGGTGAGCTCACATACGTTCATAGCTCAGTAAGTTATGGGGAATAATGTGCATAAACTCACCTAAGGTGAGAGTTCATGTGATATGTAAGGATGATCAATAATAGGGGTTAAAGCTGAGCATTGCTTTTAGTAGTTGGTCAAATTCTATTAGCAATTACTAAATGTAAGTGAATACCAAACCATAATAAGAATAGAACAAAATTAACAAATAATCCCATGCAATGCAGATGACAGATTGAATTTAGTTTCATAGTTTAATCATGCGAGAGTCCTGAGCTGCTCTTGACCGTGAGCTCGGCTAGTATACCAGTTTTACACTCTGCAGAGGTTGTACCCTTTACCCGCAAGTTATGTTACCCATCTGCTAAGAGGTCATGAATCCCATACACCTCTACCAAGGAAGCGAGGCAGGGTAACACTACGAGGCCTTTACCAAGTTCCACTAGCTTCTGAAAACCCGCTACAGTTTATGGGAAGAGCACTTGCAGGAATCCCTCGTCTGACCGCCATCGCAGCAAAATCAACTCGAGAACCTCCATACATGCAACTCCCCTACTGCCCTTGCCCCTTTCGGGTAAGGTAGTCTTCCACTAGCTTTCCTAATTAGTCAGCCAAGGGCGTCCCATTCCACCCTTGTGGTGGCACATGTTTCTCAAGTTAAGCTCCATGTTCCAATTAACAATAGTGGTCTTGACATGCACATAAATAAATTAACAGAATAATTGGAACATGGATATAATGAAATATTAACCCAAAACCATATAAAGCAATAGCAAAACTACCCAAATGATTCAGGGATAAACAAGGTAAAAGATAATCAGACTAGGGTGACCTATTGGGTCCCATCAAAATTAAACCTATGCATTGAATAAGTGATATTAAAGAGCATTATTGGGTAAAAAGTGGACAAGGACACAACTTGCCTGGGACTTGAGATTCCAGGTACCAGGATGATCTTCAGGTGACTCGAAACCTCACTGCTAGTCGTAGCAATACAAACAAACATGGTATAGACAAAATTAACATCACACCAAATATAAGAACAAACTGCATAATAATGATCTACGCGTCGCTACGAGATCGTGGGATCGAGAATTACTAAGATCGGAGTTACGATTAATGAGTTATGATGTGATTAAATGATTAACACTAGGTTCTATGTTTATTTTATAACTCTAGAGAAAAGATAACCTAAAGTAGTAATTAATTCAACTTTAATCTAAATTATAAATTGACCATATATCATATTTTAGTAGATTATAATGATAAGCAGATTAACAAGACTAACTGTCGGGGACCATAATTAGGGGTACCCTCAAGACGCCTAATTCTCAGCTGGTAACCCCCATCAGCATAAAACTGCAGAGGCCTGATGGGTGCGATTAAGTCAGGGATCAGTCCATACGAGTGGCTCGATCACGCTTCACCCGAGCCTAGCCTCGGACTCGGGCAGCCGACCTCGAGGGACTTCCGTCTCGCCCGAGGCCCCCCTTTTAACGGCGGACACATCTCCGGCTCGCCCGAGGCCTTGGCTTCACTAAGAAGCAACCCTGACTAAATCGCCGCACCGATTGACCGAGTTGCAGGAGCATTTAACGCAAAGGTGGCCTGACACCTCTATCCTGACGTGTGCCCCCCGGCAGAGCCGAAGTGACCGCCGTCACTCCGCCGCTCCACTGACCGGTCAGACAGAAGGACAGCGCCGCCTGCGCCACTCCGACTGCAGTGCCACTCGGCAGAGTGAGTCTGACAGGCAGTCAGGCCTCGCCAAGGGCGCCATAGGGGAACTCCGCTCCGCCCGACCCCAGGGTTCGGACTCGGGATAAGACCCGGAAGACGGCGAACTCCGCTCCGCCCGACCCCAGGGCTCGGACTCGGGCTAAGACCCGGAAGACGGCGAACTCCGCTCCGCCCGACCCCAGGGCTCGGACTTGGGCTAAGACCCGGAAGACGGCGAACTCCGCTCCGCCCGACCCCAGGGCTCGGACTCGGGCTCGGCCCCGGAAGACGGCGAACTCCGCTCCGCCCGACCCCAGGGCTCGGACTCGGGCTAAGACCCGGAAGACGGCGAACTCCGCTCCGCCCGACCCTAGGGCTCGGACTCGGGCTTGGCCCCGGAAGACGACGAACTCCGCCTCGCCCGACCCCAGGGCTCGGACTCCGCCCTGGCCTCTGCCAAACGACTTCCGCCTCGCCCGACCCAGGGGCTCGGACTCGGCCTCGGCAACGGAAGACAGATTCGACCCCAGCTTCGGAGGAGCCCCCACGTCGCCCGGCCTCGGGCGCGGGCCCGCCACGTCAACAGGGAGCGCCATCACCACTCTACCCCGAGCCGACTCAGGCCGCAGAGAACAAGATCGGTGTCCCATCTGGCCAGCTCCGCCAGATAGGCAATGATGGCGCCTCCCAAGCTCTATGACGACGGCGGCTCTCAGCTCTCTTACGGAAGCCGGTGGACGTCAGCAAGGACTCGACCGCTCCGACAGCTGTCCTTCCGCCAAGCTCCGTTGCTCCTCCGACAGCCACGATATCACACCAGCAGGGTGCCAAGATCTCTCCGGCTGCCACATTGGCATGTACTTAGGGCGCTAGCTCTCCCTCCGCTAGACACGTAGCACTCTGCTACACCCCCATTGTACACCTGGATCCTCTCCTTACGACTATAAAAGGAAGGACCAGGGCCTTCTTAGAGAAGGTTGGCCGCGCGGGACCGAGGACGGGACAGGCGCTCTCTTGGGGCCGCTCGCTTCCCTCACCCGCGTGGACGCTTGTAACCCCCCTACTGCAAGCGCACCCGACCTGGGCGCGGGACGAACACGAAGGCCGCGGGACTTCCACCTCTCTCACGCCCGTCTCCGGCCACCTCGCCTCTCCCCCCTTCGCGCTCGCCCATGCGCTCGACCCATCTGGGCTGGGGCACGCAGCACACTCACTCGTCGGCTTAGGGACCCCCCGGTCTCGAAACGCCGACAGTTGGCGCGCCAGGTAGGGGCCTGCTGCGTGCTGATGAACAGCTTCCCGTCAAGCTCCAGATGGGCAGTCTCCAGCAACCTCTCCGGCCCGGGACGGTGCTCCGTTTCGGGAGTCTTGAGTTCATGTCCTTCGACGGCAGCTACGACATGATACTCCTTCCACCGCCGTGCGACAACGACAATGGCGGCCGACAACCCGCCCGCCGGCGGCGGAATCGACGACATCTTCCCCGCGTGGTGGAAGAACAACATTCGAGCTCGCTCCGTCCTCTCCCCCGCCAACGGAGGAGGAGGCGGGGCAACCAAGGCCAAGCGGGAGGCCGCGCTTCGTCGGCCGTCGAGCGAATCGACGCCCCCGATGCCCAGACGGAAGGCACGCCGGGCGTCGACCTCGCGTTCGAGACGAAGGCAAGCGTCGTCCCCCCGCGACACGCTGATCCCGAGCAAGAAGACGACGCCAGCGCGCTCGCGGAAAGCTTGTAGGACGTCGCCCTTGTACCTGAGATGACGGCGCAACCAGTCCCCGATGTGACTACGTCGCTCCGCGTCGACCAAAAGGTACTGACTAACTCCCATCTTACGTCATTTCGACTCGGCCTCAACCCGCCTAGCAACCTTGCTTTGGCGGGCGCCCTCATTGAGGCGAGTGCAACCCCACTGGGGTTTCGTATGCGGTCGCCTTGGGACCGGTTGACGGACGTCTCAACCTACGGGCCCTCTGGGTCCGAGGAAGATGACGATTCCAGCATCTGTTGGGATTTCTCTGGACTTGGCAACCCCGGTGCCATGCGGGACTTCATGACCGCATGTAACTACTGCCTCTCCGACTGTTCCGACGGAAGCCGCAGCCTTGACGACGAGGGCTGCGGCCCAAGCCGCGAATGTTTCCACATCGAGCTAGGGGATCCCTCCGAAGGCAACCATCTCGGCATGCCGGAGGACGGTGATCTTCCTAGGCCGGCGCCTCGCGCCGACATCCCGCGGGAGCTAGCTGTGGTCCCCGTTCCGGCGGGGGGTCACGACCCATAACTCGAGCAAGTCCGCGGGGTGCAGGCCAGGCTCAACGAGGGAACAGGAGCGCTTGAGCCGATCCGTCGGGACGTCGGACAGGTATGGGCGGGCCAACCCCCGGCCGGAGAAATACGTCACCTGCCCCAAGGTCTCCAGCACCGCGTCGCCAACGATGTCAGGGTTAGGCCACCGCCCGCATCCAGCGGGGTTGGTCAGAACCTGGCAGCCGCAGCGATGCTCCTCCGCGCGATGCCGGAGCCATCAACTACCGAGGGTCGGCGGATCCAGGGAGAGCTCAAGAATCTCCTGGAAGGCGCTGCGGCCCGACGGGCCGAGAGCACTGCCTCCCGAAGGCAGGGATACCCCTCGGAACCTCATGCCGCGACTTCCCGATTCATGCGGGAAGCCTCGGTCTACACCGGGCGCACGCGCAACACCGCGCCTGCGGCCCCGGGCCACCTCGGCAACGAGCACCATCGACGCGACCGTCGGGCCCACCTCGACGAAAGGGTGCGCCGAGGCTACCACCCCAGGCGTGGGGGGCGCTACGACAGCGGGGAGGATCGGAGTCCCTCGCCCGAACCACCCGGTCCGCAGGCCTTCAGTCGGGCCATCCGACGGGCGCCGTTCCCGACCCGGTTCCGACCCCCGACTACCATCACAAAGTACTCGGGGGAAACGAGACCGGAACTGTGGCTCGCGGACTACCGCCTGGCCTGCCAACTGGGTGGAACGGACGACGACAACCTCATCATCCGAAACCTCCCCCTGTTCCTCTCCGACACTGCTCGCGCCTGGTTGGAGCACCTGCCTACGGGGCAGATCTCCAGCTGGGACGACTTGGTCCAAGCCTTCGCCGGCAATTTCCAGGGCACATACGTGCGCCCCGGGAATTCCTGGGACCTTCGAAGCTGCCGGCAGCAGCCGGGAGAGTCGCTCCGGGACTACATCCGGCGATTCTCGAAGCAGCGCACCGAGCTGCCCAACATCACCGACTCGGATGTCATCGGCGCGTTCTTCGCCGGCACCACCTGCCGCGACCTGGTGAGTAAGTTGGGTCACAAGACCCCCACCAGGGCGAGCGAGCTGATGGACATCGCCACCAAGTTCGCCTCTGGCCAGGAGGCGGTCGAGGCTATCTTCCGAAAGGACAAGCAGCCCCAGGGCCGCCCATCGGAAGAGGCTCCCGAGGCATCTACTCCGCGCGGCGCTAAGAAGAAGGGCAAGAAGAAGTCGCAATCGAAACGCGACGCCGCCGACGCGGACCTTGTCGCCGCCGCCGAGTACAAGAACCCTCGGAAGCCCCCCGGAGGTGCAAACCTCTTCGACAAGATGCTCAAGGAGCCGTGCCCCTATCATCAGGGGCCCGTCAAGCACACTCTCGAGGAGTGCGCCATGCTTCGGCGCCACTTCCACAGGGTCGGGCCACCCGCGGAGGGTGGCAGGGCCCACGACAACGACAAGAAGGAAGATCACCAAGCAGGAGAATACCCCGAGGTCCGCGACTGCTTCATGATCTACGGTGGGCATGCGGCGAATGCCTCGGCTCGGCATCGCAAGCAAGAGCGCCGGGAGGTCTGCTCGGTGAAGGTGGCGGCGCCAGTCTACCTAGACTGGTCCGACAAGCCCATCACCTTCGACCAGGCTGACCACCCCGACCACGTGCCGAGCCTGGGGAAATACCCGCTCGTCGTCGACCCCGTCATCGGCGACGTCAGGCTCACCAAGGTCCTGATGGATGGGGGCAGCTGCCTCAACATCATCTACGCCGAGACCCTCAAGCTCCTGCGCGTCGATCTGTCCTCCGTCCGAGCAGGCGCTGCGCCCTTCCACAGGATCATCCCTGGGAAGCGCGTCCAGCCCCTCGGACAACTCGACCTCCCCGTCTGCTTCGGAACACCCTCCAACTTCCGAAGGGAGACCTTGACATTCGAGGTGGTCGGGTTCCGAGGAACCTACCACGCGGTACTGGGAAGGCCATGCTACGCGAAGTTCATGGCCGTCCCCAACTACACCTACCTGAAGCTGAAGATGCCGGGCCCCAACGGGGTCATCACCGTCGGCCCCACGTACAAACACGCATTCGAATGCGACGGGGAGTGCGTGGAGTACGCCGAGGCCCTCGCCGAGTCCGAGGCCCTCATCGCCGACCTGGAGAACCTCTCCAAAGAGGTGCCAGATATGAAGCGTCATGCCGGCAACTTCGAGCCAGCGGAGACGGTTAAGGTCGTCCCTCTCGACCCCCGTGGAGACACCTCCAAGCAGATCCGGATCGGTTCCGGGCTCGACCCCAAATAGGAAGCAGTGCTCGTCGACTTCCTCCGCGCAAACGCCGACGTCTTTGCGTGGAGTCCCTCGGACATGCCCGGCATACCGAGGGATGTCGCCGAGCACTCACTGGATATTCGGGCCGGAGCCCGACCCGTCAGACAGCCTCTGCGCCGATTCAACGAGGAGAAGCGCAGAGCGATAGGCGAGGAGATCCACAAGCTAATGGCAGCAGGGTTCATCAAAGAGGTATTCCATCCCGAATGGCTTGCCAACCCTGTGCTTGTGAGGGAGAAAGGGGGGAAATGGCGGATGTGCGTAGACTACACTGGTCTCAACAAAGCATGTCCGAAGGTTCCCTACCCTCTGCCCCGCATCGATCAAATCGTGGATTCCACTGCTGGGTGCGAAACCCTGTCCTTCCTCAATGCCTACTCAGGGTATCACCAAATCCGGATGAAAGAGTCCGACCAGCTCGCGACTTCTTTCATCACGCCGTTTGGCATGTACTGCTATGCCACCATGTCGTTTGGTTTGAGGAATGCGGGCGCGACGTACCAGCGGTGCATGAACCATGTGTTCGGCGAACACATCGGTCGCACAGTCGAGGCCTATGTCGATGACATCGTAGTCAAGACAAGGAAGGCTTCCGACCTCCTCTCCGACCTTGAAGTGACATTCCGATGTCTCAAGGCGAAAGGAGTCAAGCTCAATCCTGAGAAGTGTGTCTTCGGGGTGCCCCGAGGCATGCTCCTGGGGTTCATCGTCTCCAAGCGAGGCATCGAAGCCAACCCGGAGAAGATTGCAGCCATCACCAGCATGGGACCCATCAAGGACTTAAAAGGCGTACAGAGGGTCATGGGATGTCTTGCGGCCCTGAGCCGCTTCATCTCACGCCTCGGCGAAAGAGGTCTGCCTCTGTACCGCCTCTTAAGGAAGGCCGAGTGTTTCGCTTGGACCCCTGAGGCCGAGGAAGCCCTTGGGAACCTGAAGGCGCTCCTTACGAAGGCGCCTGTCTTGGTGCCCCCAGCTGATGGAGAAGCCCTCTTGGTCTACGTCGCCGCAACCACTCAGGTGGTTAGCGCCGCGATTGTGGTCGAGAGGCAAGAGGAAGGGCATGCATTGCCCGTTCAGAGGCCAGTCTACTTCGTCAGCGAAGTACTGTCCGAGACCAAGATCTGCTACCCACAAGTTCAGAAGCTGCTGTATGCTGTGATCCTGACAAGGCGGAAGTTACGACACTACTTCGAGTCTCATCCGGTAACTGTGGTGTCATCCTTCCCCCTGGGGGAGATCATCCAGTGCCGAGAGGCTTCGGGCAGGATCGCGAAGTGGGCGGTGGAAATCATGGGCGAAACAATCTCGTTCGCCCCTCGGAAGGCCATCAAGTCCCAGGTGTTGGCGGACTTCGTGGCCGAATGGGTCGACACCCAGTTGCCGACAGCTTCGATCCAACCGGAGCTCTGGACCATGTTTTTCGACGGGTCGCTGATGAAGACGGGAGCCGGCGCGGGCCTGCTCTTCATCTCGCCCCTTGGGAAGCACCTACGCTACGTGCTCCGCCTCCATTTCCCGGCGTCCAACAATGTGGCCGAGTACGAGGCTCTGGTCAACGGGTTGCGGATCGCCATCGAGCTAGGGGTCAGACGCCTCGACGCCCGCGGTGACTCGCAGCTCGTCATCGACCAAGTCATGAAGAACTCCCACTGCCGTGACCCGAAGATGGAGGCCTACTGCGATGAGGTTCGGCGCCTGGAAGACAAGTTCTTCGGGCTCGAGCTCAACCACATCGCTCGGCGCTACAACGAGACTGCAGACGAGCTGGCTAAAATAGCCTCGGGGCGAACGACGGTCCCCCCGGACGTCTTCTCCCGGGATCTGCATCAACCCTCCGTCAAGATCAACGACGCTCCCGAGCCCGAGGCACCCTCGGCACAGCCCGGGGCACCCTCGGCACGGCCCAAGGCACCCTCGGCATAGCTCGAGGTACCCTCGGCCCCCGAAGGCGAGGCGCTGCACGTCGAGGAAGAGCAGAGCGGGGCCACGCCTGATCGAAATTGGCAGGCCCCGTACCTGCGATATCTCCGCCAGGGAGAGCTACCCCTCGACCAAGCCGAGGCTCGGCGGGTAGCTCGACGCGCCAAGTCGTTCGTCTTGCTGGGCGATGAGGGGGAGCTCTACCACCGCAGCCCCTCGGGCGTCCTCCAGCGATGCATCTCCATCGCCGAAGGTCAGGAACTCCTGCAAGAAATACACTCGGGGGCTTGCGGCCATCATGCAGCACCCCGAGCCCTTGTCGGGAATGCTTTCCGGCAAGGCTTCTACTGGCCAACGGCGGTGGCTGACGCCACTAGAATTGTCCGCACCTGCGAAGGGTGCCAATTCTATGCGAAGCAGACCCGCCTGCCCGCTCAAGCTCTGCAGACGATACCCATCACCTGGCCCTTTGCTGTATGGGGTCTGGACCTCGTCGGTCCCTTGCAGAAGGCGCCCGGGGGCTACACGCACCTGCTGGTCGCCATCGACAAATTCTCCAAGTGGATCGAGGTCCGACCCCTGAACAGCATCAGGTCCGAGCAGGCGGTGGCGTTCTTCACCAACATCATCCATCGCTTCGGGGTCCCAAACTCCATCATCACCGACAACGGTACCCAGTTCACCGGCAAAAAATTCTTGGATTTTTGCGAAGATCACCACATCCGAGTGGACTGGGCCGCCGTGGCTCATCCCATGTCGAATGGGCAAGTGGAGCGTGCCAACGGCATGATTCTACAAGGGCTCAAGCCCCGGATCTACAACGGCCTCAACAAGTTCGGCAAGCGATGGATGAAGGAACTTCCCTCGGTGGTCTGGAGCCTGAGGACAACGCCAAGCCGAGCCACGGGTTTCACGCCGTTCTTCCTGGTCTATGGGGCCGAGGCCATCTTGCCCACTGACCTGGAATACGGCTCCCCGAGGGCGAAGGCCTACAACGAACAAAGCAACCAAGCTAGCCGAGAAGACTCACTGGACCAGCTGGAGGAGGCTCGGGACAAGGCCTTACTACACTCGGCGCGGTACCAGCAGTCCCTGCGACGCTACCACGCCCGAGGGGTCCGGTCCCGAGACCTCCAGGTGGGCGATCTGGTGCTTCGGCTGCGGCAGGACGCCCGAGGGAGGCACAAGCTCACGCCCCCCTGGGAGGGGCCATTCGTCATCGCCAAAGTCCTGAAGCCCGAAACATACAAGCTGGCCAACAATCAAGGCGAGATCTACGGCAACGCCTGGAACATCAAACAGCTACGTCGCTTCTACCCTTAAGATGTTTTCAAGTTGTTCGTATACCTCGCACCCACGCAAAGTTTAGTCATCAAGGAAGGGTCGGCCTCGCCTCGGCAGAGCCCGACCCTCCCTCGGGGGCTAAAAGGGGGGAGACCCCCTCTGCGTCGAATTTTTCCCTCGAAAAAAGATCTCTTTTTAGCAGAATTTCTTTTGTGCTTTTTGACTACTTCGAAAAGCGGATCCTGGAAACGACGGAGTACACGTAAGCAGCCAAGGCTGACCGAGCCGAGGGACTCCTACGCCTCCGGGATACGAATACCTCACTCATCACCTTCTGTGATAAGTAACTCGCGTTCGGATAAAGCGACTCCGTGGACCGAACAAGTCTTCACGTTCGGAAGCTCTTCTGCCAAAGTGGTCCTTCAAGCTTTCTCGACTAAATCGGAGACAGGGCCTCATGGACGGGCGAAGGTACGCGTAAGCGGCAAGGCCGACCGAGCCAAGGGACTCCTACGCCTCCGGGATACGGATACCTCACTCATCACCTTCCGCGAGAAGCAACTCTCGCCCGCACAAACATCCCCGTTACCGACGGAAAGTCCAGATGCTCGGAATAAGGGGAAAAGAGACGCAGCTTTACAAGCGCGGCGAGGGTGTGTTTTCTGGCCTCAGCGGCCGCAGAAGGCGCACGCTACAAGACAATCTGATCCTGCAGGCTCGGGTCTTCACGCTGAAGGGGGCCGTAGCACCCTCGGCGTCGACGACGTCTTCGGCAAGGTCCGACCCAGCCTCGGACGGCGACGCGATCCGAGGACTTCTCCGGGAATCCGGCCCGAGCAGGCGGCTCGGCCGGCTACCCCCGGGGCCTCGGCCAACCATCTTCCAAGGGCGCTAGCCCGACCCGAGGCCTCGGCTGATCGACTCCGGCGTCGGATCCGCTGACGGACAACCCGGCTAGGCTCCGGCCAACCAGGTTCCCATTTTCGAGCCAACTCCGCCTCTGTTCGTACTGATATCGCTACCCCTGGCCTCGGCTCGTCGAAGAGCGGCCGAGGGGTCTCTTCAACTAAGCTAGAGGAGCCTCAGACAACAAGGCCGATCGAGCCGAGGGATTCCTACGCCTCCGGGATACGGATACCTCACTCGTCACCTTGACACGGGGCGACTCATGCTTGGTGAAGCGGTACAGATAATCAACAGGCGAGACTTAGTGCTCGAAAATGAGGAAAAAACACGGCTCCGTGCCGAAATTACATACATGTTCAGGCCTCGACAGCCACAATGAACAAAAAACCCTGGCAATCGAAATGCCATTACAAACGGAACTCCGGTTCCCCCTCCGCAGGTACGAACAACCCCACTCCGAGGGGGAAGGCCTGCGGAGCAACGGAAGGCCGACGAACGGCGCGCCGTCACCTGCTCCAGCAGCGGCGACGACGACGACTTCTGCTCCAGGGGGTCGAACAGCGGCAACGCTGACCCCAGGGTGGATGCCGCTGCCAGGAGGCCCCCGTCCGTGCCAAAACTCGTGAGGCAAGGACGGGCAGAAGGCCGTAGAGTTGGAGGTCAGCCCGTGGCCGGCCCCGGCTATCGCGTCGGCGGAAGAACCTCTTCCAGCTGCCGTGGCGGACGCCGGCGCCGCGAGCGGCTCCGAGGCCACTCGCGTCTGAAGACCGGGCACGCTGCAGCTGCCAGCGCCACGGGCAACGCCTGCTCCTCCCCCCATCACTGAGTGAAGGAGCGGGCCGTCGCCCGCGCAGGGGCCGACCCCAACTCGGCACTCTCCCCTCCCCAGCCTCGGTGATGAAAATCCTTGAGGCTGAGGGAGGGGCAGAGGCCGCAGCCCGGCTCGCTTTCCCCCACCATCAAGCCGGAGGTCGCCATCTCGGGTGACCGCCGGTGGAGGGGTGTGGCTGGGCTGCATGATGAAAATCCTTGAAGCCGAACGATGGCTGAAAGGTACCAACTCCCACGGAGTTGTGTTCCTCCAACGAGGAGGCGGAAAGACGGTGGGTACCCCCCATCCGGGGGCTTGGAAGATGGAAAGACACGACACATGAGGGAGGAAGAAGACATGGTTGCCTTCCGAAAGGGGTCGCCCTCCTTTTAAAAGGCAACTCTCCCTACGTGCGCCCCCAAACGCCGTGGGCTGAGTCTTCTCCAACACGCTCCAAGGCCCACCCCTGCGACTCGGGGGCTGGGTCCCGCATGTCATGCAGACTGGCTCCGAGCAGAAGAAGCCAAACTGCCGCGCGTGGTGCGCACAACCGCCCAGCGGTTACAAGCGACCCCCCACTTTTGCCCAGACCAACGGGCGGGAGGGGCGGGTAGCCATGCAGGCGGCATGCAACCGCGCCAGGTGGACGCGCTTCTCCGACTTCTGACACGCCAGCTTGGAGGCCCAGGCCCACGCGTCACGCAACCAGCGCGCCAGTTGCTGCATGCAAGCAACCGCGCCACCACTTGTGCCACCGTCGCGCCTCTTCGGTTGCGGAGCCTATGCCGCGACTCGAGGCGACCCAGCGCACGACCCAGCGGCGCCAGCCTGGCGCGACGGTCAATGCGGCCGAAAGTGGGCCGGCAGTGATGACGGTGGCAGGCGGACGGGAGCAGCAGTCACGTCGTCAGCCAGGCTCACGTCCCATCCAGGGACAGCAAGAGAGCCTCCTCCCACGGCGTGAAGACGGTGCGCCCGTGATCCGTTCCTCGAACGGCTCGCGCACGCGCGACGGCCGCCCCGCCAACCACTCGCCCCGTCGCATTAACTCCGCGGCAGGACAGGCGGCGCTTCTGGCAGGAGAAGCGGACGACGCTTCGCCTTCGCCGTAATAACCGCGCCAAAAAAAGTATGCCACGTCGTTCGATTTCGTATCCTTTTCCCTTTTTCCTCTTTCTCTATCTCTTGCAACAGGGACCGGGAAAGGGGGATACCCCGAAAAGGATCCTTCCCTGTGAAGGAACCGGGCTCCGAGCCCCCCCTACTGATCAGAGGTTCGAAGGCTGGCCCTCCGAAGGGTTCAACAGTCGCCTCAGATCGCGTGGGCCCGACACCCACTACTGGTCAGGGGTTCGAAGGTCGGCCCCCCGAAGGGCTCCATGGCCGCCTTAGGCTACTCGGGCTCCGCGCCCATTACTGATCAGAGGTTCGAAGGCTGGCCCCCGAAGGGTTCACAGTCGCCTCAGACGCCGAGCGAGGGATGACCAGGGGTACGTTCGATACATAACCGAGGCTCGGGCTGCGCTCCCGAGGTACCCTAGGACATTTCCGAGACCAGCGGGAGCGATCTTGTAACGGAATCCCATCGGAGGGAGGCATCGAGCCCTCGGACCCCGTCGCCAGGGGACCGGGTCCGGCAGATCGCCCGCAGGTACTTTTGGGCGTGCCTCTGGGCCCCTAGCCGACCCCCAATGAACGGGGCACGGACGTCCACTCGGATTACCCGCTTGCAGCTCACCGGAGACACCATGTTCGGTGCCCATCGAGGGTAACATGGCGCACGCCCCCCCTCCTCCTTGCGGAAAGGCGACGTAGGGGCGTATGTAAAAAGTCGAGTCTGTCCCTGATCGTCCTCTCGCCCTGTGCGGAGGCTCGGGGGCTGCTCTCGCAAACCCGTCTCCGGCCGAACCGTTGACAGCGTCAACATACCAGCCCGAGAACTTGGGCCCCGACCGTGCACCCGGGCTACGGCCAGTTCGCATGAGGGAACGACCAGACCAGCCGAAGCGTTACGCAAGGCATTAAGACCTCGAAGGAGTGAAACCACTCCTCCGAGGCCTCGGGGGCTACACCCGGCGGGTGCGCTCGCGCGCACCCACCGGAATGAAATGCAACCGAGGAAGGCTGGTCCCCTTGCAAAAAAGTGCGACGAAAGCCTCCAAGCGAGTGCTAACACTCCCTTCGAGGCTCGGGGGCTACTGTCGGGGACCATAATTAGGGGTACCCTCAAGACGCCTAATTCTCAGCTGGTAACCCCCATCAGCATAAAGCTGCAGAGGCCTGATGGGTGCGATTAAGTCAGGGATCAGTCCATACGAGTGGCTCGATCACGCTTCACCCGAGCCTAGCCTCGGACTCGGGCAGCCGACCTCGAGGGACTTCCGTCTCGCCCGAGGCCCCCCTTTTAACGGCGGACACATCTCCGGCTCGCCCGAGGCCTTGGCTTCGCTAAGAAGCAACCCTGACTAAATCGCCGCACCGACTGACCGAGTTGCAGGAGCATTTAACGCAAAGGTGGCCTGACACCTCTATCCTGACGCGCGCCCCCTGGCAGAGCCGAAGTGACCGCCGTCACTCCGCCGCTCCACTGACCGGTCAGACAGAAGGACAGCGCCGCCTGCGCCACTCCGACTGCAGTGCCACTCGGCAGAGTGAGTCTGACGGGCAGTCAGGCCTCGCCAAGGGCGCCATAGGGAACTCCGCTCCGCCCGACCCCAGGGCTCGGACTCGGGCTAAGACCCGGAAGACGGCGAACTCCGCTCCGCCCGACCCCAGGGCTCGGACTCGGGCTAAGACCCGGAAGACGGCGAACTCCGCTCCGCCCGACCCCAGGGCTCGGACTCGGGCTCGGCCCCGGAAGACGGCGAACTCCGCTCCGCCCGACCCCAGGGCTCGGACTCGGGCTAAGACCCGGAAGACGGCGAACTCCGCTCCGCCCGACCCCAGGGCTCGGACTCGGGCTCGGCCCCGGAAGACGACGAACTCCGCCTCGCCCGACCCCAGGGCTCGGACTCCGCCCTGGCCTCTGCCGAACGACTTCCGCCTCGCCCGACCCAGGGGCTCGGACTCGGCCTCGGCAACGGAAGACAGATTCGACCCCAGCTTCGGAGGAGCCCCCACGTCGCCCGGCCTCGGGCGCGGGTCCGCCACGTCAACAGGGAGCGCCATCACCACTCTACCCCGAGCCGACTCGGGCCGCAGAGAACAAGACCGGTGTCCCATCTGGCCAGCTCCGCCAGATAGGCAATGATGGCGCCTCCCAAGCTCTATGATGGCGGCGGCTCTCAGCTCTCTTACGGAAGCCGGTGGACGTCAGCAAGGACTCGACCGCTCCGACAGCTGTCCTTCCGCCAAGCTCCGTTGCTCCTCCGACAGCCACGATATCACACCAGCAGGGTGCCAAGATCTCTCCGGCTGCCACATTGGCATGTACTTAGGGCGCTAGCTCTCCCTCCGCTAGACACGTAGCACTCTGCTACACCCCCATTGTACACCTGGATCCTCTCCTTACGACTATAAAAGGAAGGACCAGGGCCTTCTTAGAGAAGGTTGGCCGCGCGGGACCGAGGACGGGACATGCGCTCTCTTGGGGCCGCTCGCTTCCCTCACCCGCGTGGACGCTTGTAACCCCCCTACTGCAAGCGCACCCGACCTGGGCGCGGGACGAACACGAAGGCCGCGGGACTTCCACCTCTCTCACGCCCGTCTCCGGCCACCTCGCCTCTCCCCCCTTCGCGCTCGCCCACGCGCTCGACCCATCTGGGCTGGGGCACGCAGCACACTCACTCGTCGGCTTAGGGACCCCCCGGTCTCGAAACGCTGACACTAACCAACATAAGTTAAATAAATATCTAATTATAAAAGAATGAGACATGGTATAACAAATGTTGTTATTGCATAGTAAATATTCATATGAAGCTAACGCGACTTGAATGGACCAAATCGGAATTAAAACGAAGAAGTTATGGATTTGCAAAGTTTTAAGTGTTGGATAAAAGATTAATTAGGATTTTAATTTTAATGTGGCTTTATGTCAAAACAGTGGCACTAATTGATAAACAATAATATTACAAAATTTTAGAAACTAGAATGGATCCATTTGGAGTTCATATGAATTTTCTATGAATTAAATGAGTTTCTGGAATTGTTTTAACACTAGAAACCATTTTCCAAATTAATTTCTTTGGTTTCCAATCTCCTCGGACAGCATGCATAAATACTTGATAGGTCAAGGGCTAACTCGCAAAAACACTGTGACACAAGGAGGCTTCATGGTGGGCTGCAGCCTGCAGGTTTATATAAACAAAGGACATGGACCCTTTTGTAAAGCGTACCCGCGAAGGGGTACGGGATGAATCTGGTCGTCCGATCCAAACCCAGCCGCTAGGATTAGATCCAAGTTTTTATGACTTGATACACCGCCCACAATCGTCGGATCATGATCTGCCGCCCCAGAAGCGGCCACGTCCACACCATATCCCAACCGATCACCTACAGATCTACGGTCATGATCAGTTCACGTGATTGATGACTCTATGAGTTGATCTGGTCCGCACACCCCAAAAGCAACCGCCGAACGCGCGCTACTCTCTATTCACCACTGCGCGATCTAAACGCGGCGGCGCCGCCCGCGGCATGCGGTGGAGCACCGCCGGAGCTAAGCGATTAAGCGCCCCCGATCCCAACCGTGAATTAAACGGGTGCTACACGAAGGGGGAACTAGGTCGAACACAATGGGACAACATACCAGTGGAAACAGTCACCGACACGGGCTGTTCACATGAAGCGGCGGCACCACGGCGGTGGCACGCGATGGAGAAAGATTCCCGGTGACCGAGTCGCCGTTTCTACTTAGAAACACCATGAATCCCCTCGGTGTTGCACAGGCGAATCGTCACAGTACTCCTAGATGGACGAGCGGGGAGGGAACAATGATCCTAACACGGCGCGCCGGCAATGCCCACGGCGGAGCTTTTATTTCTGGCGGCGAGCACTCGACGGACTCAACTATGGCACCGGTGCGGTCAGGTAGACCGAGAGGTTGCCATGGGACACCAAGCGCCAGGGTTTATAGGGTCCCCCTATCAACGACCCAAGAGAGCTTCACAGGTGGTTCTGTAGCCCACGCCTAGATTCGTGGAGACGGCGGATTCGACATCCCAGCCCCACACGCTAGGCGCACATGCTGCGAGAGGAACCCTGCCCAGTGGGGCAGCGAGGCAGTGACACCGTGCGCATGAGAGGCGGGCGAGCGGGGCCTGCCCGTCGGCGCGTGTTCATCGCAGCTGGGCCATGCGGCGCGTGAGCGAATGAGAAGAGATGGGCGCAGGAAGGAGGCTAGGTGGGCCGAGGCCAGGGATTAGGCCCAACGCCCGTTTCCCAATTTCCATTCTTTATTCTTTTCTTTTCTGGTTTGTTTTCCCTTTTTATTTCAAACCTAAAATTTGAATTCAAATCTTGTGGCGAATTTGTACTCAAATTTTGAATGTATGGTTTGAACATATTGTTATGGAATAAATTCATTTTGTTTACAAATTTATTTTGTATTATATGGTCTTTTCTCTCTTCCTTCCCTATTTTCAAATTCAAATTTAGGTTTTAATCCAAATGTGGACATTAATGTATTTCTATTAATATTATTATTAGTATTATTAAATGCACACATAAATAAACTCCAACATGATGCAATAGATATATGTTTATTTTAATTATTTTATTTATTTGGTAGATGTTAGAAATATGAAACACACTCATATTGATCCTTTCTTTTTAGGAAAATAGTATTTTTGATTGTGGGATAGGAATTAAAGTTACTTCAAAATTAAATATTCATGTAAATGATTGCTTATGGTGCATCATTTAAGGATAGGCATAATCATTTAGTTGAATAGAAAACTTCTCTATTACTTCTTTTCTAAAATAGTTCTTGGTTATCAAAATTCAGTCCTCAAATTTCAACACTCAAGTATAATCTGAATTTACTATTTTATTTCTTTATATATTTATTTTATTATTATTATTATTTTATTTTTTCTTATACAAATTTTGGGCCTTACAATTTACAAAGCAAATGATGAAGCTCCTACATAGTAGGAAGATGAAGGAGGCCAAAGAGGCACTAGGATGCATGGTAAGTGACAAAATGAATAACATTTGTTTATACTATTTAACAAAAATGGGGAATAATCTAGTATTGTATAATTTGCAGGGTCAAAAGGATACAACTACATTGTTTATGTTTGAAATAAGAGTTGCGAGGGCATACACTAGGGCTATAATGACAAGGTTCCAGGAGACAGTAAAATATGCAACTGCATACCGAATAGACTGTGATACAGATGGTGATGTAAATGATTGGGTGGTGAAACATACTACAAGATCGAATAAAATTGTTTGGGGGACAACACCAATTCAAAATAAGGGTTGATGTGGATTCCGAAAAGTATTCATGTGAGTGCAAGCAATGGGAGCATACATGTGTGTTATATTAAACAAATCTTGCTACATGAAATGAGGAATTATTATTATGTAACATTGTTTGCGAATAATATATGACATATTGTATGGTTAATCAATTGTAGGTCTATTTTGTGTTCATCTTGTACGCGCATTCACGCATCTTCAAATTGAACGGATCCCGAGTGAGTACATTCTGCAACGATACACATACTCGGCATGACAAGATGTGGCTTTTTTAAGAGACGATAGGAATTTGAAAGGAAAGGATAGAGAAATTAGATCATAAAGACAGAAAATGTTGCTTAAAAAGGCAATGAAGGTAGTACACCATGCGAGTCTATCTAAGGCTGGGAATGATAGAGCCCTAGAGATGATGGACGAACTACTAGGGTTATTGATGCGTGTCGAGCCTGATATAGGTACTAGTGAGAGTTGTGGCACTAGTGGTGGCGATGACATCCAGGTACACACATCGTGTTATTATGAATACAAATTTATCAAATGTTGATAATGATCTATGTTTGTAATTTAAATGGTATAGGTCGAAGCGTATGAAACAGAAGACATAGTAAGAGATGATTTACGCAATGTAGATGATGGGAACGAGGTATGCAACAGACGTTTATAATGTATTATTTATGCTGCTCTTTAACATTTGTGTCTTCACTGGTTTTGTGTTATTTCCCAGGAAATTGTAATGGTGTCTAATACAAATGAATGCAATACTAACGATGTTCAATGTAATATCTCGATATGTACATTGGAACATAACACTGATATGCATCTGGTTGATAGTAGTGCTACGGATGTGGAAGCTAGAAAGGTAATAACAACGCTATAATATATGGTTAGTATATGAGAATGTAAATTGACTTAATATCTTTGATTTGTAGAAACTGGAGTTTCATAGGGAAGGTGTAAACATAGCAAGACCAGATAAGGCCAAGCCTAAGGGAAGAACGATCAAAAGTAGTGAGCAACAAGTTCTTAAGTTGGGTGCGAAAGGAGCGAAGAAGATGAGCAGGAAGTGCCAATAGTGTGGCATCGCTAATGGTCACAATAGTCGTACGTGTTTAACTGTGGAGGATAATAGGGTTCGATTGGCTAACCTAGCTGGACGTAAGAGAGGACGACCTCCTGGTTCAAGGAACAAAATCGGAGGTGCAGCACCACAGTGGAATGAGACATCAACGTCAAAAAAACGAACGGTGTATGTAGGAGATGATGATTCATCTGGTAGAGAGTAGAATACTAAACGAATTATGAGATAATGGGTTGTTTTTGTGGTAACTAGTGTTGCAAATGAATGAACGACATACCGTATACTAGAAATATATGTTAAAAAGTAAATTCTGGATGCAGCTATGAATCATATGTTATATTTGCAAAGCACATACAACATCATAAATATGTACTGATAATATCATAAACGTAGATGAAAGGTATCGTAAACATTATACATATATCTAGAACTTATAAATGTATAGAGTGCTGTTTATAGCATAACACGGTGATGTTTATAGCATAAATTTGTGCCAAAATAAGTATAACACGGTGCTATTTATGGCATAAAATTGTGACAAAATAAGCATAATCAAATGAAGAAAACACACATGAAGTTAAAACAATAGGAAACATTTGCAGTTTAGACATCACTGTTCCCTAGGTTGTCATTGACATAACAACTGAAACATCTACCGTCATTGACATAGTATACGCACATAACCCTAGTTGAAGTTTATGGAAATATTCTATACATAATATGTAACATATCTAAACTAGACTACATTCATTAGATCTTGAATCTTTGGATGTCTGCAAGCAGCGAGATGGCTTTGCTCTTGCGATGGAATGTGATGTAGTGCAGCGCAAGAGACCGTATATCCCTGGTGTTGCCCTAGAAGCCAATAAAATTGTGTTAGCTAGACATGTGTACCATATGCTGTCCTGGGGCCAATTATAAAATGAAATGATAAATTTGTATGTACTGATTGTATGTATGACTTGACAGAACCTTCGATGCAGTCATAAAAGAGAATGTATCCCATAACATAAAACCCACAATCATTGGAGCCTGCTTCCATGGTAGGACAATTTGGGGACAAGTCAATTGTGAAGTTGCCAAATTTTGGAAAGCATGACCTGGGGTGGACATGTGTGTAGGGATTTGTTTAACCTACTCATTATAACCTTAGACCATGTTAACTTCCTACCACCTAAGTCCATTTGGGAAAATGGTAATCCTTCCAAGTAGTACCACCAAGTTTTGGCCCGTAGGGATTAGAATCTAAAATATGAATGCACCGTTTGACTGTATTGACAACATATAGTGTCCAGTGCCCCCTGCTTAGCATGGGAATCATGATCTGATCGTGTAAAAAACATAAAGATCAATAAAAACATATATGGTTATGCATGAAGATGTGAAATGTACCATTTAATGCAAATCATGTTTGTAAATTGTAATACGATTGTTACCAATTTGCATTTATCCAATTTGTCTGTCTTGGGCAATGTATTGTCAAGAAATGTGTGTAGGACAGTGTCGGTGTTTTGGGTCCGACCGCGCACCTAGGGTTGCCCCTCGAGGTGCCTTTTTGGAGTAGGACGGTGTTACCGACTGTAGCTCAATGGTTCGTGCTAGACGCACGAGAGACAGTGGACAATTTTATACAGGTTTAGGCCGCTTAGAGAGGCGTAATACCCTACTTCCTGGTGTGGATCTTTTATATGCTGGGTTACAAGGAGATTTCTCTAGTATGGAGGATGCTAGAGAGCTGAGTAGACGGCTAATGAATGAGATCTTCTTTGAGGCGTGCCCCTAGGCCTTATATACTCGACCGTGGGGCGTTACATGCGGATATGATAACAACGTGCGCCTAAGTAATAGTGAACCGACTAAGCTTATCTTCCTATGATCCTGCCGACTTATCATTATTCAGTTCTGATGTCTAAGGGTGCTGCGCGGGAGAATCAGATCACTGCTGTGGATGGCGTCTGATTTCGTTGAGCCGCCTGGGCTCGAGTTGATCCAATATCACGTTGATCTATTCTGCCAGACACTCCTCCCCTGGCCCACGAAGGGATGGCCTTACGAAATAATGGTCCTAAGGCCTTTCGCGAGGCCTTCTTGCCTTCTAGTGGACCCAGGGGATATTTGTCCCCCATAAGCCCCCAATCTTTGAGTTGATTTTGAAATAATCGGCCCAAAGATTCTAGGTCCAGCTTGCAACTTTTGATTTCGGTAAGGAATGCTTTGAAAATATGTCTACCAAGTTGTTGCTTCTAAACTCTGAGTAACTTGGTAAAAACAATCTTCTATTATCCTCTTCTGCCATTATTCACCGGTCTTTATTTTATTCTTCGAAAATCTGTGATCTGACTCTAGTTTATGCTTTGGAGATCAGCATTCTGCTCTCTGGGGTTCAGGATTCATTGGGTGCACCAGAGGTGCACCAATGGGTGTAGCCCCCGAGCTTTGAGTGGATTATTGAGAATAATCCACTCAAAGGTCTTCATCTCATGCTTTAGAAATCAGCATTTTACCATCAACTCATGCTTTAGAGATCAACATTCTATTATCAGCTTCATGCTTTAGAGATCTGCATTCTGTCTTCTGGGGTCAGTGATTCATTGGGTGGCCCCCGAGCTTTGAGTGGATTATTCTGAATAATCCATTCAAAGGTCTTCGTTTCATGCTTTAGAAATCAGCACGTTATCTTCGTTGAATGCCTTAGAATTCAGCATTATATCATCAGCTTTTATGCTTTAGAGATCAGCATAGGGTTTTATCTTTGAGATCAGCAATGCGATCTACCCATGTTCTGTTAGGTTTGAAATTTATTTGATCAGTGACAGATTGGACGTCTAGTAGATGGCTCTTTGGCTGGTCTTCATTTCGCTTTGTGCTTCAATGCTTTTGTTGATTAGACTTGTACTCCAGCAGCTATTTTTGGCTTTTGTCCGATCTCTATCGATATCTTCCTTCTGTCTTGATACATTCATTGCGTATACTGTATGGATGCGAATGCTTGGGAAAATCTATTGAAAATTTCTGATGTCCCCCCCAATGGGTGTAGCCAAGGGACGACTTGGTGCGCTGAGCATTTAGCGGACTACCTCTGAGTAGTAACTTAATGTGACCGCGGGGTGTAATCATATCGTCCAAGCGGTTGACTTCAGACCCAATGGGTGTCATGTTACGTGAAACGACGTCTGCTATCTGACTTGTTTCCAGACGATTTGAATTGCATATTGAATATTTGTGACTGTTCAGTGACCGTGGTAGGAGACAAGCGGTTGCCTCCTGCCCCTATAAATAGAGCGCTTGCTTCACTGGTGTCTTCACACATCTCTCGGCTATTTGCTGCTTGTTCTGCTCTTTTCTCTTCTATTCAACCATGGGCAAGAGCAAGAAAGGTGGAAGTTCCTCGCACCACTCCGGTGACAAGAGGAAGCGCGAGCCGAGTCCTCCCTCCGAGGACTTCGGTGACTCCAAGTACTCGGAGGAGGAGTTCTCCTCCGAGTCCGAGGGGTCGCCAGCCTACGCCTCTCCCCCAGCATCGTCCGATGATTAGGACAACTCCTAGGGGATCGCCGCTGAGGTGTGGACGTACATCCGGGCCGTCGAGCACTCTGGGCTTGAGGGTTCGGATGAGTCGGAGATCTCCTCAGACGAGGAGGACTCCTTCGAGTCGTCCGAGGAAGGGAGCGGTGGCGACGACGATGACGAGGGCGACGGCGGCGACAAGGGTGACGGTGACAGCAGCAAGGGCGACGGTGGCAGCGGCAAGGGCGACGGCGGCAGCGGCAAGGGCAGCAGCGGCAACGGCAGGGCCAGTGGCAAAGCGCCACTGGCTTAAATATTAGTATAGATAAGTAGTAGTAGAAGTAGTATTAGTAGTAGTGAAATAATATAGTAGTAGTTAGTAGTATAGTGTAGTGTAAGTAGTGTAGTGGTGTAGTAATGTAATGTAACGAAAAAAGGGGAAGAAGGCCGGCTCATAATGAGTCGGTCTTTGAGTTTGTGGAAGAACTTCCCTTTTATATAATGAAGAAAACTTCGGCTCGTTCTGCGCATATCTTTCACTTTCCCGTCGTTCCTTTATAGTCATTCGACAGTTTATATTTACGCCCAACGTAGCCGTTGTCCTTAGAGATAACACTCGAGTAATGACTTGTAATTGCTGAGTCGTATTTGATTCTGCCTGCATTTACGTAGAGAAAAACGACCGACTTACTGCTGGTGTCTCCAGAGGTAACAACAGAATTATGCTAGATTGCGTCGGTGTTTTAGAGGTAACAGCCAAGCTGTGCTGGGCCACGTCGGCGTTTTAGAAGTAACAACCGAGTGGTACTTGACGACGTCAGCGTTTTAGAAGTAACAACCAAGTCATGCTGGACCACGTCGATGTTTTAGAAGTAACAACCGAGTGGTACTTGATGACGTCAGCGTTTTAGAAGTAACAGCCGAGTCATGCTGGGCCGCGTTGGCGTTTTAGAAGTAACATCCGAGTGGTACTTGATGACGTCAGTGTTTTAGAAGTAGCAGCCGAGTCATGCCATGAAGTCTTGTTTTTTCCCGAGTGATGACTTAGCGCTTTTTAGAAACAGTGTCTGACCCAGGAAAACCCCATTTATCTCATGTCGTCGCATGCCTCTGTGCTCTGAGCCCTAGCCTCACTTTTTTTTGCCTCCAAACATCCTCTGTTTCCCTTTGATTTCGCTTCCGTTCGGTCTGCCGACGAGATTTAATGGCGCCCAAGCGGAAGAACCAAAATTCTGCTGCTGTGGTCATCCCTCCTATCGACCCTAACAGCCAGTTGCCTTTCGCAGGTAACCATATGTCTGTTGTTTCAGAGTCGGATCTCCTCCACCTTGTTGATGTTGGAATTCTTCCTTCGAAAGAACTTTGTTCTTAGCGGATTTGCCGTGGGGTTACTGTCCCAACAGAGGACACCCACGAGTTCGTTGTTTACATCACTTTTCTTATCCGCGGCCTTGCTCTTCCCATTTCTCCCTTCTTTCGCGGTCTCCTTGACTTTTATAATCTGAATCTGACTCATCTGAACCCCAATTCTATTCTGCAAATTTCTATCTTTGTTCATCTATGTGAGGCTTACCTTGGAATTCTTCCTCACTTCCGTTTGTGGAGGTACTTGTATCACTGTCGTCCTGGGATGGCTAGGGGGCAGCACTAGCTCGTGGGCGGCGCGAGTCTGGAGATGCGCCGTGGGAGAAAAACAGAATACCTTGATATCCCACTTAAGGATAGCATTAAAGGATGGCGTTTAGAGTGGTTTATTGTGGAAAACCATGGCAAGTCCCTTCCCTCTCGGTCAGGAAGACAACCGGATGTGCGCACTTCGAGTTGGATTGAGTCTCCTACTGCCTTGGAGGTAGCGAAAGCCAAGATACTGCTTGCTGAAATTTGCTTGCTGAAGGAGAGAGGTCTGACCGCTGAGGCTGTGGTTGCTGACTTTGTTTTTAAGAATATTCAGCCCTTGAAGGACAGAGCATGCCCAACTTACTTGTATAGCGGTGTCACTGACCCAACCCGAGTTACCAATAGGAGAATTCGTGCTGAGGATCTGGTGAGCCGACTAGACATGATCTTGAGAGGCAAAGTATCAAATGTTGGTGCTCCTGTTGCCTATTCTGCTTGGAATTTGCCACCTCCTAAGTCCTTTTTCAGTTTCGTGTCCACTCCTCCTGCCGGTGATAGTGGCCTGGGTCTTAGAGTGCGACCCTCTCCCAAAGATGTTGAGGTCTTGGTTGCTTCTCTTTGCGATCTTCCCAATGATGAGAGGCAAGTTCATTTTGAGATGCCAGCGAGTCTAGATGATGCAGAAATGAATGCTGTGCTCGACATGTTGGCTGGAGATTCTTCTGACTTGACCCCTGCTGAAACAATGGCTGTTGCGGTTATATCAGAGATTGACAAAACAATGGACACCTGAAAGCCTGAGGGTACTCGTCCAAAGCGTTTTCGCCAGGTCAGTCATCCGGCTGCGCCTACTGAGGAAAAGAAAAAGAAAAAGAAAAAGGGACGGCTTCGGCGACTGTCGTGCTTGGACCAGGATGCTGGCCCTTCTGCTCCTGTTGTTGAAGAAATACCGGCAGAAATCTTGATTAGAGTTGATCCCACTAGTGGTGTACCCATTGAAACTGACCCCAATGGGTGTGGCCGTGCACCAACTGTCCCCAACGAACATATCCGTGCACCAGTTGAGCCCAATGGGTGTGACCCTGCTGATGCTGACTCCAATGGGTGTAACCTTGTGCCATCTATCATCCGTATTGTTGACGAGGACGAAGAAGAAGAAGAAGTCCCACTAATTCAGAAGAATAGTCGGCGGTATAGAGGCAGTGGGGGATAGCGATATTCCTTCTCCAGCTCTATCTGCTCTTGTTAGCCTAAGAGAATTATCCATAACAGATTTTGATCAGGCTCTCAAGGATGTTGTTCCTGAGGGTATGCTGTCAGAGCCAACTAATGGTGATATGATGGACGTCTGCTCTGACACTCCAGATGTGGGATTAGAGGTATCCTGGGCAGCATCTCACGCATCGTCGACCTTGGAGGGTGGTCTTTAGTACCAAGAGGTTGGTCAAGATTGCTCGATTCTCATGGAGGTGACTGAAAATCCTTCAGCCTTAGAGGTGGCTGTTGTAGAGAACTCAGTCCTCAAGGGCAGTGCTGGCGGTTACCCAGCCCCCGAGGGTGTTGCCAGTAATGATCTGGCTCGGGTGGGTAGCGCAAGCTGCGACCCAGCCCCCGAGGGTGTCCGAGCGAGCTCCCCTTCTCATACCTCCATGGATGTCCACGTCGGGTCGTCTCCACCACATTCTGGTGGAGTGATAGCAGTGCACGCTTCTTTAGCTTCAAGTGAAGGAGTCGCCTTAGAGGTCGGCGCACCAGATGCCGAAATTACGATATCTGCTAGTGGGGCTGAATCAATCCCTGATGATGCTCTTCAGATTATCCCGGTTGATATTCCTTCATCGAGCTACAACCCAGCTTCTCATGACTTGGGATTTTCTTCGCTCTTCTCCAATCTTCAGGTAGCCTGGCTTTTTCTGTTCTGTCAGTACTTCTAGCAAATCACTTTCTTTGTACTCATTTGTTTAATATCAGGCTTTGGTTGATGGGATGGTTGGTCAATTGAGATAACATGGTGTCTCTATCCCAGAAGGAGTTCTGACGCAGTGGAATCCGTTGCTGCTTCAGAAGCAGATATCTGATTTGAAAATGTCGAATGCTGGTTAGTGTTTTTGTTTCTTCCCTGGCTGACTGATTAGTCTATTTTTAACCGTGTATCCTTCTTCGGCTGCTTTTTGTTAGATATGACCTGGCGGTACTCTGAACTCGAGGAGAAACATCTCCAGTATCAAGCCGACTCAACCCGGCGGTACTCTAAGCTTGAGGGGAAGTATTCTCAAGGTCATATCGACTTGGCCTGGGTTTCTGCTTCTTTAGACGATGCAAATTCCTTGAATTCCTCTCTTAGTGCTCAGCTTGACTCTGAAAGGGCGGCTAATGAGGTAAGCTTACTTGACTGGATCTGCTGTGACTTTACTGCTTACTAGGTATTTGAGAGCTGATTCTTGTCTGTAGGAGGAGAAACGAGCACTTGCGGCTTCTCGCGATAATCTTGATAGGTTGTATCGTGACGCCAACAATTCTCTGACCATCTTGGAGAGGAGCCACCGCTTTACCATGGGAGATCTGGATCATCATCGTCACGAGCTGCAAGTATCCCAGGATGAGATCCTGCGTCTTAGGCAGTTGGTGTCGAGTAAAGACTCCATCATCAAGGATCTGCGCGCCTCCAAGAGATCAGTCGCCCAGGAGCTAGAGGCCGCTCGACTGGCTACCAAAGTTGCAGAAGACAATTCCACTATTCTGAAGGCTCAGCATGACAAGGCTATGGACAAAGCCATTCGCGCAGGGCGGATCTTGATGAGAAGGCTGGGTGTAGTTGTTCCTGATGATATAGTGGCTGATGTCAAAGCTGCTCCTGACTCCTCGAGTCGCCCTTCTTCCTCAGTTGCTCCTGAGAAAGACATTGCCAAGTAGAGATGCTGAATACATTTGTGAACTATATGCGTGTGTGTCCAATGTGCTCGAATATTCAGTCAGAACATGTTCTTGACGCTGAATGCTATATTTGTTGTCTGTCGTTAGAATTCAACAGTTGTTATGGATGATTGCAGAAGTAGGTGCAGCGTGCTGGTTTTGAAATTTTTCCCTATTTTGTGCTAATCGATTAGCTGATGAGGCATAGAGGTCGCCTTAAGATGAGTAAACGTAAGCATGTTACACTAAGTCAAGTAAGCGTGAGCCTGTTGTACCGTCTTAAGTCATTGCTGACTTAAGTTGATTGCTCCGTTAATAGGGTGTAGTGGCCACCCTGAGTCGAGTAAGCGTGAGCATGTTGCACCGTCTTAAGTCACTCCCGACTTAAGCCGATTACTCCGTTAGTAGGGTATAGTGGTCACCCTAAGTCGAGTAAGTGTGAGCATGTTGCACCGTCTTAAGTCACTCCCGACTTAAGCCGATTGCTCTGTCAGTAGGGTATAGTGGTCACCCTAAGTCGAGTAAGCGTGAGCATGTTGCACCGTCTTAAGTCACTCCCGACTTAAGCTGATTGCTCCGTTAGTAGGGTATAGTGGTCACTCTAAGTCGAGTAAGCGCGAGCATGTTGCACCATCTTAAGTCACTCCCGACTTAAGCCGATTGATCCGTTAGTAGGGTATAGTGGTCACCCTAAGTCGAGTAAGCATGCTTGATAATAAACAGTTCAAGTGCCCTTGAGAATGAAGTCTTTTTATTGATGATGTATTTTCCAATTACAGAATACAATGCTGCCCGATAGCTTTTGAAATCTTGCTAAGGGTAAAACTTCCTGAGATGCTCTATATTCCATGAATTCCCTACTTTCGTGCCATCCATTTGAGTAAGCCGATATGATCCTGGCCGAGTGACTTCTGTTACCACAAATGGCCCTTCCCATAGTGGTGACAATTTGTGCCATCTCTCCCCCGTTAGAATTCGGCGGAGGACCAAGTCTCCCACTGCGAAAGATCGATGTCGTATAACTTTATCATGATAGCGCCTCAGGGTTTGCTGGTATCTAGCTGACTGAATTACTGTACTCAATCGCTCTTCTTCCAATACGTCAATATCCTCTAGTCTGGTAGCTTCTACTTCGGCTATGTTTTCGAAGACTAGCCTTGGTGCCCCAAACCTGAGATCAGCAGGTAGCACTGCCTCCAAACCATAGACCATGAAGAAAGGAGTATTTCCATGCTGAGCTCGACTAGGTTGAGTTCTTAAGCTCCAAACCACATACGACAACTCTCTGATCCATTTTCCCGCGAACTTTTCATTCTTATCGAAGATTTTCTTCCTGAGTGCCTCCAGTATCATTCCATTAGCCCTTTCTACCTGACCGTTGGCTCTTGGATGTGCTACTGACACATATTTGATCTGGATGCTCCGTTGTTCGCAGAAATCAAAGAATTCAGAGCTAATGAAATTAGATCCCAGGTCGGTTATGATGCTATTCGGTATCCCAAACCTGAATATTATATCTTGTATGAATTCCACCGCCTTGGCTGAAGTTAGAGAAGCAATAGATTTGTATTCTATCCATTTGGTAAATTTGTCAATGGCGACCAACACGTGAGTATATCCTCCCTGAGCTTTCTTGAAGGGTCCAATCATGTCTAGTCCCCAGCATGCAAATGGCCATGTTACGGGTATGGTCTGCAGTTGCTGTGCTGGTAAATGCTGCTGCTTTGATAAGAATTGGCAAGCTTCACACCTCTGGACTAACTCGGCTGCATCACTCTTTGCTGTTGGCCAATAGAAACCAGACCTGAAGACCTTTCCGACTAGAGTCCTAGATGCCGCGTGTATCCCGCACTGCCCGACATGGATCTCATCTAGCAGTTGCTTCCTAGTAACCAAGAGAATGCACTTCATGATGACTCCTGTTGCGCTCCTTCTGTACAGTGCATCCCCAATGAGGGTGTAATGAGCTGACTACCTTGCGATGTGTTCTGCTATGGCTTTGTCATCTGGTTCCTCTTTGTTCTTTTGTATCTAATGATGGGCTCCCTCTAGTCATTAGAGTCTGACTCGTTCTAGCCCAAAACATTGCACTCTTCTGCTTGATCTGTGGAAATGCTTGGGTGTGGCACCTCTTGGACGAAAACTCCAGGTGGGACCTGAGTCCGACTAGATCCTAGTTTTGACAATGCGTCTACGACAGCATTGCGATCTCTTTCCACGTGATGAAATTCCAGCCCTTCAAATTTGTCTTCTAGTTTTCGGACGGCTGCGCAGTACTTACCCATAGAGTCATTCGAGCAATCCCACTCTTTATTTATCTGACTTATGACCACCAGTGAATCTCCGTATACCATCAACCTCTTAATGCCCAGGGATATGGCAATGTTCAATCCATGGATCAAAGCTTCATATTCTGCTGCATTATTGGATGCTGAGAATAACAACTGAAGAACATATCTGAGTTGTTCACCTCCAGGTGCAATGAAGAGGATCCCTGTGCCTGCCCCTTGCAGCTTTAACGAGCCATCGAAATACATCTGCCATACTTCTGCAGTCTCCGGGTTATCTGGTACTTGTTGCTCGGTCCTCTGATATGAAGTCAACTAGTGCTTGGGTCTTTATTGCAGTACGAGGCCAAAACTCGATGTCGTGAGCTCCTAGCTCGCAGGCCCACTTGGCTATTCTTCCAATAGCTTTCTTTGTTGTGGAGAATATCCCCTATCGGAAACCCGGTGACTACTATGACTTTGTGGTCGTCAAAGTAGTGACAGAGCTTGCGTGCAGTTAGAAGTACTGCGTATAACAGTTTTTGAACTTGAGGATACTTCTTCTTAGATAGCCCCAGAACTTCGCTGATGAAGTAGACAGGATGTTGTACTGGATATGCGTGTCCTTTCTCTGCTCGCTCGACTACCAATGCAGTGCTCACCACGTGAGTCGTGCAAGAGATGTACAATAGCAGATCTTCTGCCGGCTGGTTTGGCGTGGCTCGATGTGGCGGCTTCAGCACTGGCGGTGTGGTCAGGAACTTTTTTAGTGCATCAAGAGATTTCTGAGCTTCTGAGGTCCATTGAAACTTATCCACCTTCTTGAGCAATTTGTAGAATGGTAGGCCTTTTTCTCCTAACTTTGATATGAACCTGCTTAAAGCTGCCATGCATCCAGTAAGTCTTTGCACTTTCTTCTGCGACCGTGGTGCTTCCATCCTCATGATAGCCTCGATCTTATCCGGGTTAGCTTCAATCCCTCGGTGGCTAACAATGAATCCGAGCAACTTCCCTGCTGGCACTCCAAATACACATTTTTCTGGATTGAGCTTCCACCGATATCGCCTCAGACTGTTGAAAACCAGTTGCAAATCTTCATTGAAATTTCTGAGTTTTCTGTCTTGATCACCACATCATCAACATAAGCTTCTACCCGCTTGCCCCAGTGGTCGGCTAAGCATGTTTGAATGGCTCTCTGGTAAGTCGCCCCAGCGTTCTTAAGGCCGAACGACATGGAGGTATAGCAGAAAGCTCCAAACGGGGTAATAAATGTTGTTTTTCCTCGTCTTCTTTTGCCAAGCTGATTTGATGGTATCCCGAGTAGCAATCCAAGAACGACAGTATAGAGCATCTAGCGGTTGAATCTACCACCTGATCTATTCTAGGAAGTCCGAAGGGATCCTTCGGACAGTGTTTGTTGAGATCTGTATAGTTGACGCACATGCGCCAGTCCACTTTATTCTTTTTGAGTACAAGAACATGATTTGCTAACTACTCAGGATGCAATACTTCTCTAATGAACCCTGCTGCGACCAAATGAGCTAGCTCGGCACGGATGGCTTCTCTCTTGTCGGGCGTGAAACGACGCAACTTTTATCAGATCGGCCTCTCCTGGGGATAGACCTTCAGTTTGTGCTCGGCCAGTTCTCTCGGGACTCCCGGCATATCCGCAGGTTGCCATGCGAATACGTCTCGGTTATCTTGCAGAAACTGGACAAGCGCACCTTCCTATTTGTCATCCAAGCTAGAGCTGATGATGGCGGTCTTGCGTTCATTAGCGAATCCGAGGTTGATTCTTTTCATTTCCTCAGTCGGCCGCATAGAGGTCATGGCTTGAGCTTCATTTGCAGGCACTGTGAGGTCCTCCTCAGGCTTTGAGTTTGCCTGCACAAAAGAAGTCATCGATGGTTTGATGGTGAGGGCCGCCTGAATGGCCACTCGGAAGCACTCTGCGGTGCCTTGGAAATCAGCATGCACAGTGATGATTCCTTGTGGTCCCAGCATCTTCAATATCATGTATGTATAGTGCGGGATGGCCATGAATTTCACCAATCTCGGCCTGCCGATGATAGCGTTGTACCCGCAGTCGAAGCTTGCTACCTCAAACCTCAAGGACTCGGTTCTGTAGTTTTCTGGAGTTTCGAAGGTGACCGGCATGTAGATGTGCCTGAGTGGATATTCTCCTTCGGTCGGCACAATGCTGAAGAAAGGAGTGTCTGACTCGTGGAGCTCTTTGAGTGCGACCCCAAGCCTAGGAGTGTCAGGGGAAGGTGACGTTGATGCTGCTTCCCCTGTCCACTAATACCTTCTTTACCCTGCTTTCTCGGATCACCGAATCAACGAGGAGCGGGTACTTCCTCGGATGATCGAAGTTGAGCCACTGATCTGCCCGAGTGAAGGTGATCGGGTGTTCGGACCATCGATATGGGGCGGGAGGACTGGTGGCTGCCACCAGTATCTAACAGTCATTGAGCTTCTACTGCCTCTTGCTCTCTTGCGACCCATGTCCGCCGAAGATGATGTTGACTTCCCTGTCCACGCGCGGGAACGCTCCTCCTCCCCCTTCCTACTGCTGGGGTTGCCAAGGTTCTCTAGGTCCTCCTCGCGGTGGGGGAGGTGGCAAAGGTTGGAAGGGTCAGCCGTTCCTAATGGAGTGCTTGAAGCCTCTGTAGTTCCGGAGGGTGTGGCGCATGTCCTTGTGGTATGGACATTGGGATCGAGGATGTCGTCCAATGTTCGTTCGCCTCCACGGGGTGCCCCACGGGCACGAGAGATGGGTGGTCTGGCGGCATGGACTTCGTCGCGAGGCCTCTTCTCCCAACGCTTGTCGAGTTGCTGGGTCGTGTCGCGTTGTGGTGCTGATGGTGCAGGTTTTGTTCCTCCGATGAGATCCTGAGCCCGTTCTTCGGTGGTGATGTAGAGGTCTGCCTCCCTGAACAGCTGCTCAGAAGTGGTCGGCGCTTTTTGTAGTATGGCTCGAACAAAGGCCAAGTCATTAGATCCCCGGTAGAAGTCCTCGATCACCGCTGCTTCCGCAACCTCGGGGATACGATTTCTCATGGTCTGAAACCTTTTGAGGTATGACCGGAGAGTCTCATCCCCTTGGTGCCTGATGGATTTGAGGTCCCATGGTTGCGCCGGCTTATCGGAGAGAGATTGGAAGTTGGCGATGAAGCGTCGACTGAAATCGTTCCAGTCGTCGATGCAGTGTCGGGGTAGGTGTCACAACCATTGCAGTGCGTCTTGCCCGAGGACAATGGGTAAGTATGCAGTCATCACATCTTCAGTTGCCCTAGCGGCCCGGGCGGCGGTGGTATAGACGGCTAACCAGCCTCTTGGGTCCTGCTTGGGCTCGTACTTGTCGATGTTGGAGACTTTGAAGTTAGGGGCCACTGAATGTCCCTGAGACGTGGAGTGAGTGCCGACACTCCACACGTGTCCTCCTATCGACGATGATGATGTCGGTCCCGGGGAGGGGAGTTGTCGATGTGCTACCTCGACCGCCCCCTGGTTGTGCCGCCAATTGAAGCTGTCGCCGACTCAACCCTGGTGGCTTGACTTCACGCAGGGACATCGTGATCCCGATCATACTCTTCTCGGCGCCGAATCTTGTTCTCGTGTCATCTTTCGCGTGAAGCATTGATGGAGCTCCGTGCATCCCGGTGACTGTTGATGGCGTGTCGTAAATCGCTCGGAGGATGAGCGAGAGGCAAAAGATGGTTAGCTGTCTGAGTGAGCAGCCGCCGATAGCCCTCGGTGTCTGGAGTCCGGGGGAGGCCATCAGCTATCCGAGCCAACACTCCACCGACCTCGCTCGATGTGTTCATGGCTCGGGCGAAGTCGGGGTTCAAGTTTCGTCTGAGGAGAGGGTTCTCGCGACATTGTCTCGCCTCCTACTCAGCCTGCTCTTGAGCTCGCCGACGATCACGTCGACGGGAATTCCTCCTTTCCCTGAAGACTCGTTCATCTGGAGTCTCTCCCACCACTGAGATCTCATCTCGTGACACAGGTTGTGCCAGGTCTCGTTCTCCGGCTTCACGATGTCACTAGGCGTTTCGGCATCGGTTCCTTCATCGACGAGCTTCCCGCTGAGGAGGTTCCTCCCCAGGTGCAGTCGGTTCATCGTTGGAGACGGGAGACGATTCCACTCTCCCCCCGATAAAGAGGACATCTGGGTAGAACGGAGTTGTCATAATGACAAACTTCTTTCTGTTCTCCTTTGATGGCGGAGGCACCCGAAGGGCAGCTTGACGGATCTTTGTTTCTCTTTTTCTCGTAACCCATGTCCACTCTTCCGTGGATGAGGTGGGCAACGAGGTTCTTCGAGTGAATGAATTTTTCGCTCCCGGCTTGCAGGAGGTAGCCTTTGCTCGGAGCGCTGGAGGTTGCGCTATTTCCTGCTTCGTTCTGACTTTCCTGGAGATTGTCGAGGAAGGTTTTCTCTCCGACAGATCCGCTATGCGATGTAGACTTCCTTCTTCATCTGCCACGGACGAGATGGTACCGAAGCAGAACACGGATCCTGGGCGGAGGACGATCTTGTGCTAGAAATTGACGGCCATTGAGCTAGCTTGGACCAGTGACACACCCCCCCATACCTAGCGTGCCAGCTGTTGGTGTTTTGGGTCCGACCGCGCACCTGGGGTTGCCCCTCGAGGTGCCTTTTTGGAGTAGGATGGTGTTACCGACTGTAGCTCAATGGTTCGTGCTAGACGCATGAGAGACAGTGGACAATTTTATACAGGTTTGGGCCGCTTAGAGAGGCGTAATACCCTACTTCCTGGTGTGGATCTTTTATATGGTGGGTTACAAGGAGATTTCTCTAGTATGGAGGATGCTAGAGAGCTGAGTAGACGACTAATGAATGAGATCTTCTTTGAGGGGGTGCCCCCTAGGCCTTATATACTAGACCGTGGGGCGTTACATGCGGATATGATAACAACGTGCGCCTAAGTAATAGTGAACCGACTAAGCTTATCTTCCTATGATCCTACCGACTTATCATCATTTAGTTCCGACGTCTGAGGGTGCTGCGCGGGAGAATCGGATCACTGCTGTGGATGGCATCTGATTTCGCTGAGCCACCTGGGCTTGAGTCGATCCGATCTCGCGCTGATCCATTCTGCCAGACACTCCTCCCTTGGCCCACGAAGGGATCGCCTTGCGAAATAATGGTCCTAAGGCCTTTCACGAGGCCTTCTTGCCTTCTAGTGGACCCGGAGGATATCTGTCCCCCACAGACAGTTTCATCAAAAGGATATGGCTTTCTGCCGTGCCGTTCCTGTTCCTCGAAGCTTAGTAGTGACTGCAATAAAAAAGTTATTGGAGTCAGTATATTTGGGATACCATTGTGTATTTGAATATGGTATAGGTATGTTATGATAGTTTACCCCAATGTTAACGTCAAGAATTAATCTGCTCGAACTCATGGAAGGCTGCTGATTTATGGCATCATCATCAACACATCGAATGAAGCACTGCATGAACACATTGTCGAGGCACTTCCCATCGGCAAAAGATTCATATATATCAGAACATGACACACAATATTCATCATAGTCTATTTTGTTCTTGTGGACATTTTGATAACAATTAGTGAGATCGCGTACGAGTACCAGAATATCCACAAAAGTGGATTGAGTGGACTTTATACCCGCTGTTGTCAGATTGCGTACCACACAAGTAGTCGCGTAGAGCTAGCACACATTGCATATCTGAACCATGTGAATCATGGTCAACCTGAGAAGTGTTTGTGTTTGATTCGGTTTCAACATAAACCTAAAAAAGGGTATATGTTATATAGATTTCAAGCTTTGCACAATTTTGGCAATTATAATGAAAATGTATATTAATGAGCTGACATGTTCAGATGGAGTCTGATCAAAACATGGGCCACTGTCGGGGAGATCTATTTGTGCCACCAGGTGGACACTTCCTGGACACTATAACAATTATGGTAGTTATGGATTAGATGTTTAGTACACTACTTATTATATAAAAATACAGCGATAGGGAGTAATCATACATTTATTTGCGGCGTCGCATCAAATATCGGCGAGCAAGATTCCGTATGTGGTATGTTGATTGTGCATTCTGGTGTTGCTTGAGGAGTGACGTTTATGTTGCTCGGCATGTTCTTGCCAACGTCACCGTGTTGACCCTGACAAAAATGTACTGGGTTATATGCTAATTAGAAAAACAATAAATAGAAACCTTCGAGGAAAATACAAGTAATTAAAAAAATACCATTACCACTAGGGTTGTAGGTGGTTTGGGCTGTTTTGTTATATTTGTATGCACCAGTGGATCAATGTCAACTTCATCAGGGCAACTTTGTAATAGTACATGAATATGCTGTTGCCTTGACAGTAATTCATGTACCTGTGTGTCTGTCAACCGCGTCTCAGGCTGCGATGCTGGAGTAGACATCTCCGGTACAGTTTGGGTGGCCGGACTCCTACATCCTTCTTTACGTAACATTTAAGCAACAGAAATAAATTATTTAATAATGATATCATAACCATATTGAAAAGGTTTGTATAACTGTTTGCAATCACGTAAAGACCAAAAAACTGACTAACCTGCCGAATGGTGATGAATATCATCTGATTTTTTGAATGGTTGCTACACATCATAACCATCTTCATTCTCCTCTGACTCAACACGGAGGACCTCATCAATTAACTCGGCAAAAACATCAGATAGATTATACTGTTTCTCAACAATCTAGTTGAGAGCCTGTTTGATCACTGAACAAGCCTTGCCAATCTTTGTGTCATAATGTGACAGCTTCTCTATGAATCCAAGTCGGTGGCGGGATGGAAGCTGGTTCAGCTTGCTTGAAATCAATTCTTTGATCAGTGGGAGTTGGATGTGAATGGTGTGCTGGCCACATGGGTCAGGACGTGGTACATCAAACGTGTTTGTCCTATTCCTATGCTGTTGCAAAATGAATATTATTAAGTAAATGGATACAATATAACTGAACATTATGTTAAAAGTTTAAGACAAAAAAGGTTATAAATAAAAGCTTGCCTTAAATTGTGATTGAACAGGTGGTACCGCTGTGTAGCATGTCTCTGTGCTGCTTCGGAACTAAAAAAGGTGTGTAAGATACTGACTCAAATGTAACTATATTATGCTAATATGTGTTCTAGACTGTGGATTATCCTTCTAATACAACATAGTACAAAATGATATAACAAAAAATGGAGTTCATTTGTACATTAAAACGACACTGCTTCTATCCATGTACCATATATAAGCCAAATAAATTGATAAAAAATATAATAGATGTAAGAAAAAATTACCGAACAATGACCAAATGGTTCTTGTCCTTAGCTTGTCTTGCCCTTGTCAGCTCTTGTTAATTGAAAGGGAAATAGGGTTAACCTTTTCCTACAATTGATTTTGGTGGTTGAATATCCAACACAAACATATGGACTAACTAGTTTGCTCTAGAATTCACGTATTACAGGTGCATAAGGTTCAACACAAACCAATAAATATTCAAGTTAGGGACCCAATTCAAAAGGAGCAAAAAGGACTTGAGTGTGCTGTGGTCTAGCGCATCGGACTGTCCGATGTGCCACCAGATAGTGTCCGTTGCACCATGACCATACCAATATCAACCAGCCACTCTCGGGAAAATGCAAGCGCACTCCACTATAATTCACCAGACTGTCCGGTGAGCCAGCGAGCAACGGCTCTCCAGCGTGCAATGGTCGACTCTGACAGCGTGAACAGTGCAGCACAGTGAAATGCAAAAGTTAGAGCAGCGAGTCAGAGGGGCACCGGACTGTCCGGTGCACCACTAGACTGTCCGGTGCCACAAGAAGACAAAGGCACCAATGATCAACTGCTCCAGAACCCTAATGGTTGGGTGACGTGGCGGCGCACCGGACACTGAACAGTGAATGTCCGGTGGCATACCGAACTGTCAAGTGCGCCCATCGACAGCAGCCTCCCCAATGGCTACCTTTGTGGTTGAGGGTTATAAATACCCCCCAACCACCACAACTCCAAGCATCCAAGATTTTTGAGTATCACATTCAATACAAGAGCTCTAGCATTCACTCCTAGACACAACTCAAAAGATCAAAGCCTCTCCAAGTCCCAAATTCATCTCAAACACTTAGTGACTTGTGAGAGAGAGATTTTGTGTTCTTTTGAGCTCTTGCCTCTTGGATTGCCTTTCTTCTTTTCTTTCTCTTATCCTCAAGTGCTTTGTAAGCGAGGCAAGAGACACCAAGTGTGTGGTGGTCCTTGCAGGGTCTTAGTGACCCGTGAGATTAAGGAAGAAGGCTCACTCGGTCTAAGTGACCGTTTGAGAGAGGGAAAGGGTTGAAATAGACCCAGTCTTTTTGACCTCCTCAACGGGGAGTAGGTTCTTTGGAACTGAACCTCGGTAAAATAAATCACCGTGTCCACTCGCCTTATTTCTTGGTTGATTTGTTTTCCCTCTCTTTCGGACTTGAGTTTTAACTCTAACGCTAACCCCGGCTTGTAGTGTGTGCTTAAGTTTATAAATTTTAGGTTTTACCTATTCACCCCCTCTAGGCAACTTTCAATTAGTATCAGAGCCCGGTGCTTCATTAGAGTCTAACAACTCGAAGTGATGTCGGGAGATCACGCCAAGAGGGAGATCATGACCGGCGACAAGCCCGCAAGCTCGGGGAGGACTCTCTCAAGGGAGTCCGGCAACAAGCACAAGGAGGAATCCTCTTCCTCCATCATGTCCCATCGGAGAGGCGATAAGAAGAAAATGAAGAAAGTGGTCTACTATGAGACCGACTCATTGTCGCCCTCCACATCAAGCTCCGACTCGTCCGTCGCTTCTAAGCGCCATGAGCGCAAGAAGTATAGTAAGATGCCCCTTCGCTATCCTCGTATCTCTAAGCGCAGTCCTCTACTTTCCGTTCCCATAGGCAAACCACCATATTTTGATGGTGAAGATTATTCTATGTGGAGTGATAAAATGAGGCATCATCTAACCTCACTCCACGAAAGTATTTGGGAAATTGTTGAGTTTGGACCGCAGGTACCAAAGGTAGGCGATAAGGACTACGACTCGGACGAGGCGGCCCAAATTAGGCTCTTCAACTCCCAAGCCACGTCTATACTCCTCGCCTCCTTGTGTCGAGAGGAGTATAACGAGGTATAAGGGTTGAAGAACGCTAAAGAGATTTGGGATGTTCTCAAGACCGCACATAAAGGAGATGAGGTGACCAAGATCACCAAGCGCGAGACAATCGAGGGCAAACTTGGTCGATTCGTCCTCAACAAAGGAGAAGAGCCGCAAGCAATGTACAACCGGATAAAGACCATGGTGAACCAAGTGCGCAACCTCAGGAGCACCAAATGGGATGACCATGAAATGGTCAAGGTTATTATTAGATCCCTCATATTTCGTAATCCTACTCAAGTTCAATTAATACGTGGGGATCCTAGATACAAGCTAATGTCTCCCGAGGAAGTGATTGGTAAGTTTGTGAGCTTTGAGCTAATGATCAAAGACTCCAAACACATCATCAACTTGGAGCAAGGTGCCACCTCCATACCCGAGGTGCAACCTGTCGCATTCAAGGCAATGGAAGAAGAGAAGAGGGAGTCTACACCAAGTAGGCTTCCAATCGACGCCTTCTAGCTCGACAATGAGGAAATGGCGCTCATCATCAAAAGCTTTCGCCAAATCCTCAAGCAAAGGAGGGGAAGGACTACAAACCCTACTCTAAGAGGGTGTGCTACAAGTGTGGTAAGCCCGGTCATTTTATTGCTAAATGTCCAAATTCAAGTGATAGTGACAGGGGCGACGACAAGAAGGGGAAGAAGAAGGAGAAGAGGTATTACAAGAAGGGCAGCGATACCCACGTATGTCGGGAATGGGACTCCGATGAGAGCTCCACCGACTCCTCCGACGAGGATGCCACCAATATCGCCGTCAACAAGGGACTCCTCTTCCCCAACGTCGGCCACAAATGTTTCATGGCTAAGGACGGCAAGAAAAAAGGTACATTCTAGAGCCACCCCCAAATATACAACATCTAGTGATGAGGGTAGCTCTAGTGAAAATGAAGATGATTTACTTACTCTTTTTGCCAACCTCAGGATGGAACAAAAGAAAAAATTAAATGAATTAATAGAAGCTTTTCATGAGAAGGATGATGTCTTGGAAAGCCAAGAGGATTTCCTTATTAAACAAAACAAAAAAACATGTTAAGTTGAAGAGTGATTATGCTCAGGAAGTAGAAAAATGTGAAAACTTGACTAAGAAGCTTAGCATTTGCCATGATTCAATTATCAGTCTTAGAAATGAAAATGCTAGTTTAAATGCTAAGATTAATGAATTGAATATTTGCAATGATACAATTTCTAGTCTTAGAACTGAAAATGATAGTTTGATTTCTAAGATTAAAAAATTGAATGTTTGCAATGATTCCATTTCCTGTCTTAGAGATGAGAATGCTAGATTAAACTCTAAGATAGAAGAATTAAATGCTTGCAAACCCTCTACATCCACTGTTGAACATGTTTCTATTTGTACTAGATGTAGAGATGTTGATATTGATGCTATTGATGATCACCTCACCATGATTAAGAAACAAAATGATCACATAGCTCAATTAAATGCTAAAATCAATGAGCATGAACTTGAAAATGAAAAGTTTAAATTTGCTAGAAGCATGCTCTATAATGGGAGACGCCCGAGCATTAAGGATGGCATTGGTTTCCAACAGGGGAGCAATGTCAAGCTTAATGCCCGTAAAAAATTGTCTAACTTTGTAAAGGGCAAGGCTCCCATGGTTTAGGATAATGAAGGTTACATTTTATATCCTGCTAATTATCCTGAGCACAAAATTAGGAGAATTCATGCTAGAAAACCTCACACTGTTTCTCATCATGCATTCATATATAAGAATGTGGCATCTAGGCATTCCATCCATGTTAAAATGCCTAAAAAGAAAACTCCTACTGCATCAAATAAGCATAATGTTTCATTTAAGACTTTTGATGCATCATATGTGCTAACTAACAAATCAGGCAAATTAGTTGCCAAATATGTTGGGGGCAAACACAAGAGCTCCAAAGCTTGTGTTTGGGTACCCAAGGTGCTTGTTTCTAACGTGAAAGGACCCAAGACTATTTGGGTACCTAAGAACAAGGCCTAAATTGTTTTGTAGGTTTATGCATCCGGGGGATCAAGTTGGATAATCGATAGCGGATGCACAAACCACATGATAGGGGAGAAGAGAATGTTCTCCTATGAGAAAAATGAAGATTCCCAATGAGCTATCACATTCGGGGATGGAAATCAAGGTTTGGTCAAAGGTTTGGGTAAAATTGCTATATCACCTGACCATTCTATTTCTAATGTTTTTCTTGTAGATTCATTAGATTACAATTTGCTTTCTGTATATCAGTTATGTAAAATGGGCTACAACTGTCTTTTTAGTGATATTGGTGTTACTGTCTTTAGAAGAAGTGATGATTCAATAGCATTTAAAGGAGTGTTAGAGGGTCAGCTATATTTAGTTGATTTTAATGATAACAAAGCTGAACTTGACACTTGCTTAGTTGCTAAGACTAATATGGGTTGGCTCTGGCATCGCCGACTTGCCCATGTTGGGATGAAGAATCTTCACAAGCTTCTAATGGGAGAACACATTTTAGGACTAACAAATGTTCATTTTGAGAAAGACAGGGTATGTAGCGCATGACAAGCAGGAAAGCAAGTTGGCCCTCATCATCCACACAAAAACATAATGACGACGGACAGGCCGCTCGAGCTACTCCACATGGATTTATTCGGCCCGATCGCTTACATAAGCATCATCGAGAATAAGTATTGTCTAGTAATTGTGGATGATTATTCTCGCTTCACTTGGGTATTCTTTTTGCAGGAAAAATCTTAGACCCAAGATACATTAAAAGGATTCTTGAGAAGGGCTCAAAATGAGTTCGGCTTGAGAACCAAAAAGATAAGAAGCGACAACGGGACGGAGTTCAAGAATTCTCAAATAGAAGGATTTCTTGAGGATGAGGGTATCAAGCATGAGTTTTCTTCTCCCTACACACCTCAACAAAATGGTGTAGTGGAGAGGAAAGATAGAACTCTACTGGACATGGCAAGAACCATGCTTGATGAGTACAAGACTCCGGACCGGTTTTGGGCCAAGGCGATTAACACCACCTGCTACTCGATCAATCGGCTCTACCTTCACCGAATCCTCAAGAAGACATCTTATGACCTCCTCACTGGTAAAAAGCCCAATGTTTCATATTTTAGAGTCTTTGGGAGCAAATGCTTTATTCTTATTAAAAGAAGTAGAAATTCTAAATTTACTCCTAAAGCTGTAGAAGGCTTTTTACTTGGTTATGACTCAAACACAAGGGCATATAGAGTCTTCAACAAATCCACTGGATTAGTTGAGGTTTCTTGTGACATTGTGTCACACCCTGGGCTTTAAGGGGCAAAGCCGAGTGCATCTCATACATGCGCCAAGAAGACAACATATATAATAACAGAGTGTATAGAGATAAATGTCACAGTAAAATCAGAGTATTTATTACATAGCGGAAGTCTTATTACAAAATAAAAGATAAATATAACAGGATCTAAAATCCATCCTCGGCGCAGAAAGTCAACTAGGAGACGACGACCTAGACCTCTCACGAACACAACACACATCCACCATGCGCCTCCTCCAGTGATACCTGTTCTTGACCTGTGTGGGGGGTGTGAGACAGCTAGGGTGAGCTCACACATGTTCATCGCTCAACAAGTTATGGGGAATAATGTGGCATGAACTCACCAAAGGAGGGAGTTCATGAAGTGTAAGGCTGATCAACAATAGAGGTTAAAGCGGAGCATTGCTTTTAAAAGTTGGTCAAAATTTTATTAGCAGTTACTAAGTGTAAGTGAATACCAAACCATAATAAAATAATAGAACAAAATTAATAACAAACCCATGCAAATGCAAATGACAAATTGAGTTTAGGTTCCATAATTTAATCATCAGAGAGTCCTGAGCTGCTCATGACCGTGAGCTCGGCTAGTATACCAGTTTTACACTCTGCAGAGGTTGTACCCTTTACCCACAAGTCGTGTTTCCCATGTCGCCAGGGCTAGCTAGACCCTTAGACACTACCGAGGTGAATGGCTAGGAATCCACTACGAGGCCTTTACAAAGTTCCACTAGCTTCCGAAAACCCGCTACAGTTTATGGGAAGAGCACTTGCAAGAATTCCCCGTCTGACCGCCATCGCAGTAAAATCAACCCAAGAACCTCCTTGCATGCAACTCCCCTACTGCCCTTGCCCCTTTCGGGTAAGGTAGTCTTCCACTAGCTTTCCTAATTAGCTAGCCAAGGGGTCCCATTCCTCCCTTGTGGTGGCACGTGTTTCTCAAGTTAAGCTCCATGTTCCAATTAACAATAATATAATGATCTTGTCATGAACATAAATAAAATAACATAATAACTGGAACATGGATATAATAAATGATTATCCCAAAACCATATAAAGCAATAGCAAAAACTACCCATGTGATTCAGGGGTAAACAAGGTAAAAAGGATAACAGACCAGGGTGACCTATTGGGTCCCATCAAAATTAAACCTATGCATGGTAAATGATTATAAAGAACATTATTGGGTAACAAAAGTGAATCAAGGGCACAACTTGCCTGGCACTTGAGATTCCAGGTACCAACTTGCTCTTCAAGTAACTCGTAACCTCGCTGCTAGTCGTAGCAATACAAACAAACATGGTATAAACAAAATTAACATCACACCAAACATAATAATACACTGCGTAAAAATAATCTACGCGTTGCTACGAGACTAACAGAACTTGAACGGATCAAATCGGAGTTAAAACGGAGGAGATACAAATTTCCTAGGGTTTATGTATTTGATACGAGATTAATTAAGAGAAAATTTTTAATACCATTTTCATGTTAAAACAGAGACACAGGGTGATAGACAACATTATTACAAAATTATAGGAATTGGAATGGACCAGTTTGGACAACATATGAATTTTCTAGGGATTATACAAGTTTTAATAATTATTTTTACACTAAAAATCAATTCTGAAATAAATTTCTCTACTTCTGGTCTGCGCGCAAGAAATCTAGAAAGTGTAGGGGCCCTGGTGTAAAACGTCTCAAGACTCAGAACTACTGGCGCCAGGACTACGGGTTGATTTATAAAAAGAACAGGGACTCTTAAGAAAATGTTACATCGCGAAGGGGTATCCTACAATCAGATCCGCACGATCCCAATTCAACGGTCCAGATTTAATTAAGCACACTCCAAAACGGTACGCAATCGTGACCCTGCGATCACAGATCGACGCTCGGGATTTAAAATAGCCCCAACCAACCGTGCCCGCTCACACATCGATCTACGGTCGAGATCAGGCTGAGTCGAATCGGTATGAGCCTCAAATCTAGTCCACTCATCGCGGATCTAACGATCGACACGATCTCTAATCCCACGCCTAATCACCATCGCCCATACCCAGATCCACGGCCACCCCATACCTCCCCAACACCGACACCGACGACCGCGGCGGCACGCGTATGCCTGGCGGCGCCATGGTCGGCAACAGGTAATTCGCCCCCCTGGTGATCGAACACGACGGGAATAGGTGCTACATATCGCGGACAACAAGACGAACTAGATGAGGGCATCCATACCTCCGATTGTAGCAACGCTGGGGCTATCAATGGTGGGGAGCGGATTAGCGGCGGCGTCAGACTAATGGCGAGAAATTAATGGCGCCTCCGATCGCTTCTTCGCCCGCGAAGACCCTGTGCCCAACCCAAGAACCTCGCCAAGCATCCCGGGGAGACACCGAGGCTTCCTGATGATGGGCAGGGATTTACTGGTGAGGGCGCGGCGCGGTAGGGCGTAGAGGCGCAACGAGAGAGGCGGAGGGAGGAGCAGAGTGGCAGAGGACCGACGGAGAAGTCAAGGGCACATGTAGAGATCCAGAATCGGGATCGGCGGTCGATCGGAATTCGAGGTTGGGGGTGAAGTCGAGTCTGCGCGGATGGTGAGAAACACGGCCGGGAGAATCAAGAACAAAGGTGGATGGGGACCAATGTTTATGCAGCCGGAGAAGGGAGATCGGTTGCGCGCATGGCGGAGTTCGTTTCTAGGTCAGCGCTGTTCTTCTGTGTATGGTCCAAGGAGCGGGGTCGTTCCATAGGTGCGCTGGGATCCGGTCAAGGCACGATGCGGCTGGAAATCCGTGGAGGTTGTTGACGCCGTGCGGGTTCCGGGAAGACGAAGACCCAGCACGCGAGCCCACCGGCAGAGGCACTGGTACGCGCAGGCACCAGTCCAGCTGAGCCGCACTAGTGCACGAGAGCGTGGCTGGCGCGCGGGCCCATCTGCCAGTGAAACAGACGCAAGGTGCGCGCGCGAGTCACTGACGGGAGAGGCCCACTTGTCGGCGCTGTCACACAGTGTTGAGCTGCCACGGGGAAGCTGTTTCCTGGGCCAAAAATGGTACTCGCGGCCCAACTCAGTCTTTTCCCTTTTATTTTTTTTTTCTGTTTTGCTTTTCCTTTTTAGTTTGAAATTCAAATTTGAATTCAAACAGTACTGTGAATCTTGTATTCTAATTAATGTACAGAAATAGGCATAGTGGTATAGGAGGGTTTTAATTATTTGTATGTTTATTTACTTTATTTTTGGTGTAGTATCCTTCCTATTTTTCTCCAAATCTCAATTTCCAGATTTAGGTTTAATGCATGTTTCAACTCTACTATATTACTTTATCATTATCTTCAGGAGTGAATGAACAAACAAATAAAATTCAGCATGATGCATAATTTAGTGGCATATATTTTTATTAATTATTTGTTTTCAAATGAAGTGTTGACATATGATGATAAATGGAGAAATCACATATAAAGGAAAAAGAAAAAAAACTCCCTTTTATATTCTCACTTGCAAATCGGGTATTACAAATCCTACCCCCCTTAACAAGAATCTCGTCCTCGAGATTTAGGAAGGACTAGGGAAAAGATGTGGAAAAATCTATGCGAATCTCTTCTTCTCTTCCCCATGTAGCTTCGCCATCTCCATGATAGCTCCATTGCACTTTGCACATCTTTGTCACCTTATTTCTTGTAACTCGAGTCAATGTATCAAGAATCTTGGTAGGATACTCCGTGTAAATCAAATCACCCTGAACACTGAGCTCTTCCATTGGTAACTGTTCCTTAGGGACACATAGATACTTCTTGAGTTGAGACACATGGAACACATTGTGCACGTCAGATAGACTATTAGGTAACTCGAGTTGGTAGGCCATCTCTCCAACTTGCCTAAAAAAACTCTAAAGGGTCCAATAAAGCGAGGGGACAATTTGCCCTTGACTTTGGATCTCCTCATTCCACGAAGTGGTGACACCTTGAGGTACACATAACCTCCATCCTCAAATTCCAGTGGTCTCCCTCTATTATCAGCATAGCTCTTTTGCCTGGTCTGAGCTATCCTCAAGTTCTCCCTAATTATACAGACTTGTTCTTCTGCCTCTTGAATAAGTTCGGGTCCAAAGAACTGGCTTCCTCTAGTCTGATCCCAATATAGAGGAGTCCTGCATTTCCTGCCATACAGAGTCTCGAACAGTGACATCTTCACTCTGGTCTGGTAACTATTATTATATGAGAACTCAACATAAGGTAGACTCTTATCCCAACTACTACCATGCTGAAGGGCACAAGCTCTCAACATGTCCTCCAATACTTGATTAGTCCTTTTAGTCTGTCCATCAGTGTGAGGATGGTAGGCCAAACTGAAATTCGACTTCATATCCATATTCTCATGAAAACTTTTCCAAAATCTGAAGGTAAACTGTGATCCTCTATCCAAAATGATCTTCTTCGGTACACCGTGTAGAGACACAATCCTAGCCATATATAACTCTGCCAATTGAAATACCTTATAAGTAGTCTTGACCGGAATGAAATGAACCACTTTGGCCAGTCTATCCACAATAACCCATATAGAACCGTATCCTTTTGAGGTGCGAGGCAATCCAGTAATGAAACCCATACCAATCTCTTCCCACTTCCATTCGGGTATCTTTAATGGGTACAATAGTCCAGCTGGTCTCTGGTGTTCAGCCTTAACTCTTTGACACGCTTCACACATAGCCACATGTGCAGCCACATCTCTTTTCAGTCCATACCACCAATACTTCTGCTTCAAATCCTGATACATCTTGGTACTACCAGTATGAATAGAATAATCCGAGTCATGGGCTTCCTTTAAAATAGTCTCACGAAGGCTTTCAATATTAGGAACACATATCCTGTCCTTGAACCACACGGTGCCTTGCTCATCTTTCGTGAATTCTGGACCTCAACCTTCAGTAATCAGATCCCTAATCTCTTGTATCTTAGCATCACCAATCTATCCTTCTGCGGATCTGTTGCTCCAAGGTAGGTTCCACATCAATAATAACTCCTTCAGTGTGAGCAACTATCCCCAGGTTAAGTCTCCTGAAATCCTCAACAATCTCATCGGGTAGCTGGGCAACAACAGCTGAATGAACATGCTCCTTTCGACTCAAGGCATCTGCAACCAAATTTGCCTTGCCCGGGTGATAGTGAATCTCCAAATCATAATCCTTAATAAGCTCCAACCAACGGTGTTGCCTAAGGTTGAGATCCTTCTGAGTGAATATATACTTCAAACTCTTATGATCCATGTATACTTGACACTTGGTTCCCATAATATAATGTCTCCAAATCTTAAGCGCATGCACAATGGCTGCTAGTTCTAAGTCATGAGTGGGGTAGTTCAACTCTTGTTTCCGCAACTAACAAGACGCGTAGGCAATCACATGTCCTTCTTGCATGAGCACACATCCCAATCCTTGGCTACATGCATCACAATAAATGTCAATTCCTTTCTGTAGATCTGGCATAACCAACATTGGTGGCGACATCAACCTCTCCTTTAATTGATCAAAGCTATCTTGGCACTTCTCATCCCACTTAAATTCTCTTCCTTTCTCCAAAAGCGAAGTCATAGGTTTAGCAATCTTAGAAAATCCTTCAATAAATCTCCGATAATATCCTGCAAGTCCCAAGAAACTCCGAACCTCAGTAATTGTAGTGGGTATGCTCCACACCACTATCTCCTTGACTTTAGCAGGATCCACTGATATCCCTCCATTAGAAATGATATGTCCAAGAAAGGGCACCTCGCCAATCCCAAACTCGCATTTGCTATACTTGACGTAGAGTTGATTGTCTCGTAGCTTTTATATCACCAATCTCAGATGTTCCTCATGATCACTATCACTCTTGGAATAAATAAAAATATCGTCAATGAAAACCACGACGAATCTGTCCAGATCATGAACACCTTATTCTTCAGATCCATAAAATAGGCTGGTGCATTAGTTAGTCCAAATGACATAACAATGAACTCATATAAACCATATCGGGTCGATAAAATTGTCTTGGGAATGTTCGATGGCCTAATCTTCATTTGATGGTATCTCGATCGGAGATCAATCTTCAAGAACACTCTTGCACCTCTTATCCGATTAAATAAATCTTCAATGCGGGGTAATGGATACTTGTTCTTCACAGTGACATCATTGAGGGTCCTATAATCCACGCACATCCCTTGCGATCCATCCTTCTTTTGTACAAACAGAACCGGTGCTCCACAAGGTGAAGAACTCGGACAAATGTACCTAGCCTCTTGTAATTCCGTTAATTGCTTCTTAAGTTCCTTTTAACTCTTCTATAGACATCCTGTATGACTGTTTGGGAGTAGGAGTAGTCTCAGGTAAGAGATCAATAGCGAACTCGACTTCCCTATTTGGTGGCATCCCTGGTAACTCTTCTGGGAAGACATCTGAAAAATCTCTAACCACATGGATGTTGACACCAACAAACTTCTCATCTACTAAGAATGCCACTAGTCTGATGGTGGTAGTTACTGCAACTTCAACTTCAAATCTTTGTCCTTTGGAATTGGTGAGTTCTACGGTTCCCTTAGCACAGTGTATATACTGCCTTTGCCTTTCCTAACCATGACATACCAAGGATCAAATCTATACTGCTCTCTTCTAACAGTATAGGGGTAGCCCATCTGGTTTAGAAACACAGGGTAAGAAGGGAAGAATTATAGACAAGGCGAGCAATTACGAGGAATGTTACTATAGTTGATTTATTAGCTAACTAGATTAGTGTGTTATCCACTAAAGCTAATACAATACCTTATGGTGGTACATGCTAAGATGCCCAACTATGATGTTGCAATCAATCAAAGAAGCAAATCAAGCATTTATCATCAGAACAATCAACCAACTTTTTTTAAATAGAGAAAATAGTTTTAATTTTGTCTTAGGTCTCCCATCTCTAAAAGAGTTCATAATTGTAGGATTCCAAGGTGTGAAATCCATCTTGTCTTAGAGTATAAAAGTTAAGAATGATCAGAGTATGACAGCCAAAAGGTGAGACAGGATCAAGACAAGTATAGAATAATTTAGGGTAAGGTAAGTAGGTAAGGGTTTTGTCCATTTCTATCTAGGTTTCGTCCTACAGTCAACATTCCTCTGATACCACTTCTGTCACACCCCAGGCTTTAAGGGGCAAAGCCGGGTGCATCTCATACATGCGCCAAGAAGACAACATATATAATAATAGAGTGTATAGAGATAAATGTCATAGTAAAATCAGAGTATTTATTACATAGCGAAAGTCTTATTACAAAATAAAAGATAAATATAATAGGATCTAAAATCCATCCTCGGCGCAGAAAGTCAACTGGGAGACGACGACCTAGACCTCTCACGAACACAACGCACATCCACCATGTGCCTCCTCCAGTGATACCTGTTCTTGACCTGTGGGGGGGTGTGAGTAGAGATGTCAATGGGGATCCGATACCCGATAACCCGTGGGGAATTCCCCTATTAGGGTACGGGTATGGGACAAAAATTGTCCCCATGGGTATGGATATGGGATAAAATCTCCACCCATTGGGTAAACGGGTATGGGTTTGGGAATCAATAATCCGAACCCGATTACCCATGGGTATTTATACGCATACACCTGTCCTGTTTGTATGAATGAGTTGAGGCCGAGTCGGCCATCAAACCCGGCAGACTCCATTTCTTATATTGGTCCCAAGTATTGATTTCTTTTCTGATGGATGGACGAATGGATAATGGTTCATGGATGAGTGCTTGCCGATGTGGTGATGTATGAAATCTGGATAGTTTGTTCTAGATGTTAGTACCTAGTTATTCCTTAATTGGGGATGGGGACCCATTGGGGACCCGAAACCCGAATGGGGATGGGTATGGGATGAGTTTTGTACCCATGATGGGTATGGGTATGGGTATGGGTATGGGGATGTATCAAATATGATGGAGATGGGTCTGGGATGCTATAACCCGATGGGAAATTACCCATTGACATCTCTAGGTGTGAGATAGCAAGGGTGAGCTCACACATGTTCATCGCTCAACAAGTTATGGGGAATAATGTGGCATGAACTCACCAAAGGAGGGAGTTCATGAAGTGTAAGGCTGATCAACAATAGAGGTTAAAGCTTAGCATTGCTTTTAAAAGTTGGTCAAAATTTTATTAGCAGTTACTAAGTGTAAGTGAATACCAAACCATAATAAAATAATAGAACGAAATTAATAACAAACCCATGCAAATGCAAATGACAAATTGAGTTTAGGTTCCATAATTTAATCATCGGAGAGTCCTGAGCTGCTCATGACCGTGAGCTCGGCTAGTATACCAGTTTTACACTCTGCAGAGTTTGTACCCTTTACCCACAAGTCGTGTTTCCCATGTCGCCAGGGCTAGCTAGACCCTTAGACACTACCGAGGTGAATGGCTAGAGATCCACTACGAGGCCTTTACAAAGTTCCACTAGCTTCCGAAAACCCGCTACAGTTTATGGGAAGAGCACTTGCAAGAATTCCCCGTCTGACCGCCATCGCAGTAAAATCAACCCAAGAACCTCCTTGCATGCAACTCCCCTACTGCCCTTGCCCCTTTCGGGTAAGGTAGTCTTCCACTAGCTTTCCTAATTAGTTAGCCAAGGGGTCCCATTCCTCCCTTGTGGTGGCACATGTTTCTCAAGTTAAGCTCCATGTTCCAATTAACAATAATATAATGATCTTGTCATGAACATAAATAAAATAACATAATAACTGGAACATGGATATAATAAATGATTATCCCAAAACCATATAAAGCAATAGCTAAAACTACCCATGTGATTCAGGGGTAAACAAGGTAAAAAGGATAACAGACCAGGGTGACCTATTGGTTCCCATCAAAATTAAACCTATACATGGTAAATGATTATAAAGAACATTATTGGGTAACAAAAGTGAATCAAGGGCACAACTTGCCTGGCACTTGAGATTCCAGGTACCAACTTGCTCTTCAAGTAACTCGTAACCTCGCTGCTAGTCGTAGCAATACAAACAAACATGGTATAAACAAAATTAACATCACACCAAACATAATAATACACTGCGTAAAAATAATCTACGCGTTGCTACGAGACTAACGGAACTTGAACGGATCAAATCGGAGTTAAAACAGAGGAGATACGAATTTCCTAGGGTTTATGTATTTGATACGAGATTAATTAAGAGATAAATTTTTAATACCATTTTCATGTTAAAACAGAGACACAATGTGATAAACAACATTATTACAAAATTATAGGAATTGGAATGGACCAGTTTGGACAACATATGAATTTTCTAGGGATTATACAAGTTTTAATAATTATTTTTACACTAAAAATCAATTCTGAAATAAATTTCTCTACTTCTGGTCTACGCGTAAGAAATCTGGAAAGTGTAGGGGCCCTGGTGTAAAACATCTCAAGACTCAGAACTACTGGCGCCAGGACTGCGGGTTGATTCATAAAAAGAACAGTGACTCTTAAGAAAATGTTACATCGTGAAGGGGTATCCTACAATCAGATCCGCACGATCCCAATTCAACGGTCCAGATTTAATTAAGCACACTCCAAAACGGTACGCAATCATGACCCTGCGATCACAGATCGACGCTCGGGATTTAAAATAGCCCCAATCAACCGTGCCCGCTCACACATCGATCTACGGTCGAGATCAGGCTGAGTCGAATCGGTACGAGCCTCAAATCCAGTCCACTCATCGCGGATCTAACGATCGACACGATCTCTAATCCCACGCCTAATCACCACCGCCCATACCCAGATCCATGGCCACCCCATACCTCCCCAACACCGACACCGACGACCGCGGCGACACGCGTATGCCTGGCGGCGCCATGGTCGGCAACAGGTAATTCGCCCCCCTGGTGATCGAACACGACGGGAATAGGTGCTACATATCGCGGACAACAAGACAAACTAGATGAGGGCATCCATACCTCCGATTGTAGCAACGCTGGGGCTGTCAACGGTTGGGAGAGGATTAGCGGCGGCGTCAGACTAACGGCGAGAAATTGATGGCGCCTCCGATCGCTTCTTCGCCCGCGAAGACCCTGCGCCCAACCCAAGAACCTCTCCAAGCATCCCAGGGAGACACCGAGGCTTCTTGATGACGGGCGGGGATTTACTGGTGAGGGCGCGGCGCGGTAGGGCGTAGAGGCGTAACGGGAGAGGCGGAGGGAGGAGCAGAGTGGCAGAGACCCGACGGAGAAGTCAAGGGCATAGGGAGAGATCCGGAATCGGGATCGACGGCCGATCGGGATTCGAGGTTGGTGGCGAAGCCGAGTCTGCGCGGATGGCGAGAAACACGGCCAGGAGAATCAAGAACAGAGGCGGATGGGGACCAATGTTTATGCAGCCGGAGAAGGGAGATCGGTTGCGCGCATGGCGGAGTTCGTTTCTGGGTCAGCACTGTTCTTCTGTGTATGGTCCAAGGAGCGGGGTCGTTCCATAGGTGCGTTGGGATCCGATCAAGGCACGATGCAGCTGGAAATCCGCGGAGGTTGTTGAGGCCGCGCGGGTTCCGGGAAGACAAAGACCCAGCACGCGGGCCCACCGGTAGAGGCACTGGTACGCGCGACCACCATTCGAGCTGAGCCGCACTAGTGCACGAGAGCATGGCTGGCGCTTGGGCCCATCTGCCAGTGAAACAGACGCAAGGTGCGCGCGCGAGTCACTGACGGGAGAGGCCCACTTGTCGGCGCTGTCACACAGTGTTGAGCTGCCCACGGGGAAGCTGTTCCTGGGCCAAAAATGGTACTCGCGGCCCAACTCAGTCTTTTCTTTTTTCTTTTCTTTTTTTTCTGTTTTGCTTTTCCTTTTTAGTTTGAAATTCAAATTTGAATTCAAACAGTGCTGTGAATCTTGTATTCTAATTAATGTACAGAAATAGGCATAGTGGTATAGGAGGGTTTTAATTATTTGTATGTTTATTTACTTTATTTTTGGTGTAGTATCCTTCCTATTTTTCTCCAAATCCCAATTTCCAGATTTAGGTTTAATGCATGTTTCAACTCTACTATATTACTTTATCATTATGTTCAGGAGTGAATGAACAAACAAATAAAATTCAGCATGATGCATAATTTAGTGGCATATATTTTTATTAATTATTTGTTTTCAAATGAAGTGTTGACATATGATGATAAATGGAGAAATCACATATAAAGGAAAAAGAAAAAAACTCCCTTTTATATTCTCACTTGCAAATCGGGTATTACACATTGTGTTTGATGAGACTAATGGCTCCCAAGTGGAGCAAGTTGATCTTGATGAACTAGATGATGAAGAGGCTCTGTGCGTCGCGCTAAGGAACATGTCCATTGGGGATGTGTGTCCTAAGGAATTCGAAGAGCCCACACAAACATAAGATCAACCGTCATCTTCCAACCAAGCATCTCCACCAACCCAAGATGAGGATCAGGCTTAAGATAATGAAGATGAAGATCAAGATGATGAGCCACCTCAAGAGGAGGATAGTGATCAAGGGGAGATGAAGATAATGAAGACAAGGAAGATGATCAAGAGATTCGGGGTCAAAGACCACCACACCCAAGAGTCCACCAAGCGATTCAAAGAGATCACCCCGTCAACTCCATTCTTGGTGATATTCAAAAGGGGGTAACTACTTGATCTTGAGTCGAACATTTTTGTGAGCATTACTCTTTTGTTTCCCCTATTGAGCCTTACAGGATAGAGGATGCATTAAGAGATCCGGATTGTGTGATGGCAATGCAAGAGGAGCTCAACAACTTCACAAGGAATGAGGTATGTCATTTAGTTCCACGTCCTAATCAAAATGTTGTAGGTACCAAATGGGTATTCTGCAACAAGCAAGATGAGCATGGTGTGGTGACAAGGAACAAAGCCCGACTTGTGGCCAAACGGTATTCACAAGTCGAAGGTTTGGATTTCGATGAAACTTATGCACTCGTAGCTAGGCTTGAGTCAATTCGCATATTACTTGCCTATGCTACTTACCATGGCTTTAAGCTCTATCAAATGGATGTGAAAAATGTCTTCCTCAATGGACCTATCAAGGAAGAGGTCTATGTTGAGTAACCTCCTGGCTTTGAACATAGTGAGTACCCTAACCATGTCTATAAACTCTCAAAGGCGCTTTATGGGCTCAAGGAAGCCCCAAGAGCATGGTATGAATGCCTGCGAGATTTTCTTAACACTAATGGCTTCAAAGTCGGTAAAGCCGATCCTACACTCTTTACTAAAACTGTTGAAAAAAACCTATTCATATGCCAAATCTATGTTGATGATATCATATTTGGGTCTACTAACAAATCTACTTGTGAAGAGTTAAGTAGGATTATGGTTCAAAAATTCGAGATGTCTATGATGGGGGAGTTGAGATATTTCTTAGGATTTCAAATCAAGCAACTCTAGGATGCACCTTCATCAGCCAAACTAAATACATTCAAGAAATTCTTAAGAAGTTTGGAATGAAGGATGGCAAACCCATCAAGACACCCATGGGAACAAATGGGCATCTCAACCTCGACACGGGAGGTAAATCCGTAGATCAAAAGGTATACCGGTCGATGATAGGATCTTTACTATATTTATGTGCATCTCGACTGGACATTATGATTTCTGTATGCATGTGTGCAAGATTTCAGGCAAATCCTAAGGAAGTTCACCTTAGGGCCATGAAGAGAATCTTGATATATTTAGTTTACACTCCTAGGTTTGGGCTTTGGTACCCCAAGGGATCCACCTTTGATTTAATAGGATATTTCGATGCCGACTAGGCAGGGTGCGAAATTGATAGGAAGAGCACATCAGGGACTTGTCAGTTTCTGGGAAGATCCCTGGTGTCTTGGGCTTCAAAGAAACAAAACTCTGTAGCTCTTTCTACCGCCGAAGCCGAGTACATTGCCGCAGGTCATTGTAGTGCGCAATTACTTTAGATGAGGCAAACCCTCAAGGACTATGGCTACAAATTGAGCAAAGTCCCTCTCCTATGTGATAATGAGAGTGCAATCCGCATGGCGGATAATCCCATTGAACACAACCACACTAAGCACATAGACATTCGGTATCACTTTCTGAGGGATCACCAACAAAGGGGGAATATCGAAATTGCTTATGTTAACACCAAAGATTAATTAGGTGATATCTTTACCAAACCACTAGATGAGAAAACCTTTAGCAAACTTAGGAATGATCTAAATATTCTTGATTCTTGGAATTTTGATTGAAACATTGCACACATAGTTCATTTACATATCTTTGATCATATCTCTTTCATTTGGTTCATTTACATATTTCTTATTCTTCTTGTGCCAAGGCTAAGACTAATATGTTTCCTCGAGTATATCTTGTATTAATCTTAGATTGAAAGGGAAATGGAGTATTCGGCAAGGACAACGCTTACACTCAACTCCATCGGTATTATTTACCCCTTGCCGGTATTCCGACATCTCTCCAATTGGTATAATATTTCACTTATATTTCTTTTATCAATGGGGAGAAAAGATAGAAGGGCTCCAATGTTCTCCATTTTTGGCGATTAATGCCAAAGGGGGAGAAAATATTAAGCCCAAAGCAAAAGGACCACACCACCGCCATTTCAAAATTTTCGAAATGAATTTTTCAAATAATGTATTTTCAAATTGGTATCAATTGGCATCTATGTTTATGAAAAGAAGATTTCAAAATTGATATCCATTTAAAAACCCTCTTGAAAGCTAAGAGGAGAATTTCATTCAGGGGGAGTTTCGATTTAGTCAAAGGAAAAGCATTTGAAACAGGGGGAGAAATTTCAAATCTTGAAAATGCTTCTTGCAATCTTATTCATATACCTTTGACAATTTGCAAAAAGACTTTGGAAAGATTTTCAAAAAGGATTTGCAAAAACAAAACAAGTGGTCCAAAATGTTAATAAAAAGAAAGCAATCCATTCACTCTTATTCTTAGTAAGACTTTCATATTGGTTTAATTCTAAGTAACCTATGCACTTACTATATGCAAACTAGTTCATTTCTGCACTTTATATTTGCTTTGGTTTGTGTTGGCATCAATCACTAGAAAGGGGGAGATTGAAAGGGAAATAGGGTTAACCTTTTCCTACAATTGATTTTGGTGGTTGAATATCCAACACAAACATATGGACTAACTAGTTTGCTCTAGAATTCACGTATTACAGGTGCATAAGGTTCAACACAAACCAATAAATATTCAAGTTAGGGACCCAGTTCAAAAGGAGCAAAAAGGACTTGAGTGTGATGTGGTCTGGCGCACCATGACCATACCAATATCAACCAGCCACTCTCGGGAAAACGCAAGCGTGCTCCACTATAATTCACCGGACTGTCCGGTGAGCCAACGAGCAACGGCTCTCCAACGTGTAACGGTCTACTCTGACAGCGTGAACAGTGCAGCACAGTGAAATGCAGAAGTCAAAGCAGCGAGTTAGAGGGGCACTGGACTGTCCGGTGCACCACCAGACTTTCTGGTGCCACAAGAAGACAAAGGCGCCAACAGTCAACTGATCCAAAACCCTAATGGTTGGGTGACGTGGCTGCGCACCGGACACTGAATAGTGAGTGCCTGGTGGCGCACCGGACTGTCCGGTGGCGCCCATCGACAGCAGCCTCCCCAACGGCTACCTTAGTGGTCGAGGGCTATAAATACCCCCAACCATCACAACTCTAAGCATCCAAGATTTCTGTGTATCACATTCAATACAAGAGCGCTAGCATTCACTCCTAGACCCAACTCAAAAGGTCAAAGCCTCTCCAAGTCCCAAATTCATCTCAAACACTTAGTGACTTGTGAGAGAGAGATTTTGTTCTTTTGAGCTCTTGCCTCTTGGATTGCCTTTCTTCTTTTCTTTCTCTTATTCTCAAGTGCTTTGTAAACGAGGCAAGAGACACCAAGTGTGTGGTGGTCCTTGTGGGGTCTTAGTGACCCATGAGATTAAGGAAGAAGTCCCACTCGGTCTAGGTGACCGTTTGAGAGAGGGAAAGGGTTGAAATAGACCCGGTCTTTGTGACCTCCTCAATGGGGACTAGGTTCTTTGGAACCGAACATCGGTAAAACAAATCACCATGTCCACTTGCCTTATTTCTTGGTTGATTTGTTTTCCCTCTCTTTCGGACTTGAGTTTTAACTCTAATGCTAACCCTGGCTTGTAGTGTGTGCTTAAGTTTATAAATTTCAGGTTTCACTTATTCACCCCCCTCTAGGCAACTTTCATTAATGCTTGAATAATATTCCTATCAAAATATTTTATGCGCGGTGTTCCACATTTATTGTGAGGGGAAACTATGTCATGAAGATGATCCAGATAGTACAACTACAAAGCCAACAAAATATATTACGTAACTCTGCATAACATGAATCGTTTTTTAACACATAACAGATCATAATCTAATGTAAATGATATTTGCATATATATAAATTTGGCTACATAAAACAAACAAAAAAATCATGATATGCTTACAAGAATAACGATGGAGCATCCGTAAATGGTTGTAGAAACATCGGTAATGCTCCTAGTATGCCACTTCTTGGCCGCTTGGCATAAGTCATTGAATATGAGCTGGCGCCAGTCCATCTCGTGGAAACGATCCATTTCTTCAGTCAAAAGAACCTCATGGTTAGTTATTCCCTAGCTTGCAGTAGGGAACAATAGCCTATTGAACAGTATCAGAAAGAAAGATCTGATGCTTAGATCATCGTCAAACCCTTTCCTTAATCGATCGTGTAGAGCTGCAACACCGAATTCTTCTTTGGATAAACCAAGCTCAGCCCTTAAATTATTTGCAGCAACAACTTCATCAATGCCTAATGGCTTTCCACCACCGGCATTTGGTAACCCCAGTATAAGGTGCACTGTGTCCTTTGTAATTTTCAGCTCCTTCCCTGGGCTGGCTCAAATTGTCATATCATTATGATCAAGCTTTTCCATCAACCAACATAAATGAGATCTACTGCCAAGCGCATCAACTCTCATATCAAGTATACTGGAGAACCCCTTCCGTGCAATAGCTTGACGTTGTTTGTCATTTAAAATCTGAATGCTTACTATAACATCTTGTAGATTGCATCTAACATTAAGCCTCTGCTATAAAAATGTAACAACGAATATGTTATACCTGTATAATGAGATACCAATAACATAAACATTTACATCTGCATAATCACAACTCAGTTTTTAATAGACATTGTTTCAGCGTACAACATATTTTCACGCAGAAAATGATATATTGGCATTGAACATAAATACTAACTTGTCGGGGGGGAGGGTCCACTGCTTTCATCCACTTTGTAACGATCTTCTTCATCATTTTGGAGGACTGCTATCAAGGTTACGCTTCTTCAATACTGGCATAAAGTCATCGTCGTCGTCACCGACATGCATTGCTTTGTGACTGACAGACGTCACCGGCACACACGGTATGTCGACACTAAAGCACTCATGACTAGACTAAATTATAATGCGCTTTGGATTAGACGGAGGTCGGTCTACGTTCTTCATGTATGATTTTCCTGCCAAAACAAACCACACAGAAACATATAAACATATAAATTTAAACTTTTGGACCAAAAAAATTTCTGCACATATGCAACAACAAATTAATATAGTAAGCCACAACAACCTACAAACCACGAATAACGATCAGTTATGCATACCGCACGTGGGCTCTTTTTTGCGTACTGGCACTAAATGACTTAAGCTAAATTAACATTGAATTTACGCTGATTTGTGTTTTGATATATGAAACAATTGAGTTACTATAAGGTGAAACTGATTTACGATACAGTTTGTGTAAATATGAAATACAGGTCAATATCAGAATGTATTTAGTTCAATTACGCTGATATGTAGATATCAGATGCAGGAGAGCATAATAACTGAAATGTAGATATCAGATGCAGGAGAGCATAATAACATTTTGTAAACATTCTTGTTACAAGTGGGTTTGCTTCTAGAATCTAGTCATAAAATCTTGACTTCACTGATAGTATTATTTAGTTAATGAACAACATAACCGAAACAAAAAATAAAATAAAAGATTCGATTGTCACTACCATTATCAAGCAGCATAATCGAACTATGTCTACTAGCGACTAATAAAAATTGGCTGTATATGCCAAATCGGTCTGATGGTGATGACAATCTGAATAACCGGATGCAACTATGTGTGTTTGCTCATATGTTGGCGTCAGCATAATCAAATGTAAAATTAAAAGGAAAACTGCCGAACTAAATGTAGAACCACGATAAAATCAACTAATCAAATAGAATGTTAGAGATTTAGAACTTACTGATAACAGCTCCTCCAATGCGATTATTTGGTGCTTCCTTCAAATGAAGTTGGGCGAGCGGACAAAGTGACTCGATGTCATGAATGCGGCGAAGAGAATGAAGGAGATGGCGGTGGAGGACTGATCGGTGTGTGGAGGAGAATGAGGACTGGCCGATTTCCGGTCTCTCTGCGGTGGAGAAGATGAAAGCGACAATGGGTATGTCTAGGGTTCCGCCGCCGCGTGCGTTGCAGGTGAGGTGAGCTAGATAACTGCGAGCTCGTGGGTGGGATCGTGGGCCCGATACATGTAATATGCGGGACGAAATCTACGCGATGGCCCATAGACTGACACGTGCATTACTGTTTCGTAAACTGAAACATATAACATCATAATACCAATATTTGTGTGGGGACTAGTACGGCTACCCAGATTGCGGGAGCACAATCTTCTCGTGGGCCAGGATACCCGGATTGTGCGCAGACTATACTTGCATAAACTGATATACATATCAGCATAACTCTCATTATAATTTGGCGTAAGAAGTTAGGTACAGTAAGCCAAAAAAGGTCCGGTGCAGTCTGCACACCTGGTCGGTAGGTGGTCGGAGCTTCCTGTAGTTAAACAGAGCCCATGGCTATATATATATGGAGCCCTGGGCTCTATTTAGCTATAGGAAGCCCTAGTCAAATCTGACCGCATGTGGACTAACATCCGACCAGACTATTCACATACCATATATAATAACGGCCAGCCATCATTAGCTCCTCTTTCTTCTCCCGGTCTCAGTTTCCATAACTGCCTACACCACCGCAAAACCCCAACCCTCTCCGCCGACTCCGCCCTCCCCGACGAATCCGCACCTTCCACCGCTCGCTGTCGATCCAGTCGTAATCGGCAGTAGAGCGGCGCCTCATGGTTCCCCATTCTCCGCCGTCCATATCGTCGCTGCTGCAACAAGAGACGGGACCCTATTCCGGAGAAAACCCCATTTTCTCCGGCATCGCGACTGCTTCCCCATTCTCCGCCGTCATTCCACATTTCTGCGGCGGAAGACTGGTCCAACTCGCCATCGACGGGTGCTGCTCCTGCACCAGTCCGACGGTAGCCCTCCCCCAACCATCTACGGTGGCTTCATCATCGACCTCCCCCAACCAACCTCCTTGAGGTTCTTTCGAACCCTAGCGAGCCGCATTAACCGGGATCGTCGTCGACCGTGAACAAAGGTAGCAAACCCTAAAAAGGCAAATCGATCACCTATTGTACACATGTGCTGTTTTTTTGTTCATACTGCATTTTAAGGATTATGGCCGGTTACAACTATTTATGCTGTTGCATTAAGACATTTAGCACATTTACATAGATGGTTATGCAAATTAGAATAAATTTTTATGCATCTCAGTTATAGTTTTTTTACATAGATGATTTTCTAGTGGTAAAGGAGTAGTCAATTAGTTGTTTTTGGTAGAGTATATGATTTATTCAAAATTTCATATATGTTTAGTGATATGCATACATTTATCTATTCCATTAGTTTATAGTTAAAACATTACTGTTTACAGCAAGTTTTGTTTAATTCAAACATATTCAAATTTTTATGATTATAAAACAGGACAGAATATGTATGCAAGTGTTTTTGGTAAAGGAGCAGTCAATTAGTTGTTTTTGGTAGAGTATATGATTTATTCAAAATTTCATATATGTTTAGTGATATGCATACATTTATTTATTCCATTAGTTTATAGTTAATACATTACTGTTTACAGCAAGTTTTGTTTTATTCAAACATATTCAGATTTTTATGATTATAAAATAGGACAGTATAAGTATGCAAGTGTTTTTTTATAAAGGAGCATTCAATTAGTTGTTTTTGGTAGAATATATGATTTATTCAAAATTTCATATATGTTTAGTGATATGCATACATTTATTTATTCCATTAGTTTATAGTTAATACATTACTATTTACAGCAAGTTTTGTTTTATTCAAACATATTCAGATTTTTATGATTATAAAACAGGATAGAATATGTATACAAGTGTAACTAGCTGAAATGTTAAATGAGGTTTATTTCCACTATTATAAGTATTATGCAAAAATTCCAGATTGCTTTATGCTTGTTATTGAAAACATTTAGGTTAATTTAAGAATGCATGAACTGAATTGATTCAATCACACCACACAATCAATACATCCGCATATCCAACAGATTTATGTTTATAGTTTTGTGTATTATGCATGCAGATTTGACTAAAAAACATGAAGCACGTGGACCGTCCTCCGAATAATCCCAAACATATAACAATTCAGTCAAGCTAGGAGTGTTTCAGCGTTGACATTCCGTGCGTAGAATAGTCCAATCCAAGTCAAATTGTGGGAAATCCTTCAAATGTTGGTAGTCAAACTTTCATCAATGAAACAGTAGAGCTGGATTCTAATGACGATGACTTTATGCCAGCTGTTAAGAAGCATAATGTTTCTGGAAGCCATACAAGAGTTCTCAGAAAGGTTGTGACAAAGAGGATAAAAGCGAAGGATCTTCCTCGACAGGTTAGTTTTATGCATACTCAACAAACAATATCATATTCGTAAGATTCTGAATATTTTTTTTCATAATAACACAATTGTTTTTGGTTCTATTTTTTATAACAGAGGCTCAATGTCAGGTGCAACCCACAAGATGTAATTGCAAGCATTCACATATTGAATGACAGACAACGTTAGGCCATAAGACGTAAAGGGTTCTCTAACATTCTTGATATGACAGTAGATGCGCTGTGCAGTAGATCCCACCTTCGCTGGTTGATGGATAAGCTTGACCACAAGGACATGACAATTCGTCCTAGTCTAGGAAAGGAATTAAAAATCACCAAGGACACTGTGCATCTTATCCTTGGTGTACCAAATCATGGCGGTGGAAAACCATTGGGGATTGATGAAGCAGTTGCTGCAAGTAACTTGAGGTCAGAGTTTGGTTTGGCTAAAGACGAGTTCAATGTGACATTGCTACAGGATCATTTAAGGAAAGGGGAGGATGATGACCTTACCATCAGATGTTTCTTCCTTATCTTATTCAACCGTCTGTTGTTTCCAACCGCTAGCTGGGGCATAACAAACCATGAAGTGCTTCTGATAGAAGAAATGCACCATTTCCATGAGACCGATTGGTGCCAGCTTATATTTAATGACCTTTGTGAAGCGGTGAAGAAGTGGCATAACTGAAGCACCACAAACGTCTCCACGACGATATACAAATGCTCAATTGTTGACCTTGTAAGTATAGAGTTCATCTTCTGTACATATATTGCAAATTTTTAGCTCACTGTTTCTTTGTGGGGCATGATATATCATATTTTATAATGTTTGTTATGTTTACTTACACAGCCCTTGCACATTGAAATTTTTCTGTAGTTGTATTACCTGGATCACCTGCATGCAGCCGCTGCCCTTCAAAATAAACTTGGTACACCTCGCATAAAATTCTTTGATAAGAATATCATAAAAGCATTGACTAAAGCTGACAAGAGGAAGGCACGCCATGGGGTCGAACCTTTTGGATATTATGAAGTAAGTTATTCATGTTTAAACAAGTGTATTTTATGACAAATTTTATGTCAAATATATGTGCTTAGTTTTGAGTACCATTGTTCTCAATACAAACTCATGGTCCAGTTCAACTTTCACTTACATTTTTTAGTTTCGAAGCTCGACCGAGACATGCTATTCAGTTGTACCTCAGCTCGATCGCCAATCCGAGGCAAGTTTTTGCTGTATTTTATACATCTTTTTTAAGATTTATGAAACAAATGGATTAGAAGTGTGGTGATGGATTCTTACTAATTTTTCTGAACAACCAGCTGAAGTGCATGACTAACATTTATGATGCACCGCGCCCTGCCCCTACTGCTCGGCCCACCATTAACATCCAACTTCCATCGATCAAGGATATGATGTCAAGTAAGATCAACCAGCTCCCACCCCGTCACTGTACTAAATTCATAGAGAAACTTGCTGGATATGACTTGGAGGTTAACAAGGCATGCTTAGCCATAAAAGACAGCCTTAACAAAATTGTTGAGAAGCAATATGATATAGCAGGCAACTTTATAGAGCTGATCGATGAGGTACTACATGCTAAGTAAGACAATTTAGGAAATGAGACAGATATGCCACAACAATCACGGAATTCGGATGATTCAGTAGGTCAGTCATATAATTATCACTATTTTTCATACATTCAGAACATTACACAGACTACATGTGCATAGGGTTTTTTTATATGCACAGTAAACAGAATTAACAATTACTACTTTTCTGGTTTATTTAAATCAATGCATCTTGATTATATGTAGTAAAGTATAATGGATATGTGTCACACCCGGTTTTAACGAACAAAGCCGGGTGCATCTCATATATGCGCTAGAGAAGACAACACATATAATAACAAAGTGCATAGAGATAAATGTCATAAATATCATAAATGTACTGATTACATAGCGGAAGTCTTACAAAAATAAATGATAAAATAAAGCGAACTAAATATTATTCCCTGGCGCCACAAAGCTGACTAGGAGACACCACCTAGATCAAGTCGAAAGCCTCAGTGTTAGGCGGCTCCTCTTCGACCACCTGTTCTTATCCTGTGTGGGGGGGTGTGAGACAGCAAGAGTGAGCTCACATACGTTCATAGCTCAACAAGTTGTGGGGAATAATGTGCTTGAACACACCAAAGGTGGGAGTTCAAGTGAAGTGTAAGGCCGATCAACAAAATAAAGGCTGAAGCTGAGCATTGCTTTTATAAGTTGGTCAAAATTTTATTAGCAATTACTAAGTGTAAGTAAATACCAAACCTTAATAATAATAAAGAAAAGTAATAAATAAATAATCCCAATGCGATGCAAATGACAAATTGAGTTTTAATTCAATAGATTAATCATGTGAGGGTCCGATCTGCTCATGACCGTGAGCACGACTAGTATACCAGTTTTACACTCTGCAGAGGTTGTACATCTTTACCCACAAGTCATGTTACCCATCTGCGAAGAGACAACCAATCCCATACACCTCTACCGAGGAGGCGAGGCAGGGTAACACTACGAGGCCTTTACAAAGTTCCACTACTTCAGAAAATCCGCTATAGTTTATAGGAAGCTCTAGTGTAGGAATCCCTCACCTGACACTGAGGTAGTCATCCACTAGCTTTCCTAGTTAATCAGCCAAGGGCGTCCCATTAAACCCTTGTGGTATCACTGTTTTCCCGGGTGGTCGCTCCATGTTCCCATTAACATAATGATCTTAACATGAACAGTAATAATAAAAATATAATAAAAGTGTAATCATGAATAATGTATCTCCATACCCAAATCCACATAAAAGCAATAGCAGGTACTACCCAAAAAATATTTCAGTGGCAAACAAGGTATAAAGATAACCAAAACTGGGGTACCTTTTGGATCCGATCAAAATTAACCTATGCAGATCATTATGAATAATAAGAACATGGCTGGGTAAAAATAAGTGATCAAGGGCATAACTTGCCTTCAATGAGCTTCTGCTCAGTAACTTCTATCTGCTGAACCCCAGGATCCACAGTAGCTTGCTCGTCTACTCGCATCAACACAATACATACATACTATAGCAAAAATTAACATTACACCAAACATGTAAATAAAATACACAATAAAAATATACACATTAAAATAAGAACCTAGGAACAGGAATCATTAATTTTGGAGTTATGGATTTTGAATTATGAATTTCCAAAGGTTTAATGTGCTTGAAATAGAATTAAATGAGAAATATTTTTTTTACTGTTTTCATGTCAAAACAGAGACTCTAGGTGATAAACATTAATATTACAAAATTTTAGAAATTGGAATGGGTCAATTTGGACTAAAAACAAATTTTATATGAATTAAATAAGTTCTAGGAATTGTTTTTGTATTAAAAATGCATTTACTAATTCATTTATTCAGATTTTCCCTTCTCTAGATGGCGCCTCAATAACCAGAAAAGTCAGGGGCTTCTTTAAAAGTTTCCCGAGACACAGACGACAGTGCCAATGGACCGTGGGTTGGTTAACAAATTTTCCGGGGTCTCTTTAACAAAAATCCCTGGCTGAAGGGGTATGTTTCGACCAGGGCCACACGATCTTACTCCTACAGCTGAGATTATATCTAAAAGGGAAATAGGGTCAAACTTTTTCCTAAATATAATTTTGGTGGTTGAATGCCCAACACAAATAATTGGACTAACTAGTTTGCTCTAGATTATATGTTCTACAGGTGCCAAAGGTTCAACACAAACCAATAGAAAGAACAAGTTAGGGTTCAAAGAGAAAGGAGCAAAAGAAACCGAAGGCTGCTCTGGTCTAGCGCAATGGACTGTCCGGTGTGCCACCGAACAGTGACCGGTGCACCAGGGGCCGTATAGTCTGAACTCCTCAGCTTCGGGTTTCTCTAGGCGCACTCCGTTATAATTCACCGGACTGTCCGGTGCACCAAGCGGAGCAACGGCTACCAGCGCAACGGTCGACTGCACAGTGCCCTGACAGATCTACAGTTCACGGCAGAAGTCAGAGCAGGCGCCAGAGGCACACCGGACAGTGCACAGTACCTGTCCGGTGCGGCACCGGACTGTCCGGTGCCCCAAGATGTCAGAGCTCCAACGGTCAAAACCGTCAGAACCCTAACGGTTGGGTGACGTGGCTGGAGCACCGGACAGTGTCCGGTGGCGCACTAGACTGTCCGGTGCGCCCATCGACAGATAGCCTCCTCAACGGTTGAATTGGTGGTTGGGGCTATAAATACCCCCCAACCACCTCCTCTACAACCATCCAAGCATTCACTACTCCTCATTCAATACAAGAGCAATACACAATACTCCAAGACACAAATCAAAGCCTCCGATCAAATCAAAGTCCACAATTCAACTCTAGTTTTTAGGACTTGTGAGAAGATCGACTTGTGTTCTTTGTTGCTCTTGTTGCTTGGTTGGCTTTCTTCTTTCTCTCACTCTTACTCTCAAAGCCTTGTAAGCGAAGCAAGAGACACCAATTGTGTGGTGGTCCTTGCGGGGTCTAAGTGACCCGGGAAATCAAGGAAGGAAGCTCACTCGGTCTAAGTGATCGTTTGAGAGAGGGAAAGGGTTAAAAGAGACCCGGTCTTTGTGACCACCTCAACGGGGACTAGGTTTGAAAGAACCGAACCTCGGTAAAATAAATCACTGTGTCATCCGCTTCATTTGCTTTTGATTTGTTTTTCACCCTCTCTTTCTAACTCGAATTTTATTCTAACGCTAACCTCGGCTTGTAGCTTGTGCTTAAGTTTATAATTTTCAGATTCTGCCTATTCACCCTCCCTCTAGGCGACTTTCAATTGGTATCGGAGCCCGATACTTCATTAGAGTCTACCAACTCGAAGTGATGTCAGGAGGTCATGCCAAGATGGAGATCGTAACCGACGGTGACAAGCCTACAAGCCATGGGAAGGCTCCATCAAAGGAGTCCAGCAACAAAAAGAAGGAAGGATCCCATTCACACGTCAAGACACATAAGAGTGGCGACAAGAAGAAGAAGAGAATGAAGAAAGTGGTCTACTACGAGATGATTCTTCGTTGCCCTCCACATTCGGATCCGACGCCACGTCCGTCACTTCTAAGCGCCATGAGCGCAAGAAGTTGAGAGCACCTAGAGGGGGGGTGAATAGGTGATTCTGTAAAATTCAACAACAAATAGCCACAAAACTTGGTTAAGTGTTAGTATGGCTAAATAGCGAGCTCTTGCGATCACACAAGTATCACAGAAAAACAATCACAAAAGACACGCGAGTTTATCTCGTGGTTTGGCAAGTATAACACTTGCCTACCTCCAAGTTGAGGTGTCCCAATGGACGAGGGTTGCACTCAACCCCTTTCAAGTGATCCAATGATCAACTTGAATACCATGGTGTTCTGATTTGCTTATCTCTTTTCCCGTTCGCGAGGAATCTCGACAAGTTGGAGTCTCTCGCCCTTACAACAAATATCAAAGTGAAAGAACAAGAGTAAGGGTGGGAAGCAACACACACAAATCCGTAGCAATACGCACACACACAAGCTAAGACTTGAGCTCAAATGAAGCGCAACAAGTTCAGCACTAGAACGGAGCTCGAATCACTAACAAAGTCAATCAAGTGCGCGGAGACGGAGTGTGGAAGACTTAGAATGCTCAAAGTATGCTTGGGTTACTCCTCCATGCGCCTAGGGGTCCCTTTTATAGCCCCAAGGCAGCTAGGAGCCGTTGTTGGCATTCTTGGAAGGCTAATCTTGCCTTATGTTGGGTGGCGCACCGGACAGTCCGGTGCGCCACCGGACAACCACTGTTCATGTCTTGGGCACGATTCCCTTCCTAATTTGGCGCAGCCGACCGTTGCAGATGTGCGGCAGTTGGCACACCGGACACTGTCCGGTGCCCCCTGACGACCGTTGGCGCGCCCACACGTCGCGCGTGGATTGCGCGGCCGACCGTTGGAGCAGTCGACCGTTGGCTCATCAGACAGTCCGGTGTCCCACTGGACAGTCCGGTGAATTTTAGCCGTACGCCGTTGAACGTTTCCCGAGAGCGACGACTTTGCCGCGGACGACTCACCGGATAGTCCGGTGCACCACCGGTCAGTCTAGTGATTTATAGTCGTACGCCGCTGTCGAGTCCCGAGAGTGGCCTGTTCACCGAGACTGGTCTGGCGCACCGGACACTGTCCGGTGCACCACCGGACAGTCCGGTGCACCCAGACCGAGCAGGAGTTGGCTGTACATAGCCAACTCAATTTCAATCTTTTTCTTCTGTTTCTATCACTTAGACACAACACATTAGTACCCAAATCAATGTACTAAGTCTTAGAAACGTACCTTGTTGCATGATTTGCACTTCTTCACTCTTTGGCACAAATTAAGACTTATGTGTTGGACACTTAATCACCAAAACACTTTAGAAATGGCCCAAGGGCATATTTCCCTTTTAACCCCCCCCCCCCCCCCTTTTTGGTGATTTATGCCAACACATCAAAAAGCAACTAAAAGAAGTGCAACATTAATGCAATTTGAGAACAAGAATTGTTTTCGATTCAAATTTGGCATATTTGGATCATTCTTTGCCACCACTTGGTTTGTTTTTGAAATCAAACTCATTTTTCTATCTCTAAGTCAAACACACTTGTTTAGGCATAAAGAGAGGTATTCCAAGAGAAAAATTGATCAAGAGCCAGAAACTCCCCCTTTTTCCCATAATCAAACATTCTCCCCACAAGAGACCAAAATTTGCAAATTAGAGTGTTTTGACAAATCAAAAGTGCTACTCTACTATTTTCAAATTTCTCAAGTGGTAGCTGATCCATTTGCTTTGGCTTTTAATTTCTCCCCCTTTGGCATTAAGCACCAAAACGGGATCAATCTTGGCCCTTTAACCCCATTGCCTCACCAAAATTGTCAATTACGAGCAATAAGGCAATTAGAGCATAGATATGAACTTGGAGTGATTACCGGAGTGCAGTGGAAGTCTTTGCATGGTCCAAGTTCACCTTTCCCTTTCAATCCACTTTTGAGACTAAATCAAGAACTCAAACACAAAGGTTAGTCTCAAAGGGTCAAGTTGTAGCATGCCTCCCCCTAAATAAGTGCATCACTTGCAAATGGACTTGTGAGGTCCGGGGATCATGTGTACAACTTGAGCACCACAAACATAGATTGAAATGCATAAACTACATGATCAAAGGCATAAAACACATGTATGCTATAGATCAATCCAAGTTACGCGAATCTAAGACATTTAGCTCACTACGCAACCTGCAAAACCTTTTCTCATCTAAAGGCTTGGTGAAGATATCGGCTAGCTGGTTTTCGGTGTTAATATGGTACACCTCGATATCCCCCTTTTGCTGGTGGTCTCTCAGGAAGTAATGTCGGATGTCTATGTGCTTAGTGCGGCTGTGTTCAACAGGATTATCCGCCATGCGGATTACACTCTCATTGTCACATAGGAGTGGGACTTTGCTCAGATTGTAGCCAAAGTCCCGGAGGGTTTGCCTCATCCAAAGTAGTTGCGCGCAACACTGTCCTACGGCAACATACTCGGCCTCAGCGGTGGATAGGGCAACGAAAGTTTGTTTCTTTGAACTCCAAGACATCAGGGACCTTCCTAGGAATTGGCACATCCCTAATGTACTCTTCCTATCAACCTTGCACCCGGCATAATCGGAGTCTGAATATCCAATCAAGTCAAAGGTAGACCCCTTTGGATACTAGATCCCGAAGCAAGGCGTAGCGACTAAATATCTAAGAATCCGCTTAACGGCCACAAGGTGACACTCCCTTGGGTCGGATTGATATCTAGCACACATGCATACGCTAAGCATAATATCCGGTCTACTAGCACAAAAATAAAGCAATGGCCCTATCATAGACCGGTATGCCTTTTGATCAACAGACTTACCTCCTTTGTTGAGGTCGACATGTCCGTCGGTTCCCATTGGTGTCTTCGCGGGCTTGGCGTCCTTCATCCCGAACCGCTTGAGCAAGTCTTGCGTGTACTTCGTTTGGGAGATGAAGGTGCCGTCCTTGAGTTGCTTCACTTGGAACCCAAGGAAGTAGTTCAACTCGCCCATCATCGACATCTCAAATTTCTGTGTCATCACCCTGCTAAACTCCTCACAAGACTTTTGGTTAGTAGAACCAAATATTATGTCATCGACATAAATTTGGCACACAAATAGTTCACCATCACAAGTCTTAGTGAAAAGAGTTGGATCGGGTTTCCCAACCTTGAAAGCATTAGCAATAAGGAAATCTCTAAGGCATTCATACCATGCTCTTGGGGCTTGCTTAAGTCCATAGAGCGCCTTAGAGAGCTTACACACATGGTCGGGGTACCGTTCATCCTCAAAGCCAGGGGGTTGCTCTACGTACACCTCCTCCTTGATTGGCCCGTTGAGGAAAGCGCTCTTCACATCCATTTGGAACAACCTGAAAGAATGGTGAGTGGCATAGGCTAACAAAATGCGAATAGACTCTAGCCTAGCCACAGGAGCAAAAGTCTCCTCAAAGTCCAAACCTGCGACTTGGGCATAACCTTTTGCCACAAGTCGAGCCTTGTTCCTTGTCACCACCCCGTGCTCGTCCTGTTTGTTGCGGAACACCCACTTGGTTCCCGCAACGTTTTGCTTGGGACGTGGCACCAGGGTCCAAACGTCATTTCGCTTGAAGTTATTGAGCTCTTCCTGCATGGCCAACACCCAGTCCGGATCTTGCAAGGCCTCTTCTACCCTGAAAGGCTCAATAGAAGAGACAAACGAGTAATTCTCACAAAAATTAGCTAGACGTGAGCGAGTTGTTACTCCCTTGCTTATATCACCCAAAATCTGGTCGACGGGATGATTCCTTTGAATCGTCGCTCGGACTTGAGTTAGAGTGGCCCGTGGTGCTTCTTCCTCCACAACTTGGTCTTCTTGTGCTCCCCCTTGATCACACGCCTCCTCTTGAGGAACCTGTTCATTATCTTGAGTTTGGGGGTGCACCATTGTTGAGGAAGAAGGTTGATCTTGCACTTGGTGTTCCTGTGGTCGCACATCTCCAATCGCCATGGTGCGAATTGCGTCCGTTGGAACATCATCCTCATCTACATCATCAAGATCAATTTGCTCTCTTGGAGAGCCATTAGTTTCATCAAATACAACGTCGCTAGAGACTTCAACCAAACCCGATGATTTGTTGAAGACTCTATACGCCTTTGTATTTGAGTCATAACCTAGCAAAAACCCTTCTACAGCTTTAGGAGCAAATTTAGAGTTTCTACCTTTCTTTACTAGAATGTAGCATTTACTCCCAAATACACGAAAGTATGACACGTTGGGTTTTGTTACCGGTTAGAAGTTCATACGAGGTCTTCTTGAGGAGGCAATGAAGGTAGACTCGGTTTATGGCGTGGCAAGCTGTGTTCACAGCTTCCGACCAAAACCGCTCGGGCGTCTTGAATTCTCCAAGCATCGTCCTCGCCATGTCTATGAGCATCCTATTCTTCCTATCTACCACACCGTTTTGCTGTGGTGTGTAGGGAGCGGAGAACTCGTGCTTGATTCCTTCCTCCTCAAGGTATTCCTCCACTTGTAAGTTCTTGAACTCAGACCCGTTGTCGCTTCTTATCTTCTTCACCTTGAGCTCAAATTCGTTTTGAGCTCTCCTTAGAAAGCGCTTAAGGGTCCCTTGGGTTTCTGATTTATCCTACAAAAAGAATGCCCAAGTGAAGCGGGAAAAGTCATCAACAATAATAAGACCATACTTACTTCCCCCGATGCTGAGGTAGGCGATGGGTCCAAAGAGGTCTATATGAAGTAGCTCCAAAGGTCTTGATGTGGTCATCACATTCTTGCTGTGATGAGCGCTTCCCACCTGTTTACCTGCTTGACAAGCTGCACAAGGTCTATCTTTTTCGAAAAACACGTTGGTTAGACCTAACACGTGTTCTCCCTTTAAAAGTTTATGAAGGTTCTTCATTCCAACATGTGCTAGACGGCGATGCCACAGCCAGCCCATGCTAGTCTTAGCAATTAAGCATGCATCTAGATCGGCCTCCTCTTTCGAAAAATCAACTAAGTAGAGTTTGCCGTCTAGTACACCCTTAAAAGCTAATGAACCATCACTCCTTCTAAAGACAGACACATCTACATTGGTAAATAGACAATTGTATCCCATATTACATAGTTGACTGACAGACAATAGATTGTACCCGAGCGATTCAACTAAAAACACATTAGATATGGAATGCTCGGATGAAATAGCTATCTTCCCTAGTCCTTTAATCTTGCCTTGATTCCCATCTCCAAAGATGGTCGAATCTTGGGAATCTTTGTTCTTGACGTAGGAGGTGAATATCTTCTTCTCCCCCGTCATGTGGTTTGTGCATCCGCTGTCAATAATCCAGCTTGAGCCCCAGATGCATAAACCTGCAAGGCAAATTAGGCTTGGGTTTTTGGTACCCAACTCTTGTTGGATCCTACAAGGTTAGTTACAATAGCCTTTGGGACCCAAATGCAAGTCTTGTCTCCCTTGCATTTGACCCCCAACTTTCTAGCAACCACTTTTTCATTTTTACATGAAAGAACAAATGTAGTGTTGCAAGCATGAAAGATAGTTGTAGGTTTATTACACACTTTCCTAGGAGCATGAGAATGCCTTTTGATCAAAGGACTTACCTCCTTTGTTGAGGTCGACATGTCCGTCGGTTCCCATTGGTGTCTTCGCGGGCTTGGCGTCCTTCATCCCGAACCGCTTGAGCAAGTCTTGCGTGTACTTCGTTTGGGAGATGAAGGTGCCATCCTTGAGTTGCTTCACTTGGAACCCAAGGAAGTAGTTCAACTCGCCCATCATCGACATCTCAAATTTCTGCGTCATCACCCTGCTAAACTCCTCACAAGACTTTTGGTTAGTAGAACCAAATATTATGTCATCGACATAAATTTGGCACACAAATAGTTCACCATCACAAGTCTTAGTGAAAAGAGTTGGATCGGGTTTCCCAACCTTGAAAGCATTAGCAATAAGGAAATCTCTAAGGCATTCATACCATGCTCTTGGGGCTTGCTTAAGTCCATAGAGCGCCTTAGAGAGCTTACACACATGGTCGGGGTACCGTTCATCCTCAAAGCCAGGGGGTTGCTCTACGTACACCTCCACCTTGATTGGCCCGTTGAGGAAAGCGCTCTTCACATCCAGTTGGAACAACCTGAAAGAATGGTGAGTGGCATAGGCTAACAAAATGCGAATAGACTCTAGCCTAGCCACAGGAGCAAAAGTCTCCTCAAAGTCCAAACCTGCGACTTGGGCACAACCTTTTGCCACAAGTCGAGCCTTGTTCCTTGTCACCACCCCGTGCTCATCCTATTTGTTGCGGAACACCCACTTGGTTCCCGCAACGTTTTGCTTGGGACGTGGCACCAGGGTCCAAACGTCATTTCGCTTGAAGTTATTGAGCTCTTCCTGCATGGCCAACACCCAGTCCGGATCTTGCAAGGCCTCTTCTACCCTGAAAGGCTCAATAGAAGAGACAAACGAGTAATGCTCACAAAAACTAGCTAGACGTGAGCGAGTTGTTACTCCCTTGCTTATATCACCCAAAATCTGGTTGACGGGATGATTCCTTTGAATCATCGCTTGAACTTGAGTTAGAGGGGCCCGTGGTGCTTCTTCCTCCACAACTTGGTCTTCTTGTGCTCCCCCTTGATCACACGCCTCCTCTTGAGGAACCTGTTCATCATCTTGAGTTTGGGGGTGCACCATTGTTGAGGAAGAAGGTTGATCTTGCACTTGGTGTTCCTGTGGTCGCACATCTCCAATCGCCATGGTGCGAATTGCGTCCGTTGGAACATCATCCTCATCTACATCATCAAGATCAACTTGCTCTCTTGGAGAGCCATTAGTTTCATCAAATACAACGTCGCTAGAGACTTCAACCAAACCCGATGATTTGTTGAAGACTCTATACGCCTTTGTATTTGAGTCATAACCTAGCAAAAACCCTTCTACAGCTTTAGGAGCAAATTTAGAGTTTCTACCTTTCTTTACTAGAATGTAGCATTTACTCCCAAATACACGAAAGTATGACACGTTGGGTTTTGTTACCGGTTAGAAGTTCATACGAGGTCTTCTTGAGGAGGCAATGAAGGTAGACTCGGTTTATGGCGTGGCAAGCTGTGTTCACAGCTTCTGACCAAAACCGCTCGGGCGTCTTGAATTCTCCAAGCATTGTCCTCGCCATGTCTATGAGCATCCTGTTCTTCCTCTCTACCACACCGTTTTGCTGTGGTGTGTAGGGAGCGGAGAACTCATGCTTGATTCCTTCCTCCTCAAGGTATTCCTCCACTTGTAAGTTCTTGAACTCAGACCCGTTGTCGCTTCTTATCTTCTTCACCTTGAGCTCAAATTCGTTTTGAGCTCTCCTTAGAAAGCGCTTAAGGGTCCCTTGGGTTTCTGATTTATCCTACAAAAAGAATGCCCAAGTGAAGCGGGAAAAGTCATCAACAATAATAAGACCATACTTACTTCCCCCGATGCTGAGGTAGGCGATGGGTCCGAAGAGGTCTATATGAAGTAGCTCCAAAGGTCTTGATGTGGTCATCACATTCTTGCTGTGATGAGCGCTTCCCACCTGTTTACCTGCTTGACAAGCTGCACAAGGTCTATCTTTTTCGAAAAACACATTGGTTAGACCTAACACGTGTTCTCCCTTTAAAAGTTTATGAAGGTTCTTCATTCCAACATGTGCTAGACGGCGATGCCACAGCCAGCCCATGCTAGTCTTAGCAATTAAGCATGCATCTAGATCGGCCTCCTCTTTCGAAAAATCAACTAAGTAGAGTTTGTCGTCTAGTACACCCTTAAAAGCTAATGAACCATCACTCCTTCTAAAGATAGACACATCTACATTGGTAAATAGACAATTGTATCCCATATTACATAGTTGACTGACAGACAATAGATTGTACCCGCGCGATTCAACTAAAAACACATTAGATATGGAATGCTCGGATGAAATAGCTATCTTCCCTAGTCCTTTAATCTTGCCTTGATTCCCATCTCCAAAAATGATCGAATCTTGGGAATCTTTGTTCTTGACTTAGGAGGTGAATATCTTCTTCTCCCCCGTCATGTGGTTTGTGCATCCGCTGTCAATAATCCAGCTTGAGCCCCGGATGCATAAACCTGCAAGGCAAATTAGGCTTGGGTTTTAGGTACCCAACTCTTGTTGGGTCCTACAAGGTTAGTTACAATAGCCTTTGGGACTCAAATGCAAGTCTTGTCTCCCTTGCATTTGACCCCCAACTTTCTAGCAACCACTTTTTCATTTTTACATGAAAGAACAAATGTAGTGTTGCAAGCATGAAAGATAGTTGTAGGTTTATTACACACTTTCCTAGGAGCATGAGACACAAAGTTTCTCCTAGGCCTACCATTAAAATTAGAACATGAAGCAATCATGGCATGTGAGTCAAAAGCATTATAACTCCTATTATAATGAGAATTTCTAGAAAATTTTCTATCATGGTACATGAAAGCATGATTCTTTTGACTAATACTAGCCATAGGGGCCTTCCCTTTCTCCTTGTTGGAAATGGGAGCCCTTTGACTTGTTAAGTTCTTGACTTCCTTTCGAAAGCCAAGTCCATTCTTAATTGAGGGATGTCTACCAACGGTGTAGGCATCCCTAGCAAATTTTAACTTATCAAAGTCATTTTTACAAGTCTTAAGTTGGCATTAAGACTTGCCACTTCACCATTTAATTTTGCAATAGTAGTAAGGTGTTCAACACATGCATTAACATCAATATCCTTACATCTATTACAAATACTAACATGCTCTACATAAGAACTAGAATTATTTGCTTCTTCTAATTTAGCACTTAAATCATCATTAACGCTCTTTAAATTAGACACAGTTTCATGACAAGCAGATAGTTCAGAAGAAAGCATTTCATTTCTTTTAACCTCTAAAGCAAGAGATTTTTGCACACTAATAAACTTGTCATGCTCTTCATATAAAATATCTTCTTGCTTCTATAACAATCTATTCTTTTCATTTAAAGCATCAATCAATTCATTGATTTTATCTATTTTGGTTCTATCTAAACCTTTAAATAGACTTGAGTAATCTACTTCATCATCACTAGAGTCATCATCACTTGAAGTAGTATATTTAGGGGTATCTCGAGTTCTTATCTTTTTCTCCTTTGCCATTAGGCAAGTATGGCACTCGTTTGGGAAGAGAGATGACTTGTTGAAGGCCGAGGTGGCGAGTCCTTGGTCGTCGGAGTCGAAAGAAGAGCAATCCGAATCCCATTCTTTGCCAAGGTGCACCTCGCCCTTCGCCTTCTTGTAGGCCTTCTTCTTCTCCCTCTTCCCGCTCTTTTCTTGTTCCTGGTCATTAGCATTATCGGGACAATTTGCTATGAAATGACCAGTCTTAACATATTTAAAACAGGAGCGCTTTCCCTTTGCTTTGCTCTTGTTGGGATGCTCCTTGCGTCCTTTTAGCGCCGTCTTGAAGCGCTTGATGATGAGGGACATTTCATCTTCATTTAGCCCGGCAGCTTCAACTTGTGCCACCTTGCTAGGTAGCGTCTCCCTGCTGCTGTTAGTTGCCTTGAGTGCAACGGGTTGGTGCTCATAGATGGGCATTGGGCCATTCAAAGCATCATCAACGTATCTTGCTTCCTTGACCATCATACGCCCGCTCACGAATTTTCTGAGTATCTCCTCGGGCGTCATCTTTGTGTACCTAGGATTCTCACGGATTAAGTTCACAAGATGAGGGTCAATGACAGTAAAAGACCTGAGCATAAGTCGGACGATGTCGTGGTCCGTCCATCTCATGCTTCCATAGCTCCTGATCTTGTTGACCAGGGTCTTGAGCCTGTTGTACGTTTGCGTTGGCTCCTCTCCCCTGATCATGGCAAACCTTCCTAGCTCGCCTTCCACCAACTCCATTTTGGTGATCATGGTGGCGTCGTTCCCCTCATGCGAGATCTTGAGGGTGTCCCATATTTGCTTGGCGTTGTCCAAGCCGCTCACCTTATTGTATTCATCCCTGCACAACGATGCTAACAAGACAGTGGTAGCTTATGCATTCTTGTGAATTTGTTCGTTAATGAAGACAAGGTTATTTGTACTATCAAATTGCATTCCATTCTCAACTATCTCCCAAATACTAGGATGGAGAGAGAAGAGGTGACTCCGCATTTTGTGACTCCAAAAAGCGTAGTCCTCTCCATCAAAGTGTGGAGGTTTACCAAGAGGAATAGAAAGCAAATGGGCATTGGAATTATATGGAATACGAGAATAATCAAATGAAAAATTTGAGTTAACTGGTTTCTTTTTCTCATCGTATTCGTCGTCTCTTGGGGAAGAAGAAGACTCGTCACTGTCGTAGTAGACGATCTTCTTGATGCGCCTCTTCTTCTCGTCCTTCTTCTTATGACTCGAGCCAGAGTCAGTAGGCTTGTCGTCCCTTAGCTCATTGAAGATGGACTCCTTCTCCTTATCATTAACCACCATCCCCTTTCCCTTAGGATCCATCTCTTTGGGTGATTAGTCCCTTTCATGAAGAGAACGACTCTGATACCAATTGAGAGCACCTAGAGGGGGGGGGTGAATAGGTGATCCTGTAAAATTCAACAACTAATAGCCACAAAACTTGGTTAAGTGTTAGTATGGCTAAATAGCGAGCTCTTGCGATCACACAAGTATCACAGAAAAACAATCACAAAAGACACGCGAGTTTATCCCATGGTTCGGCAAGTATAACACTTGCCTACCTCCACGTTGTTGCGTCCCAATGGACGAGGGTTGCACTCAACCCCTTTCAAGTGATCCAATGATCAACTTGAATACCACGGTGTTCTTCTTTGCTTATCTCTTTTCCCGTTCGCGAGGAATCTCCACAAGTTGGAGTCTCTCGCCCATACAACAAATATCAAAGTGAAAGCACAAGAGTAAGGGTGGGAAGCAACACACACAAATCCGCAGCAATACACACAAACACAAGCCAAGACTTGAGCTCAAATGAAGCGCAACAAGTTCACCACTAGAACAGAGCTCGAATCACTAACAAAGTCAATCAAGTGCACGGAGACGGAGTGTGGAAGACTTAGAATGCTCAAAGTATGCTTGGGTTACTCCTCCATGCGCCTAGGGGTCCCTTTTATAGCCCCAAGGCAGCTAGAAGCCGTTGGAGGCATTCTTGGAAGGCTAATCTTGCCTTCTGTCGGGTGGCGCACCGGACAGTCCGGTGCGCAACCGGACAACCACTGTTCATGTTCGGTGCGCGATTCCCTTCCTAATTTGGCGCAGCCAACCGTTGCAGATGTGCGGCAATTGGCACACCGGACACTGTCCGGTGCACACCGGACAGTCCGGTGCCCCCTGCCGACCGTTGGTGCGCCCAGGCGTCGCGCGCGGATTGCGTGGCCGACCGTTGGAGCAGTCGACCGTTGGCTCACCGGACAGTCCGGTGTCCTACCGGAAAGCCCGGTGAATTTTAGCCGTACGTCGTTGAACGTTTCCCGAGAGCGACGACTTCGCCGCGGATGACTCACCGGACAGTCCGGTGCACCACTGGACAGTCCGGTGATTTATAGCCGTACGCCGCCGTCGAGTCCCAAGAGTGGCCTGTTCACCGAGACTGGTCTGGCGCACCGAACACTGTCCGGTGCACCACAGGACAGTCCGGTGCACCCAGACCGAGCAGGCACAACCAACTCAATTCCAATCCTTTTTCTTCTGTTTCTATCACTTAGACACAACACATTAGTACCCAAATCAATGTATTAAGTCTTAGAAACGTACCTTGTTGCATGATTTGCACTTCTTCACTCTTTGGCACAAATTAAGACTTATGTGTTGGACAGTTAATCACCAAAACACTTTAGAAATGGCCCAAGGGCATATTTCCCTTCAGAAGTTTAGTAAGATTCCCCTACACTATCCCAGCATTTCCAAACGCACTCCATTACTTTCCGTCCCATTAGGCAAACCACCGATTTTTGACGGTGAAGATTATTGTATGTGGAGTGATAAAATGAGGCACCATCTAACCTCACTCCACGCTAGCATTTGGGACATTATTGAATTTGGAGCGCAGGTACCATCCGTGGGGGATGATGTGATACCCAATTTTCTAAAAAGAAGTTAAATTTCTTTTTTTTCCCTTTTCTTTCGTGATCTGTGTAGTTGGGGTTGGAGATTTTAGGAAGCATTCACCAGTAGAATAGTGGAATTTTTTTGGTTAGACACTTGCGCTGGGGTCGGGAGCTGTCGTGTGGGCGAGTTGGGCCGCGAATCTCGATCCGGCCCACTAACCTCCCCTTAACCCTAGCCGCCCTCCCCCTAACCCCTTCCCCCTTGTGCAGCCGCCCCCCATCTCCCTAGCCTTTGGCTGCCAATTCCTTTCCCCCCTAATTCCCTCTCTCTTGTGCAGCCGCCCCCTCCCACCCCCTCAACCCTAGCCGCCACCCCCCTCCCATCTCCTCTTCTCCAAGTGTCGTTCTCCCTCGCCGGATCTTCGTCGTGTGGGTGCAAGTTTCGATTGGAGATTTGGTGGGAAGGAGGAAAAGAGAATTCAAGGTGATTTTTGTGATTATCTCTTGTTTATTGGTGCTGCAATTCCATTGAATAGATGTTACGTATGCGAATTGATAGAGGTGCTGTCCAGAAATTTAGAGGGTGGGCGAACAGCAGTAGTTCTAGGGATTTCTGGGAATTTTTCGTCGGCAATTAGTGGGGATCAGTGGAAGAATCATGTAGAACTTTGTCATACCTTTCCAACGAGTACTTATGCGCTCGATTCGGAATTATATTTTAGAAGATATCGCTGTTTGAATCCGGGTATGTTGCTGTAAAAAAACATATTTCTGCAGGTGGGCGAACAACAGTAGTATTAGCAGTTTCTAGGGATTTTTCGTGGAAAATTAGGGATAATCAATATGAGATCATGTAGAGCTTTGTCATACCTTTCTAACGAGTACTTATGCGCTCAATTCGGAATTATACTTTAGAAGATATCGCTGTTTGAATCCAGGTATGTTGCTGTCCAAAAAAACAGATTTCAGAATGTACCTTGTGGATGATTTTGGGTTAATTAGATGTTAAGATTTAATTATAAATTGTATACAAAACTTGTGGGGAATTTCATGTAGATGCTTCCGGAGTTTTTGATTGATACCATTGCTGTTATAATTTTAAAGTTATGAAATTATCAAGCAGCGCCGCTGCAATTTGGTGGTGATGGGGAGAGTTGGCGCTCGCGATGGGTTGGAATTGTGCGTAGGTGCGGCGTTGTTTATTAGCGTTTGTTATGTGAGTTTGTGCACTAAGGTGTGTGTCAAAAACAGGTGGTGGACTTCCGGATCGTACTTAGTACCATTCCAAATTCCCGGTGAAGGCAAGTAAATACAGTGGTGGTTGCTACCGTTTGGTTTGCACCCTATTCCCTGTCATTGAGTATGCATAAGTTTTAAATATGTTAATCATTGAATTCTATGATGAAGTTTATTTGTTCGAAAGTATTAACTCTCAATTGTCTAATATTGTGGATGATCATGATTTGATAATGATATATGTGGTTGATTCCCATCTTGGATGAAGTTGAAGTATCTTTCTGAATCACGTTATATGAAGTGTTGTAGGCATGTCATGCACATCGCATCATCCATCTTGCATTTTGAAGTTATGTCGTGATCTTATGGTCCGACCGTACCGGTACATTTTTAGCATCGTACGTTGCCCGAGGAGGGGTACGATGCGGCTTCATATCCTTAGAGGTATGAAGGCAGAAGTCATCCTTGCATTTGCAGACATTTGCACTCATGAGGTATATATGAAGTGTGACATTACTATGTTACTATTGTGGTTTCTACCTGCGAGGTGTGGTAGCTAAGGTGTTGTATGTTGTATACGTGCTGCACCTTCGTAATAAGAAGGATGTGAAATCAAGTGGTGGTAAAACAATGTTCTTATGTGGTTAAACAGTTCGATATTATTTTACTTGCTGAGATGTGTCATCTCACTCTTGCATTACTCAATGCAGGTACTTGATACATGTCGGGAATGAGGGGAGTAGCAGCACGTCCACTTTCACACTCATAATAACGCTGCCCGGCGCAGCCATGACTTAATTAGAAACTTGTTGTCAAAGAAAGTTTGTTTTTTTAACTAGTCGTGTACACTGGTTAATTCAGTTCATGTCGTATGATTAACTTCCCTTTGCTCGCCGATTAATAATACTTAGTATGTTTTTGTCATGATATATGTTTATACCCTGTTTCCCCCTCGTTTATGCAATTTTGCAAAGGAGATGCTGCCGAAAATTTTATATATAGTTGTCAGAAGTGTAGTTCAGTCGCATCCCGGGGTGTTTGTGGAACCCAGGGTGTTACAGTTGGTATCAGAGGATAGGCTTTAGATTCTACACAATTTGAAGATAAATTTGACACACTTGCACATATAGGAAGGGTATGGGTTCGTATATCTTTTATATTCGTATTTTATTATATAGATGACTAGAATTTCCTTACTCTAAATCCCTTTATGGTTTGATGGGGTATGTCGTTAACGACGTAATGCTTGATATGATATGTTACTTCTATTTAATACTGGTTTCTTGATGTGGTTGTTATTGAAATTATTATGCAAGTGAAGCTACTAATGTAATTGTTTTATATACATATCATCATGATGTTTTTTTGGATGCAATGTTTTCAAATCTCTGAGCTATTACTATCATATATTTCTATATGCTTGACTGTGGATGTTTTTTTCCAAAAGGATTCTTGGGTTCTAGTACTTGTAGGACCGATTGTTTATTGAGCTTGTGTATAGTGGGTCTAATCCGACTTGGTGTAGTGTGAAAACACTATATAATGTAGTTTTATGGTGTTGTTGAGTTTGTTTGACTGTTGGGTTCCAACCCAACTTATCAATGTAATATTTCCATGGGGGCAATGCTTTGCGCCTCATCTTTTTTCTTGGCTAGTGTGGCAACTTGCTAACTTGATCTTAGTATAAAATTGGTTTGTCTCTATAGAGCAAAGGCAACGTTGTAATGTCTATGAAATCTTGAGACTGGTAGAACTCAAGTGAATTTGTAAGATGACGTAGATTGATAAGTCCAACCATGTTTACCTGATAGGTTTTCTTATTAGGTGCAACCTTATTTTTAACAATAAATAGGGTGGTTTCAAGTGGATTTTATGTCGTGCATGTTTTCCTGCTATGGCTTGTTTCAATAGCCATAAAGGCTATGCATAATTTTTAGTTGTTGCAAGCTAGTCATGTGGACGATATTGACAACCCGTTTTATATATTTTTTTATTTATTTGCCAATGTTGTATGGTAGTTTGATTTTTTTATGATCAGTTTCTCTATGCATGCTTGTTTAATCATTATTTGGACCGCTTTATCTTAAACGAAGTCAATGCTTAACTGGGAGTTGCTTAAGTTTGTTAGTCATCTATCTCTTTAATGATGGGGTTGTTGCATCGGATTGAGATTTTTTTTATGAATGATGGTTTGATAGATCATGTATGTCTACTACTTTGAATGTGTCCTATGATATCACGAGGTACAAATTGTTCAAGTGCAGTAATAGTAGGTTTTGTTGTATGTGAGGTTAATCAAGGTAGTTTGGTTATGTGGATTGTCTTATTGAAGTCCAATTACTCTTGTTGAGCATAGTATCGTGTTATTATTTTAGTATTGAAGGTAATATTTATGAAACTTTTGCATGAGTCTGTGTCAAGAAGTACATTAGTTTTTCTTGTTGTTATCCCTCCATTGTTTTATGAGTATTACAAATTTTATCTCTTTTGAGAGGAGAAAAAAAGGACGTTATATGACATGAGCACCATTTGCTTCACGTCAATAGAATAGTTGTGAAGAACTCTAGTAGTTGGATTCTAGTGTAATAACAACCATGTTTTATAGTGCTAGAGACGGGTATGTCTGGTGTTTCATACATTGTCGATACAAGGATGTTTGACCTTAGTGGCATTAACAAACGAGGTTGTTGAATTCGTTGATTGTTGTGCTTAGTGTTCTAACCTATTAGGTAAAGTGTTGTTTAAAGGATTTGGGGAGTTGCATCCCCATTTGGTAGTGGAAAATCCTAGTGTTGATTGCACCTGCCAATGCCTTGGGTTTTATTTTATATTGTTTTTTTATTATGGGTAAGGTGTTGTTTGGTTTTGGGAGTCATTTTAAATTAGTTGGAGGCTGAATCAGGCTTCACTTATCTAGAATGTTTTGTAGTAGATTTCTTCATTTTTGCATAGGATGCTTAATCACCCAGTTTGGTCTAAACATTTGAGAGTTATGGGTATCCTATATCAGCCTTAATTTTGTACGGAAGTATAGACATTGAAGACGATAAATTTTGGTCTTTGTTGGATTATGAAAGTTTTAGTAATTTCATGATTTTTCCAAAGAGTATTGGTTTGTAATTTTCATTGCATATAATTGGAGTTAGGCTACTCTAAAGTTGTTGCACCGTTGTGTCTGAACTTTAGGTGTTGTTAAAACCACCAATAAATCGACCGCGTTTTGATAGTTTCAGAGCTCAAATTTGGGAATTCTCTTTAAGCAAAACTTTTAGTCTTTTTCTCAGTACCTTTTAATGGGTATTTACTTGTAATTGTCTGTTAAATAGATTGGGAGAGGTGGTTTTCCGGATACAAGTCGAATCTCTGATGTGTAGTATCTCAGGCTAAGTTTAGCTGTAGGTCATGCAGAGTTGAGGGCTATAAAGATAAATTTGGGCGCCACTTTATTGCAAAAGTCGTGGACAATTTCCAAACTTCTCCAACGCATGTTTGTTGTAGTTTTAAGTTGAGTATAGCAGGAGTTATAGGGTTTTGAATTTTAGCTGTCCATTGTTTCTACACTATCAGTTTTGCAACAAAGCAGTTGCATTGTTTTATCGGTTTGGAAACCAATTCCGAGACACTCATTATAATAAAAGTTTTAGGGAATGTTATAATCTTTCTAATGAGTTTATATTTGCAAAATTTTGTTAGATGCAGAGAGTTATGAGGTTTTTAGTTTATGGGTCATGTTCCATCAGGTTCTGGTGGCAGATCATGTATGTCGCCTTATAAGTCAAATTAAAAAAAATGGGATATAAAATAAAACTTGGTTTATCTTTTGAATACGAAAGTTGTAGACCATGAAGTTTAGATGATTTTACAATATTTCTTCATTATCATTGCTTTTATAGTGAAAGAGGTAGAAACGGAATGAACATTTGTTTGTTGATTGTCAATTTTCTATTTAGGGATATTTCCATGGGAGTTTGGTTTAGTTATGGTGAGCTCTTTCGCAATCCATGTTAATTACGTGGTATGGTGGGAGGGAATAGACATAGTGGTTGTGATAGTTATCTTGTTTATGTAAATGCGGAGCGTGGGCTAAAACACAGTGATAGCGAGGGACATTTGAATAGCCAGTACGTATTGTTGTGAAGCCATGTTTTCTGGTCTTGGCGTGATTGCGTAAGTATGAAATAGTTACATCGTGTGAAGTCTAGGTCGAGATGCAGATTGTGTGAGTTATTGGATGGATATATATGCATAGTATAATTAAAAAAAGGTTCTTCGATGGGATGATATAATGTATAGAATGTGCTTGGATGGATATATGGGTAGGCATAGTATGCTTAAATTGATTCTTGCTTGCATGATGTGAGATCAGGATTAAAATGATTTAAAAGTTAGCATATTGCTTCTATCCTTATGTTGGCTCTAAGTGTCTTGTAATGAAGAACCTAAAGTTATTAGTCCTTCGATGAACGCTTAATCTTAGAAGAGTATAGAACCTGAATAAATCTATTGCTTGCTGTTTGGGATTGCATGACCAGTTTTGGTTATGCAGCTAGTTCAATGAATTAAACCATGTTTTCTGTAGAGGTGTTGTATATAAAAGTTGTAGCCAACTTCTTCATCCTACTTGTGTAAACATTTCGTGACCATAGGTCTAGTAGTTTGGGAGTTATGATTTTCTCAAGTCTAGTCTTGGAATCTGTCCCGATTCTGTACAGATTTCGAAACCGACCTTGTTTGCCCAAGTTAAACTTCGAATCGGTTCTTATAAATTATAAAGAAGTGGTAGTACTTTACTTAAGCTTTCCAACAAATTTTGGATCACCCTTTTTGGTGACCTATAAGTTAAGCTACAGCTATTTTAAGTGGAATCTTTGAATCTGTCCAAATTTGGACAGCAAAGCCTTTCTTATGTCTTTTGATCTTGATATGCATTGAATTAACCTGATATGTTTATAAATGGAATATAGACAATTTTACTAGCTTTCTAAAAAGTATAGGAGCGCCTGAATCGGATGACTGAGACTCCAATTATGGATTTTTGAAGTGAGTAGTTGAATTCTATCCAAGTCTGGACAAAATTTACGTTTCACATTGTTTGGCCTTTCTAGGTGTCAAATCTTATGGTGATGATAATACCAAGGGTATAGTGGACTTTGTAAGCTTTCCATAAAGTCCTAGTTTACTACTTTTGGATGCATATTTTGTGAGTTATGAGCAAAACGATTAACCGTTGTGCTGCTGTCCAGAAATATGCAAGCATTAAATTGATCTTTTGGAAGTTACTCTTGTTTGGATAGGTTTGGTTTAGGCTATAGGAGCACCATATGTATTGCATTCATATATATATTCATTGAAGTACTGGCATGTGTCAATGTTGATTTAGTGTCAGGAAAGCTTTGTCTGAGGTATATAGGACCGTCTACAACCTTAGCCGAGTTGGCAGCTTGGCTTAGCACATGCAATTGTCGGAGTCTATGATCAGAGTACACCATGTATTCCATGTCTCTATGTTGAGAAAGTATTTGTGGAATCTAGATCAATAAATCAAGCTAGAGTCGATTCCCGTGTAGCTAGACCTGACTCTAGAGTGTCGTCTGCCTCGTATCCTAGAATCCTTGGAGCTCAAGGAGCTGATGCGGCAGAAGTACCTCGAACTTTTCGTTATGGGGTGAGTTTTTGTCGTCACTGATCTTTCCTTGTCGTTCCGATAGAAGCGTCGGAATTCGAGGTCGAATTCTTTTTAAGGGGGGTAGAGTGTGATACCCAATTTTCTAAAAAGAAGTTAAATTCTTTTTTCCCTTTTCCTTCGTGATCTGTGTAGTTGGGGTTGGAGATTTTAGGAAGCATTCACCAGTAGGACAGTGGAATTTTTTTGGTTAGACACTTGCGCTGGGGTCGGGAGCTGTCGTGTGGGCGAGTTGGGCCGCGAATCTCGATCCGGCCCACTAACCTCCCCTTGTGCAGCCGCCCCCCCATCTCCCTAGACTTTGGCTGCCAATTCCTTTCCCCCCTAATTCCCTCTCTCTTGTGCAGCCGCCCCCTCCCACCCCCTCAACCCTAGCCGCCACCCCCCCTCCCATCTCCTCTTCTCCATGTGTCGTTGTCCCTCACCGGATCTTCGTCGTGTGGGTGCAAGTTTTGATTGGAGAATTGGTGGGAAGGAGGAAAAGAGAATTCAAGGTGATTTTTGTGATTATCTCTTGTTTATTGGTGCTGCAATTCTGTTGGGGGCCTTCGGCTCCGAAGGTCCTCAAAAACAGGATTTAACAGTGTTTCTGGAGTATAATGTGTGAACAGGTATCTTTGGACCCGAATCGGTATCACAGTGGGAGAAGCTCAAAGAATACGAAGGTTGATACAGCGCCGAAGAAGTGAGCAGGAGAGCTTCGGCGTGACTGCAGAAAAGGAAACCGACTTAAAGATGAAAAGGCTATTTAAACCTCGGTGGATTACTATAGAACTACTACCAAATGTAAAGGGCATGGATGTAATTTTATGTGGGTTGTGTTCCGTGCCTATAAATAGGTGAACAGTACCCCCGTACTGTTCACGCGGACTTGGCATTTGCTTTTTGCGTCACGCTTGTACTTTTACTTCCTTCCAAGCTGAAGGTACATCTGTAACTTGATGTCGTTTTTATTCTTCAATAATAATAATACAGAAATGAATTGATAACAACATATAATTGCCTATATTTTACTTCATATTCCATATTTTATATGCTTCTTCTTTTATTTAACATGTACTACGATGATGAAGGTATGTCTTTCATGACCTTCGTCTGAAGATCATTATGTCCTAAGGGAAATAATGCTTCGAAGGACGAAGGGTATTAACATTTAACATCTTGTGTTGCCTTGTTCTTAATTCATAGTATTTGAGAACAAGTCCCCAACATTGGCGCCCACCTCCGGTGAACTCACTTCCATTTCTTGAGCTTTGAACACCTTCGGCAAGCATCACTTTCATCATGCCGCCGAAAAAAGCTTCAGCAACAGGGGCTGGCACGCTGCAGCCGCTGGACCCCAATCAAGACGTCCTTTCTCTTAGAGAGGCTCGAAGCCAGAAGAGGAAGGCTGTCAGTCCAACACCTCCGGAGGATGATCTAGATCAGGAAATTCAAAATCTGGAGATCCTTCAGCAGCAGGTCCAACGCAAGAAGGAGAAGATGGCTCGTCTAGCTGATCTTCAGAGACAAATAGATGAAGCTTCTGAAGAGGTTCGTCATCTTGTTCAAGATGATCAAAGCCGAAGGCCCCCACGCAGAGAGCTTCATCAGGAAGGCTTCCACAATGAGGATGACTGGTATGAAGATTTCCATCATGGAAACTTTGCTTTTAATGATGCTTCTCCTCTCTCAACAGAATTGCAGGCTACACCTTGGCCACAGACTTACAAGCCACCTCAGCTTCCCATATATGACGGTCACTCAGACCCTAAGCAATTCCTAATGAGCTATGAAGCAACTATATCTTCGTACGGTGGCAATACGACAGTCATGGCAAAATCCTTTGTCATGGCCGTCAGGAGTGTTGCTCAGACTTGGTACTCTTCTCTTCGGCCAGGGACAATCACTTCTTGGCAGAAATTGAAGGATATGCTGATAACTAGCTTTCAAGGGTTTCAGACGAAGCCGGTCACCGCTCAGGCTCTCTTCCAGTGTACCCAAGACCATGAAGAGTACCTTCAGGCGTATGTCCGAAGGTTTCTGCGTCTGAGGGCACAGGCGCCGACAGTGCCCAATGAGATTGTCATTGAGGCCATGATCAAGGGGCTTCGGCCGGGGCCATGAGCGCAGTATTTTGCCAGGAAGCCACCACAAACGCTGGAGAAGCTGCTCCAGAAGATGGACGAATACATTCGAGCTGACAATGATTTTCGTCAAAGAAGTGAGGAAGCTTTTAGGTTTTCTGAAATGACCAGGGGCTTCGGAGGAAGATTCTATCCAAGGCATGTCAGGTCAATTCACAACTCCACTCAAAATGATGATAAGGGGAGTCAGCAGCAAAGGCCACAGTACTCCTCACAGGCTTCGGGGCAACAGCAAAGCTCCTTCCGACCGCCAGCTCCAAGAGGCAGAGGCGCCAGGGGCTTCGGCGGAAGATTTGGGGATCAACCCAGGAGAATATTTTGTTTGTTTTGTGGAGAAAACAAGGGCCATACAACCAGGATGTGTCATGTTACCATCCAAAAGCAAAAGGAGATAGCCGAAGCTGCAACACAACAGGGTCAGTCGAAGCAGGTCATGCACACTGCTTCGTATCATTCGCCTTACATCCCAGAATATGTAGGTAATCACCCTGCAGTTTTTGTTGCTTCGGCGAGCCAACCTCAAGTTTCCTGGCAACAGCCCCCGCCCCCACCACCACCACTGCAACAAGGCCAGCAGCCAGAAGGGGGCCAATATGAGCAATGTCAAAGGGACTTCAGAGAACAATCCGAAGCTCGTACAGTCAATAGCACTGTGCCAGAGTCGAAGCACATCTATTAACAAATATCCTACCCTGACAGCAGCCTTTTCCATTCAGTTTTATTTTCTGTGTAATAAAGGACACCCTTTAAATTTCAAGTAATAGTTTTGTTGTTTGTCACAAGGTAAACATATCTTCTACACAGGCTTAAGTTGCTGGAGCTTGAGAATTTGCAATAGCAAGGAGGACCTTCGGATTATTAAATTTATTTTAAAAAAATACGATATGAATTCTTCGAAACAACAAAAAGTCGTTCCAAAAGGAGCGCAGTGTAAGTTTTTTGCTCCAAAGACGTTCCTAAGGGAATGCAGAGCTTACAGCGAAAAGTCAACGCTGATTCCGCCGAAAGTAAAAGGCGAAGAAGCTCCAAAGACGTTCCTAAGGGAATGCAGAGCTTACAGCGAAAAGTCAACGCTGATTCCGCTGAAGTAAAAGGCGAAGAAGCTCCTAAGGGAGGCTTACAGCGAAAAATCAACGCAGATTCAAAAAAGGATTATGTATTTTATCGCACGGATGTGCGTGTACCTTCGGAATGAATACCATCTCACATAGCATAACATCATCACATCATTTTGCATAACATAAGCATCATACATCATGCTGCATATGGCACAAGAAGGGGGCCTAATATCGATCTTCGGGAAAATGCTTTGAAAAAGGGCAAATCATGCTAAGTCACAAGGAGAAACAATATTGATCTTCAGAGTATAGCTTCGGAAGATATTTTCACGAAGCTTGGATATTTTTCATCAGAACACTTTGGATATTGTTATGATAAATGACAATCCTTCTTCACGAAGCATGAAAAGAAGGGAAGGTGTTTTTTCGTCGAAAACTCAAAAACGGTATGTGTTTAAAATTTCATGCATCATAAAGAATTAAACCATAAAAAACAAGTATATTACATTCAGGGTTACAAGATATTACACATATCACATTTCAAATGTTTTTACAATAGCACCTAGTCTTCCCTAAGTACTACTTCTGCAGCTTCGTTCAGGAGTCGATCGACAACTTGATCCATGATAGCTTCAGCCATCTTTTTAATTTCATCGTCATCTTTAGGCTGAGGGCCCGGAGACGCTTCAGTAGGATCTGAGGGAGGACAAGATACGACTACATTACTATTACAGCTTGCGAGCGAAGTTTATAATCAAAAGTTACAACACAATAAAAACCATTAGTTAATACCTATTTGCCCTTCGGGCTCTATGTTTTTCTCAGCAGCCTCGGCTACTTTTCTAGCTTCGTGGATCCCTTTTTCGCTTTTCTGGATGATTTCTCGGGCCATTTCTCTACCACCATTGTCCCAGATATCGGTGAAAAATTTTCCCCCAACCATGCTAGCTTCGGCTGAAGGATCTTTTACATCTTCAACGGACAAGGTGGCTTCGGATTGCGATAAAATCTTTACATGTTCGCAGCCTTTTCCCTCCAAAATGGTGGCAATCCCTCTGGCACCTGAGAAAGCGCAGATGTCT